>NC_081408.1:63646211-64282878 GCF_030272615.1 Cryptomeria japonica | reverse complement strand
AGAAGTAATTGAAATATTTCAGTTTTATTATTGAATCTATATATACACAACAATGTATTATGAATATGTAATGGAGAATGGATAAAATGACGTAATTTTAATTTAAATGTATCTTTTGTTATCCATTGTCTAGTTTTATCATTTTTTGTTACTTGTTTATATTTTTTCATTAATTTATTCCTAAATTAATTATATATAAACTTTAGATTGTAAATTTTATTTTTCATTGTGATTATGTATTTTCTTCAATATTATAGAAAGTTGGAAAGGAGAAACTTTAAATGGCAAGATTACTTCCTCAACACAAATATTTATACTTATTAATAATAAAGAAATACCTACCTAGTCTAGAAGTAATCAACATTTTTCAACACATGGAATTTTAACATTTTTCCTTGGGCTTTTAAGAATTCAAATGGGGAGTTTAGGCTGGAGCTTTGGGTAGGGACATCGACCAGGGAATTCTGCAACTCAGTTTGCTAGTAGTCCATAGGGCGTGTGACATGCTGGACAGGAAGGGGAAAGGACAACAATTTTCCAGCGAGGAGACAGTTGTTTTCCATAAAAGAGGTTTGAAGACTTTTTTGTTTGTTGATTCTAGGATTTTACCAAATGCCACCATTGGTTTTGGTGCGACTACATCCGTCGGGCATAGGCAGACTAGTGAGGCTCCAAGGTCACAGAAAGGGAGACGACTGTTTGATGGTGGGTTCATTCCTATTGCAAATGCCATTTCCATTAAGTTGAGTATGGAAACAAAAGAGAAAATAGATTATAATGTATATGTTTTTTCCACACAAGGTGTGATATGTCGGTTTAGGGGTTTTTGGTCTAGCCTCCCTCAGTTGCATACTTGGATCTCAGAACATTGGGAGCCTCTCATTACTAGTAAAGTTCATATTTACCCCATGGCTAAAGGGTTTTTTATTGCAAAGTTTGAGAATGCTCAAGATAGAAATAAAATCTTATGTGATCATTAATTTAGTTGGGAGGACAGATTTTTATTGATGATTAAACCTTGGCATTTTAATTTCAACCCTTCTTCTGAAACATTTAACAAGATCCTGATTTGGGTTCGGCTTCCTAATCTCGTCCTTCATTTATGGGTTGATCCTCTTTTAGAGGAAGTGGGTGAAGCCCTTGGAGATTTTTTGATGGTGGATAATGAATCATCTGATATTCTTAACTCCACCTTTGCCTACATTTTGGTTGAAATGGATGTTTCAAAAGGGCTGCGTGCTGAGATATTCCTCAAATATTCTAAGGGTTGTTGGGTTCAATCATTGGACTATGAAGGGATACCCTTCCAGTATAGAAGATATTTTAAAATAGGTCATGTGGCTGCACAATGTGGATTTGAGAAAAAGGCAATGATGGCTAAGTGGTGAAAAGGTGCTTCTGAACAACATTATACGATTAAGAAGAAATCTGAGCAACATAGGATTTTTTCTCAGGTGCTTGTGATGGATTCATAGGGTTTTGTGGCATCCTCTCTGGATGTCACAAATAGTGGGGTTGCTAAAGCTATGCACTATTATCATGTTGAAACCCTTAAAGAGAGAGGGAATGGGCCTCAAGTTGCAATTTCTTATGATAGCGTTCCGACTATGAAATTTGGTGGCTTTTCTGACAATGTCATACTTGGAGGGAGTAAAACTAATGATATCTTTGAGACAGTGGAGACTATTTCTATAGGCATTCATTTTCGGGATAATGGTGGTCTTTCGTTGGCTTGGCACGGTAAGGCAGCGCAAGTGGAAGAGGGTTGGATTTATGTTAAGGGTAAGAAAGCTAAGATCTCTAAGCTCTCTTTTGACATGACACTCTGCTCGTACAAGAGTAGCTCTAAATGTAAATCTTGATGGTTCTTGGTTGGGGGCTAGTTTTAGGCTGGCTGTTGGTTGTTTTTCTTGTAGCTTTTGTTTTAGGTTGTGGGAGCCTATTTTTAAAACCTATGTATATGGCTATGGGAGCTAAAATAACCCATGGTTGTCTGGTACTTTCATGTTCCTTTTGTTATGACAACAGTCTGGTTGAGGGTTCCAAATCCATTCAAAATCTAGTTGTAAAGGGTTTCGGGTCCCTTCAAAACCTATTTTTGCCTCTATCAAAAACATTTTTCAACATGTGGTTTTTTGTTAATAAGTGCAATAGAGTTACCGATTATTATGTATAACTTTAATAAATTAAAAATAAATGCAAATAAGAAAATGGATCTATTAGATTGGTAATGGTTTGTAGTTTCTTGTATTTCTTACAATTGTATAAAGTTAGTGATCTATATGGTGAAAACTATTTCCAATCCCTCTTTTCAACAACATATTTGTTGCAATTTATACTACTGATTCAAAATCATGTCTAGAACTACTCAAGATATTCATGAGGAAGGAAATCAAGTGCTTGAGATAGCTTGTACCAATTTGTCTCTCTAATAGACTTTCTTCTCAACAACCATACAACTATTCAAAATGTTTATCATCTAGTTTAGAAAATAGTTAGTAGGTTAAATCATGTTTCAGAAGAATCAAATAAAAAAGATACATAGGGATTGTTATGATTTCAGTGTTAGAATTTTATTTTTTCACACTAAAAAAATATTGTTGTCTGTAGTTTATTATTTTGTTACTCAGAATCTAATTTTTATATTGTTGGTTGTAGATTTCAAATTCTATAATTTCATCTTAATAAAGATCTTTTGCATTTTTAATTCATAAAAGGGGCAAATTAAAAAGACCTTAATGGAAATTCAAGTATAATAACAACAATTAAGTAATGTTTTTTACATGTTTATGCAAAATGATTCTTTCAGGGATCAATAATGATCACATCTTTAATATCAGATGTAATTATGGGTATTTGGATGGAAATGGGAGTTCAAAAGGGTTCTTAAGTGGGCACTTCCTTTTAGAAATCAAGAAAGACTAATCTTGGATAAGAAATTGAACATAGTTGTAACACTCAAATTTTGAAGATGCAATAAGAATGAAAAACACAATGCTCTAAATCTATATTCTGAACTAATATTTTTTTGAAAATGGTAGAGATTAAGGGGTTGAAATGAGGAGGCCACAAAAAACTTTCATAATTTTACCAAAAAAACATAACGTAACATTTGGTGTAGCCCCCATAAAATGTTAGCCTTCTTTTAATATTTTTAAAATCACTTTGATGAGGTTTTAGCTGATACCATGCAGTTTGTGTTCAATTTTTTTGCTAATATTTTAATGAATATATTTTTTATTAATTTTCTAAGTGGCATCTTGAAAAGAATAAAATTTAGCATGCTCTCCCCTATAAATTTTTGGTAATTAATTAGAAATTTAAAGAATTAGTATGTGGAATAGTGTCTAGTTTCAAAAAATGTAATTTTTTTAAGAAACAAGAGGAGTTTTTAAGGCTAAGATGTTGGTGTTTCATGTGAAGGACCAATCAAAGAGGAATTCTTATCCTTGTCATACATTGTAGGGTGAGGGATGTTTGAAAGAATAGGAAGCTCAAAAACATGGGATTTCAACTCTAGCAACATGGGTGTCTTTCATTTTCCTATGTTAGGAAAAATCAAAGCAATAGGAGAAACCAATGGAGTTTGTCAATGCTGGAGGCAATTGTTTTTACTATTTATGTTTTATTTAAGTTTAACTTAGGTAACATCATTTATTAGGTAAATGGATAATTGTAGATTCATATTAGGACTCTAACTTCTCTAGGTTGAGACACATGTCTAAACCTTGTCCACTCTTCTACCTTGCTCTTACCTATTTAAGCAAGGCTCCTTGTACATTTGTACTTACCTCTTAACTCAATACAATTTCATGTGTTGAATCTCTCTTAGCTATGAAGGATGTCTAGCAGATTGGCTCTTGGATTGGGTAGAAAAACCTATATGGTATTAGAGCCTTCTATTATTTAGCTTCTTCCAATTTTTAAGATTTTTTCACAATTATTTGAGTTTTGAGGTCCCAAATGGTCTTGATCTAGCCATTAATGGTGGAGTGTGCTTCATACTTGTTGTGGTTTGATTTCCATTCCTATCTAAAATCCTTTGTTTTCACTAGCATTGTGTCTGTTCCCTTTGGTATACATGGCCTTCTTCTTTCTCAATGGTCTGTGATCTTTGTTATGCTACAAATGTGTGCTATGAGGTTGACGTGTGGAAGGTAGTGTTCTTAGTGGACAATGCTTTTGGTAAGGGTTTGCATTTATCATGAGGCAAGTGGTTTATTTTATTTTATGAAGACTACTTAGGCCGACACTTCAATGATTGGATTTTCTCACTTTGTGGTTGTTGTGTTTCTTGATTCAACACTTAGACGACCAACCTTAAACCACAGACACTAAGCAGCATATTAAGCCTAGAGGATTTTCGTCAACTCTGAGTATTTAATACTTTTAAGCCTAAAAGTGTATTTGTAGTGTGACAACATACATTAAGAAGCATACTAAGCCTAAAAAATGTTAGCCAACTCTGAGTATTTAACACTTTTAAGCCTAAAAATATAAGCTTGGTGTGTGTGTGATTTAAGCCATTCCACACTTAGACTAGTGAATTATAGAACATTGTTTTATTTTGGATAGACATCCTTGCTTGGTTGGCCCCTTGGAGATCTTGCAGTGTCTTAGGAAGCATACATTGAATGTTGTCAAGCTTGTATCTTTGGATCAATGATAGCTATACTTATACAATCTAGAGCTTGGTTCCATGTGAATTTTTGCATCATTTATCGATCTCTTTTTTATCTAGATAGATTATGATCTTGCTATTGGCCTTCTTTGAAGGGATTTTACAACATTGATGAGAACCTATGCTTGGTCAAGATGACTCAATGTTTTCATTGACTCGATTATTGTTTCTTGTCAACACAGACCTCTTAACTCAGTACAATCTCATATTTTGAATCTCTCTTAGTTGTGGAGGATGTCTTGCAAATTGGCTCCTGGGTTGGGTGGAAACACCTATAGCGAGGTCTTAGAAAAATGACCTATCTACATGTGGGATCTGACTTGTCCTTAGCCCCCATCAAAGGAGTAGAGTATGGAGAGTGTTGCTACATAGGAGCTAAACAAGAAGGAGGAGCTATAGAGGAAGGAGTTAGAGAAGAAGCAGGTTGGACTAGTGTCACCACTAAGCCCTGGGTCCTATATTTTCAAGATTAATATCTCTTTGAAATGTGAGCATCTTTGAGACATGAGGACTTTAAGGGGACATCCCCTAGCCTCTCACCACTATTGCTTAAGTCTTGGGATGTTTTTAAAATAGACGTTGGTTTGGGGATTATTAGACATCCTTGAGACATTTAGTAGACTTTAAGAAGTCTTTCAATTGTCCTAGTGACTTTTAGATTATGTCACAAGATTCAAATTCATATTAATGTTTGACAACAATAAATTTTGTATAAAATTAATGAAAAGAATCTTTTATAAATTTCATTTAAAAATAAGAAAATAATATTTTGTTATATTTAAATATATTATATGAAATTTAAAAATGTTATAAATAAATATATTTAAAAATTTAATTTAAATATTTTTTTGTTTTGATTGGTAAAAGTTTTATATATTGATTAAAACCAGGTTTTAAGCCTACTCAAACCAAGTGGGGCTACAACCAGGGAGCCAAATTAACAACTCCTTTTTTGCTTCATCATGGTGTGTGTTCGAAGTAACATATTGTGCAGTTCCTCTTGCTTTAACTTTTTTTTTTAATCTTCCCCATTACCACTTCCCATCCATCCTCCTCTAACACACCATTCAACTCTTCGATTTGAACATGGAGATGCTTGATGAGCTTTGCATCCTTCATATGTTTCTCCTTTCTTGTCTCCTATATCTCTATACAAATACCCTCTTCCTTTGTTTCATTCTATTCCTCCTCTTAAGATTTGGCAGGGCTCTTCTCACCCTCCACCTTATGCACATTAACATGTCCAATTTCATTTACCACATCAGAGAAATAGCAGGTATTTGCATTATCAATATTTTTTCCTTTTCTTCCCCCTGTGGACTTAGAGGAATTTAATCTCCTCTGGCCCTCATTAGTTTTAGCATCACCCTTTTCGGTAACAACCTTTTGTAAATTAACCTCAACTTTATGCACTATATAATGATGGGGGGATACCTTCTTCCACCAAGAAGCCAACATTTGTTTTTTCTACTTGCTATAGTTAGCTGCCATGTGCCCCATTTGATAGCATCTTCTACATCTAAATATAATTCCTTCATAATCTACCAGTTGCGCCCAAATACCCTTCCAGTATGCAATGCTATGTTCACTAGAAGGGAATTCCTCAAGTCTATCTCTACATGCAGAAAATATAAGGAACCTTCATCCACCCCTAAAAATATAGCCAAAGTATTTTCAAGAGCTTTAAAGCAATATTTAAACCAATACTGCAAAGGGAGGTTAGAAAGCCTTACCCATATTGAAATCTTATCAAATCATTTAGTGGCAGGGTTGAAGGCTAGGTACCTAGGTTTTAGAAGCATGCGCTTCTCCTCCCAACTCCATAGATATTCATGTAATATTCTCTTTCTATCCTACACATTATTGAACATTACTACCAGAAAGATATGGGGTCCAGGGTAGATCTGCACGTCCCCCTCCAAAATCGGGATCCAAAGCTCAGTAATCCATTTGTGCAGTTGTCCAAAACTCAACTAAAAACCTTGGAAATGCTTGATCAACCCCGTCTCTGCAAAATATTTCTCATTTTTATTATTTCACTAACTCTACTCCCAAACTCACTATAGGTACTTCTACAACTTGCTCAAAATAGAAAAATCCCTAAGCCTCCTTGTAGGGTATTCCCAATCGGTCACCTCCAATGACTTTCTCCCGCTTGTGCCAGCTAACACTCACTTCACATTCTCAATTTCCTTTCTTCCCCAAGAATAATCTACTATGAATGAGGGAGGGCCGCCACCAACCATACCTCAAAGCTTCATTTTCCTATCGTTGATAGGTCTACCCCCATTGAGGAGTACGAAGATTGAACCAAATCATCTTTGACCATACATGAATACATTGTAGAACTCAAAGGAAAGTGCCTATTTAATTTAAATATTATTAAAATATAAATAATAAATATACCAAGTGTCATATACTAAAATATTAAATTTCATATAGTGAACAAGAGTTGTGTTATAGCTGGAGTCCCTACCTTAAGAAAAAATAGGAGACTTGGAAAGGTTGAAAGTATGCTCAATAAGGCGGACCAAGGATTGTATAGAAAAAATTACCATAAAACTAATGACAATATTATGGCTCATTATAGGTAGCTTTGTTTTCCTAATGACAATTTTTAGAAGAACAAACAATCTAAAGTTTGTACCAAAGGGAGGTTGTTGGATGAAGCTATTCTCACTAAAGACACTCCTTTGTTACATGAGTTAAGAAATGTGTGTGCCTTATCCTAAAGGATTTTATTAACATTACATTGAAGCTTCCATATAGAGATTTTGAAATAAATATTATGGAGATTTTGGTTGGTTCAATATTGACCCTTTGATGAACCTTTCCATCCATCTACTCTATTAAATAGTTGTTGGAAAAAATGGTGTCTCAAACTTGCATTTACAAAAGGTTACTATTTATAGTAAGTTTTCATTTGAGAAGGAAATAGTGTGAAATTCTCCTAAAATCTTCTAGTTGGTTAGATAAGCATGTCGATAAAGTTTCATCACAAGATCACAGCTAGTTTTGAAGATATTAAATTTTTTGTTTTGGAGGGGTCCAATTAAAGGTTTAAACTTAATTTTGGGGACTTTAGACCCTTAAAAATTCCTTCAAGAGTGGGCATACAATCATAGTGGTTTAGAAGGCAATAGAGAACTTCACAAGATTTCCAACACTTCAAACGGTTTGTCAATTTGACACAGGGTTCACAAGTTATGGCCTCCGGAAGTTTGTACTCTTGAAATACGAAATATAATTTGTATTAGACACATAAATGAGCTGTAAAAGGGAGGGGCATGTGTTGATGTGTGTTTTAACATGCCATAGGGCATCTAGAAGGGAGATAAGGTAGGCTACACCTTATTGGGTGGTTTTAGCCTATGGTTTTGTAATACCGTTTGATAGTTTCTTGTATTGCATCTCCTATATATGAGGTGCATGAGATAGGGTTTGTGTGTAAGAGTCTTATGGCTATTGAGTTACCTCTAAATGTCTAATTAGTGGTACTCCTGTGAAGAGATTTATCTACAAGTATATTGTAATATATTTTTTATTGTTTAATAATATATTGGGCGGCTTTTAGAGTGTGGGGATTTTCTCCCGAAAGGGTTTTCTCCATGTAAATCACCGTGTTATGGTTTGAATGTTATTATGTCTTTTTGTTAAGTTTTTGTAATTGTTGTAATGATCTATAAAAGTTTTTGCATTACTCTCCTATCAAGGTTAGTGTAGGAAGTTTGTTCTACTACATGACTTCCTTATAGGTGGTATCAGAGCTTGATCACCTTTGTTTCAGTAGTGGGTTGTTGGATTTTATGAACTAATCCAGATTTGAGTGGGAGCTTGTGGAAAAGACACTTTTTGATCTTGTTGTAGGAACTTTTAGATGGCAAGTTTGTCAGGGAAAATAGGGGTGGAGAAATTTAGAGGAACAAATTTTGAGATGTGGAAGTTGAAGATGGAAGATCTGCTAATAGATTGAGATCTGTGGGATGTTGTTGATGCGAATATCCAAAGACCCTTTGATCCTACTATGGCGGCTTAGTATGATGTTATGGACAAAAAAGCCAAGGGTCTAATAAGACTGTGCCTCACAGACTCTATTCTGATCAATGTCCACAAAGAAAACTCTGCAAAGAAGCTACTGACTAAGCTTGGTGAGATGTATCAAGTGTAATCTTTATTAAATCAATTTTTCTTGAGGAAGATATTATATTCCTTGAAGATGGAAGAGGGGGGATGAATTGTAGACCACCTGGAAGCATTCAATATGTTGGTGTCTCAATTAGTATATGTCAGTGTTAAGATGAACGAAGAGGAGAAATGTCAAATATTGCTTTGTTCTTTGCTTGATTTGTGGGATTCTCTTGTTATGGATATCAGTTGTACTTATGTTGTTTTGAAGTTTGAAGATATGGTGGGTGCCCTACTTGGTGAAGAGATGAAAAGGAAGGTTTCCCTCAATTTTAAGGAAGCCCTAGCTAGGAGAAAGGAAAGAAGAATGAGAAGTGTGATAAGTCCAAATCCTAAAGTCATTTTCTAGAATTGTGGTAAACCAGGTCACATCCGCAAGGACTGCAAAGAAGAAAAGAAGAAGAAAAAGAAGAAGTTTGATTATGATTCTGAGTCTGAGAAGGATGATGGTGATGCATTCATTGTAGTTTTGGCAACTCATGTAGGTAATGATGCCTGGTTAATTGACTCAGGTGCATATTTTCATATGACAACCAATAGAGATTGGTTTTCTGAATATGAAGAATTTAATGGAGGTAAGGTGTACTTGGGTGATGATTCAAATTTAGACATTTTTGGTTGAGGTAAAGTTAGAATCAAGTTCTCTAATGGTAGAATAAAAGGATTAATGGTGTGTTGCATATCCCTGGTTTAAAATGAAATCTGTTATCTATGAGAAAACTAATAGATGCAGGTGTGCATGCAGTCTTTTCTGAAGTAGGATGTAAGATGATTAAGGGTGCTATGGTAATTACTAGAGGTGTCAAGTTCGACACTGTATATAAGCTAGACGCATACACTATTGAGTGTAATAGCACTTCGGCAGAAGGTAAATGTGTGGAAGATTTGAGGGTTTCACCTTCAATAGATGGAAATGGCTTTTGGGTACATAAGGGTGCTCTTTCTTCAAAACCAAAGTTACATGTAGAGAAGACTATATTATGGCACTAGAGGCTTGGCCACATTGGAGAAAAGGTTCTAAGGACCTTGAAAAATAAAAAAATTGTTGAAGGTTTGAATGATTGTAATCTTGACTTTGATTTTTGTGAGAATTGTATTTATGGAAAACAAAACCACGTTCAGTTTTACTCGAGTTCTCATAAAACTTGTGGTGTTTAGGATCTTATTCATTTTGATGTATTTGGTCCAATAGATGTTTCTTCGATTGGAAAATCCACATAGTATGTTTCATTTATTGATGATTTTAATAGAAGAACATGAGTATATTTTCTAAAGAGTAAATCTCAAGTTTTTAGTCGATTTAAAGAATTTAAAGAAATGGTTGAGTTGGAGACTAGAAAGAAAATTAAATGTTTGAGGACTGATAATGGCTGAAAATTTTTCTATAAAGATTTTGATAGATTGTTTAAAGACTATGGCATTAACAGACATAAGACAACTCCATATTCTCCACAATGGAATGGAGTTGCAAAAAGAATGAACAGGACACTGATAGAGAAGGCTAGGAGTATGCTGAGTGGTGTTGGTCTAGAATAAAAATTTTGGGCTGAAGTTGTTGCCACTACTTGCTACCTGATTAACAAGCCTCCTACATCAACCCTTGTTGATAAAACACCTATGGAAGAATGATCAGGTCGCAAGCCTTCATTGAGACATCTTAGAGTCTTTGGTTGTGAGACATATGCACACATGCCAAAGGAGAAGCAGACAAAGTTGGAAAACAAGGCTATGAAATGTATCTTCATCAGGTACAATTATGGTGTGAAAGAATACAAGCTTTGGGACCCTGTTGCAGAAAAGATAATTCATAGTAGAAGTGTAATTTTTAGAAAAATTAAGTCTCCTTTTGTTACATTGCATCCATAATAGACTAAAAAGCAAGATGTGATTCAATTCACTTCTACACCTGAAAGAGTTGAATCAAGACCCCTAGGTAGGTATGAAGTTGAGGAGAGCTCATCTAGATCTGAATCTTCAAAAGAGGAGGAATAACCTCGAGCCCCACTTGTTAGAAGGTCTACAAGATATAGACAACCACCTAAAAGGTATTCACTAGATGATTGGGAATGTATTTTTACTTTGAATACTAATATGAATGAACCCAAATTTGTAGAAGAGGCATTAGGTATGAATGATGCAGAATCCTGGAAGATTGTTATGCAAGAAGAAATGACAGCTTTGAAAAGGAATGGCACCTAGGATCTTGTACCATTGCCTGAAGGATGGAAACCTGTTGGTTGTAAATGTGTGTTCAAGTAAAATATTGGTTTAGATGGAAGCATTGAGAAGTATAAAGAGAGGTTGGTTGCAAAAGGCTACTCACTCTCAAGTTGAGGGTGTTGATTATGGTGAGATATTTTCTCCTGTTGCAAAAATGACATCCATTAGATTTTTGCTTTCTATTGCCATTGCTTATGATTTAGAGGTTGATAAAATGGATGTGAAAACTGCTTTCCTTCATGGTGATTTGGAGGAGGATATTTATATGAAAAAGGTAGAGCACTATGTGGTAGAAGGTAAAAGTAATTTGGTTTGTAAATTAAAGAAATCCATGTATGGCCTCAAACATAGTCCTAGGATGTGGTACCAAAAATTTGATACGTATGTGTTGAGTTTGGGATTTGAGCATTCCAAATTAGGTCACTATGTTTATTATAAATCTGATGGTGTTTTAGGACCCGAGAGGCAACTAAGAGGGGGGGGAAAATCAGTTGAAAATTAATTTCAACCCAAATATAACTTAATCAAACTTTATACTTAATACTGGTAAACCAAACTTAATGCCGGTTGATAGATTAGCAGTCAATATTAATACCAATGAAGATTAATGCATAAAACAGAAAGAGAAACAATATCCATAACACAACACAGAGATTTGTACGTGGAAACCCTGTACGGGGAAAAACCACGGTGGGAAACCTTACCCACAATCAGATGATACTAATGCAAATAGTATGTGTATACAAATGGGGTCTGCACATGCAGAAAGGCCAACCGCCTAGAGCTCACTGCTCAATCACAAAATAGGAGTCACACTAACAATAATTGGATGGTTAAATCCAATGATAATGTACTTCTCAAAGTAGCATCTTCAATGCTAGATCTAGTACCAGTTAAGCTCTTACAATCACCTTCAAACCTTCCTTGAACCTTCTCTATGGTCAGCTCATATGATCTTCAATATTCACACATACTGTGTTACAATACCATATATTGTTACTTCTCCTTTTTCTCTACTACTTCATCTATCTAATCAATTGAGATCTTACATATATACCAAAACCTAAGACCAAATGTGTAGGTCGGCTTACTAAGAATATTACAATAAAATCAATTACAAATAAGTCAAGATGCGATGCATCATGATGACTTGATACATTTATAATAATATCTAATTAATAAATCATCTTCATAATGTGTCGTGTTGATCTCGAATAGATAATGCATACCGGTCCATAACCTAGACCAATTTTGCCGATAATAGCAAATATGTCAACCCGAATAGACCATTTACCAGAATACCAAAACCAAGTATCCAAACCATGTCTTCAACATAACCAAGTGATCTCCAGATGATAACAAGTCTTCCTTAGTGCCAGTGAATAATAGACCAGTGACTGTGCAGAAGTCACTAAACATGCTGGTGAACATAATGTGTCAGTTCATCATAACCAAAGATCTCTAGAAGGATAAGTGTTGACATCAATGACAAAACTAATGCAACGCATCCATAATACCAACAATCTCCCCCTTTGACATTGATGGCAACACAAGATGGAAAAACATCTAAGTACCAAAATAGAATGCCAAAAACCAAAAACCAACAATCTCCAGAATAGATTAATACCAAAAATCAAAATCTCTCCCCCAATGAATAATCTCTCTCCAAGGGATAATGTTTCCTAAATACAAAGTTTTTCCATAGATATCTCTCCCCCTTTGACATAAAATGCCAAAGCAATACAAATACTAGAACATACAACCAACTCATATAACCAATTACAATAGTCAATTGTTATAACCAACTACTCCCCTTGAGAAGTAGCTCTCCTCCATCAAAGCCGGAAAAAGGTTTCTCTGTTATTTCTGTTGGTTTGATGCCAATCATCAATTGCCTAGGTCTCTACCGGTAAGGGTATTACCCCAAGCATCTCTCTCAGATATTCAAAAGTTTCCTTAGGCAAAGGTTTAGTAAAGATATCTGCAATCTACTCTTTAGTATTCACATAAACCAATCTTACTTCTTTTTATTCAACATTCTCTTTTAGAAAATTATATTTGATAGAAACATGTTTACTCTTAGAGTGAAATACCAGATTCTTCGATATATCAATTGCTACTGAATTATCACAATAAATGATTATAGGTTCTTTGCATTTTACCTTGATGTCTTTCAACATTTGCTTCATCCATAATACCCGAGTACAATTAGTTGTTGCTGCAACATTCTAATTCTACTGTTGATAGTGATGTACAACTCTATATCTTGCTCAACCATGAAATCAATCTGCTACCAAGAAAGAATGCTTTTCTAGTGGGGCTCTTTCTGTCATCTACATCTCCTACCCAATTTGCATTGGTGTATGCACATAATTCAAAATTTTCATCTTTAGGATACCCTAAACCAAGATTTGTTGTGCCTTGTAGATACCGGAAAATCCTTTTTACTGTTGATTCATGATTTTCTTTAGGATTAGTATGAAATCTTGAAACAATACATATTGCATTCACTATATTAGGTCTTGTTTGTGTCAAATATAGTAAACCTCCAATCATAGATCTATATCTTGTCGAATTAACAGGAGTTGAATCATCCTTCAATGTAAAATTATTAGTTGTAGTCATAGGAGTACTTACTGCTTTGGAATTTTCCATACCAAATTTCTTCAATAGTTCCTTCAAGTATTTTGTTTGACATATGAATATACCTTTATCAGTCTGTGAAATCTACAATCCTAAAAAGAATTTTATCTCCCCATTGTTAGATTCAATGAAAGTCCCAAAGACACTGAGAGGTGGGGTGAATCAGTGTCTAACCAGTTAGCAGAATATTTAAACTTATTTATAACTCTGCATCCCAAAACAGTGTACCGGTAAATAAGAGAATGCAATAAACAAAAATAATAGAGACAACATAGAAAACATACCCTAACAAAAGATATTTAATGAGTAAACCCGATGTCAGAAAAACCTTGGTGGGATTTGTGACCAACGATATTTACTCACTGGCCAATGAATAAATACTACTTACAATGAGGGGCCTGCACATGCAGGGAGACCAACAACCTAGAGCTCACTACTCAATAAAGAGTCACACTGACTACAAAAATCGGTTATCAAATCCAGTACAATGCATTGCTCAAAGCAACATCTCTCATGCCATGCTCAGTATTGGTTTAAGCTCAGACAATAACAATAACCTTCATTGTCAACTATATCACCTTATACAATAATAATGTCACACATTATTCCTTTCTCTCTTCTATATCTCTTCTATCTCTCTTCTCATAAAATGACCTATAAGATCTCATACATATATGAGTCTTTTACAATATACCATGTCAGCTTTACAAAAGATAATTTCATTACAAAACAATTCATATAAACAAAACTTTATCCCATGTCAGTTGGAGTGCCGGTATGCATTGTTGCTGATGTAATCTGAATGCTGGTGAAGTGTCTGCCAGTGCCAGTGTGCTGGTGTATGAAGTTTGTGATGTCGGGCTTGTAGAAACCAATTGGTGATGACTTGCTAGTTGGTTTCTAGATGGTTGCCATCAATGAAAATATCAACTATTCTCATAAGAGTGTAGAATTCCAACAATCTCCCCCTTTGGCATTGATGGCAATAGTCATGAGAAAAATCAAAACTATTGTCCAAAAACTGAAATCCAAAAAGATGTGCTCTCCCTAAGAAAATGATTTCCTTTATACATGCATTTTTCTCTCCACTACTCCCCCTTTGACATCAATGGAAAAGGATGTCATAAATAATCAATAGAGTACAAAAAATGCTACCTCAAGGTTTGTAACCTGTTGGTTATAATCTGAAAGATGTCCGCCAAAATCATATTTAGACTCTGCATAAACTTGTTATTGTCATCTAAAGTTGCCTCTGTCTGCTGGATCATACTAGTGCGATAGTGCATCTGCTTCTCCGGTGATTGTTCTCCTTGTAGTGTTGCCTTAGATAATTCATCTCTTTGAGTAATCGGATTATCCAGCCTCAGACCAAGTTTTTCTTTTAATTCTCGGGCATTAGACCTTATTCTTGCCTTCTATTTCTCAAATTTTTCTAACTTCTCCTCAAAAATTGATATAAGTCTGGATGAACCTATAATATTATTTGCAATGTCATCAATTTCTTTCTATGTCTTCTTGATCTCCTCATCAATGTCCTTAGTCAAATAGTGAGGTTTACTTGCTTCCCTATATAGCTCCTTATAATCTAAAATTGTAGAATTGAGTACTGGTAAAAGTGTACCCACATGATTGATACATTTCTTTATGGTGTTTTCAAAGAATGTGTTCTTCTCTTTTTCAACTCTCTCCTTTATGATATCCTCATTCACCTTGTCTATAGTTATAACATTAGCAAAAATGAATTTGGACAATGTGTCCAATTTATCTAAAGAATCCTTATGTGATCTATGTTACAATTTGGTGCAATCATCTTTAGAATAGGTAAAGTGTTGTCAATTGCCTTAAAAGCCAATGTATTGCAATCAATTATCCTCTTTATAGAATCCAAAAGTACTTGTATGATATTGGTAAGTTTGAATTCACCTATAGATGTACTCGGGTCACCTGTAGATTTCATCTTAACAGATGTCTGACCAATCACATTCACTATATCCTCTTTATTTCTATCAGATATATCTATTTTGTTTTTATTTTCCTCTAGTGGATCTGTTTGTGTTTGCACCTCAACCTTTAATGGTTTCTTAGATTGTTTTAGTGTCTCTCTAACTGTTGGTTCCTTAGTCTCAATATGAACCTCTGCCTCAGTTTGTTTCTCTGAAATTTCTACTGTCGATTTCTCAGATTTCGGTGGCCCTGCGCTGGTACCTTTGTCCTCTATAGGTTTTTTCATCTCTATCGGTTTCTCTGTTTGAGTCGGTATTTCAGTTTCCTGAGAGTCAAAAGTTTGTGCCGGTTTCTTTGAAATCTTGCTATTATCAACACTATCTACCTTTACCTCTAAATTTCCTTGTCTACAACAATGTTTACCTCCTGCATATCCACATTCATTGTAAAGAGTATCTCAGACTCTGGATTAGTATTGTCATGTGTTATACCTTCAGTATCAGTAACTGGTGGATCTTCCAAGTGTACCGGTGGTGTACCCAAAGGTGGCAGTGGAAGATTGTCTATAACCTTTATGTTTGGAATACCACCAATTTTGCCTTTACCCTTGTCCTTGTCTTTCTGATATACTTTGAATGTCTTTTTAGGTCTGCTTCTTTCCTCTTGCTTTTCCTTTTCTACAAAGAATATATCCCATTTATTTGCAATCTCTTTTACCCTTCCAGCCATTAGGCTTACTTCTCGGTGACCACTAACAAATACAGACCGGTTAGCTTCAGAGATAAGTTCATCAATTTCTTCCTTAGATTTTACTGGGTGAACAACTAGGAGTGCTTCAAATTTCATTTTCTTATCCAATTCCATCAGTGATATCCTTTTTGCTTCTAATCTCATGTATAGATTATTTGGTAGCTCATCAATCACTTCTATCAAAACTTTCTTTTAAATATCTAAGTGTAAGACAATGCTCTCCTCAATGGTGTTTCTGTTAGTATCATTTGAAGTGTTATACCATTTGCTTACATTAGACAAATTTCCTTCCTCTATTATCTCATTCAATAGATCATTCAGTGTAGGGGTAATCGGTGTTTGTTTCTTCTTAGATGTAAGATTTTTCTTCGATTCCCTAACTGCCAGTTGTTTCTTTCTTAGTGTCCTAGTTTTCTTCAGTGAAGGAGAGGGTACCGGTGAGGGTTTTCTCTTCCTTTCTATGCTTTTAAACTCAACAGCTTTCCCACTATCAGTATCAGAGGATGTTACAACCAGTGAAACATATGCTTCAGGTTGTAGTCCTTCAAGTTCACTTGCTGATATATCACTGATGTTCATGATATTTTCTTTGATTTCCTTTACCTTCTTGGAGGCATCTCTGATAAAATTTTCTCTTCTTTTAGTTCTTTTCTGCATAGATACATTACTTTCAATAGTTTCTACATTTCCAAAGAATTTCTCAGACGGCTCCCTTGGTGCATCAAGTAGAGCTTTGGCATATGTTTCCAAAACATGTAGATCTACCTCATAACCCATATCCATAATCCAAATAGTTCTAGGGCTTGTTACTTCCATCCAAGTTTCATCTCTCTTAATAACAAAGCAGATTTCCTTGTCATATTTATCAACTATTCTCTGTGGTAGTCTCTCTCTTGCTCTTATCTTAGATTGGAATGTCTTGAAATAGTCTGAAATGTTCTTAACACTATCAGTACCCATACCAGTGAAAGCATCTTGTATCTATTTTCCTACCGAGATGTCATTACCAGAATCCTTGTGACCTATGCTGGATATCTCCTTGGTAAAGTACAACATCAGACATACCAAAAGGTTTCCAAAATAGAAAGTACCTTTCTTGTCTCCCTTAATCTTCTTTAGGTTCTTAATTAATTCATCCTTAAGCCATTAAAAAACATCAATCTTAACATTATTGTTCACCATTTCATATGCACTATGAATACATAGGCTAGAAACAAAATTTAGTCTATTTGTATGAGTAGCTTTGTAACCTAGTACCATACTCACATTGATATGCTTAACATCTTTTACTCTAAGTGACCTGTTATTAGATGTTGCTCCGGTTAAATCCATAACTCCTTTGTTAGGTATCTTCTTGTTTTTATCGGGCCTACTACCAGTTGAAGGTAAACCAATAACTGCCTTAATTGCCTCCCTGATTATTTTACAAACTAACTCTAACCACATGAATTCTCCATGGACTCTGCTTAATACAAGTCTGACAACTTCTTTAGGAAATTCGGGAATGTTCAGAATGTCTACAAAACCTAAATTTTCTACAACCTTATGTTCAAGTTTAATCACTCCATTTTCATCATTAATAACTTCATTGAATATCTTCTTCAAATCCTCAGTCCCTAGGTTTTCTATGTTGCAATGTATGTAAATTCTAGGGCCTGCTGCAAATGCTACACCCTTTGGAATTTTCAAAAAAGCTCCTACAAAATCATCTAGTTTTGCAATCTCAAGGAATATCTTGAATACGAGTCTAGGAAGTTTAACATTTTCCATAATGGTAGGGTTCGAAATAAACTCTAGAATAGAAGATGAGGAATCCATTTCAAAGATAAATACCTCTAAATCAAAATTTTGAATGCTTGAAAATCACTTCGCAACTTCGCCTTAGAATACCTTGCTCAATTTTGTGCTCTCTGACCGTTTGAATGCTCAGTGAGTTCGTAATGAGGGTTTCCTGGTGCTTTATAGCCAAAAAGTTCTTTAAAACTGCATTAAATGCTCGCCGATTAAGTGAAAACTTAACACATCCGCTAGTAAAGAAGAAGTTTATCTTCTCACCATCAACCGAGGGTATAATGCATGATCTTCAACTTACTGCAATGCCCCCTAAGGATTATTTCTCAGTTAGATGAAGGATCTCCTTCCAGTGGAGGATTGCTCTATTCTACCGATGCAGAGATAGTTTCATCAGTTTTCTGATCACTCTTCTTAATCCATTATTTTGAAAATTCTTTCTTTACTTCATCTACCTTTTCTTTTCCCTTCAAACTATATCCTTTGTTATTCATCAGTGCATTCTTGCTTCTACAAAATTTTTGCAATATGTCCAATTTTTTTACAAGCATAACAAGTTACATTATTCTTCTGAATAGCCTTTCCATATCCTTGACCGGTTTGTGATCTGCATTGATTAGATAAATGCCCAAATCTTCCACAAACATAGCATTTCACATTCATTCTGTAATTTTCTGAATTATGACCAACTTTCTTGCATTTGGAACATTGACCGGTGGGTGAGTTTGTATTTTGATTATTTTTGAATCTACATGTATTTTCTCTATGACCATACTTGTTGCAATTGAAACATTTCCCATTAAATTTATAAGCATTAGGTTGTCTTACCAATTTGTTCTTATCTTGATTATTTGCAGTACCGAAACTTTCTCCAACTTCAAATCCAAGTCCATTAGTATCTCCATCAGGTTTCTTTCTTTTAAACATGTCATCAAGTTCTTTTGAACTTTTCTTGAATTTGTCTTTGTGTTTATTTGCAGTAGCCAACTCATTTTCCAGAATTCCAACTTGTCTCACAAGCTCAGCTTTATCATGTTGCATGTGAATCAAATCTGTCTTTAACATATCATTTTCATGACCAAGTCTCAGATTTTCATTTCCAACATCATTAAGTCTCCTTGTCAAGTCTTCTTCATTCTTCTTCCCATCTTCAATATCCTTAGATAACCTCATAGTCATATCTTTCATTTCATTCTTCATATTACTATTTTATTGTCTCAACTTATTTGCAGTGTATCTAAGAGTTTCCTTTTCATCATCATCATTCTGCATTTTCTCATGAAGTTCTTTTCTTTTATTTTGTGCAATAACAAATTTCTCCTGAAGTCCTTTAATGAATTCCTATGCAATTCTTAGATCATCTTCAAGTTTGATATTCTTCAATTTTTCTGCATCAAAATCTTCAAGAGCTCCTTCCAACTATTTTCTTAAGTTCTCCATTTGTACTGATGTCAGAATCTTTCTCAAGCTGTTAGGCTTTTGAAAATAGAGGACCAGGCTCTGATACCAATTGTTAGATTCAATGACAGTCCCAAAGACACTGAGAGGGGGGGGGGGGGTGAATTAGTGTTTAACCGGTTAGCAAAATATTTAAAATTATTTATAACTTTGCATCCCAAAATAGTGTATCGGTAAATAAGAATTAATACAATAAACAAAAATAATAGAGACAACATAGAAAACACACCATAACACAAGATATTTAATGAGGAAACCCAGTGTGGGAAAAACCTCAGTGGGATTTGTGACCCACAATATTTACTCACTAGCCAATGAATAAATACTACTTACAATGAGGGGCCTGCACATGCAAGGAGGCCAACAACCTAGAGCTCACTGCTCAATAAAGAGTCACACTGACTACAAAAATGGATTATCAAATCCAATGCAATGTATTGTTCAAAGCATCATCTCTCATGCCAGGTTCAGTACTGGTTTAAGCTCAGTCAATAACCAAAACCTTCGCTATCAACTATATCACCTTATACAATAATAATGTCACACATTATTCCTTTCTCTCTTCTATATATCTTCTATCTCTCTTCTCATAAAATGACCTATAAGATCTCATACATATGTGAGTCTTTTATAATATACCATGTCCGCTTTACAAAATATAATTTCATTAAAAACTAATCATATAAACAAAACTTTATCCCATGTCAGCTGGAGTGCCAGTATGCATTGTTGCCGATGTAATCTAAATGCTGGTGAAGTGCCTGTCGGTGCTGGTGTCTGTCGATGTATGGAGTTTGTGATGTCGAGCTTGTAGAAACCAATTGCCAGTGACTTGCCAGTTGGTTGCCAAATGGTTTCCATCAATGACAATATCAACTGTTCTCATAAGAGTGTAGAATGCCAACACCCAATCATCGACATTTCAAATTCTTCTTGTATCTTATTAGCAAAGTCTTTACATAATCCTTCTTCTCCTCCAAAAATGATATCATCAACAAAAAATTCAATAACCAAGATGTCATTATTAGTCACTTTGAAATATAATTTGTTGTCAACACTTCCTTTAGTGTAACCAAGCTTCAAGAGATATTTGTCTAATCTAGCATACGAAGCTCTAGGAGCTTGCTTCAATCCATACAAAGCTTTCCTTAATCTGCAAACCATATCTTCATTATTTTTCAATGAAAATCCATTAGGTTGTTCAATGTAAACTTCCTCTTCAAGATCACCATTTAGAAATGCACATTTTCATCCATCTGATATACTTTATAGTTCACGTGAGCTGCAAATGCAAGAAATAATTTGACTGCCTCAATTCTAGCTACTGGTTGAAAGGTTTCATTATAATCAATTCCCTCTTTCTGTGAATATCCTTTACACAATAATCTAAAATTGTTTTTTATTACCTTACCATCTTCATTAAGTTTATTTCTGAATACTCGTTTACTTCCAATTACATTTTTGTCTTTAGTCCGGGGAACTAATGTCCATGTATTATTCTTTTCAATTTGTTCTAATTCATCTTCCATTGCTTTAATCCAATGTTTATCTTCACATGCCTCAATAACAGATGTCGGTTCAATTTGAGAAATTAAACATACCTCTTCATTTGCTAGTCTTCCTCTTGTCATAACACCTTGATACTTATTCCCAATTATCTTATTTTCAAAGTGATTCAGTCTTACATACCTAGGTGTGTTCACTTGCTGCTCTTCTTCAGTCACTGTGGAATCCTCTGATGATGCTGGTGTGACTAGATCCACATTTTGTACCATTGCACTCTATATAGGTTCATTTATGATCATCTCAATTGCTGGTTCAGAATCTATAGACCTTGAATTTCCTCTAAAGTGTTCTTCTATCTTCACATTAGCACTCTCAATTATTTTCTGCAATCTTTTATTAAAACATCTATATGCCTTGCTCTTAGATGAATAACCAAGATATATTCCTTCATCACTTCTAAGATCAAATTTACCAACATACCCATCTCTCCTAATATAACATTTGCTTCCAAATATTTTGAAGTATTTAAGAGTAGGAGTATTACCAAACCATAGTTTATAAGGGGTCTTATCAGTTTCACCTTTGATGTGAACTTTGTTAAAAGTGTAAACCGCTGTATTCACTGCTTCTCTCCAATACACATGAGGTAGATTTGCTTCCAATATCATGCTTCTAGCTACATCTAGAATAGTTATATTCTTCCTTTCCACAATTCCATTTTGCTGAGGTGTCCGAGGTGCTCATAGTTGTCTTCTGATTCCATTCACTTCTCAAAATGTATTAAACTCCTTAGATGTAAATTCTCCTCCTTGATCTGACATTAAACATTTGATTTTCTTACTAGTTTCATTCTCTATCATTGCCTTGAATAGTTTGAATTTTCCAAAAGCTTTTGATTTCTCCTTGAGAAAAGTAACCCAACACATTCTAGAATAATCATCAATAATTAGCATAAAGTATCTATCTCCCTGTAGACTTCTTGTTCTTGCTGGACCACATAGGTCAGTATGAATTAAATCAAGAACATTATTAGATTTCTCAGAAATACTCTTAAAATTTGTTCTAACTTGCTTTCCCATTTGATAATCCTTACATACCAGGTTATGAGGTTTCACAATATTAAGTAAATCCCTTACTGCCTTAGTTGAACTAATCTTTACAATGCAATCAAAATTCACATGACAAAGTCTCTTATGCCATAACCAACTTTCATCAATATATGCAATCAAGCATGTCTTTTTACTATTATTCAAATGAAAGATATTGCCTTTAGTCTGATTATTGGTTGCAATCTCCAATCCAGTTCTATTCATGATTTTGCATTTACCATTCTTGAATTGTAACTAAAAACCCTTTTCAACTAATTGACCAACACTCAAAAGATTATGCTTCAAACCTTCAATATAATAAACATTGTCAATATAGTGCCTTTTTCTTTGATCAAACAAGCTTTATCATCCCCAAATCATACTAGACCTCCACTATTTTTTTGAAAAGGTAAGAATTTACTTTTATCACCAGTCATATGATGTGAACATCCAGAATCTATAATCCATTCATCTTTTTCTTCAATTTTAGCTACCGGGGCCTACTTTATCGGTTGAATAGTAGGTGTGGTTGATCTTCTTTAATTTCCAAAAAAGCTCATCCATTGTCTGCCAGTTCTTCGTCAAAATCATCGATAACTCCTTCATCAGCATAGTAACATGATTTGTCTATGTTTTTCTTAAATATGTATCTCTGATATTCAGGGTTAGGGTTATATGTCTTTTTAGCTTCTTCTCTCAATCTTGCATGTCTATCAGGACATCTAGATGCCATATGACCAACTTTATTGCAATTAAAACATTTAAATGGTGCTTTACCTTCATAATTACTTCCAATAGGACCTTTAGGCATTTTCCTTGCAAATAGTGCTTCAAGTTATTTCAATTCTTCATTTTCCTTTCTGATATCTTCAAGTTGTTTTGCATAAAGTGCTTTCCAATCAAACTTCTCAGATGATGATGATGATGATGCTTTGAAGGCCAAATCTGTTTTAATTGTAGCAACACGACCAAATTCCTCAAGCTCAAATGCTGAAAGTTTTCCAACCAAGGTATCTCTAGATACTGATGTATTAGGCATTGTTCTCAACTCATTAATAGGAGTTAATTTCATTTTTTATGTCAGTGGCAAAGCTCTTAAAAATTTAGAAACAATTTCATCTTTACTTAAGGATCCTCCACAACACTGTATTCCCAAAACAATTTCATTTACTCTTTCCATAAAAGCAGAAATTCTTTCATCTTCTTCTATTTTTAAGTTTTTATACCTGACCCGGAAGCATTCTAGTTTTGCAATTTTGATAGTGGTATCACCTTCATTCAATGTCTCTAATTTATCCCAAATAGCTTTAGTAGTAGATCGTTCTGATAATCCCATGATTTGCTGATCTGATAATGCGCTCAAAAGTGCTTCTCTTGCTTTGCAATTATTTTCTTGATCTTTACCCAATGTTGGTGGATTAGGTTGATTCAGTGTAGGACCAACATAGCCATTCTTTGTAATATCCCATATGTCTTTTCTAATGCAATTTAGATGAGTCTCCATTCTGATCTTCCATATACCATAGTTAGTTCCATCAAGTTTCAGACTATCCTTCCTGAAAAAAGTTTGTTGCCATAGGATCTCCTCAAGCTGTTAAACTTCTGCAAAAAGAGGACTAGGCTCTAATACCAATTGTTAGGACTCGGGAGGCAACTGAGATGGGGGTGGGGGGGGGGGGGTGAATCAGTTAACTATTAATTTCAACCCAAATATAACTTAATCAAACTTGATACTTAATACTAGTAAACCAAACTTAATGTTGGTTGACAGATTAGCAGTTAATATTAATACCGGTGAAGCTTAATGCATAAAACAGAAAGAGAAACAACATCCATAACATATAACATAGAGATTTGTATGTGGAAAACCTATAAGGGAAAAAATCATGGTGGGAAACCTTACCCACAATCAGATGATACTATTGTAGATAGTATGTGTATACAAATGGGGTCTGCACATGCAGAAAGGCCAACCGCCTAGAGCTCACTGCTCAATCACAAAATAGGAGTCACTGACTACAATTTGATGGGTAAATCCAATGATAATGTATTGCTCAAAGTAAATTATTCAATGCTAGATTCAGTACCAGTTAAGCTTTGATAATCACCTTCAAACCTTCATTCAACCTTCTCTATGGTTTGCTCATATGATCTTCAATATTGGCACATACCATGTTACAATACCATATACCGTTACTTCTCCACTTTCTCTACTACTTCATCTATCTCATCAATTGAGATCTTACATATATACCAAAACCTAAGACCAAATGTGTAGGTTGGATTACTAAGAATATTACAATAAAATCAATTACAAATAAGTCAAGATGTGATGCATCATGTCGGCTCAATAAATTTACAACAATATCCAATTAATAAATCGTCTCCATAATGTGGTGTGCTAATTTGGAATAGATAATGCATACTAGTTCATAATGTAGACCAATTTTGCTGGTAACAACAAATATGTCAACCCGATTAGACCATTTACCAGAATACCAAAACCAAGTATCCAAACCATGTCTTCGACATAACCAAGTGATCTCCAGATGATAACAAGTCATCCTTAGTGCCGGTGAACAATATATCGGTGACTGTGCATAAGTCACTGAACATGCCGGTTAACACAATGTGCCGGTTCATCATAGCCAAAGATCTCTAGAAGGATAAGTGTTGACTTCAATGACAAAACTAATGTAACACATCCATAATACCAACTTGGTGATCATTTTGTGTACATTGCATTGTATGTTGATGATATGTTATTCACTGGTAAAGGGAAATGTATGATTTCAAAACTAAAGTCTTAGCTCGCTACTTTGAAATGAAAGATCTTGGTGCAAAAAAGCACATTATTGGGATAAAAATTAGAAGAGATAGAGAGAATAGAAATCTATGGCTAGGCTAGAGTAAGTATGTGAATTCAGTGTTATAGAGGTTCAACATGCAAGATTGCAGACCATTGCATGTTCCTTTTACAGTTGGAACAAAATTATTTATTGTAGATTGTCCTACATCCCCATCGGAGATGGAAGACATGAGAAAAGTGCCTTACCAGAGTGCAGTTGGAAATTTAATGTATGCTATGGTCTGTACTAGACCATACATTTCCCAACCAGTGGGAGTTCCTTCCAGATATATTTCTAATCCTAGTAGAGTTCATTGGGATGAAATAAAAAGAGTCTTCAAATATTTGAAGGGTACCTTAGACTATTTATTGTGTTATCATACTAATTTAGTTAGAGACATGATTTCCATTGATATTCATGGTTATGTGGATCCAGACTCGGCAGGTGATATTGATAGAAAAAGATCCACCAGTTCTTATGTGTTTACTTTATTTGGTAGTGCAATTAGCTTGACTTAAGCTACAAGTCATGGTTTCTTTGTGCACTACTAAAGCAAAGTATATGGAAACTACTTATGCTTGTAAAGAAGCCATTTGACTTAAGAGACTATGTTCAAAAATTGGAATAAAACAAGGATCCATGATAGTTTATTGTGACAGTCAGAGTGCGATCTACCTAGCTAAGAACTCGACATTTCATGCCTAGACAAAGAACATTGATGTTTAGTATAATTTTGTCAGAGATATGGTCGAAGATGGCAGGTTGAAGCAGGTTAAGGTAAAAAATTTGATGAATGTTACAGTGTCTTTAACTAAGGTTGTGAGCACAGAGAAGTTCAGATGTGTTTGGAGTCTATGGGCCTTATGGCCCCTAGCAATTGATTTATTGTATTGATACTCCCTTTCTTCTTGCAAGGTGTTCAACAAGTGGGAGAATGTTGTGAAAAATGGTGTCTCAACCTTGCATTTACACAAAGTTACTATTTATAGTAAGTTTTTATTTGAACATGAAATGGTGTGAAATTATCCCAGAAGCTTCCTTAGATAAGCATGTTGATAAAGTTTCATCACAATATCACAACTAGTTTTGAAGATATTAAAGTATCCATTTTGGAAGGGTGCAATTAAAGGTTTAAACTTAATTTTTGGGGACTTTAGACCCTCTAAAATACCCTGAAAAGTGGGCGTAAATGGTGTAATGGTTTATGAGGTAATAGAACACTCCGCAATATTTTTGGTGCCTCAAATAGTTCGTCAATCATACACACGATTCACAAGTTATGGTCTCTAGAAGTTTGTACTCCTGAAATAGGAAATATAATTTGTATCACACAAATAAATGAGCTGTAAAAGGGAGGGACATGCATTGATGTGTTTTAACACATCATAGGGCATATAGAAGGGAGATAAGGTCGACTACACTTTATTGGGTGGTTTTAGCCCATGGTTTTGTAATACTATTTGACAGTTTCTTGTATTGTATCTTCTATATATGAGGTGTGTGAGATAGAGGTTGGGTGTAAGAGTGTTATGGATATTGAGTTACCTCTGAAACTCTGATTAGTGGTACTCTTATTGTAGAGCCCCTCCCCAATCAAGCTCTGGTTAACTTAGTTGACCATGGTTGACCGTATTAATAAATGCAATAATTCAATAGGATGAGCTATGTTAGATGGATAAATTAGTGAGAAAAGTAATTGAACCATATTTTGGAATCATTTTACCTTGCGGTGCACACTTTGATGTGTTATGGATCTAGATCCTATATGATCCACTGATTGGATAATCTTGATATGACGTATGGCAGCTATCTCAAAAATTGCAGTACTTCTTTTGATATTAGAAAACATGGATGCATGACGTATTAATGGTTGAGTTTCGTGAGGATTATGATTATGCCATGTAGTAGATTATTTTTGGGTGTCATAAGATAGCAAGAAACTTGATTATGATGTTTGAGATTGTATGCAATGTCTGATTTGTATTCTTTGCGTATGATGATATTATATGTGATTTTTGGAATTACTAATGTGCAAGTGAGATGTGTAGGAAAATTATTCCATGTGACCATGGAAACTATTTGGAGAATCAAGCCTAGACCTATGTGTGTATGTGGAGCCAAGGGTTGTCTATTTGGAGAGACAACTCCTCGTTTGTAAATGTATTTTATTTTGTAAATGTTTTGATGTGTGTTCTATTTAAAAATTGTTTAAATTTATTTATTTCAAAAAGGGACATTAGCCATGTGTATTATAGTGATGTGTAATTTCTTTTATGGTGTCACTTGACACATGTGTTGTATAGTGAGTTGGCAATGACATGTCCCTTAGATGGAGTGCCTTACCTATGAAGTATTTTATTATCCTAGTATGGTCCCAAGAATGTCTTGGATAGGGATCTATAAGTAAGGTCAACTCAGGGTTGACCCGTAGGTAAACTTTGGGTGGGTTTCCAGGGGGTTAAACTAACTCCTAGGGTTGACTTAGGGGCATTTTTAGTGGGCCATATGATGTACCTATGGATGAAGGCCAAATTTAGCCATGTGTCCACTCCCTAGGGCCTGTTTAGCCTCCCCAAAAATTGAGTTTCCCAAGTTGACCGAATTTCAACTTTAGAGGAGCCTTCCTAGGTTAGATAACCCTCCTCATGAGTGACATTGCTCTTCCCCATTCCTTTTACCCTTTTTGAGGTATCTTAGCTAGAGAGTTTGGAAGGTATTGGGAAGACCAACTAATGAACATCCTTCACTCTTTCCAAGTGGGTTGGAAAGAGTGAGGAGTGTCTTCATAGCGAATATTTTGGGAGAGAAAAGTTTGATCACGCACTCTCCATTTTTGGAGGCTTAGATTTTTGAGTAGTTTTTGTAAGTTTTTTGGAAGAACTTTGGCTAAGTCTTGAAGGAAAAATATAGTGGATTTGGGCAGCTCTACTTCAAACTTCTACTCCTCCCTTTGGCAGTTTTAAGGTTGGTTGAGAACTTCCTCATGTATGTTATTTTTGTAAATTTAAAAAAGATTGTTTGTTGTTCCATTGTTGCTTTCTTAGTAAGCTTAGGAAGAGGATGAGTTCTTCCTTGTGTTTTCTTCTATTTGCATGTGTTTATGTTTTTTTGTGTTGGGTGTGTTCAAGACCATACTCACCCTTGGCAAGGTAGAGTGGTCTTGGGGTGAAGGGTTGTTTGACAGCCTATGAGTGTAGAGGCTCTCTTTGGAAGAGAGTGATTTACAAGTGGTTATGGGACCCTTTCTTCATAGTATTTTTTTATAAAATGGGGGTCATAAGGGGAGCTCGATGGCTTGTATGCCTTGGGGGACATAAGGAATTGTAGGGACAAGTTTGGAACTTGTGAATGTGTTTATTTGTAGCCTTGCTATGGCATTATATTCTCTATTTGCAGAATTCTCCTCTAGGTATATGGTCCACCTTCACCCCACTTGAAAGTTCACATAAGTGACATTGTTTATCCTTGGTTGGGAGTGTCAATGTTGTTATGAGTTTTCTTACTTGTATGTGTTTTGAATGTGTGTTTCCCATCTATCCTTGGTTCTCCTAGCTCAGGGGTGGCTTCTTGTAAGCCTAGGTTGGGAGGTGAGCCTCCATGGTCACAACCTTCAAGTTTTATTGCAAGTTTTGCTTGGGAAAAGATTGGAGGGAAAATATTTGAGTGGATCCTATCGTTATTTGTATTAAGAAAATATATGTATTTGGGAAGCCCTCATTTAGTAGAAATGGGAGGTTTGATTTTGTAATCTTCCTATTTAGTGAAGGAAATCATGATGTAATAAACATATTTATTTGATTAGTTCATTTCAAGGAATAGAGATGTATTTAAAGGATTTTGAATTATTTCATTTTATTGTTTATTACAAAAAAAAAGTTTAAAAAAAAATGGAAAGAAATCTGCATATGTTTATTAGATAATGAATAATATGCATGTTGGAGATGGAAAGAAAAATAGTTGTATATTTAAGTAGTTTCATTTTTATGTTAATCTACAAAAAGAAATAAGTGTTAAAAATGCAGAAAGAGAAAATACTTTTAAATGCTAGATTTGAATCTTCTAGAAGTTTGGTCCTTGCTATTGTTGAGTTAATAGATTTTAAAGAAAAGTTAGTTGCAGCTATAAATAAATCCATTACTGCTATATTTTATTATTCTAGAAATGCATGTAAAGTAGCAAGTAAATAAATCTAGATATAGTTACTTTAGATCTAAAGTTATCATTATGATATTGTTAGAAAGTAAATTTATTCTATTATGTAAAAGCAATAATAGTGGAAAACACAAAATTCTAGATATTATTATCAATAGCATACTATGTGTATTAAAGAAATTAAAATTTATTCTACCATGTTTAAATAATATATTCTGTTCTAAGCTATGCAAATGCAGATTAACCATGAAAATATAAATGTATATATATCCTCAACAATATATATCACTATCTAAGTAAATACCTAATGATTTAAATGAAATACTAAGCTGCAGTATTCTTCTTAAAAAAATAAATCATTAAGTTTGTGCATATATTTGTAAGATTTATTTAATCTGGTTAAATAAATCAGCCTTTAAAATAAATTAAACATATGGGCATAAGTATGTGAATTTAAAAATACATGCATATATATATATATATACATTTATATAGATATATATAAACCTAAATAAAATATACATGTGTATATTTAAAAAAATGTTACCATAAATCTACATATGCCTTATTACTGAAAACATATGTATATATTCTGTATATTATATTTTATAACCCACTGTCTTATATATATATATTACTTTAAATATTAAAAAAAATAATATAAATAAATAATTAAAAAAAAGAAGGGTTTGATGGCCCTTGCTGGGTCGTGGCAGTCACCACCGGAGGTGCCGTCACAGACTGTGACGGACTCCACAGTCGGTGGCACCTCCAGAGCCAATAGCAGACACCACTTTCGATGGTGCCATCACAGACTGTGACGAATGCCACAGTCTGTGGCACCGCTGTAGCTAGTGGCGGACACCACCATCTATGGTGTCGTCACCATCTGTGACAGACGCCACAAACTGTGGTGCTGCCCCATCCGATGGTGGACACCACTATAGGTGGTGCTGCCATCGATAGTGGCGGATGCCACATTCTACGACACCGTCACCAAGCTCAGCTCCCCTTTCGTTCATCACAACCTCTCTTTCCTTTGGCCCTTCGGCCTTCTGCAACCCGCCTCCTTCGGCCTTGAGCCATCTCCCACCTGCTCACAAATAAAGAAAAAGAAACCCTAACCCAATTTTGGGTTAGGGTAAAGACAAATAGAAAAAAAAGAAAGAAGAATGTGAGTGTTATAATTTTAAAAAGAAAAAGAATAAAACAAACCCTAGTTAGGGTTAGAAAAGAAAATAATTATAAAATAATAAAAAGGGGTGGGGGCGGGGGAAGATGGGAGCTTCCTTTTAAAATTTGAAATGGGATATCCCCATTTGTTTAAATTTTTATTAATTTATTTGGGTGGTTTTTGTGTTAGGAATTAATTATTTATAATTATATTATTCCCATATTTTCGGTAAATTTTATTGAGGAATTTATTAAGGAAAAATTTAAATAGTATGAAGATTTAAATTAAGTTTAAGAGGTAATTTTGATGTCGAACCTTGAATAATTAATATTTATTGTATGAGGAATTATATATATATATATATATATATATATATATATATATATATATATATATATATATATATATTTATGTTTAAGTTAAATTTCATTGTAAATTTTAATATTGGAAATAATCAAAAAGTAACATGGTTATTTTTAAACTATGAGGTCAATATTGGTAATAGTTGATAGTTAATATCTACAGGGGGATTAAATTTGACTTTAATGAGAGAAAAGAATTTTATTAAGCAAATGTTATTTTGATTTGGTTAACTTAATTAGTCTAATTCAAAAGCTTTATTTTCATTCGCTCTATTATTAATGTTAATATACCGAGCTTGGAATAATATTGAATTAATGGATTCAAGGATTATTTAAGTTATAAAAAAATATCTTTTGAAAATTCTAATGGTATACACTAGTTGGAATAATTTAATGAAGATCATCGAATGATTATTATTGTTTTAGTGAGAGGGTATTGTAGTGGAATCATATACTTTTCTAAAATAAGTTATGAGCCTGATCTTGTGTACTTATTCAACCCAAGTGGAACCATTTATTAAATAATATAATTATTATAATAACGTTTGGCGCTTTAATTTTATTTGCTTAGTTATTTAATATTGATACATTGAAATCATGTTAATATTGAATTAATAGATTTAAGAATTAATTAAGTTATAAACGAAGATATTATAATATCAATGTTTGGGGAAACTTGATATTTGATAAATACTTATTGATTCAAAAAATTGTAAGAAGGTCAATTTAGTAGAATTTGGGCCATTTAAATATTATAAAATATAACTAAAATTGATGGGACATTTGCGTGAATTTATTTAATATCAAAAAGGATATTGTCCTTATTAGATTAATTTATTGTGTTTGATAATTGGAGTTATCATAATGGTCACATAAGTAAAATCTAATCCTATCGCTTAGGAGTTTAAGTTGAAACCTAAGACTTCTAGTTAATTTTTAATCCATTGCTCACTTTAGGATCCCATGTTAACATCAATTAAGATTTCATTTGGTACAACTTGTTAAGTTGTCACACCTAATTAAGCATAGGTCACAAGTAATTAAGTGTTCAAAAAAAAATTGTTGCTGTGTTTTTTGCCCAAAAGTTTGGGTATGACGCTTATGAAGAGCTTTCTCTGTAAGTATATTGTAATCTATTTTTGATTACTGAATAATATATTGGATGACTTTTGGAGTGTGGGGTTTTTCTCCCGAAAGGCTTTTCCCCACGTAAATCACTGTGTTATGGTTTGAAAGTTATTATGTCTATTTCTATTAAATTTTTGTAACTGTAGTTATATATGGTGAAAAGTGATGATGATAAACTATTGTAAAATGATAAAGATCCAACCACAAACAATCTAGGTCCTACAATGAAACATTCACCAATACCAATAGAGATACCTAAGATCATGCAAATAAACAATAACAAAATAAGATATACCATTCACATGTCTAGTAGGGTTTCAATCTCTACTGTATCCTATCTCCATTGATCTTGTTTGATACATTTGCTCTCATATTTTATGTGTGCACAAGAGCCTAACAAAGAAAGGATTGTGGTTGATAGATTAATCACAAGAAGGCTTAATTGAAGTAGTTGTTATGGTTGATAATGAAGAAGTCATCCTCTTATATATAGAACATTGTAAGAAATGAAGGGAGAAGATTGAGAGGTGTAAAGATAAATGGTTGGCTAGGATTAAAGCGTAGGTAGAGAAAAAAATCAAATGATTAAGGTGGTAGATAAGAGAAGAATTAAGAGATGAGTGACATGTGTCATGGTTAGAAAAAGATAATGAATTAATTAAATAAATAAAGATTTATTTAATTAATAGAAGAAGTGGGATCAATTAAATAAATAAAATATTTATTTAATTTAGGAAAAGGACAATTTAAATAAATAAAAGTATTTATTTAAATGAGGAAAGGCTTAGAAGTGGATTAATGAATTAATTAAAGAAATAAAGATTTATTTAATTAATAGAAGATTTAGTATAAAATAATTAAATAAATAAAATATTTATTTAATTAGACAGGACAATTTTAGGTGTCTACATTTTGCCCCTCTTTGAGACAATGCATCTTGTCGTGTTGGCTCATAGAAGATAAGATAAACTGATACAAAGTTGCCCCAAGATGGGAATGATATGGCCCCTCAAGAGATTGGATGAAAATGTTTGAAAATATCGTAGACAATCTCTTGATAAGAAAGAAAGACTAGAAAGGACTGACAAGATAGGGTGACAAGGTCACACAGGAAAAAGACTAACTCAAGAGACTAGGATTAAGTAGCCTATATGATAGGGCCACAAGGAAAACATCCTCATTTGCATCCACACATCTAAGAGATCAGAGTGTAGAGAGAGAGAGCTTAAAGCAATCAGAGCAACTCAACGATGGTGGATAGATTTCATAGGTTCGATCGAGTCTGGCGATATCAGAGACCATATGACATGGGTGAGTCGGTAAGTACCTCGAAGCCTCTTTGTATGTTTTTGCATTTATTGATGTCATTAATGCATTTTAGGGTAGATAAGCAAAAATGCAAAATTGGTATTTTGAACTAAAAATGCATCTAGGTCAGTGCCAGGCACGTCTAGGTAGGATAGGTGCGTCTAGGTTAGGTTTGGTTGTGTATGTGAATGTAATCATGTTTAATTTTGATAGAGACGTGTCTACGTGCATAAGGCACATCTGTGTTAGAAAGGCACGTTTGTGAAAGACAAGCGCGTCTATGCAGGACAGTAGTGTGTCTAGGTATGTGCAGAAAGATGGTGGTCAGAAAAGTGGACACCACCGAAAAGAACATGAGAGAACAAGCAGCGCATATGCGGTTATAAAATTTGAAATCACCCCGTCCACGCTTAGGTCCATTGTTCTCGAGACTAAAAAAGGTAGCGCATACACAATGCTTTTAGGAAAGTGAGCACATAAGTGCTCATAAGCCCTAAAGAACTGCGTACATGGTACTGATAGTTTTGATATTTAATATAAGTAGAAATCCAATAGCCAACAAGATGAGAGGGGGTGGGTGAATCATACAAACTTAATCATCCATTAAAAACATCAGATTCAACCTCGGTAACATATATATCAGTCATATAACAAAAATTGTCAAACATGCAAACTCAAAAGCATATGAACAATATAAACCTCATAACACTAGATTTAACATGGAAACCCAAATAGGGAAAAACCACTGTGGGATTTCGGACCCACTAAGAAATATACTCTTCTAGAGTATGCTCAGTTAAAAGAAAATCCTGTTAAAGATTACAAACATATTGCTAGGTGTGACCCAATTAAGGGATTTCCCTCAGATCTGTTAGGATCTTCACTTTGTTAGAAGTGACCTTGTCAAAGGATTTCAAACAATCAATCAGAATATCACCTTGCTAGAGGATTTACATTTAAGACTGTTAAGTCCACTCGGTTAAGAGATTTTCTGTCACTTTCACAAAATAATAGTAATAAATCTATCTGCAACTTCACATCTAAAATGCTAAAGCAAATTCCTATTTGTTCAATACAATTTAGACATAGAACTAATTTTGTCTATCTGCTGGGCTTCTATACTCTGTTATTCTAATAGGTCTTCAAGCTTCTGTGCTCGGTAATCACTATGTAGCATCCCTATGCATACACTTGCCCGCATACATTGTTTATCAACAGTTTCCTATTTATAAACAATTAGGTAACCGCTCAATCTCCTTGATCACATTTCCCATGATCAATCATAGCCATCAGATCTTCAATCTTGTCCAAGTTCAATGCATCTTTCGATCTGAAAATGTTTTACCCCACCTTGGAACTTGCATAATAGTCTTGGAACTTGTGCCAAGGTATTGCGGTTCAATCTAAGCTGTAGATCTTCATGCTGTCTTTCCATTGCCTTAGATTCGTTAACAAACTTCTTCCGTGGCTTACCAATCATTGATCCGCTTCAGCTCATCAGCTTCTTTCATTAAATACCACATGCAAACATTTAATGCATTTTGTTATAGCTCGGTTACAACTCGGTAACAACTTGGTGAATACTAAACTTCACTCGGTAGACATTCAACCTTCATTAACAGATAACGATGACCTTAGGGTTTACCGACTAGGTTCTTTGCCTGATAACATAGTATAGTATTAACCTTTACATTTTACAACATATGTATGATGTTAAAACAATCTAAAACATCATGATCTCATCATTGTCTAAATCGGTAGTAGTTGCCCATTGAATACCTTATTCATCCCTTTATTCATCATATTCTTTCCTATGTCTTTTACCGACTTCTTTATAATCTTCATATCATACTTCTCAAGATATGGCAACATCATACTAAATTAGAAAATCAATTTCTTGACATCAATGATAAAATAATAATATCAAGATAGTAAAACATCTTTAATCAGTTATGTCCATAATCATCAACAACCTTCTCAATATCCTTATTGAAATGCCAACAATCTCTCATTGTAATTATAATGCAATATTGCCAACAATCTCCCCCTTTGGCATTGATGGCAAAACCAATTGATTTGACCTTAATAGATTCAGATTGCTGTGATTTTGAAATGCTGAAATGCTCTCCCCCATACATTAGTCTTCTCCTGTTTTCTCAGTCTTCTTTCCAATCTATAGTCTTCTCTTCTCTTCTTTCATAGGTATTCTTCCCCTTTCATAGGTATTCTCCCCCTTTGACAACAATGCCAAAAAGAAAAGAACTAAAACATAATTTGTCTCTGTAAGAAGTTATTTCCTGCTGTTGTGTATCAACTGAGTCTCGGTCAGAGCATTTGTCTTCAATTCCTGTTCCCTGTAATATTCTCTGTATTATTTCTAGTATTAATTCCAGTACACTTTTAGAAAACATCCTAAAGTGTATAACTCCAACATCAACTCCCAAAAAGATTTTCAATAGAGTCATCGGATTGATGCTTTCACCGAACTTGGTCAGTGAGTAGAAGATAGGGGTAGGACCCCTAACTTACTTCTGAGATATTCAAAAGTGTCCTTTGGTAGTGGCTTGGTGAAGATATCTGCTATTTTCTCCTTTGTGCTAACATATTCCAACATCACTTTCTTCTCTTGAGCTTCTTCTCTAAGATAATGATATTTGATAGATATGTGCTTTGTCTTAGAGTGCAAAACAGGATTTTTTGAAATATTAATGGCACTAGTATTGTCACAGAATATAGTTACTGGCTCGGTAACTTTCTCATTTATACCTTCCAATAGTTGTTTGATCCATGCAATGTTGGTACAATTCAATGCTGCAGCAACGTATTCAGCTTCTGTTGTTGACTCTGAAACATATCCTTGTTTCTTGCTAGGCCAACTCACTAGTCTTTCTCCTAAAAAGAAAGCTCCTCCACTTGTGCTTTTTCTATCATCAATGTTGCCTGCCCAATCAACATCAGTATAAAATTTTAAATCAAAAACATTTCCTTTCCGATATACTAAGCCATAATCTTCAGTGCCTTTTAAGTATCTAAAAATTCTTTTGATTGCTGTCATGTGTGTTTTCTTAGGATCTGCAGAGAATCTTGCAACTATACCTACTGCATGTGCTATGTCTGGTTTGCTATGAACAACATATTGTAGTTTTCCAATCATGGATCGGTAGAGTGTCTCATCAATAGATGCAGATTCATCATTCTTTGATAATTTACAGTTGGTAGTCATAGGAGTACTTACTGGTTTTGAATCATCCATTCCAAATTTCTTCAAGATTTCTTTTATGTACTTGGATTGAGTAATGAGAATCTTATTTTTCATTTGCAATATCTACAAACCTATAAAATACTTTATCTCACCGATTAATGACATCTCAAATTCTTTTCTCATTTCATTTCCAAAGTTCTTGCATAAAGAGTCATTTCCACAAAATATAATATCATCAACAAATATGGCTGAGATCAGTATTCCATTTTCATCATTATTCATGTACATGTTGCTGTTCTCATTTGTCCTTATAAAACCAATCTTAATCAAATAAGAGTGCAATCTTTCATACCATGCTATTGGTGCTTGTTTCAAACCATATAAAGGTCCGTTCAACTTACATACCTGATCTTTATTATTGTCTTCAACAAATCCTTTAGGTTGTTCAATGAAAACTTCTTCTTCTAATATTCCATTCAGAAATGCAGATTTGACATCCATTTGATATACCTTGAAGTTCTTGAAAGCAGGATAGGCCAACAATGTTCTTACTCCTTCAAATCTAGCAACAGGTGCAAAAGTTTCACCATAATCAATTCCTTCTTCTTGTGCATAACCTTTGCAAACTAATCTTGCTTTGTTTTGAATGACCTCCCCTCTTTTATTTAGCTTGTTTCTAAAAATCCACTTTGTACTGATTACTTTTTTGTCCTTCGGTCTTGGGATTAGTGTCCATGTGTCATTCTTCTTGATTTGATCAATCTCTTCTATCATAGCATTTACTCAATCTTCACTATTAAATGCCTCTTTTACTATTCTCGGTTCAAATTCAGATATCAAACATGTGTTCTGTCTCAGTTTGTTCCTTGTCATCACTGGATCATCCTTATCTCCTATAATCTAACTTGGTGCATGATGTCTTCTGACATACTTTGCTAATATAGGCTTGGTAGGCTCTGTATGATCCTCTTCATCACTCAGTAACTAGATATTTTCTTCATTTTCTTCAACAGTTTTCTCGGTAGGACTTCTCGGTTGCACATAGACAAATTCATCATAGTCTTCTAGTTATTTGGAATTTCCTTCATCATTTCTTTCTGCAAATTCATCAATTTTCACATTTACACTTTCTACTATTTTGCTAGATGATTTGATCAGACATTTAAACAGTTTTCTTCTAGAAGAGTAACCTAGAAATGTTCCTTCTTCACTTTTCTGATCAAACTTGCCATTTCTATCATCTTTATGAACATAGCATCTACTTCCAAAGATTTTAAAATAACTAACATTAGGTTTCTTATCATACCAGATCTCATATGGTGTCTTCAAAGTACCTTTCTTCAATTGAACTCAGTTCAAGGTGTAAATAGCTGTGATTATTGCTTCTCTCCAAAATGTTTGTGGCACCTTCTTCTCAATCATTAGTGTTCTAGTACAATCCACAATAGATCTGTTTCTTCTTTCAGCTATTCTATTTTGTTGTGGAGTTATCGGTGTAGAGACTTGTCTTTTAATACCATGATCATTGCAGAATAAGTTGAATTCATCAGATGTGAACTCTCCTCCTCTATCTGATCTAAGACATTTCAGTTGTCTTCCTATTTCATTTTCAACTCTTTCCTTGTACCATTTAAACATTTGAAAAGCTTCTGATTTTTCTTTTAAAAATATTACTGACATCATCCTTGAATAGTCATCCACAAATAATATGAAATATTTATCACCATTATAACTTTGAACTTTCATAGGACCACAAAGATCAGTGTGCACAAGATCTAAAATTCCCTTAGAAGTGTAAGACTTACTTGTAAAGCTTGATCTTGTCATCTTACCCATCTGGAATCCTCGACACATAGCATTCTTAGGTTTATCAAGACTCGGTAGACCTCTTACTCTGTGCTTCTTACTTATCTTGATCAGATTATCAAAGTTTACAAGACAAAACCTCTTATGCCATAGCCAGGTATCATCAATATTTGCATGCAAACACTTATTCTGAGTTGAGTCAAGGTGAAATGTATTACCTTTAGTTTGTGTCCCGGTAGCAGCTAACTTTCCATTCTTGTCATGAACTTTGACAATTCCTTTCTGAAATTCTATTCGGTAACCTGTGTTGTTTAGCTGTGCTACACTCAACAAATTGTATTTCAAACCTTCAACCCAATAGACATCATTGCATTTTGCATTATCAACAAGTGTTATAGATCCTTTACCTCTTACCGGACATGGTGCATCATTACCAAATCTAACATAGCCTCCATCATAATCTTCTAACATAACAAACTTGTGCTTATCTTCTGTCATATGATGTGAGCATCCACTATCTATAATCCAAGAATCATTAGTGTTTATGTGAGATATTAGGGGTTTTTCTTCATACCTTTCTTCATCTGATCCATCCTTGATAGCCACATAAACAACTTCCATTGTATCAGTCTCATCTGATTTATCATCATTAGATTCCTCATCAGCTATTAAGCATGTCTTTCTATCTCTTCTTTTGAAGTCTCAGTGTCCTCTGTAATGGTTATCTTTCTATCTGTCATCTCGGTAATCTTTCTTTTCCGTAAAATCTTTGTCAGGATAGTTAGAATCCATATGTCCAATCTTATCACAATTGAAACATTTCAAAGGTAGTTTTCCTTTATACTTACCTTTGCCTCTCGGTAACCTTTTGGCCAATAGTGCTTCAAACTCTTCTTGCTTTCTGATTTCTTCACATAGTTTGTGTACTTCTTCCATGTTCTTCCAAAATCTTTCACTTGCTCCATTGTGATCTCCTTTAGAGTACTTATACTTTCTTTCATTGTAATCATTAGATTCATCAAGATGAAAAGAACTAAATGCAGATTCAACTTAATTTACTGGAGATCCACTATTATCAAAATTACTTAACTCAAATGCATGTAGCTTACCAATAGTAGCATCCAAGGAAACTGGCATATTAGGTACAGACCTTAATTCATTGATTGCTGAGACTCGGATTGCATAAGCTGGTAGAAGGGTTCTTAACAACTTACTTGTTATATCTTTTTCTTCAATAGTTCCACCTGCTCCTTTGATTTGATTGAGAATCTCCTTTAGTCTTGTATTGTACTGAGTTATGTTCTCACCTTAATTCATCCTCATAGATTCAAGTTGTCCTCTTAAATTGTCTACTTTTTCTCTTTGAACATGTTCATCTCCTCCATATACTGATATGAGCTTATTCCACATTGCCTTTGCATCATTGCAGGTTTCTAGATCATTAAACTCTGAATCGGTCAATGCAGATGTTATTTCAATCATTGTTTGAATATGTTCTTGCTTTGCCTTTATCTCTTCCATAGTCAATGGATAGGTGCTTGGTGTGACAAAATCATTCTCCAGATAGTATACAACATATTCTCCAACTCCTAATAGGTGTAGTTTCATCCTTTTCTGCCATGTAAAGAAACTTGACTTGTTTAGCTTCGGTGCATCCCTCTTATACATCTTTGGATCTTTAACTCAAGTGCCTTTAAACTTTCTTTCTGGAGTCCAAAGCTTAGATACCAATTCATAGTTTTGATACTTTATATAAGTATAGATCCAATAGCCAACAAGATGAGAGGGGGGGGGGGAATCATACAAACTTAATCATCCATAAAAACATCAGATTCAACCTCGGTAACATATATATCAGTCATATAACAAAAACTGTCAAACATGCGAACTCAAAAGCATATGAACAATATAAACCTCATAACACTAGATTTAACGTGGAAACCCAAATAGGGAAAAACCACTGTGGGATTTCTGACCCACTAAGAAATATACTCTTCTAGAGTATGCTCGGTTAAAAGAAAATCTTGTTAAAGATTACAAACATATTGCTAGATGTGACTCAGCTAAGGGATTTCCATCAGATCTATTAGGATCTTCACTTTGTTAGAAGTGACCTTGTCAAAGGATTTCAAGCACTCAATTAGAATGTCACCTTGCTAGAGGATTTACATTTAAGACTGTTAAGTCCACTTGGTTAAGAGATTTTCTGTCACTTTCACAAAATAATAGTAATAAATCTATTTGCAACTTCACACCTAAAATGCTAAAGCAGATTCCTATTTGTTCAATACAATTTAGACATAGAACTAATCTTATCTATCTGCTAGGCTTCTATACTCTATTATTCTACCAGGTATTCAAGCTTCTATGCTTGGTACTCACTATGTAGCATACCTATGCATACACTTGCCCGCATACATTGTTTATCAATAGTTTCCTATTTATAAACAATTAGGTAACCACTTAATCTCCTTGATCACATTTCCCATGATCAATCATAGCCATCAGATCTTCAATCTTGTCCAAGTTCGATGCACCTTTCGATCTGAAAACATTTTACCCCGCCTTGGAACTTGCATAATAGTCTTGGAACTTGTGCCAGGGTATTGCGGTTCAATCTGAGTTGTAGATCTTCATGCCATCTTTCCATTTCCTTAGATTCATTAACAAACTTCTTCCACGGCTTACCAATCATTGATCCACTTCAGCTCATCAGCTTCTTTCATTAAATACCACATGCAAACATTTAATGCATTATGTTATAGCTTGGTTACAACTCGATAACAACTCGGTGAATACTAAACTTCACTCAGTAGACATTCAACCTTCATTAACCGATAGTGATAACCTTAGGGTTTACCGACTAGGTTCTTTGCCTTGTAACATAGTATAGTATTAACCTTTACATTTGACAACATATGTATGATGTTAAAACAATCTAAAACATCATGATCTCATCATTGTCTGACTCGGTAGTAGTTACCCATTGAATACCTTATTCATCCCTTTATTCATCATATTCTTTCCTGTGTCTTTTACCAACTTCTTTATAATCTTCATATCATACTTCTCAAGATATGGCAACATCATACTAAATTAGAAAATCAATTTCTTGACATCAATGACAAAATAATAATAACAAGATAGTAAAATATCTTTAATCAGTTATGTCCATAATCATCAACAACCTTCTCAATATCCTTATTGAAATGCCAACAATCTCTCATTGTAATTATAATGCAATATTGCCAATAGGTACCTGTCAAAAAAAGTTAAAAGAAATAAAATTGGGTCTTATTTTCCCACGACCACAGCATTTTTTTGTCCATTTCCTCCACAAAACTGCAAATGGGCTACGTCATTTCTCCTCCAGACACTATGGATCAAGGTTAGTTCTTCTTAATTTTTGTCTTTATTTCCCGTTTATTCAATTTGTTTTACGTTTTGAATTTAATTTCTTTAATTTTGATTAGGTTTTTTAATTTTTTGTTTCAAAAACCAGATTTTGATAATTCACAACAAGAACAATAAAATGCACCTCTTGAAAACCCACAAGGTACACCCCCAATTCCTCCTTTTGACTGCACACCTAAAATACAGGAGCAATTGATTAATCAATTAGGGAAAAACACGTCTAAATTAAATAGACTGATTAGTAAATTGAAAACATCTAAACTTTAGCATCATAAATCCCTCGCCACTAGCCTAGAAACATTAGCTAGTGGTGCCACAATTGTTTCCACACAAATTACAAAATGGGGAAATTTTAGGGATAGGTGTCATCAATACTATGCTGATGGGTTATCATACGAGGGAGTTAAAAAAAATAATTAGGAAACAACAAATATGTGCCCTTATTGTTGATCCTAAAACTGATGAGTCGTTACCTCTTAATGCAAAGAGGTTTCCCTTACATTGGTGTACCAATGTGTAGATGAGGAATCCTTTTTGGCAGAGGTGGTGGATGGTCTTTGATGATCCACCTTGTAATAATTATGAGGTGCCATTGTATTTTTTGAGAAACGTATATTGAGTTTGTCCTTAATGTGTGGCCAAACTATTTTGACATGAGAAAGTTCCATGGTAGAGGTGGCGGCTCTGCCCAAGATAGACCTGGAACCCATAGGTGAGTAGCCCTAGAGAGTCGTCACCCCCTAGCACCCAAACCCAAGGTGCATCATGTTACTACTTATCAAATTGCCATTAGTTTTAATATTCAAAGTCATACTATATACTCTAGTCTATTAACACTACCAAATCATGCAGTCGGTATACACAGAGAAGTCGGTATGCATAGTCTAGTCAGTTACAAAGGAAAGTAGTCACAGAATGCAGTATACACCAAGTTGTCTACCGAGTATCTTTTTATGACTACCAAGTAGCAAAGATGACACACCGAGTTGATATACACTGAATGAAACATGTTACCAGATACATTGAACCTGGACATGCATATGAAAACGTGTTACAAGATCGAGGCACATCTAACCGTTATTACATTGGAAATTGCACTAGAAGATTGTGTATGGTTTTGAGATCAATCTAACCAATGAAATATTTTGTATAGTTATTCATTCGAGGAATCTTGTTTGTAAGATCGAAGTAATGAATTGGATCACCGTCTTAAGAGATCTATTTATACAACATGAGTTAAGGGTGTATATATGAGTGTAAGAAGACTGTTACAAAGACACAGAGGTCACCAAGAAGGTTTTCAGAGAACAGTTGAAGAACAGAGTAAATAGAAGGGTTTAACGAGTTACTATATGGGTTACCGAGGTATGCTATAAGCAAGGTAATTTATTCTGAGCACATAGAATCTACTATAACATTTCAGATGTAAAGTTGCAGATATTTGTAATGATTTTATTGTAATATTGTGAAGTTGTAAGAGAAACCTTTAACAGGATAAAAGACTCTAATCAAGTCTATAAATTGTAAAGCCTCTAACCAGGTGCAGCTTTCAGATTAAATGTTGTAAAATCCTTTAGCAAGGTAGATCTAACAGGTCTTGTTACTCTTAAGAGGGTAAGCTATCAGAAATAGCTAAAATGTAGCTCTAACCGAGCACTCTTTATTATTGTAGTAGTGAAGTTGTGGGTGCCATCCCCATCGTAGTTTTTGTCTCTAACCAAGAGTTTCTGCGTAACCAAAATATATGTGTTATGGAGTGAATCATGTATGATTGTTATCTATTTGTTTTAACTTTATTTTATGTTACTGCACTATTTTGTTTATGCATAACAGTAAAGTTATTATTCAAGAAAAGTTTTGGAGTACTGATTCACCCCTCCTCTCTCAGTACATTAGCTTTCCATATTGGGCCTAACAATTGGTATCAGAGCTTGAATCTTGGAAAAGGGTTTAACTGCCTAAAGAGAAAGATCTTATCAATGGAAGGCTACAAACAATCTTGGAGGATTGTATATCTGCAAGAAGAGATGGATCATTCTAATCAAGTGATTGCAGACATGCAAAGGCAAATGCAAAAATATCTGAAAGTAAGAAGAAGATTATCTGATGACTTGCACAATTCTCAAGAGGTACTGGAACAAATTGAGACATCGTCTGAGAACAGTATATTTGAAGAGACTAAAGAAATGATTGGAGTATTGAAAGGAAAGAACAAACCACTAGCTGATCAACTAAAAGCAATGAAAAGAGAACATGAACATTTTGGCACACAAATGACTGAAAATCTAGATGCATTAAGGATGACTGAGGATAAAGAAAGAGATCTACAAAAAGAGAAACAACAACTTGAAGTCATGGTATCTGATAAAAATGATGAAATCATAAGGTTGACTGGGATTCAACAAAATATGACAGATCAACTAGGTTATGCAAATCATGAAGCAATTTTGAAGAATGATGAAAATCAAGCATTGAAACTTGAAGTATCAAGGTTGACCGATGAACTTGAAACAAAGAAGAAATCCAAAGAAACACTAAAGAAGAGTTATGAAGCATCAAAGATGTTGGATGAGCAACTGAATACAAGAAGACCCAACAAAGATGCAGGACTTGGTTACAAAGGAAAAGACTCTATCGAGAAAGGAATTCATACTACCGAGAGAGGAGAATCAGCAAAGCAAGCTAGAAAAAGGAATAACATCAAAAGAAAGAAGCATATTTGCTACTACTGTGGAAATCAAGGTCACACTGCCAACATATGCCAAATCAGAAAAGGTAAGCAATCGAATATCACTAAGTCCAATGATTATTGTTACAATTGCAATAAATATGGTCACACATCTAATCAATGTAGGACAAAGTCTATTAACAACTATCAGAAGGCAAAATTCAAAGGGTTTTGTAGAAACTTTAATAGATATGGATATAGTACTGAGAAGTGTTGGCTTAAGCAAAAGAACTACATGTGGTCTGTACACCAGGCAAACACTAGAGGTTACCGAACTCACACAGATCCTTACCGACAATATGCAGCAGTACCATGGGATTACATTACAAGGATATGGTGTGAATGTTGTGGAAGATATGGACATATTAGTGCCAACTATTTTATTAGGTTTGGAATGAACAACCAATGATCATGGAGAAATCTTGGTATGGCATGTTTTCATTGTCACAAAGTTGGACATTTAGTTGGAGATTGCAGAGATCAACCTAGAGGAGACACTGAAGAAATAAAAGAAAAATTAAAGATGATTTGGAAAAAGAAGGAAATTGTGTCAAATGAAGAAAGCACCTTACCTACCAAGTTAGGTGCACCTATTCCAAATTAATCAGCAAAGGTATGAAGGGACTACATTCTCTAAAGGTTAAAATCATAACAGTTCCTATTCTATTATGTACTAAAATCAAAATCTACATAGTTAAGATGCATCAGTAAGTTTGAAATTCTATTAAAAGTACTTTATAGGAAACTTGTCAAGTCGGTAAATGAAGGAAATTTGGTTACTCGGTTAAAATGAAAAAAAGAGAGTAAGTTGGTTAAAGGTGAACCGAGTGCATTTAATGTTTTGACCTAACCCGCACAGAGCCCGATAAGGTATTTTGTGTACTTAAAAACATTTTCATGGTCATTTACATTCACCAAGTTTTCGAAAGAGCAGAGCAGAGCGAATCAAGGCGATCAAACCTCATTTAGAATGAATCCAAGGTATTTACATCAAATCTCATCGCATTGTTAAGCTGGTTTACCGATCTTATCAAATTGTTTTTATCTGCTGAGTGTGAAGTGTCTGTCGTTTGTAAACTATCAAACCCTAAGGATAGTTTGCTAGGTTTTACCTGAAATCTACAATGGCGCCCATGATCCAAGATCCCATAGTTGTCAAGAATGTAGAGAAGCCCTCACTGAAATACACTTTGACTCCTAAAGTCGCCTCTGAACTGGATGACAAAACCACCTTTTCACTTATCCCAGATCGAGTCTTGTTAGTTGAAGATGTGAGATTCTTCACCAAATGTTGTGTTGAAGAACTCGATCATGTTGAGATAAGAGACACCTATGATGAACTATGTACCAATGGTGTATTAAACAGCAAGTATGAACACATCAGAATCAAAGGATTGACTGAAGCCCTAACCTATCCTCATGTGTTCAAGCCCCAATGGATCAAGTTTGTTTTGAGTAGAGTTCATGATGATTTCATGTGGCTAGAAGAGAAACCATTCAAAATCACCAAGGATATCATTCATGTGATCACTGGTTATCCTATCTAGGATCATGCACGAGCTCAAAAGATGATATCACAGAAGGAATTAATCAGTTTAACTGGAGTTGAATTTGATTATAGAGGACTAAAATTGAACAATGTCATTGGTGCAGAACTTAAGTTTTCCATTAGAGTAATTGGATACTGTTTCTTCCAATCAGCAAGGGAAAATAGGGTACCCTGTGCCGCAGTTGACATAGCCTGTAAAATTGTGAAAAAGGGAATGAAAATTGATTTATGTGAAGTGTTACTGAAGAACCTGTTTGAGAACTTGAACACAATAAGGAAGCTGAAGAAGAACAACTCGGCAGATACACTAAAGTTTGGTTCACTTCTTGTCTGCATGGTTTTCTACTTTGAAAAATTCTTTCCATCAGTCGGTAAAGTAGTTTGGGAGCTACACCGACCAATCACCCATCAGATTAATGACTTTATCAAGATGCTAGGTGATAATTTCAATGATATAATGGATGATTATTTCAACAAATTTCAAGAGAAGATGCACAACAGGTACTGGATTCCACCCCAGCTAGTGGAGAAATATAAAGATGATATATCCTTTGAGGTAGATACTGATTACTGTTATGTGAATGCTGTGGAACCAAGAACTCAATCTTTGCCACCTATGGGTTACGAGATTGGCTTTGATATCACACAACAAAAAATTGATGTCTATCTTTCATTACTAAGGCATGCTACCGAGCTTAGATATGGAACCTATGAAGAGGTAAATGGAAAAGTAAAAATGAGCATTGTAGTACCCAAAGCTACAAGGAAAGCAACAAAGATGATAAAGGTTTTAATGGAGAAATTCGGAGAAGATTCTTCCTCTACACCTGTCAAAGGCACTCTTGCCATCACCGAAGAGGAATCAGAAGCTCAAGAGGCATCAATAACACTAAGCACCGAAGTGCCTAAGGGTAAAGTGTTGAAAAGAAAGAAACAGGACATTTCAAAGGCCCTACCAACTCCTCCAACAAAGAGACCGAACACTAGAGCATCAACTGCATCATCGAGTAAGAAACAAAAGAGTGTTAATGCTCCCAAGGTAATAAAGACCTACAAGAAATCTACTTGGAGACTCATTTTGGCAAAAGAGTCTAGTGATACAGAATCTAAGGATGCCAACAAATTCCAAATTGTCAAGAGCAAGAAGGTAAACATACATCGTGTTGAGAACTTTTGTGCCAATCGAAAAGAATATGGTGGATTTGGTTCTTTTAGATATGTCAAGTATGAAACTAGAAATAATGATGAGAAGAGACAGATTGAAGAAGCCATCATCTATACACTTCTGAAGTTTCGGCTAGCTCTATTGGAACTAGTAAAGTCACTTCCAAATGAACTTTACTTGGATATTGATAACAGGTGGAAGTATGCAATGGACTCAGAGAAACAAATCAGAGAAAGAAGTCTAGTCCATCTATTTCCTGATATGTCTATAGTAGAAATAAAGGAACATTTGACAGCCTACAATTCAAAATTTCTTGTCAAACAAAGAGCTTTAAAATTGATGAATGGGCTATATATTGACATAGAGAATGAGACAAAAGCAAAATGGCAGGAAATCTTCAAAATAAAAGATGTCAGTGAACAATCTAAAGTTGAAATCGTTGATGTCACCGAGAATGATCCTGATGTCACCGAGCACGGTCCTGATGCTACTGAGCAAGACCTTGTTGACACTATTCAAATTGATGAAGATGTCATGGATACAGAGGAACAAGAGTAGGAGATGATAGAAGGCACTACATATGCAAAACTTGTATCTAGTGAATCCATGTTAGAACAAGTTCAGCCTTATCCACCGATCAATCAACCTGTCTCTACCGAAGCTCCTCAGGATACAACACAAGGTACTGAAGGTCACAAGTCTACAACAGGAGAAGAGACTACTCTAGACCAGACCTCTCAAGCACCTTTGAGCACCGAAAATGTAGCAGCTGAGACACCCAGTACCGAGACACCAAGAGACACCACAATAGCTACAGGTACCGACCAAAGTGTTGTCTCTACCGAGCAACCTACCAAGGGTCAGCAAGCCTCTCAAGCTATTGTCTTGGTCCAACAAACCAAAGGTAAACAGAAGAAGGTGAAAAAGAATAGTTTCAAAGTTGATTTATCTAAACCAATAGTGTTGCCCAATGTGGATATATCAAAATTAAAGGGGCAAGCACTCATTGATTTTGGTGAAATATGCAAAGCAAAGGCTGAACAAGAAAAATAGATGACCATACAAAAGAAGAATAAAGTACTTCAGAAGGTGAAGACACTGCTATTAGATATGCTACCTACAGCTACAGTGTAAACCGATGTAGCCTTCCACATTCAGCTGGATGAACTCCTTAATCAAATAGAAACATCTGGAGTAGATGCATCTAAGTACTTGAGCAAGTTAAAAGACAAGGAGCTTACTGCAAAAATGATAGAAGAGGTACAAAAAGCTCTAGCTATTGGGAAAGTCAAACTTGTGAAATTCTTTGCTGAGTTGTCCCCTCAACTCAAGCATATTCTTTATTTATTTCAGAAACTTTGTACATTTTCTATATTCATTAAAGATATCAAGAATAAAACTGATGCAATTGAGAAAGAGATCACCAATCTCTCAAATAAGTTGACTCCAGAGCCCAATTCCGTTCAAAATTTTTATACCAAGCTTCAACAGCTCATGGCTCAACAATTGGAACTAAGAAATGAAGAACATAAGATCAAGATGGATATAATGACACTCCAAACATTATTCCTTCCTCATATTTCATCCATTCAAGAATAGATTAACTGAGCCACACACCTATCTACTACACAAGAGGGAAGCACTCTTGATGGCTTAATATCACTATTGGCTGATATTCAAGCACAAAATTCTTTAATGGAAAGTGTCAAAGATGCACTCTCTGTCACTCTCACCGATGCCCGGAAGAAGTATAAATCTATTTTTGATCAGTTACCACCCCTGGATGGAAATTAAGTTTTTCTTATGTCTGTCAAAAAGGGGGAGTAATACAATATATTGAGTGATACTATATTTGTGGAGTGATACTATATATTTGGGGAGTAATACAGTTTTGGTGATACAGTTTTGATACAATATTTAGAGTATTGTATATAGGGGGAGTATACCGAGTAGAGTATGCAGAGTATCCAAGGACAGTAAGTAGAGCACACAAGCACAGAACCGAGCATGCAAAAATCAGAGTTATGTATAGTATAATGATAAAGGGACTATATCTGAATATACTATTTCATTGACTATTGTATATACTGTTAAGTATAGTCATTTTGCAAGTATATAGATTTTTGAGTTATGACTTTAAAAGTAGTTTTTGTCAAACATCTCAACTAATGTCAAAAGGGGAGATTGTCACTACTTATCAAATTGCCATTAGTTTTTATATTCAAAGTCATACTATATACTCTAGTCAGTTAACACTACCGAATCATGCAGTCGGTATACATAGAGAAGTCGGTATGCACAGTCTAGTTATTTACAGAGGAAAGCAGTCACAGAATGCAATATACACCAAGATGTCTACCGAGTATCTTTTTATGACTACCGAGCAACAAAGATGACACACCGAGTGAAACATGTTACCATATACATTGAACTTGGACATGCATATGAAAATGTGTTATAAGATCAAGGCACATCTAACCGTTATTACATTGGAAATTGCACTAGAAGATTGTGTATGATTTTGAGATCAATCTAACCGATGAAATATTTTGTATAGTTATTCATTTGAGGAATCTTGTTTGTAAGATTGAAGCAATGAATTGGATCACTGTCTTAAGAGATCTATTTATACAACATGAGTTAAGGGTGTATATATGCGTGTAAGAAGACTGTTACAAAGACACAGAGGTCACCAAGAAGGTTTTCAGAGAACAGTCGAAGAACAGAGTAAATAGAAGGGTTTACCGAGTTACTATATGGGTTACCGAGGTATGCTATAAGAAAGGTAATCTATTCTAAGCACATAGAATCTACTATAATATTTCAGATGGAAAGTTGTAGATATTTGTAATGATTTTATTGTAATATTGTGAAGTTGTAAGAGAAACCTTTAACAAGGTAAAAGACTCTAATCAAGTCTATAAATTGTAAAGCCTCTAACCAGGTGCAACATTCAAATTAAATGTTGTAAAATCCTTTAGCAAGGTAGATCTAATAGATCTTGTTACTCCTAATAGGGTAAGCTATCAGAAATAGCTAAAATGTAGCTCTAACCGAGCACTCTTTATTATTGCAGTAGTGAAGTTGTGTGTACCATCCCCACCACAGTTTTTCTCTCTAACCAACAGTTTCTAATAACCAAAGTATATGTGTTATGGAGTGAATCATGTATGATTGTTATCTATTTGTTTTAACTTTATTTTATGTTATTGCACTATTCTGTTTATGAATTACAGTAAAGTTATTATTCAAGAATTTGGAGTACTGATTCACCCCTCCCCTCTTAGTACATTAGCTTTCCATATTGGGCCTAACACATCAAGCTTTCCCAGTAGAGCTGAAAGAGTCAATGGAGCTACAGACTCTTCAGGTGGCCACAAAATTGAATGGTGCCATCATCCAATAGGGGACATCGTTAGCACACCCTATTGTACTATATGATGAGCAATTAGTTACGTTGCTCCATGTGGTGATAGAGAGCCCATTAATCAAGGACGGATGACGTGGCCATTGCAGATGGAACCACATCTCATTTATGCATGGATTATAGGAGTAGATGCTAGGCCCACATGACTGAGGATTTGGTGCTAACAGAGGAGTTGATGGACATGGTGTTTGCCCATCAGTGAGAGACATAGGTGTGTTGATTTGAATTCATAGCATTTTATTTATCAGTCACTTTAAATTTGTAATTGCATAAATGAATTTTCATTTATACATCTATTTAAATTGAGACAATTAATATGCATTTCAGGATGTAGCAGTAGTATCCCATACTCCTCTCGCAGTTATTACAACAACAACTTTGATGCCTGAGGTATTAATTTTTTAACATGTTAAAATAGAATAGTACACTTTGATTTCAAAAAAACTACAAGATATACTATCTTTAATTCTTGGTCCAATTTTTGGTTTGTAGGTATTGACAAGGGACCAAATGTCCCAGATTGATGACATCATGCTCTCAATGATCGATTTTGGCCTACAAGGCTATATGGTATATTCATATTTTGTACAACCTTTCTATGTATTGTTTTGATGGAATATGCAAGTCATTTCAATTTAGATTTTTTAAATTATGTTTAACATATTATCTGTACTAATATCTCATGTTAATTTTATTTTTTAAGGGTACCCCCTCCGTGTCTAGGCCTCATCCTAAGAAAAAAAATTCCTCGCAGATGCCAAAACATGGGAAGAATGTAATTGAACACATTTTTAGTTCTACAATTGCTTGAAAATGTTGAAATCAAGTCTTAGTTGGGGTTTGTAGATTGATTAGTGTTTTTTTGTCTATTTTACATGTACAACGACCATTGAGCTATATGGATTTGTTGAATGCACCTGATTCATCCGTGGATCTAGAGATGGCGGAGGTATGTATCTCTACTTTATTTTCTTGATTTCATGATTATATGCACGTGTACATGTGAACTTGTGATAAGTTATAATCTTACATTGTTTTCATACAGGAAATGTCCATAGCTGCTTCATCAATGACGAGCCCTCCTCTGTGCACTGGAGAAGCATCTCAGGATCCAGTACACTTTTGTTTGATATATTACATTAATTATTTTTAACCTACAATACTTATCATTATATTAATTGTATGTAATCTTTGATCATTTTTTGTATAGGTAATAGAGATAGTTTCTCCATCAATGGTGAGACATCCTTAGTCCATTGCAGAAGCATCTCAGGCACCAGTACGTCATTGTTCTCTATATTATAGCTTTTAAGTATTTTTGATGTATTTATGTTAGTACATTGTATTAATTGTACATTTAATCTACAATAGACCCCTTCACGGTTCGGCCATAATGTGGATCCTTTTAAGTTTGTCTTCAAGAAAACTCCTAAGAGTGACAAGGAGAGGAGAGCGTAGACATTAGCTCCAAGATCAGCTGATGAGGTAACATACATTTCAATTGCAAAGGAATTATAGTTAAATGCATAGTTATGTTGTTAATTGTGAACTATTTTCTACAAAATAATTCTAACTCCGTTTTTGAATTGTGGTTTTGCAGCCATCTACAGAGCTGTGTACTGCATCGAAGAGGCTCAATTTTAATGATCCACCACAGGTTTAGGATCATATAGTGTTAGTTGTGGTCACATAATGACCAATACATGTAGATATATTCTACATTTTTATTGTATATCGATTTGGACATGGCATATGCCACTTTTTTGTAATACTTGTATTGACTTGGCAGAAATGCCTTTTATATATATATATATAAATATTGATATTTGATCCAGTAAATGTGTACTGAGTTCATTATTGTGTATTCATTGTATTTCATGGTTTTCCTTTTATAAATTTAATTGATCATTTGCCTATGTAATCAACAATATGAATATAAACAACAAAAATCTATGATATAAAATATTGCAATCATGGAATATGATTTGATAAATTTCTAAAATATTGAATTAACCCTACAAAACTCCTTGTATTTAGTTCATTATTATGTATTCACTATATTTGGCGGTTGCCTTTTTATAAATTTAAATGAATATTTGCCTATGTAATCAACAATATGAATATAAGTTCAACAAAAATAGACAATATGAATATAAACAATAATATGTGTGTGGTGCGAGAACACCCTAATGCTCGCAATGGTAAAATTTTGGTTCTCGTGTTTGGGATGATTTGGATCAAAGATGTAAAAGTTTCTCAATTATTGTCAAAGTTGCTCAATTATCATCAAAGTTGTCAAAGTTTACCTTCATTTGGATAAAAGATGTAAAAGTTGCTCAATTGTTGTCAAAGTTGCAAGAAAGACTAGAATTGATTTGGTTCATCATGTGAACAAACCAATGTCATGAGAACGTCTGGGTGGGAAGTTTTATGCTAGGCATGCTCCTCTCATGCATCCCAAAGTGTCGAAACATCGACAGTCATACCCTACCAATGCGATCTCTCAAGTGCCTTGAGTCCAAAAAATTATCAAACTTTGCTGGACTGTTTCTTCCAATCCAGGACACATATGATCAATCTGTTTGAACCTATGGGGTCGTATGAGGATCCTCTATTAGACAGTTCAAATAACCAGAAGCCAACTAAGAGTTGGGGTGAATCAATTGTCACAGATTACTGGAACCATTAGCAATTAAAAATCTAATACCGAAACCCAAAACATTAATACCGGAATGCTTAAACAAAATATCGAAATAGAACTTAAACCAATTAAGCATAAACAACAATCATAGAATAAATACCATGCACATGACACCAAGATTTATACGAGGAAAACCCGGTAAAGGGAAAAACCACGGTGGGAAGCCTACCCACAGTCAGATAATACTTCTGTTGTAAGTATGTGAATTACAATTGAGGGGCCTACACTTGCAAGAAGGCCAACAACCTAGAGCACATGGCTCATCACAAAACGAGTCTCACTGACTACATAGAAATCTAAACTACAATCTAGAGAAGAGGTTGAACTACAAAGATAGCATCTCTTATGCTTGGGTATAGTTCTGGTTAAGCTCAATAACGGAGGACTAAATCCTCTTACATAAACCCAATTCAATCTGAAATGATCAACCAAATCCTCTGTCTGAATGATATTACATTATTTGCAAATTACCTCCCTTGACCATTAACATTTGTATCCCATGATGATCTATAATGACATCTTACATCATATTTAAACCCTCCACCATAAACAATCGGGTTGGCCACTAGACAATAAATCAATTACATAATTACAAAACATGTCGTTCTTAGACCAAACAAATAATATCCAACACATAAGACATCCTGAAAAAATATCAAGATGTCCAATGCACACGCTTCATTACACCGGTCCATAACCTAGACCAACCAGGACCTAGTATAAGTCTACACGCTACAACAATGATCTCCATCCACCAAGTCTCAAACATGATCACCAACAACATCTTGAAACTCCACCAGAAGTTGCACCAACACCACTTATGAATTCATTAAAAATCTTCATCAAAATCTCTACCGGTGAAACCCTCACCGGAACCAAAAACTAGGATTCTAAGAAAACAAGATAACATCCGATCACCAGACCAAAACCACATGACTGAATATAAACATGAGTATCATGAAAAAGTTAATTCCATAGCCAAATCATACCAGATCCCACCGGATTATGCCGGATCCAAACCAACCAGAAACCAATCAACCTACTGAGACCAGAGGGGTGTTGGTAAAGCATCCAAACAACTAGTGTTGGCATCAATGATAAAACATCAATGCAACACATAATCAATTCTACCAAATGGCCAACAATCCCCCCCTTTGGCATTGATGGAAACACTAGATGTGAAAAACATCAAGTACCAAGAAATGCCAAACAAGTCTCCCCCAATGAAAGACAACCAACAATCTCCCACATACAGTTCTGAAATAAAGACCAAACTCCCCCTCTAAATGATATCTATGTAAGGCTCTTAATTGTACATGTGTCTCTCCCTCTATCAATATCTCTCCTCTTTTCTTTTTCTTTTTCATATCAATATCTCTCCCCCTTTGACATCAATGCCAGAAATCTGACAAAAATATCAAAGCAAAAACATAAACCACCGAATCACAAAGCTGACTACTCCCCTTGAGTAGAAGTATCCCACATCAGTGCCAGAATGAATAATATCTCTAATAATGTATACCTGACTAATGTCAAACTGCATCAATCAAGTCTCTGCCGGAGGGGCAAAAACTCCCAATCTGTCTCTCAGGTACTCAAATGATTCTTTGGGAAAATGTTTCATGAAAATATTTGCAATCTGCTCTATATTGTTCACATAAACCAGTCTAACTTAATTTTCTTCCACCTTTTCCTTCAAAAAATTATACTTAATAGATATGTGCTTTGTCTTAGAATGAAATATCGGATACTTTGATATATCAATAGCAACAGAATTATCATAGTGAATAACTACAAGTGCATTACAATCCACTTTTATATCCTTCAACATTTTCTTCATCCATAGAACTTGTGTACAGTTAGTAGAAGAAGCAACATACATAGATTCAAAAGTAGATAAAGAAGTACATGACTGTTTCTTGCCGATCCATGAAACCAACTTCTTTCCAAGAAAAGAAAGCTCCACCAGAAGTACTTTTCTGGTCATCAACATATCCATCCCAATCAACATCTATATATGCACATAAAGTAAAGTTATCATCCTTAGGGTACCACAAACCATATTCTGATGTACCTTGCAAGTATCTAAAAATCATTTTCACCACACTCTCATGATTTTCTCTAGGATCACTTTGAAATATTGATACAATACAAACAACATTCATAATGTGAGGCCTAGTATGAGTCAAATAAAGTAGACCTCCAATCATATATTTGTATCTTGTAGGATTTATCGGTGTAGAAGCATCTTTTCTTGTCAATCTCTCACTTGTAACCATAGGAGTACTTATTGGTTTAGAATATCCCATACCAAATTTCTTCAACAATTCCTTAGCATACTTAGTTTGATAGATGAAAATACCTTTGTCAGTCAGAGTAATTTGCAAACCTAAGAAAAATTTCATCTCACCAATCATAGACATCTCAAATTCTTTCTCCATATTCTTAAAAAATTCTATGTATAACATATCTTCACCTCCAAAAATAATGTCATCAACAAATACTTCAATAATTAGTATATCATCATTAGTGATCTTATAATATAAGTTATTGTCAGCACTACCATTAGTAAAACCAAGCTTCAAAAGATATTTATCCAGCCTTCCATACCAAGCTCTAGGTGCCTGTTTCAATCCATATAAAGCTTTCCTTAACCTGTAAACCATATTTGTATCATCTAATAGTGAAAAAGCATTAGGTTTCTAGATATAAACTTCCTCCTCAAGATCCCCATTCAAAAATGCACACTTAACATCCATATATTAAACCTTGTAGTTCTGATGAGCAGCATAGGCAAGAAATAATATTACAGCTTCAATCCTAGCTACCAGTGCAAAAATCTCTCCATAATCAATTCCTTCCTTTTGAGAATATCCTTTACAAACCAATCTAGCCTTATTTTTTATAACTTGACCATCCTCATTCAATTTATTTCTAAAAACCCATTTAGTTCCAATAAAATTCTTATTTTTAGGCCAGGAACCAAAGTCCATGTAATATTTTTCTCAATCCAATCTAATTCTTCTTCCATAGGTTTCAACCAATATTCATCTTTACATACCTCAATTACTGATAACAGTTCAACTTGTGAAAGTAAACACACCTCATTAGTTCCCAGTCTTCTTATCATCACTCCATTGCCCTTATCCCCAATGATCTGATATTTTGAATGATTCAATCTCACATACCTAGGAGTCCTCTGACTCTCTGTTCCTTTTCCCTGTTCTTCACTTAGTGTAGAATTCTTTGATATTGCTAGAGTAACTGGTTCAACACTATGTTTCGATAAAGGTGCTACTGGTTCAGATATAATCATTTTCATTGCTAGTTCCTTCTCATAAATTCTAATTTGACCTCTATTCACCTCATCCACTTTGACATTAGCACTCTCCACAATTATCTACAATCTCTTGTTATAACATCTATATGCCTTGCTTTCATTAGAATAATCGATAAATATGCCTTCATCACATCTAGGATCAAATTTTCCAATATTATCATCTCTCTTGATATAACATTTACTACCAAAGATTCTAAAATACTTAACTATAGGTGTATTGCCAAACCATAATACATAATGTGTCTTATCAGTTTCTTCTTTTATATGTACTTTGGTGAATGTATAAACTATTGTACTCACTGCTTCTCTCTAGTAGATATGAGGTAGACTAGCTTCCATCATCATTGTTATAGCAACATCCAAGATAGTTATGTTCTTCCTTTTCACAACTCCATTCTACTGAGGTGTCTGAGGGGCAGAAAATTGTCTTCTTATACATTGCTTCTCACAAAAGTTATTAAACTCACCAGATGTGAATTATCCACAATGATCTGACCTCAAACATTTAATCTTCAATCTTGTCTCAGTTTCCACTTTATCCTTAAAGATTTTAAACTTTTCAAATGCCTTAGATTTTTCTTTTAGAAAAGTAACCCACATCATTCTAGAATAATCATCAATGATTAGCATAAAATATCTATCACCTTGAATTTTTTTAACTCTAGCAGGGCCACTCAAATTATTATGAATAAGATCAAGAACATCATTAGATTTATCTTGTATACTCCTAAAAGAGGTTCTGACCTATTTACCCATTTGACATTATTTACATACCGGATTATAGGGCTTCATAATCTTAGGTATATCCCTAACTACCTTAGTTGAACTGATCTTCACAGTGCAATCAAAATTCACTTGACACAACCTTTTATGCTATATCCAACTCTCATCAATTTGTGTAATCAAACATGTCTTCTCACCAGAAATCAAATGAAATATATTACCTTTTGTATGTGTACCGGTTGCAATCTTCAAACCAGATCTGTTAATGATTTTGCATTTTCCATCCTTGAATTATAATTGAAATCCTTTATCCACCAATTGTCCTACACTCAAAAGATTATGCCTTAAACCTTCAACATAATAAACATTGTCAGTATTTTTCTTATCATCCAATGCTATAGTTCCTTTTCCTTTGATCATACATGCTTTGTCATCTCAAAATCTAACTAGACCACCATCAAATTCTTGCAAAGATAGAAACTTCCCTTTATCTCCAATCATATGATGTGAACAATCGGTGTCAATTACCCATTCATCCATGTCCTCAATTTTAGCAGAAAGTGCCTTCTCTTCAGGTTCATTCTCTTTGAGTGCCGAATCATCTTCCTTGATATCCAGGAACACCCATTCCTTCTCATTGCTAGAACCACTAGCAGAGTCTTCTGTCGGTTCATCATCAGAATCAGTAATGCCTTCCTCATCCGCTATGTATCATGATTTGTCTTTGTCTTTCCTATACTTATACTTGTTCTGATATCTATGGTTAGGCTTAAAATATATTTTAACTCTTTCTTCAAATCTTGAATTCCTTTCAGGACATCTAGATGTAAAACGACCAATCTTATTACATGCAAAACATTTAAAAGGTGATTTTCCTTCATACTTACTTCCTACCGGTCCTTTAGGTACACTTCTAGCAAATAGTGATTCAAGTTTCTCAAACTCTTCATGTTCTCTCTTCATATTTCCAATTCATTTGCATATAAAGCTTTCCAATCTTGCTTACCAGTTGATGATGCAGATGCATGACATGCTGGTTCAAACTTCACAGCTCCAGAAGATCCAAATTCTTCAAGCTCAAAAGCAGACAATTTTCCAACCAAAGTATGTATGTTCATAGATGTATTATCCATTGTTCTTAACTCATTAATAGCAATATCCTTAATTTTTTAAGCTGATGGTAGGGCTCTCAGAACTTTAGAAACAATTTCATCTTCACTCAAAGTTCCACCACAACATTGAATTTGCATAACAATCACATTTACCCTTTCCATGTATGCACTAATCCTTTCATCTTCTTCCAATTTCACGTATTCATATCTCACTCGGTAACCATCAAGTTTAGCAATCTTCACTGTAGGGTCACCTTTATTAAGAGTCTCCAACTTGTCCCATATAGCCTTTCCAAATGATTTGTCGGTTAATCCCATTATTTGCTGATCAAAAAGTGCACACAAGAGGGCTTCTCTTTCTCTACAATCATTCTCAAGCTCCTTAATCAGGTTTGCCAAAGGAGGATTGACAAATGTTGGATTATAAGGTGTGACACCATTGTGTGTGATCTCCCAAATCTCCTTCTAGGACATCTCAAATGAGTCTCCATCTGAATCTTCCATACTATGTAATTTGTTCCATCAAGCATAGGAATATCTCTATGAAAGGTAGCTCCAAAAAAAATGGATGAACTTGAACTGTTAATCACCATAGGATCTTCCTCAAGTGGTTAAGCTTTCTACAGAGAGGCCCAAAGCTCTAATACCAATTGTTAGACAGTTCAAAGAACCAGAAGATAATTGAGAGGGGGGGTCAATCAGTTGTCACAGATTACCGGAACCATTAGCAATTAAAACTTTAATACCAGAATGAAAAATATTAATACGAGAATGCTTAAACCAAATAATGGAATAGCAGTTAAACCAATTAAGAATAAACAACAATTACAGAATAAATACCATCCACATGACACCAAGATTTATATGTGGAAAACCTGGTAGAGGGAAAAACCATGGTGGGAAGCGTACCCACAGCACGATAATACTTCTGCAGTAAGTATGTGAATTAAAATTGAGGGACTTCCACTTGCAGGAAGGCCAACAACCAAGAGCACACTGCTCATCACAAAAGGAGTCTCACTAACTACATAGAAATCTAGACTACAATCCAGAGAAGAGGTTGAGCTGCAAAGATAGAATCTCCTATGCCTGAGTACAGTTCTGGTTAAGCTCAATATGATGGGAATAAATCCTCTTACATAAACCCAATTTGATCTCCAATGATCGACCAAATCCTCTACATGAATGATATTACATTATTCTTACATTACATCCCTTGACCATTAACATTCCTATCCCATGATTATCTACAATGATATCTTACATCATATATACAAACCCTCTACCATAAAAAATTACATAATTACAAAACATGTTGGCCTTAAACCAAACAAATAATATCTAACACATAAGACATCCCGAAAACGTATCGAGAAGTCCAATCCACATGCTTCACTAAAACGGTCCATAATCTAGACTAACTGGGACCTATTATAGGTCCAAACACTACAACAATGATCTCCATCTTCCAAATCTTGAACATGATCATGAACAACATCTTGATTCTCCACCAAAAGCTGCACCAACACCACTTATGCAATTCATCAAAGATCTTCATCAAAGCTCTGCTGGTGAAACCCTCGCCAGAACTAGAAACTAGGCTTCTAAGAAAATAGGATAACATTATTCACCAGACAAAAACCAACTGACTAAATATGAACATGAGTATCATGAACAAGCTAATTCCATAACCAAATCATATCGGAGCCTATTGGATCATGCCAAATCCAAACCAACCAGAAACCAATCAACCTACCGAGACCAGAGGGGTGTCGGTAAAGAATCCAAATAGCTAGTATTAGAATCAATGACAAAACATCAATGCAACACATAATCAATTTCACCAAATGACCAACATCCTCTACAATGGCCTATCTCGATTTTTGATGACTCGGAGCCTTTTTCAATTGGTAGCATTTTTTCGCCTGCTACAAAAACCATCAGTTGCATACAGTGCAAAGTTGTGAGATAGGATAGAAATGATTCAATTTATCATGTGCATAAACTAATGTCATAAGTGCATCTGAGTGAGAAGTTTTATGCTAGGCATGCTCCTCTCATGCATCCCAAAGCATTGGAATGTCGAGAGTCATACCCTACCGACACGATCTCTCAAGTGCCCCGAGCCCAAAACATTGTCAAACTTTGACAGACTATTTCTTCCAATCCAGGACACGTATGATTGATCCATTTGAACTTGTGGGATTTCATGAGGCTCCTCTACAATGGCCTATCTTAGTTTTTGACAACTCGGAGCCATTTTCAATTGGTAGCATTTTTTCGCCTGCTGCAAAAATCGTCAGTTGCATGCAATGCAAAGTTGCAAGATAGGCTAGAATTTATTCGGTTCATCATATACAAAAAACAATGTCACAAGAACATTTGGGTGGGTAGGTTTACACTAGGCATGCTCCTCTCATGCATCCCAAAGTGTCGGAACATCGAGAGTCATACCCTACCAACGTGATCTCTCAAGTGCCCTGAGTCTAAAAAATTGTCAAAGTTTGGCGGACTGTTTCTTCCAATCCAAGACACATATGATCGATCTATTTGAACCTGTGGGGTCATGTGAGGCTCCTCTACAATGGCCTATCTTTATTTTTGATGAATCAGAGCCATTTTCAATTGGTAGCATTTTTTTGCATGTTGCAAAAATTGTCAGTTGCATGCAATGCAAAGTTGTAAGATAGACTAGAATTGATTTGGTTCATCATGTGCACAAACCAACATCATGAGCATATCTGGGTGGGAATTTTTATGCTAGTAATTCTCCTCTCATGCATCCCAAAGCATCGTAACATCGAGAGTCATACCCTACCGATGCGATCTCTCACGTGCCCTAAGTCCAAAAAATTGTCAAACTTTGATGAACTGTTTCTTCCAATCCAGTTTACATATGATTGATTCATTTGAACCTGTGGGGTCGCATGAGGCTCCTCTACAATGGCCTATCTCATTTTTTGATGAATCGGAGCCATTTTCAATTGGTAGTATTTTTTTTCTTGTTGTAAAAACTGCCAGTTGTATGCAATGCAAAGTTGCAAGATAGGCTAGAATTGATTTGATTCATCGTGTGCACAAATTGATGTCACGAGTGCATCTAGGTGGGCAATTTTATTCTAGGAATGATCCTTTCATGCATCTCAAAGTGTCATAACATTGAGAGTCATACCCTATCGACACGATGTACAAGTTGCTTGACATTTTTTTGACAATAATGACATTTTTTGCTCAAATTGTATCTAGACTCAATCTATGACTCCTATGACCCGATAATGACTCAAATAATTATCCATGGCTATACAAGAATCAAGAATACTCATTATTTACCTTAACACATCACATAAACTCAAAACATAGTCACAAAACATAGACACAAAAAATAGTCACAAAACATTGTCACATATTATTCAAAAATTTTCCTCTAAATATGGTCAAATCAGCTCTTGGCTATTTGAATATACAAAAAAATTTCTTACAAATCATCTCATGGGATTTTATACAAAATTTGGCACTACGATATGTGCGATTTAGCTCATTGCCATTTTAATATATAAAATTTGGCATCTAAATATGTACAAATCAGCTCATTTCCATTTAAATATTCAAATTTATGCCCCTAAACATGTACAAATCAGCTCATGGGCATTTATATATACAAAATAACAAATATAGAACAATTTGTTGACGATATATACAAAATTCTCAAAGTCATTCTACTTTGAACCATAGAATCAATCAAGTGAACCTTCAGGATCACCTCTAACCCGTATTGTGTCAGGTATTGCCTCGTGGTCAAATTCATGAACTTTCCATAAAACTTTGTTATGAGGTCTACCACGATACTTCATCAAATGAATATTTGTTGCAACAACAAGGTTAGAGAAATGAAGAAGATGTTTGTTTGTTTCAAATTCCTCAAACAACCAAACATCATAATTCTTGATAGGGTATCTCCTAAGCCATGTTCCTATCATGACAACAGACCTGATTGGGTAGTCAATACCCTCTCCGTCAATGATTATGGTTGTCAATTTTCTTTTAGGCTCAACATAATGACACAAATAGTAATTCGTTCCTTCTTCATTGTTCTCTTTTGCAACAACTGCATACACATGACCTGCATTTTATAAAGTGATAATTAATACCAAAAATAAAGTGTGATGTACAACAAAATGAACCAAAAAGAATACTTGCAAAAAAAATAACTCAAAAAATCACCTGAATACACTAGGTCAGATACATGGTCAAAATCCACTGATGTCTCCATCAAGCTCAATTGTAGTGCTTTTGGAATTTGATATGTATCAATGGTAACCAATAGTCTACAAGACCATTTGTCAACCCACTCTTATGATTCATATTCTTCCCACAAATAATACATGCATTGGGAGAAAAAGCATACCATCTATCTCATATAAATTACTAGTGAACTTGCATTTGAACTCATAAATGAGTGCATGTCACTCGATCCTGCAACTGTACAACAATCTAGATATTTTTCAATGTTAGATTTAGTGATCAACCAAAAATATCTACAAACCATTGATGTACCTAGATTACCTAGACCCATCATAGAGTTACACCATCACACAATTGTTTCTTCATCTATCAACTCAACACTTCCTTCATACTTCAATTCTTCTCTAGCTAGGGCTCTTTTTACACATGTCCCTGCATCATCATGCTCTCCCTTACCATGTCCAGCCTCAGTGAAATTCCAAAAATGTTGTATACCGCTTGTCATATGCATCCTTGTCAACTAATAAAACATCTTTGCATTCTTGAATTGTGCAGTGCAATTATCTGACCATATTAAGTGTCGGTTGTATTGTATATTTCTTTCCTTTATATTATCATAGAAAACTTTAAAGCATCCTTGTACAAAATCTGATGAATGAGTATGATCATCACTTATGTAGAAGTGATACTCTCTTACAACCTTTCTATCCTCCTCTATGCTATTATCTGCATGCATGAATGTTATGTGTACAAAAATAGAAACTTGTGTAGAATGATAATACATACATTGCACTTCATTTTGAGGTTGTAGTGTATAATTTTTAGTAAAATCAATGATAGAGACTGGTGCCAAGAGGAAATGTGTCCTTACATAACTTGAATTACTCATCTAATCATCGAGCACTATATGTATGCATTATGTACTCATAAACTAGTTTCTCTTGAAACATTTTCATAAATTCAACTACACATATATCATTTTTCACTAGCTCACATCTCTTCAAATCTTTTCCATCTTTAACTCCATATGTGTCTGTCTTGTATTTTCCAAAAGAAACTAGTTTCCTAACAATTTCATGCGTGCTCTCCAAATGTACACATCTTGGTAAATATTGCAAACCACCACATATAGCATAAGAACCTTCCAAACAAGGCATCTTATAATAAATGCAACCATCATGTCTATTACATAGCACACTTGAAATGAATTCTCTTACCGACTTAGGAGGTATTTGTATATTGCATTCCTGCAAAACATCGTTAGTGTGCAAAGTAGAACAAATATAATAAAAAATATTATAGTGCATGGAAAATTCAATATACATCCTACAACTACATGTGGTGCGTACATGATTAATCTTAATATAAAAAGGTTTTGCCATTTCAAAAAATCTTTGAGAAATTCTTATTTGATGAAACTTTTCAAGGAATCTTTCATAAAATTTTATTTGAGTCACATCCAAATAGTGTTTGGCATATGGCTCACAATTTGTAGACCCGATTCACCTTCTAACAACATCTCTTTTGTTGGGAAAAACTCTTGTGTTGTCATGCCAAATTTTTTTAATTAATGTTCTTAGTGCATCAACAACAACCTTGTCTTTGCATGGTAGTCTACTCAAGAATGCCCAAAAACAATTATTGTTAGGTTCCTCTATTTATTCTCGCCTCTGTAATTATTTACTTAATGTTGTTCTACTAACATTTAATGACTTACTTGTTTTTCTTATCAAACGATCTTTTTTTAGTTTCTTGCTCATTATGGTTGATGTAATGACACGTCAAGTAGCATTAGAATCTTTAGTATGTGATTTTCAACCAATAGCTTGATATGCATCAAATATATTTCTCACAATAGTTATTCTATTGTTACTTTCAGATGATCTTAGGCCTAGAATTTTCATTGTCTCTCTTAAATTTAAATTTTTAATCATCTGAACAATTAATTGACATCTTGCGGTTTGATTTATGTTTTCAAAATAGTTTTTCCATATTCTTTTAACCATTCTCCTACAAGTTTGTTCAAACATTTTATCTGGCATTGGCTTCAATATATTCTCATCAATGTCAATTAGATACTTTGGTTTCCTATGAATGATTCTAGGAGGTGTCATCATTGATGCATTGTTTACATTCAATTCATCAAATAGAGTAGGTGCATGTTTATCATTTAATTGATTATTAAATGTGGTCTCTTCTTCAATTGCATTAGGTTCATACGGTAAATCAAATATCTCTTCTTCAATTGTATTAGGTGCATTATGTTCATTTGGTAAATCGAATTGAGATGTTGAGGATGACATACCTTCTTCTCCCATTGTTCTTATATCACGTAATTTCTTCATACATTGCCTTTGTCTTTCCTTTTCAGCCTCTCATTATTCCATTGTTTCTCATTTGTTCTTTTCCATGGTTGATATCGGTTGTCCTAAATAGAATCATATTACATATATATGTAAACAAAAGTTCATAAACAAACAAATAACCATAAATATGCATCTTATCATTATTTTTTTGAATCAAAACTATTAAACAATCATAATAATATTGACAAAACTAATAAGAGCAACAATTCCATCATTTGAAATCATGCTAAAACAAAAAATTAAATTACTTCTATGTATAAAACAGTGATAGAAGTGCAGACACGATTGCAGTGGGGCCTTCAACGACCTCAAAATTTTTTTTTGAGGCCATTGAGGCTCTTGGGCAAATAAAACTGTCTAAGTATTGTGTACGTGGTATATTAATAATTGTGTGCACGTTGTTAGTCCCTAAAATTTTGGCAAGCCCAACGATATTTTTTTTCACCCTATACACGCTTAGAACTCATAATTAGTGCGTACACACTCCAACTCCTTAAAAATGTTATGGCAGGACATCGAACTAATAGGCTGAGGACCCCATATGCGCTATTTGTAGTAAATAAAATGTGAAGGAAAAGGGAGAGAGAGAGAGAGAGAGAGAGAGAGAGAGAGAGAGAGAGAGAGAGAGAGAGAGAGAGAGAGGATGGAGAGAAGAAGAGAGAGGGATGGGGTATGGAGGAAGGGAGAAGGGGAGATAGGGAGATAGGGGGAGAGAGAGAGAGAGAGAGAGAGAGAGAGAGAGAGAGAGAGAGAGAGAGAGAGAGAGAGAGAGAGAGAGAGAATGGGAGAGAGAGGTAGAGGGAGAGAGAGAGAGGGGGAAAGGGAGAGAGAGAGAGAGAGAGAGAGAGAGAGAGAGAGAGAGAGAGGGTATGGAGGAAGGGAGAAGGGGAGAGAGGGAGAGAGAGGGGTGGGGTATGGAGGAAGGGAGAAGGGGAGAGAGAGATGGCGTATGGAGGAAGGAAGAAGTGGAGAGAGAGAGAGAGAGAGAGAGAGAGAGAGAGAGAGAGAGAGAGAGAGAATACACATACATACACACATATGTGTGTGTATATAGTAAAGATAGCGTGCATGTGCTTCTTACACCATAGGTACCTCGTATGTGCTTCTTATACCATAGGTACCCCGTACATGCTTTTGACTATTTAGGCTTGGAAATAGGCCTGGATGACAAAGCTATGACTTGTAAGTTTGATTTCCCTCCATTTCCCTCCTTTTTGATGAGTTTAATTTTATCAACTTGGTTTCTTGACTTTGTCATCATCAGGTTTAAACTTCAACAAGTGGGTATTTTTAAAATTTCCACCATATTTTCACCCATCTTCTGAGATTTCTAACCATATTATTATTTTAAAATTTAAACAAAAATAACATATTATTATTGCATTTCTTTTACGAGTGTCTCCATAGTTCTCATAGACATACGTGCACTATTTTTTTAATAACTTTTGTTCTACATATCCAAATTTTAAAAACATTATATATTATTGTACTACACTTGATTTTTTACAATTTAAAAAAAAATAGAATTGTATTTTTCAATTTTTTTAGTGTAAGTTATGCTTTGCACATGAACATGTACCTAATTTTTAGGATGTGCTCGTTTGGAAAAATTATTAAAAACAAATACTCAACAAAAAATTACAAAAAAATACACATCTTCTAGTGCTCACTCTTAACTATCTTTCTGCCAAAGGATTGTCAAAATACAAAATCTAACTATGACTTTTTTTATGCACATGTCAGACACTATGTTATGTTTTAAAAAAAAATCAGGGTCTATTTTCCCTGTGCGAATGATTTGACCCCCTTAATCTTATCCAATTTTGAAAAAGTTTCGTATTTTGGAAACTATATTCAGAGTACTACAATATTTGTTGTTTTAATATCTTCATACATTGAGTGGATGACTTTCAAATTTTTCCTCCAATTTCAGGTTCAACTGATTTCTTAAAAAAATGTGTCCACTTATACCCCCCTTTTTTACCACCATCTTTGTGCACTTACCCACATCGTTGTGAACAAGTTGAAGAACTCCCAAATCTCTCCAAGATTTCCCCTTATTAAACTTGTCTTTGGTATGCTTTCACATGGAACACCCTAAATATACACCCTCTGAAAGACTAATTTGAGGCAGACCTATGACCATGTCTTTAGTGCCTAGCCACTAAAGATAGCCCTAGTTGAATGAGTAAGCAAGGCCATAGAAGGAGATCGTGGCACAAAGTAGGAGAATGAATAAATTCATGAATTGTGATTAACTTGCCCCACTGCTACCAAGACATCATTAGATATCAATTTCTTTGACCACAACTAAATTAGATGTAAACTCAACATTTTTCCCATTTCCATAGTGAGTGATTTGGTAGATAGAGAGAAGGTTGGTGGTTAGGTTAGGAACATAAAGAACATTCTCAAATGTTCTCTCATCCATGATAACTAAACCTTTCCCTTCTAGCTCAACTTGTGTATCATCACCTATGCAAATGTGAGGTACCTTAGATGGCTCAAATGAAGAAAACTATTCTTTTGTAGAACCCATGTGATAAGAGGCATCAAAGTCAAGTATCCACTACTGTGAAGAACCTGCTTTAGCGACAAATGCTTTCCCTTTCCCCTTAAACTACGAGGGAGTGGAAGGAGATCATTCCTTCTTCTTGTAGATAGATGCAAAATTGACGGTGTTCTTCTTAAGGAGATTTGTCAACTCATCAACTTGCTTGGTGTGGCAATGATGCTCATCATGACCATACTTCTTGCCATAAGCACAAGTTGGTTTCTCCTTCTTAGGTGTATTCCCCTTCTTGGAAGAGGATGAAGAATCGCCTTGCGATGGAGAGGAAGATTGTCATTTTTCCTGATGTGGCTTTGACTTAGATTGCTTCAGCTTCTTATTGGAACCTTTTCCTTGATTCCCTTGATTAGCCACCAAAGCCTTCGACTTTGAAGACTTGAGAATCCCCATGTTAAACAATGTAGATTGTTCCAACATCAACATTTTTATGAAAGCATAAAATGTATGCATAGTGTAGGAACTTCCCACTATCAAGTGAATGGTTTGGAAGCTAGAAACAAATGTTTCATATTAGGATGGAAGCTTGTCCAACAAGTCAAATATCAATTGAGCATCCTTTTTGTCAATGCCACAATCCTTAAGCTTTTCTCTTAGCTCATTTTCCTTAGTGACATAATCTTGGATTGTACCAAAATTTTTGGGATCCAAGTTGGTGAGCTCATTTGCAATCTTGTAACCTCTGATTTTATCAACTTGACCATATAATTTCTGAAAGATATCCCAAGCCTCTTTGATTGTGGTACATTTCTCAATGTGAAAAAAAATTTCATTTGATACATACTTTCTCAAAGTTCCAAGAGCCATTCAATTTTTAGTGAGCCATTCTGATTTGGTGGTGTTGTTATTTTTCCATCTATGTAATGTGTGAGTCCTTTTTCCATTAGTTTACTCCATGCTTTAATTTTCCATGATGCATAATTGTGTGGAGTTAAAGGTGGAAATTTATAAGGACCCATAGCAACACAAATGAAAGAGAACAAGGAAAGAGAGACACAATCACACAAGAAACCCCCCGCCCCCCCCCCAAGAAAAAAAAAGATGATTTGGCACTTTATACTTAGTGTGTATATAATGGGCCACTTGCGAAAATGGCAAAGTGGAATTTTGATTTCAACTTTACTAGTGCCTTAAATAGGCCAAAAGAGACTCAAATTAATAATGCAAGAGATCTAAACTAAGATCCAAGCAAAGTACAAGTACCAAGTAGGTCAGAAAAAACCAATTTCTAAAAGTACAATTTCTACTCAATTTGGTGAAAAACTGATAGTGCCACGTGAAAGTAGATGAAAAATTATGCACTTTAAAAAAAAATGACACCTGTAAAGGAGGTTGTATGAGCCTGAACGAAGCCTTTGAAGTTGCAAAATCGATAATTGCACAGGTATTGTAGATGGAGGAAATGGATTGAATACAAGATTCAATCTTCCAACATCCAACAATGAAATTTTTCCTATAAAAAACACACATGCATGTCACACAATCTACTCCATTGCACTCCTTAAACCAAGATCTTATGTAGATAATATTTCTCTCAGAAGCACACACAAGAAGCTATGGTTTTTTGGATATTCAAGATGATTATTGCAAAGGAAGCTTAAGAAAACAAAATCCAAAGATGATGAAGAATACAAACTGACATAAGTTCAGCGCATAAAGATGAGATGCCCAAATAAGAGAGGGGGCCTTGTTTAAATAGATTTTCTCTGGTTGAGTTCATGTTCTGGGATGAATATGGGATAATGAAAGATGAGTGGTATAGAGAAGATGAGTGGTAAATGGAAAATGATAAGTGGTAGGAGGGGATATTAAAAAGTTTTTTTAAATAAATAGAGAAATGCATACAAGGTGAATGCAAGAAGGCGTATAAATGAATATGATATAATGTTTTATTTAATAAATTTAATAGATAAATGATGATATATTACTAATAGTATAATGAATTATGGAGAAATAATTGTGTAATAATAAAGATTCATTGATGTTGGGAGAAGTTTGAAATTAAATGAGGACAAATTAATGGAAATTTTTATGTGTCTACATTTTTCCCCTCTTTGAGACAATGTAGGTTGTCACATTGTTTCAAAGAAAATGATCAACTAACATATGCCCCAGACGTGTCCTAGTAAGGATGATGATGATTGATTGGTTATGCCCCCTCGAGAGATTGATCGAACAGATTGATGGAGATTGGTCTCTCGATAGATCACAGGAGAGAAGATTGGATGATTGATATTGCGCAAGTGATTAGGTTGAGATGTACATTTGATGGAAATGCACAATTGATGAGGCGTAACTGAACAATTGATGGAAATGAATACTATAGCCAGGTTGATAAGCTAATTAAGATAATAGTGATTGATGTGAGCACAAGATAAGGTGAGCCAATGATTGATTGATTGATTGAATCCGGGGGCATTGAGATTGCATGAAGAAAGTTGGTTGAAAAAGAGATTAAAGATTCAAAGACATGCATCGGTTGGATAAACTGTTTGATTGATCTCATTGTAGTAAGAAGAATGAAGAAGATGATGAAAGAAATGATGAAAAAGATAGATGAAAAGGAGGATGAGAAAAGAAAAGTGATGAGAAAAAAAGAACAAGTGATGAGAAAGAGGATATGAAAGTGCTGATAAGTCTTGTGCTTTTTAAGTGCTTGTATCATCATCAACCTTAATATAGAAAAAGGTGAAAAAATCATCTGGATATGAATTAGACCCAAATAAATCTGTCACACCAATTGCGAGAAAGAAAATATATCAGACAGTAAAGGAACTTAGTGTGTATCAGACCAATATGTCCTCGATGATCTTAAGTGATCATGTCCTAGACGTGTCATCATATTCCTAAGGAACATCCCGCAAGCAGCAAACAAGTGAACATGCCCCATCATCGCCTTTCTAGTCAATGACATCCTAGAGATAAAATCTCTAGCCAGAGACATCTTGGAAAAGCTAAAAGAAATGTCACCAAAAAAGAAAATCAGAAACAATCAAGAGAAAATTGTCATGCCCAAACTTTTGGGCACAAACAGAATAATTTTTTTTTTTAAAAATACATAACCTAATACAACTAACTTACTAAAATAATGCAAACTAGTTTAGTCTTAACTATGTTTGAGTGAATCTAACCACTAAGCCAGTTTGGCGAAAAACCATCTAAGTTATAAGCGGATTATAATTCTCCAAAAGTATTATTATTATCTCCCATTAATAAATGATTAAACTCACTTAACGGAAAGTCTCTAAATTAATTGATAAGGAATATTAATAATCCTCATGTAGTCCTTTTATTTCCTAGGGTCTAAATAAATTTGCCCTAGCTCATGGTCTAAATAAACCTATTAAACAAAATTTCCATTAATTAAAATACCTTATAATTTAAAATTTAAAAAGGGGGCCAACTTGACCCTACATATGTCATTTTAATTCCCTAAGGATTTATCCTCCCAAAGAGTTTTTAAAACATCTTATTAAAATGCTTCTTCATACATATAATAATTGAAAGTGTTTTAAAATAATTTACAATTAAACTATTTGATTCCATATAAATATAAAATTCTACTTACATATATATATATATATATATATATATATTGTGAGGGAATGTAAAAATGTACATCTACACACACACACACACATATATATATTCAAGGGATAAAGGGGTGGTTCTCTTTTCTTTTTATTAATTTACTTTTAAAAGAATTCTAAAAATCCATATGTTAACCCTAACTTCTTTTTAACTCATATCCCACACATATTTTCTTTTGAAACCCATGTGTGTTTGCCCTAACCCAAAATTAGGGTTAGGGCATGTGTGTGATAAATTTTTTTTTCTTGTGTGTGTTGTGTGTGTGTGTGTGTGCAGGTTGGAAGAATAGGCAGTGGCCATGGGAGGCGTCACCCATATTTTTTTATGGCGGGGTGCAGGGCTGAAGCCAAGTGTCTACGTGGGAAGGCGGGAGAAGGGGAGCAGAGAAGGGGTTCTGTGGAGCCCCTTGCAGGGCCGGCCGCATCCGTGCCTATGGGTCACAACCCGTAGAGGCGGCCAAGGCTGCCGCTGTGATACGCGGCCCGCAAACAGGCTGCGCCTCCACTGCGGGGCACCGCCCATAGGGGGAGCCGAGGCTTCCCTGTCTGTGGGTTGCGGCCCACAGAGGCGGCTGCGGCTGCCATTGGGGGTCACCGCCCACAATGTGGGGGTGCCTTCCTACCCTCATCCATGTGACACTTCCACGGGGCCGAGGGGTATGCCCAGCCCCAAAATATTTTGTTTATTATTATTATTATTATTTTATATATATATATATATATATATATATATATATATATATATATATATATATATATATATATATATATATATATATATCTATATTTTAATATCTCACTTAAGCAAGTTTTATGAGTTTTCTCTTTTCTTTTTCAGTATTATTAAGTCTATATAATCATGCAGAAATTAGTAAAATAATGACAGTAAGCTATAGATGAAGGTTTCTATTTTTTTTTTATATTGTTAATATGTATGCTTATATATTTTTTTTTGGTTGATCAAGGCATTTTATTTATTTCTATCTTATTTAAAAATAAACATTAACAACAAGCTCTAATCTATCTATTTTCCTTTTTAAGACTTGGATTCTAACTTTGGAAATGGAACACTAATTAGCTTTATTTTTCTGCAACTAATAAAATGATAGAAAACAGTAATTTATAACAACAACTACATTAGCCTAGAAAACATGTAAATCAACTTAAAGATAGATCGATTAAACCTATTTAACACATTTAGTATTTGTATTTAGCTCAAGAGGCCTATATGCATGCTATTCCCTATTTCCATAATTTTATTTGCATGAAGAATAAAAGGAACTTTAAATTTAAAAAAGAAACATGAATGCAACAACTTTTATTTTTTTCTTTTTTTTTGAAACCATAGAACTTAATAAAACTTATGCATTTCATTTTTGCAAAAATAACTAAGTAAAATCATGCATTTCTTTAAGCATTTTTTTTTGAATACAATGAAGATAGCATTACAAATGGGATTGAAAACCCTACTAGCCTCTCCTTCCCATTGAATAAGAACTTAAAATAAATACATACATTTCTTTTCTTTTGGAAAATAAATACAACAATGGCTTCTTCCTGTTTTTTTTTTTTAGCTACAAAATAAATACATTTTTCATTGCAACTCAAAACAGCAACAAATCTCTTCATCTTTTCTTTCCCATTCCAAGCTACCTGCAATTAAAATACAACTTGACCATGGAGAGCTCACCTCCTAGCCTAGGCTTACTAGAAGCCACCCTCGAGCTTGGAGAACCAAGCACTAGACGGGTCACAAACAAACAATCACAACAAACATAGGGCAAACACTCAACATGCATTTTCCCATCCAGGCTACACTCTCACCACAACTTGCGATGATCTTTCCATGGGTGGAAGTGGACCAAATACCATTAGGGAGATTGCAAGCATAATACAACTCAAGCCACCTCATGGCAAAACAAAATACAACAAATACATCTCCACACCCTTATGCCCCCCAAAGGCATAAAAGCCATATCTTCTCCCCTTATGACCCCCAAATGCATACACAAGGCTATGCAGCAAGAGTCACAAAGAACACCCTTGAGATCACTCTCCATAAGGAGAGCCTCTCACCCAAGGCTATCATACTTCTTCCACCCCAAGACCATCCTACTCTCCCAAGAGTAGGAGGCCTTGGACACTCCCAAAACAAGAACACATAAAAAGAACAAGGAAGGAAAAATTTACATCTTTCTCCTACAAAGCAAATTACATATACACATCTTCTCATACAAGCATTTCTTTCTTTTCAAAACAACATAAACAACATAACTAAAAAGAAGTAAAAGCAACCTTAATCTGCCAAAAGGTATGATAGACTAAGTTGGGGATGAGTAGCCCAAATCCACACAAACTCTTCACCAACCCTTCACCAAAATTCTATCCTACAACTATTTTCAAAGAATTGCATAATCTCCAATAATGGAGAGTGGGTGATTACTCACTAAGTCCCTAATCCTTGCCTAAGAAGGCCTCTCTCACACTTCCCAACCCCTTGGGTAAGGTGAGAGTTCCCATTGCTTGTTCTTCCCAACCTCTTACATGTTGCTAAAATTGGAAAGGGAAAAGGTGAGAGAGGATGGGGAAGAGAGTTTGACATCAAAAGGGAAGGTTGTTTATCCTAGGAGGAACCTTCTAAGTTGAATTTTCGCTCACCTTGGGAAAATCACTTTTTGAGGTGACTAAACAGTCACATGGGAGTAGTCACATGTTTAAAAATACCCCTAACCCATAGGTATACCCTTTGGACCTTTGGAAAAGCCCTAAAACTGACCCTAGGAGTCCATTTGACCCCTTAGAAACCCAACTGAAGTTAACCTACGGGTCAAACCTGAGTTGACCACTCCCAAGACTCCCTACCCAAGGCAAATTTGGGACCACACTCATATGTTTGAATGGCTTTGGTAAAAACAAAATTCTCTCCAAGAGACAAGTCAAAATCAATGACACTAATCAACACATGTGTCAAGTGACATAATAAAATACAATATAAAAATCACACATGGAATTTGTCTCTTGTAGGTTTACACAATTAAATAAAATCAATTTAACACACATGCATCATTTACTTTCACGAATAAAATACAATACAAACGGGGTGTTGTCTCTCCAAATAGACAACCCTTGGCTTAACAAACGTACATAGGTCTAGGTTTGGTTCTCCATATTATTTCCATGGTCACATGGATAATTTTCCTGCGCATCTAAATCAACACATTAGTAATTCCAATTAATCACAAATATATATATATATATATAAAATTAAACACATGGATTCCATTGCACATCAAACACTCATACATTTGCCAATAATAATTCAATATCTCATATATTCAAATTCGATTCCACATAAGCAATTATCATAATCCTTAAAATTGAGCCATTCATATAATAAGCATCCTATTTCTATCATCAAAATGAAATCTTGCAAATCCAATAATGACATACATCATTTCAAAATAATTCTATTCTATCAACATATAAAGTTTCATAATCATAATGCATAAAATGAAGCATCAATATACGTCAATGCGATCCAAATCATGGAATCATATAAGTTCTAAATCCATAATGCATAAAATAAAGCATCCATAATAGTTTCAATATGAAAATAACAGAAAATGTCAGGATGAGTAAGGGTAGGGCCTCACAAAAATAAGCAAACAAGCAAACAATATGTTTCATGCCGAATGATTTTTTTGTTCACAGTTAATGTGTTTGGTTTTAATAAGTCGATCAGATCTTATTATGTTTGCTCAATCATAATCTCATCATGTCATGAATTCGTTGAAGTGCAAAGTTGCATGGTTGTCTTAAGTGTTTGTGTCTTTGCAATGTTTATTACATATTTTTGGATGTTTAGGATTTTTAGGCTTTTTATGAATGTTTTAATTTTTTAGTGTTTTTTAAAGATATTTTATGATTTTTATTGTTTTTTCACCACATTTTATGATTTTAGAGATTTTTTCTGGACATTTTATGATTTTTAAAATTTTTTCAGGATATTTTATGATTTATAAGATTTTTCCAGGACATTTTATGATTTTTAAGATTTTTTCAAGACATTTTATGATTTTTAAGAATTTTTCTGGACATTTTATGATTTTTAAAAATTTTTCAGGATATTTTATGATTTTAAAGATTTTTTCAGGACATTTTATGATTTTTAACATTTTTTCAAGACATTTTATGATTTTTAACATTTTTTCAGGACATTTTATGATTTTTAAGATTTTTTCAGGACATTTTATGAGTTTGAAGATTTTTCAGGACATTTTATGATTTTGAAGAATTTGTTAGGACATTTTATGATTTGTAAGATTATTTCAGGACATTTTATGATTTTTTAGATTTTTTCAGGACATTTTTGTAAGTTCTAATACTTAATGTAAAGTACAGATGCCAATAGCTAACAAGATGAGAGGGGGGGGTGAATCATACAAACTTAATCTTCCATAAAATCAACAGATTCAACCTCGGTAACTTATACTTCAGCAATATAACCAAAACAGCTAAACATGCAAACTCATAAACACATAATCATCATAACACTCATAACACTAGATTTAACGTGGAAACCCAATAGGGAAAAACCACCGTGGGATTTCAGACCCACTAAGAAATATACTCTTCTAGAGTATGCTCAGTTAGAAGAAAATCCTGTTAAAGATTACAAACACATTGCTAGATGTGACCCAGTTAAGGGATTTCCCTCAGATCTGTTAGGATCTTCACTTTGTTAGAAGTGACCTTGTCAAAGGATTTCAAACACTCAACTAGAATGTCACCTTGCTAGAGGGTTTACAAATAAGACTGTTAAGTCCACTCGGTTAAGAGATTTTCTGTCACTTACAAAATAACAGTAATAAAAATCTATCTGCAACTTCACATCTAAAATGCTAAAGCAGATTCTTATTTGCTCAAAACAATCTAGTCATAAGACTTATCTTGTCCCTCTGCTGGGCTCTCTACTCTATTATTCAAACAGGTCTTCAAGCTTATGTGCTCGGTAATCACAATGTAGCATCCCTGTGCTTACACTTGCCCACATGCATTGTTTATCAACAATTCCTTATTTATAAACAATTGCTAACCACTTAATTTCCTTGATCACATTTCCTATGATCAATCTTAGCCATCAGATCTTCAAACTTGACCAGGTTCAATGTATCCTTTCAATTCTGAAAACTTTTTACCTTGCCTCGGGACTTGCATTCCTTTCTTGGAACTTGCACAATGTTATTCTGGTTCAATCTGCACTGTAGATCTTCCTACCGATTTTCCTTTGCCATAGATCCTTAACAAACTTCATGCATGGCATACCAATCATTTATACATCTCCAGCTAATCATTGTCCTTCATTAAATAATACTTTTATCCATCCAATGCGCATTGTCATAACTCGGTTGCAACTCGATAAATACTAAACTTTACTCGGTAGACATTCCGCCTTCATTAACCGATATCGATAACCTTAGGGTTTACCGACTAGGTTCTTTGCTCAGTGACATAGTATAGTATTAACCTTACAATCAACAACATTTGTACAATATCAAAACAAAGTAAACATCATGATCTCATCATTGTCTAACTCGGTAATAGTTGCCCATTGAATAACTTATTCCTCCTCTTATTCATCACATTCTTTCTATGTCTTTTACTGACATCTTAATTCTCTTCTAATCAGTCTTCTCAAGATATGGCAACATCATACTGAATCAGATAATCAATTTCTTGACATCAATGACAAAATAATGTTATAAAGATAGTTATCATCCTTCTTCAGTTATATCAATAATCTTCAACAACCTTCTCAATATCCTTAATGAATATCAACAATCGTTCTTTCTACTGAAATGCCAACAATTTTATGATTTTTAATATTTTTTTAGGACATTTTAGAAGATAGTTCCTTTGACCATGAGACACTGACTATCCCAACCCATTCCTAACGTTAATGAGATGCCCCAATGAGGGATAAGACTAGCATAGTATGCACGAGAAGCATTGTGCATAGGGTATGCAAACAATCCACAAGCTATGGTGGGGGGGGGGAGGCTATCATGGAATTGGAGAGCAGATATGGATAAGGCATGATCAAGTAGAGTACTAAAGGAAAGAGGAGCCAAATATTTACACATGGTGCTGGTTGCCCGATTTTCACCATGGTACTTGCCCAAGGCGCCTGTTTACCAGGTTTTCACCAATGGACGAACTTATTTTACTTTTCTATTTATTTTATTTTATTTTGGTTTTGTGTGTGTCACAAGGTGCCTGTTTACCAAGTTTTCACCAGAGTGACAATGTTTTTTTTTCAAGATCTTTTTCTCATTTCTATGTATTTTTTTTTCAGGATCTTTTTCTCATTTTTTTGTATTTTTTTTGGGATCTTTTTATCATTTTAAAATATTTTTTTTTCAGGATCTTTTGCTCATTTTTTTGTATTTTTTTTTTTTAGGATCTTTTTCTCATTTTTTTGTATTTTTTTTTTCAAGATCTTTTAAAGAAAATTTTATGAAGTACTCAAGCATAGAATCTATGAAGGTGAATGCTATTGATTGGATCTTCAAGTGGTTCACTCTCAAGAGTTTCTAGTTGATATGCTCCTAATCCATACACAATAGTGATAACATATGGACCAAGCCAATTAGGTTCAAACTTGCCCTTTTTCTCTCTATCTTGTTGGTTCTTTGGATTTTCTTTAAGGACAAAATCACCAACCTCAAATATGCGAGATCTGACTTTGTGGTTGTAACTTCTACACATGTGTTGTTGATATGCTCTGAGGTGATCAAAAATTGTTTGTCTTCTTTCATCCAAAAATTCTAAGTCATGCAAGTGGGAGACTCTGTAGTCCTCATCACCGATCAGGTTACACAAAGAGACCTGTAGGGAAGGTAGCTCGACCTCAATGGGCAATATAGCTTTAGAACCATAAACATGGGAGTATGGAGTGGCACTTGTAGGAGTGCAGACACTCGTACGATAAGCCCACAAGGTAGGGTTCAATTAGATATGCCAATCACGACCAACTTCATTGACCATCTTTTTGAGGATTCTAAGGATGTTTTTGTTAAAGGCCTCAGCCTGGAAATTACCTTGAGGATAATACGGTGTGGAGAAACGTGTTGGATATGAAATTTCTCACAAAGCTTATGGACATCTTGGTTCTTTAAGGGATGACTGTTATCAGTAATAATGGAAAGGGGGACACCATATCGACATATGATGTAATTAAACATAAATGTGGCAATTTGTTTTCTAGTGATATGGGTAAGAGGAATGGATTCAATCCATTTTCTGAAATATTTAGTAGCAGTGATGATGAATTTGTGCCCATTGGATGAGGGTGAATGGATTTTGCCCATGAGGTCGAGTCCCCATTGACAAAAAGGCCAAGATGTAATAGGTGGTTGTAATTCTTTTGCTCATGCATGTATCAAGTCTCCATGTATTTGGTATTGCTTGCATTTCTTAAAAAACCTATAAGCATCCTTCTCCATAGTAGGCCAGTAATAATCAGTATGCAAGAGTTTCTTAGCCAGGGTAGGACCACTCAAATGTGCCCCACATATACCTTTGTGCACCTCTCACAAAGCAGTGTTGGCTTCGTCACACACAAGACATCTAAGTAATGTACCATCAAGACCCCAATGATATAAGGTATCAGCTGAAATGGCATAACAGGTGGCTTGACAAATAAATTTTTTTTGGGCTTTGTTGGATAGATCGGGAGATAAGGTATTATCATGTAAGTAGGCATAAATATCTCCATACCACTAGGAATGAGGACCAATGATGAGACATATAATTTTAGATTGTGGTACATTGTAAGCAGGCTCCAAGAGTAGTTCAACCAAGAATTCACAGTATTCAGCATTACTTGGCATTATTATAAGGGAGGCGATTGTAGCCATTGTATCAGCTGCTCTGTTGTTGTCCTGAGGAATTTGCTCAAATATGATTGTGGTAAAGTAAGCCTTGAAATCATCCACCATTCTCTTGTATGGCATAATATTTTTATACTTTGCCTTATAATCATCATTAACCTATCTGATCACTAACTGGGAATCACCAAGAACACACAAATCTAAGATTTTCCATTGTACAGCCATACGAAGCCTAGAAAGTAATGCTTCATATTCTGCAATATTGTTGGTACAAGGAAATTCTATTTTATAAGCCTTTGGTATGCAATCCCCTTGCAGTGTGATGAAGAGAATGCCATCACCAAATCCACCATGTGTGAAGGAACCATAAAAATATAAAGTCCAAAGGTTTGAAGATTCCATGTTAACATTGACTCATTAGGTAACTCTGTAATAAGTGGATGATCATCTATGATAGGAGCATCAGCAAGTTGATCAGCTATAGCTTGTCCTTTGATTGCTTTTATTTCTACATACTCAATGTCAAACTCGCTAAGAATCATGACCGATTTAGCCAGTCATCCTGTAAAAGCTTCTTTACTCAAAAGATATTTAAGTGGATTGATTTTTGCAATGAGCATTCTTTGGTGTGTAAGCATGTAATGTCACAGTTTCTACGAGGCAAAAACTACAACAAGACATGCTCTCTCAATAGGACTATACTTAATCTCATATCCCACTAGGGTACGACCTATGTAATATATTTCACGTTCTTTTCCTTTAGAGCCATGTTGAGCCAAAAGTGCCCCCAGTGTTGTAGCAGTTGTGGATATATACAATAGTAGAGGCTTGTCATATGTAGGAGGTACTAACACTGGTGGTGACATTAGGTATTCTTTGATCTATTGAAAAGATTGTTCACATTTGTTATCCCAGTTGAATGAAACATTTTTATGTAGCAGGTGCTGAAATGTTTGACACTTATCTGCCAGTTGTACTATAAAGCAACGAATAGATTGGAGTTTCCCTTGTAAAGATCTCAACTGACGGATACTCCTCGATGGTGGCATCTCAAGTATGGCTTTTAATTTTTTAGGATCAGCTTCAATTCCTTTAGATGATACAATGTATCCAAGGAGTTTACCAGTGGTTAATCCAAAGACACATTTATTTGGATTCAATTGGACTTTATATTTTTCCAACCTTGTAAAGATTTTATCCAGAATTTCTAATGTCCTGCCCTGGTGTAATATTTTCCATGTAAGTCATCTACATAATCTTCCAAACATATATGCATCATGTCATGAAAGATAGTAGTCATTGCACATTGATAAGTAGCTCCAACATTCTTCAATCTGAAGGGCATGACAATCCAACAAAAAGTTCCCCATGGACAAGTGAATGTTGTTTTGATCTAGTCTTCAGCAATAATTTTGATCTAATTATAGTTCGAGAACCCATCCATGAGGGATAACATCTCATCTCCTATTGCGGAATCCACTATCATGTCAATATTTGGAAGTGAGAAGTCATCTTTAGGACAAGCTTTATTTAAATCCCTAAAATCCATGCAAGCATGGACACTCCCATCAGATTTTGAAACTGGTACCAAATTTGAAATCCATTCAGCATAGTCAACAGGTCTTATAAATCCAGCATCTAGCAACTTTTATAATTCAGCCTTTACCAATAGTGCCACATGAGGATGCACTTTTCTCAATTTTTGTTTCATGGGTTTTTCCCCAAGTGGTAAAGACAAGTGATGGATAACTAAAACAAGGTCAAGTCCTGGCATGTTTGCATAGGACCATGCAAAATTAACCTATCTTTCCTTGTAAAACTGGATATGCTCTATTCTCTCTTCAGGGGTCAATGATTCTGCTAGATGTATAATATTTGGTTTCTCTTATGTGCCCAAGTTTGTCAATATTGTCTTTTCCACTAACATAGATGACTTTTCATGGTATAATGGTAGGGGAAGCGTGTTAAGCCTTCCATCCTCAAGAACCTCAGAGAGGTTTTCACCTTAGGATACATCCTTTATTTTTACTTTTTTGGGGTCTAATAGGGCTGGAAAATGGTTTTCACTAGAAGACCTATTGATATTTTCCATAATTTTGTGACTCGAAGGCTTGGCACCTTCTCCAAAGTAAGCTGCACTATTGAGCTCTATGGTGAATCCATCCCTATGATCTCCAAGGGGTAAATCACTTTGTGCTCCAAGAAAGTTTATGATTGCCTCATCATTTTGAAAAACATCTAACTGACATTTCCCTCATGGTCCCAATCAATAAGTTGTGAGTGAACAAGAGGTAAAGGATCATGATTAGGTTCAAGGTTATGAATAGGCTCAAGGGTACAAATAGAATCATATTCATATATATCAATGAAATCGTTAGAGTCATCAATGGTACCTTCCTCAGAAGTCTGTGTTGCATGAGAAGACTCCCCTACCTCACTTGAGTTACCCTTAGTACTCAAGGTCTTATCATTATGCATATCATACCTTAGACCAGGAACCTTACGTCCACCATTAGGTTTGATCGGTTCAAGTATACCTTATTTGTGTAAACCAAGAGGAATGTGACCATCATAGCCATATCTTTTCACTATTTTCAATCCCTTTCCATATTGCTCAGCTAGTATTTTGGTTTTAGGTTCTACAATTTGTGCTTTCTCTGTATCTTCGTCTTTGTATAGCCATCTCAAGAGGTCCTCTTTTTCCATTTCATCATACAAAGCTCTCCATTTTTTAAAAATAGTAGGTTTACAGACTATAGTAGTGGTGTCTGATGTGGTCTTAGTCATTTGTGGTTTTCCATAAGTGCAAGAGTACAAGGGTATCTTCCCAATGCAGAGAGCTCGACTAATAGAATATTCCCCTAATCCATGGTCTTTTACTTTTATTCTAATCTCAACTTCATTCGATTTGGAAGTGGATGCTTTTAAGGATTTGGGATCGATGTATGCTTGGGAAGGAGGCACTTCACGGTTACTAGGATTGATGGATTAATTCTTAGAACTCAGATTGTTGCAATACATAAAAGGGTTTGGTTCTCTTGGTATAGTTACTTCAACACCATTGTGAGAAAATTTGATACATTGATGGTAGGTAGAAGGTACAGCTTGCATTGCATGGATCCAAGGCCATGTGAGGAGAATGTTATAATTCAACGGGAGATCAAAGACTTGAAAAACCACATCCTTCACCATTGGTCCCACTTTGATAGGCAATGTAACTAATCCCTTAGATGAGCATTCCTCTTCATCATATGCCTTTATTGTAATCTTTTTCTTTGGATCAACTGCATTTCATCAGATCCAAGCTCTCTAATCAATTTTAGAGTACAAATATTTAGACTTGCTCCTTCGTCTATTAGAACTCACTTGATCTTAACTCTATGGACAAGGACTTCAATATGTAACGATGCATTATGGGGTTGTTGCATGGACAAGTCATCATTTTCAGTAAAAGTGAGGGTATGAGGGGAGGCAATATTCCCACCATAGCTTGAAATTGATCTACACGTAGGTCTGTAGGCACAGTAGTGATAGCGAGCACTTTATCAACGATATCTTTATGTTTAGGGGATAAGCGTAGCAACTCAAGTATAGAAATCTGTGCAGGTATCTTCCCTAAATGCTCTATAAGGTTGTGTAGACGTATAAAAATTACCACTTTCCTTAGTGAATATTTAATATTCCTTTTAACCTCATTCCTGTATTTAATTAATTTTGGTTTAATTAAATCATTCACATTCATCTATTTGATTAAATAAGTTATTCAATTTATTTAATTAAATTCACCTAGTCCTTTCATTTCATTTAATTGAATAAATCACTTTATTTAATTAAATCCCATTTCTACTCTTTTTAATTAAATTTACATTTAATTAATTTGTTCACTTCAAATAAATAAATCTAATTTATTTATTTAAATCCCCCACTTGCATCTATTTTTGTTGAAATAAAGCAATTTATTTTAATTAAAATTACCCTCCATCCACTTGTGTTCTCCTACATTTCCCACTTGCCTCTCTAACCCCCCTTCTAGATTCTTCTAATCACCTCTAAATTAGCCTAACCTATCTACTAAATATTGTCACATCCCTAAGCAAAGAGAAGTCACTTCTCAAACCCTCAAAGTCTTTGAAAACCATTAAAGGCTTTATGTCTTCAACAAGTTAACCTTGAAAGTTTTCCAAACCATTAATGGTTAACTCAACCCTCTTGCATGATTAGAGAATTTCTCTCTAACTCAACCCACATCTAACCCAAGGGTCTCATCAAGCTTTCATTGCTTTGACCATGGTTATCCCTTTAACCCTTGCACAAGAGTTTATCCTTTGGGTAAAAGCTTTATCCAATGGATAACCTTAACCTAACCTTAACCCTTACCTCCTAAGGTAGCCATGAGGTCTTCTCAAGCATTTAATGCTTCTTACATCCCCTCTCAAGAAGTCTCTTGTTGACAATTGTCACCATTTCATTGGTGAGAATTGAGTGCATGGATTGATAACTTTCAATCCTGACCATCCATCACCCTATTTTCCCTGTAAATAGAGCCCTTCTTCTATCATTCTCAGATCCAAGTCTTTAGCATCACACTTATAGGCATTTTACTAAGCATATCTAGTCATTTTATCAAGCATTTAGTCTCTCTTTAAATAGAAATAATCTAATAAACATTTTAGAAGTATTTCTATTATCATAAATAATCATATTAAGAATTTTACTTTTGGGTAACTTAAGAATAACAACAAACAAAAACCTTACCTTGCTTTCATAGGAAGAGAAAACACTTCATTTTGGGGGTTTTAAAAAGAACAAGACAAACTCAATTTTTGCAAAGCTTTAAAATGAACCTCACCATCCTTTGGTGTCTAAAATGATCCATTTCATTTTTGGATAAGTTAAAGAACCTCATTTTTCCAAATTCTAGATAAAACAAAAGAGGGAAATCCTTCCCATATCGAATTCATCTTGTTGACCATATCGAAGAATTTGCTTTATTGAATGGGATTTATTTACTTAGGTTAGAAAATCATTTATTTGAGAGTTAAAAAGAGCACCATTCCTTTTTGGAGAAACATCTCCCAATAGAAGTTAGCAAACAACTGAATTGTCAGGTTAAAAAGAACCAGTTTATGCCTTGTTTCAAAAGTGGAAGGTATATGCTCTCCCCTTAACTGGGTGATCAAAAATCCAAACCACTCTTATGCTTTCAATATTTCAAGTATTTTCCTCCCAAGATTCTCTTAGAGAGCCATGTAAATGGTCAGTGAGAGGGGAATGACCTAAGTGGGAAATGACTTTATCGCCAAGTGTTCCAACCCACTATAATCAAAAGTGGAGGGTGACGAAAGTCCCTTCAATGGTTTTGTTCAGTGATTAGCCTTCCCCTAGTATCTTTATGATACATAAAGCCTTTGTTCTAAAGGTTGGGAACTCCTGAGGGAGTTTATCACTGAAGACCGAATAGGAAGATTGATTATGAACTTTAGAAATAGAAACCTTGAGCCGAGTCAGTATCCAGACATCCTCAATATCATAGTGCAAGGGTGGGGAAGAATCTGCCCCCAAGATTACTCACCATATATCTCCCAAGATAGCTACTCAATTGTGAAACAATTCACTTTGGGTTAAAAGGCAAAAAAATGGGCGCTCCCTAGAGGGTGATACGACTATTTGAGCTGACGGAGTATCAAGACTAGTGGGCTATGATATTGTTGATGACCTTTGAATAAATAGTCTGTCTGAATTTTCTTATTTGTATCCAAACCTATGAAAACATTGGGGATTTGAACACATCCTCGCAGAACATACACTCTTTGTTTAGAATAGGAAAAAATGGTTGTCCTTTTCTTGTTGTGTTTGCATTTTATACTTCAGAAAATCATCCATCAAAGTTAAAAAAGTGTTAAAATTTTCTGGAAAAACCAAAAACAAAAACAAGAAGAGCAATTTAGTGCATAGGAACAATATCCTAGTGCATCTGAGTCAAAATTTAGCGCATCAAAGCTGAAACTTAGTGCATTCATTCTCAAAACTAGCACATAACAATCTAAGCATTTGGCAACTTTTCACTAGCACTCTTAGACACCATATTAGTGTGTTGAAGCATCAGCCTAGCGCATTGGGGGCAAACTGTAGCGCTTTGAGTCTAAACATTAAAGTGTTTTTTGAGGACATATTAGCGCATATCCATTCCTATCATAGAAAAATTCAAAACTCTAGTTTAGCGTGTAGCACAGGTAGCTTAGTGTATTGGTGGTTTTAAATAGCGCATCTGAGGAAAATGTTAGCGCATCCAGTCTCTATCTTAGAGCATAGGTAAAATTGAGAAAAGCAGAGAGCAAAACTGAGAATTCTTGAAAAATTTTATCATCAGTTTTGAATACCCCTTTGGATCCTCAGTCAACCTCATTAGAAAAAACTTGAGTCAGAATGTCAGAAAATATTCCAAACAATCAAACAAGTCATTCTTAGAACAACAGTTGTCAAAATCCAAAACTAGTTATGGATAATGCTTTCTACTATCAAAATCGGGTAACATCATCACATTGATCAAAAGGTCTGCCAATTAAACAGATTCCATCAACAAAACATACCTAGTTTAAACCTAAGTTGTCAAATCGAGTCTCCATATCGAGAAGCTCTTAATCCATATCATTTGACGCACTTTGTCGTGAGGGGGCATGTAAACCTTCATTTGATAAAGTAGGCTTAAGTTTTCAAAAAAAGTATCATAATCCAACCAAATCAAAGGAAACCATTGATCACTCGTGTATGGCCACTCATATTTTGAGAAGAAAAAGTCTTCATCACAACACTAAGTTGAAGAAACGACAACCTAGTTTCCATAAACTTGTCAAACGGAATAGATTTCTCTACATCAATCGCCAACTCTTCCAATCACATCGCACATTTCTCCATCCATATGTGTTTATATCTTCAAGACAATTCAAATGAATTTGAAAAAGAACCATTGAGAAGTAGAGCCTTTTGCCAAAGTCAACACTTAAATCATGGAGGAAAGATCAATCCAGCTTTCTTCCCAGAAGTTTTCCTCACTTATAACATAGCAAGATTTGAACCACCAACCCCCGAACAACAAGAAGAAGAGGAGTTTATCCCCTTTGACATAGAAAGTTTCTACTAAATTCCCACTATCACTCACTCTCAATGAAACAAGAAAAGGAAACCACAACCAGAGTCCAATATGGGTCGAAGATTATCAAATCCTTTTGAGTGTCCAAATATAGAGGATATAGAGATTACTGAGGAGCTTATTCAAGAATGTCAAGAAAATCTCTCATTCCAAAAACTTATGGAAAGACTCATAGAAGCTGACAAAGACAAATACATGTTGATGCTAACAAGCAAAGGAGTTAGGATTCCTGAAGACTTTGACACTGAAATCTCTGGGACAAGGTCTCGAAATTTATGCTTATCAAGAACAATAGAGAGAAGAATAGACACGTGACCTTGAGCAAAACATACCAGAACACACCCATACCCGAACTAGGGATAACGAAAGAGACGAACCATTTCCTCGACAAATAAATACACCCATGGTAGCTCTTACACAACAAATGCAAATGTTGTAGAGGAAAATGCAGGACATGCAACAGGGGACTACAATACAATACTCCTTAAATGAAATTTGTCCTTACCCTTTTCATAGGAGATTAAACATGATACCTTTTCCCTCAAATTCAAACATACCCAAATATGACAAATATGATGGTAAGAGTGATCCTCACAATCATGTTTGGGAGTTTTGCACCTAAGCCTTGAATTTTCCCACGATGACACTTATTTGATGAGGCTATTCCCAAGAGGTTTGGGAGGACAAACAATGGAGTGGTTGTCTAAACTTACACCTCCCATCAGATCCTTTGATGAGTTGGTCAATAAATTTATCATGCAATACTCATACAATAATCAACGCACAATCACCATGCTAGATGTATGTAATATCAAATAGAAAAACAATGAAACATTCATGGTGTTTCTTCAACATTGGAGATAGATGGTTTCAAGATATCCTCAAGATGTGCCCAAAAAGGAAAAGATGGAAATTTTCATCAACAATCTGAATAGTGAGATGAGTTACATACTCAAGCTCCAATGCATTGTTAGGCCCAATATGGAAAGCTAATGTACTGAGAGGGGAGGGGTGAATCAATACTCCATAACTTCTCCTTAATAATAACCTTACTGTTATGCATAAATAGAATAGTGCAGTAACATAAAATAAAGTTAAAACAAATAGATAACAATCATACATGATTCACTCCATAACACATATATTTTGGTTATGCAGAAACTCTTGGTTAGAGAGAAAAATTGTGGTGGGGATGGCACCCACAACTTCACTACTGCAATAATAAAGATGCTCGGTTAGAGCTACATGTTTAGCTATTTTTGATAGCTTACCCTATTAGGAGTAACAAGATCTATTAGATCTACCTTGCTAAAGGATTTCACAACATTTATTCTGAATGTTGCACCTAGTTAGAGGCTTTACAATTTATAGACTTGGTTAGAGTCTTTTACCCTGTTAAAGGTTTCTCTTTCAACTTCACAATATTACAATAAAATCATTTCAAATATCTACAACTTTACATCTGAAATGTTGTAGCAGATTCTATGTGCTTAGGATAAGATTACCTTTCTTATAGCATACCCAGGTAATCCATATAGTAACTCAGTAAACCCTTCTATTTACTCTGTTCTTTGACTGTTCTCTGAAAACCTTCTCGGTGACCTCTGTGTCTCTGTAACAGTCTTCCTTCATACATATATGCACACACCTTGCTCTTAATTCATGTTGTATAAATAGATCTCTTAAAATGGTGATTCCAATTCATTGCTTCAATCTTACAAAAAAGATTCCTCGAATGAATAACTAAACAAAATATTTCATTAGTTAGATTGTCCTTGTAATCATACATAATCTTATAGTGCAATTTCCAATGTAATAACAGTTAGATGTGCCTCAATCTTGTAACACGTTTTCATATGCATGTCCAAGTTCAATGTATCTGGTAACACATTTTCACTCGGTGAATATCAAATCGGTGTGTTAATTTTACTACTCAGTAGCCATAAAAAGATACTCAGTAGACAACTTTGGTGTATACTGTGTTCTGTGACTGCTTTCTTCTGTAACTGACTAGACTATGCATACTGAGTTCTCTATTTATACTGACTGCATGATTCAGTAGTGCTAATCGGCTAGAATATATAGGATGACTTTGAATATAAAAACTAATGGCAACTTGATAAGTAGTAACAATATCACCTTTTGACATTAGTTGAGATGTTTGACAAAAATGACTTTCAAAGTCATAACTCAAAAATCTATATACTTGCAAAATGACTACACTTGACAATATCTACAATAGTCAATGAAATAGTATATGCAGATATACTCCCCTTATCATTATTCTTTATATTACTTGGATTTTGCATGCTCGGTTCTATTCTGTGCTTGTGTGCTCTGCTAGCTCTGCATGCTCTACTCGGTATACTCCCCTGTATAAAATACTCAAAATAGTATTACCAAAACTATATCACTCTCCAAATATAGTATATTACTCCCCTTATGTAGTATTATATTATATTATTACTCCCCTTTTTTGACAAACATCAAAAACTTAATTTTCATCCCGGGGCGGTAACTGATCAAAAATAGATTTATACTTGTTCTGGGCGTCGGTGAGTGCGACTGAGAGTGCATCCTTTACACTTTCCATTAAAGAATTTTGTTCTTGAATATCAGCCAATAGTGATATTAAGCCATCAAGAGTGCTTCCCTCTTGTGTAGTTGATAGGCGTGTAGCTCGGTTAATCTACTCTTGAACTGATGAGAGATGAGGAAGGAATAATGTCTGGAGGGTCATTATATCCATCCTAATCTTATGCTCTTCATTTATGAGTTCTAACTATTGAGCCATGAGCTGTTGAAGCTTGGTATAAAAATTCTGAACTGAATTAGGCTCGGTGGTCAACTTAGTTGAGAGATCGGTGATCTCTTTCTCAATTGCATCAGTTTTATTCTTGATATCTTTAATGAATAAGGAAAATGTACAAATTTTCTGAAATAAATAAAGAATATGCTTGAGTTGAGGGGACAACTCAACAATGAATTTGACAAGCTTTACTTTTCCTATAGCGAGAGATTTTTGTACCTCTTCTATCATCTTTGCAGTAAGCTCTTTATCTTTTAGCTTGCTCAAGTACTTAGATGCATCGACTCCAGATCTTTCTATTTGAGTAAGGAGTTCATCCAGTTGAATGTGGATGGCTGCATCGGTTGACATTGTTGCTGAAGGTAGCATATCTGTTAGTAGTGTCTTCACCTTCTGTAGTACTTTATTCTTCTTTTGAACAGCCAATTGTTTTTTTTGTTCGGCCTTTGCTTTGCGTAGTCCATCGAAATCAATAAGTGCTTGCCCTTTTAATTTTGAGATATCCACATTGGGCAACACTATCGGTTTAGTTAAATCAACTTTGAAACTATGTTTTCTCACCTTCTTCTCTTTACCTTTGGTCGGTTGTACTAAGACAAGTGCTTATGAGGCTTGCTGACCCTCGGTAGGTTGCACGGTAGATGCAACACTTTGGTCGGTTCCTGTAGCCATTGTGGTGTCCTTGGGTGTCTCAGTACTAGGGGTCTCAACTGTAACATTTTCAGTGCTTGATAGTGCTTGAGACATCTGATCTTTAGTTGTATCTTCTACTGCTTCAGACTTGTGACCTTCGGTTCCTTGTTCTGTATCCTTAGGATCTTCAGTAGAGACAGGTGGCTTGACCGGCGGATAAGGTTGAACTTGTACTATCACAAATTCACTAGATACAAGTTTTGCATAGGTAGTGCCTTCTATCATTTCCTGCTCCGGTACTTCTGCATCCATGACATCTTCATCAATTTGAATAGTGTCAGCTGGGTCTTACTTGGTAGCATCAGGACCTTGCTTGATGACATCAGGATCTTGCTCGGTGACATCAACAATTTCAACTTGAGTTTGTTCACCGACATCCTTTATTTTGAAGATATCCTACCATTTGGCTTTTGTCTCATTTTCTACATCAATGTATAGCCCATTCATCAATTTTAAGGCTCTCTATTCGACAAAAAATTTAGAATTGTAGGTTGTCAAATGTTCCTTTCTTTCTGCTATAGACATATCAAGAAATAGATGGACTAGACTTCTTTCTCTTATTTGTTTCTCTGAGTCCATTGCATATTTCCATCTGTTATCAATATGTAAGTATAATTCACTCGGAAGTGACTTTACTAGTTCTAATGGAGCTAGCCGAAACTTTAGAAGTGTGCAAATGACAGCTTCTTCAATTTGTCGCTTCTCATCATTATTCCTAGTCTCATACTTGACATATCTAAATCTTGCAAATCCACCATATTCTTTAAGATTGGAACAAAAGTTTTCAACACTATGAATATTTACCTTCTTGCTTTTTACAATCTGAAATTTGTTTGCATCATCGGATTCTGTATCACTAGACTCTTTTGCGAGAATGAGTCTCTAAGTAGATTTCTTGTAGGTTTTGTTTACCTTGGGAATAGTAACACTCTTTTGTTTCTTACTTGGTGATGCGGCTGATGCTCTAGTGTTGGTTCTCTTTGTTGGTGGAGTTGGTAGGGCCTTTGAAATGTCTTGTTTCTTTCTTTTCAAAACTTTACCCTTAGGCAACTCGGTACTTAATGTTATTGCTGCCTCTTGAGCTTCTAATTCCTCTTCGGTAATGGCAAGAGTGCCTTTGACAGGTGTAGAGGAGGATTCTTCTCTGAATTTCTCAGATAAAACCTTTATCATCTTTGTAGCATTTCTTGTAGCTTTAGGTACTACAATGCTCATTTTCACCTTTTCTTTAACTTCTTCATAAGTTCCATATCTCAGTTCAGTAGCATGCCTTGGCAATGAAATATAGGCATCAATTTGCTATTGTGTAATATCATAGTCAATCTCATAACCCATTGGTGGCAAAGATTGAGTCCTTGGTTCAACAACATTCATATAACAGTAATCAATGTCTACCTCAAAACATATATCATCCTTATATTTCTCTACTAGCTGTGGTGGAATCCGGTACTTGTTGTGCATTTTCTCTTGAAATTTGCTGAAATAGTCATCCATGATATCATTAAAATTATCTCCGAATTTCTTGATAAAATCATTGATCTAATGGATGATAGGTCGATGTAGCTCCCAAACTACTTTACCAACTAAGGGAAAGAACTTCTCAAAGTAGAAAAACATGCATACAAGAAGTGAACCAAACTTTAGTGTGTTTGCCGAGTTGTTCTTCTTCAGCTTTCTTATTGTGTTCAGGTTCTCAAACAAGTTCTTTAGTAGCACTTCACATAAGTCTACTTTCATTCCCTTTTTCACTATTTTATAGGCTAAGTCAACTGCGACACATGGTACACTATTTTCCCTTGCTGATTGGAAGAAATAGTAACCAATTACTCTAATTGCAAACTTAAGTTCTACATCAGTGACATTGTTCAATTTCAGTCCTCAGTAATCAGATTCTACTCTAGTTAGACTGATTAACTCCTTCTATGATATCATTTTCTGTGCTCGTGCATGATCATAGATAGGATACCTGATGATCACATGAATAATTTCCTTAGTGATTTTTAATGGTTGCTCTTCTAGCCACATAAAATCATCATGAACTTTGCTTAAAACAAACTTAACCCACTAGGGTTTGAACACATGGGGATAGGCTAGGGCTTTAGTTAACCCCTTGATTTTGATATGCTCGTACTTGCTATCCATTTTGCCATCTGTACAAAGTTCATCATATGTGTCACTAATCTCAACATGAACGAGTTCTTCAACATGGCATTTGGTGAAGAATCTAACATCTTCGACTAACAAGACTCGATCAGGGATGAGTGAAAATGCAGTTTTGTCATCTGGTTCAGAGGTGACTTTAGGAGTCAAAGAGTACTTCAGCGAGGGCTTCTCCACATTCTTGACAACTACATGATCTTGGATCTTGTGCGCCATTGTATATTTCAGGTAAAGACTTAGAAAACTATCCTTAGGGTTTGACGGTTTACAAACGACTGACACTTCACACTCAGTAGATAATAATAATTTGACAAGATCGAAAACTAGCTTAATAGTGTGATGAGATTTGATGTAAATACCTTGATATTCACTTTGAATGAAGTTTGATCACCTTGATTTTCTCTGCTCTGCTCTCTTGAAAACTTGGTGAATGAGAATGATCGCGAAAATACCTTTAAGTACACAAAAATATCTTATCAGGCTCCGTGTGGGTTAGGTCAAAACATTAAATGCACTCAGTTTACCTTTAACCGATTTACTCTTTTTTTCGTTTTAATCAAGTAACCAAATTTCCTTCATTTACCGACTTGACAGGCTTCCTGTATACACTGACTTGACAGGATTCCAGTAAAGTACTTTTGATAGAATTTCAAACTTACTAATGCATCTTAACTATGCAGATTTTGAATTTTGTACATAATAAAATAGGAACTGTTATGATTTAACCTTTAGAGAATGCAGTCCCTTCATACCTTTTCTGATTAATTTGGAATAGGTGAACCTAACTTGGTAGGTAAGGTGCTTTCTTCATCTTGAATTTTTCTTTTATCTTTTTAGTGTCTCTTCTAGGTTGATCTCTGCAATCTCCAACTAAATGTCCAACTTTGTGACAATGAAAACATGCCATACCAGGATTTCTCCATGATCTTCGGTTGTTCATTCCAAATCTTATAAAACAGTTGGCACTAATATGTCCATATCTTCCACAACATTCGCACCATATCCTTGTATTGTAATCCCATGGTACTACTGCATATTGTCGGTAAGGATTTGTGTGAGTTCGGTAACCACTAGTGTTTGCTCGGTGTGCAGACCGCATGTGATTCTTTTGCTTAAACTAGCATTTCTCGGTACTATGTCCATATCTATTGCAGTTTTTACAAAACCCTTTGTATTTTTCCTTTTGATAGTTGTTAATAGACTCTTTCCTACATTGATTAGATGTGTGACCATATTTATTGCAATTGTAACAATATCCATTGGACTTAGTGATATTCGGTTGCTTACCTTTTCTAATCTGGCATATGTTAGCAGTATGACCTTGATTTCCATAGTAGTAGCAAATAGGCTTCTTCTTTTTTATTTTATTCCTGTTTCCAGCTTGCTTTGATGATTCTCCTCTCTTGGTAGTATGAATTCCTTGATTGATTCTTTTCCTTTGTAACCGAGTCCTGCATCTTTGTTGGGTCTTCTTGTATTCAGCTGCTCATCCAACATCTTTGATGCATCATAACTCTTCTTCAATGTTTCTTTGGATTTCTTCTCTATTTCAAGTTCATTAGTCAACCTTGATACTTCAAGTTTTAATGCTTGATTTTCATCATTCTTTAGAATTACTTCATGATGTGCATAACCTAGTTGATCTATCATATTTTGTTGAATCCCAGTCAACCTTATGATTTCATCATTCTTATCAGATACTAAGTCTTCAAGTTGTTGTTTCTCTCTTTGTATTTCTCTTGCTTTATCCTCAGCTGTCCTCAATGCATCTAGATTTTCAGTCATCTGTGTACTGAAATGTTCATGTTCTCTTTTCATTGCTTTTAGTTGATCAACCAATGCTTTGTTCTTTTCTTTCAATACTCCAATCATTTCTTCAGTCTCTTCAGATATACTATTCTTAGATGATGTCTCAATTTGTTCCACTAACTCTTGAGAATCCTGTAAGTCATCAGATAATCTTCTTCTTACTTTCAGAGATTTTTGCATTTGCCTTTGCATGTCTGCAATCACTTGATTTGCATGATCCAACTCTTCTTGTAGATACACAATCCTCTGGGATTATTTATAGCCTTCCATTGATAAGATCTTTCACTTTAGGTAGTTAAACCCTTTTCCAACATTCAAGCTCTGATACCAATTGTTAGGCCCAATATGGAAAGCTAATGTACTAAGAGGGGAGGGGTGAATTAGTACTCCAAAACTTCTCCTTAATAATAACCTTACTATTATGCATAAACAGAATAGTGCAGTAACATAAAATAACGTTAAAACAAACAGATAACAATCATACATGATTCACTCCATAACACATATATTTTGGTTATGCAGAAACTCTTGGTTAGAGAGAAAAAATGCGGTGGGGATGGCACCCACAACTTCACTACTGCAATAATAAAGATGCTCGGTTAGAGCTACATATTTACCTATTTCTAATAGCTTACCCTGTTAGGAGTAACAAGATCTATTAGATCTACCTTGGTAAAGGATTTCACAACATTTATTTTGAATGTTGCACCTGTTTAGAGGCTTTACAATTTATAGACTTGGTTAGAGTCTTTTACCCTGTTAAAGGTTTCTCTTTCAACTTCACAATATTACAATAAAATCATTACAAACATTTGCACCTTTACATCTGAAATGTTATAGCAGATTCTATGTGCTCAGGATAAGATTACCTTGCTTATAGCATACCTTGGTAACCCATATAGTAACTCAGTAAACCCTTCTGTTTACTCTGTTCTTCAACTGTTCTATGAAAACCTTCTCGGTGACCTTTGTGTCTCTATAGCAGTCTTCCTTCATACATATATGCACACACCTTGCTCTTAATTCATGCTGTATAAGTAGATCTCTTAAAACGGTGATTCCAATTCATTGCTTCGATCTTACAAACAAGATTCCTCGAATGAATAACTAAACAAAATATTTCATTGGTTAGATTGTCCTTGTAATCATACACAATCTTCTAGTGCAATTTCCAATGTAATAACGGTTAGATGTGCCTCGATCTTGTAACACATTTTCATATGCATGTCCAGGTTCAATGAATCTGGTAACACATTTTCACTTGGTGAATATCAACTTGGTGTGTTAATTTTACTACTCGGTAGCCATAAAAAGATACTCTGTAGATAGCTTTGGTGTATACTGTGTTCTGTGACTGCTTTCTTCTGTAACCGACTAGACTATGCATACCAACTTCTCTGTTTATACCGATTGCATGATTCGGTAGTGCTAACCAACTAGAATATATAGTGATGCCCTCCTAAATGGCACAAGGTTAGTCTATGATCAAGTAACACAAAAACACACAAACATTAATGTTAGTCAATCTAAAACTAAACATATGAAGGCATACCAAAAGAGACACAAAGATTCATGCTAATACATCTAATAAGTAGAACAAAGATCATAAGACATCTCCAACTGCCTCTTAGCATGGCCTTAGCTTCTTCTCCCTTGTTCCTCTCCTCTCCAAGTTCCAAAATAGTGTAGCTCTTAGCAGCTTTTTGCACTATGGATGCTTATGGAGGATTGAGATTTGTAGTATAGTTCTAAAAAGCTAATACTTAAGCTAAAATGATGTATTTTAACCAAATGATAAGATGTTAGATTGCTTATACTAAAAATGCTCTCTAAAATGTCTATAGTCTAAATGCATACAAGTTTCAGGATCTGGATTATGAAGGAATGGGCTCTATTTATAGGAAAAATGGAGCAATGGATGGCTAGGATTGAAAGGTTTAATCAAGGGTCAAGCTTGAAAGTTGGGGATCCATGTGCACAATTTGCACCAATGAAATGGTGACAAGTGTCAACATAGGGTTGGGTTGAAAGAAGAGGTTGGAGGCATTAAAGGCCTGAGAAGACCTCATGGTTATCTAAAGGCTAAGGGTCAAGTCTAAATTAAGATTACCCATTGAATTAGGAATTAATTCAAGGATAAACCTTTGTGCAAATGATTAAGAGATAATCATGGTCAAAGCATTAAAGGCTTGATGAGACCCTTGGGTTGGGTAGAGGTTGAGTCAAAACAAATGTTTTAACCATGTGGGAGGGTTTGAGGTAACCATTAATGGTTATTGGAGACTTTGGGGATTTAGTGGTTAAAGGTTGGAAGCTTTCAAAGGTTATCCAAGACTTTGAGACATTTAGTGGTTGAAGGTTGAAAGCCTTTAATGGTTATCAAAGACTTTTAGGCTTTGAGAAGTGACTCCATTTTGCTTAGGAATGTGACAAAGTTTAGGGAATGGATTAGGCAAATTAGGAAGGGGTTAGAAGAATCTAGAAGGGGATTAGATTTTTGCAAGTGGATTGGTGGGTGAGGGAAAATAGGATTTTATTTAAAATAAAAATTCATTTATTTCAATAAATGTGTGCAAGTTGCATTTGTAGGAAAATGCAAGTGGGGTGGGGATAATGATTTAAATAAATGTTAATTTATTTAAAAGAGGAAAAGGGGGATTTTAATTAAATAAATAGATTTTATTTATTTAATTAATTGGAATTTGATTTTAATGAATTAATTAAAATAAATTGAATAATTTATTTAATTAATAGAAGAATGTTTGGAGATGAATTAATTAAATATTAATTTAATTAACTGATGGCTAGTGGATTTTTAATCAAATAAATACGAATATTTATTTAATTAAGCTGGACAGATTTGTGTGACTACATTTGCCCCTCTTTGAGATGGTGCGGTTTATCGCGTCATTTCAAAGAAAGAAAAATAGGTGTGACGAAATGCCCCATAAAATGTAAATTTAATGGGTGGGATGCCTCCTCGAGAGATGGGCCGAATTTTTTTGAAAAATCGGGCGATCTCTCGAAAAAGAATGAAAATTGGCAGGGTGTGAGAAGAGAAGAAGTTAGGTATACGGGTGAAAAATAGAAGAAAACGGGGGAAACATGGAGAGATGGGGGCTTGGGAAGTTTATGGGGACCACGGCGATGAGCGGGGTGAAGTTACGGTGACAACGGGGGGTATAAATGGGGTGAAAGGGGTGAAAATAGGATCATTTGTGACCGCGACTAGTTGAAAACGAGAGCTCTAACAGTGACATTTGGAGGAGCAAGGAGGAGCGACGATGCCGATTCCGATTATCGAGCACCGATTCGAGCGAGTCCGACGGTTCTAGCGCCCAGCTGACTATGGACCAGCGGTACGCAAATTCAAAAACTGACATTTTATGCATTTTTGATAGGTTTTTAGCTGAGTCCAAGTCAAGTCGGAGCAAGAGCGCTGGAACTATGGTTTTAGCGCTTTTGCTCCATGAATTAGCGCTATTGTGCCACAATAGCGCTATTGTGGTCGGGTTTGAGCGCTTTTGTATTCATTAGCGCTAATGTAGGCAAGTTTTAGCGCACTTGACCAATTAGCGCTATGGTAGGGTTAATTAAGCGCTATTGACGTGTAATAGCGCTATTGTATAGCGGGTTTAACGCTTTTGTTTTTGTAGCGCTATTGTAGAGCTTTTTGAGCGCTTTTGCTGTGGTTGTAGCGCTATTGTATAGAATTAGCGCTATTGAAGATAAAATAGCACTTTTGCCTTAGGATAACGAGATGCCCCAGTTTTGAACAAAAGAAATCTCCTGATGCCTAATGATGGATGGATGGCGAGGTGAAGTGGGAGTTGTTTTGAACCATAGTAGCCCGATGAGACTTAGGTCATTTGTTAGGATAAATGCCTGTTGAAGTCTAGGCGGCCATGATTGCTTACCTGTTGAAACCCAAAGATACTTGATCAAAGTATTTGATGATAGTCTAGGTTTAAACTTAAGAAAGTTTGATAACAAAACAACTGATGGTGGTGTGATGAATGTCTATGTGCAGGAGGATCTGCGCATGTTGCAGTTACGCGAGCGCCACCCTGCGACACAGGGGTTGCAAGATCGGTTGACACAGATAGAGATAGACTGTATTGCAACGACTGGGTTGTACGAGGTGATGCACATGCCCATGATTCGGATGAATCACGGCCTGATTATAGCCTTGGCAGAGCGATGGCATAGTGAGACGTGCACGTTTCATCTAGCGCAGGGAGAGATGACAATGACTTTGGAGGACGTGTGGCGTATCCTTCGGATTCCGATTCGGGGGGAGCTAGTGACATATGATAGATCCTAGGGGACGGTGTCTTGTCAGAGGATATTTGATGAGGATGTATACATTGATGATGGCTCGATCACATGGGAGGATATAGCGGCACTATATGAGCCCCTTTCAGCAGTGTTATCAGGGATCGTGGGAGGACTTCTGTGTCCAGACAGGCGGTCACATGGATTGGCGGTGGGATGGGGACAGGTTATAGAGATGATGATGACTGAGGGGACCCGATTTGCCTGGGGGTCGTGCGTGTTAGCACACATGTATCAGGAGCTACACGAGGTAGTGTACAGAGGGTGGGGTTCTCTAGCAGTGGGCATGACGTTGTTACATGTGTGGGCATGGGAGCACCTACCAGTGACACGACCGGTGAGTCTCAGATTCTGAGCTGTGGACTAGCCATACATATTTATGTATAGTGGCATGATGAGTCAGCCCCACTTGAGGAAGTTAGAGTGGTGGCGGCGGGCATTGGATGACCTGGATGCAGTGATCTGGCGGCCATACTTGGAGTGTGAGCCATGGGAGGATGATGCGGAGGCACTACCTTATGTCTTCATGACCCAATTCCTCATTGGGAGGACCTCTTATCATGTGGAGAGACAGGTGCCGGGATGAGTGATGAGGCAGTTCGGACGGCAGCAGGGACTGCCTAGCGGATCAGGGGAGTATGCACGAGTGATCCGAGAGCAGTATGCATGGGGTCCAGTGCTACCGTATGATCAAGCACTGGCAGAGTTTCAGACACTACAAGCAAGGCCATGGGACTTACGACCGAGGGTCGTTGATGCAGGTGTGACAGCAGAGTATACACAGTATCGGGCGGTGCACCCGATCCTACGGATATCAGACCCAGCTGAGTTGATCCCATCGTTTGAGGATGAGAGAGGACGAGTACGAGGACAGAGAGCAGGAGGCCGAGGAGGGGGAGGAGGAGGAGGAGGTGGAGGAGGAGGTGGTGGAGGAGGTTTGGGGATGCCGAGGCAGCGGAGAGGGAGAGGTGGACTACCTCTTCAGATATCACAGGGACCTTTGATGCAGGGAGGAGTGCAACTGAGTGGGAGGGGGATGGAGAGAGAGGTTCTGATGGATACAGGTGCAGTGGAGGGTGGTGTAGGGGGTGATACAGGTGCAGCAGTTATGGACATGGGGGAGGGAGCTACTGGGGATCTGCGAGATCATATGATAGGTTATTTGCAGACCCGGGTAGAGAGATTAGAGGAGGAGGTAGTAGCTAGGGATGTGCAGCTATTTGCACATGAGGCAGAGCTGACAATGGTGCTGCGGGAGAGAGATACTGTGGTGGAGAGATTGACGGAGCTGCAGGAGAGAGTGTGGACTGGTGCACAGGGGCCTTCAGGGGAGATTATGAGGGAGATGCGGCGAGCTCAGACGGAGATAGAGTACTGGCGGGGGTTATATGAGCAGGTGGTACCGATTAGCCAACGAGCTCTCAGCTACTCACAGATGCGGCAGGCCAGATCCGAGCGATCACAGAGGATGCAGAGCAACGGGGGTGTGATGCGTCCTCTTCGGCAGGAGAGATCAGGGGATGCAGGAGGGAGTGGGGGTTCGATGAGGCCTCCACGGAGAGATGGATCAGGTGGTGCCGGTACCAGTGGTGGAGTAGGTAGGGGTGGGGGAGCAGGTACAACATCGGGCCAGAGTGGCATTTGAGAGAGCATTTTTGCATACTATGTATTGTATCATTGTGTATTTATGGACGGTATCTTGGATGGCTCTTGGTAGCCAATTTTTGTAGACTTTCATTGTACTCTGATATATGAGATGATATATATGAGGAGATCCCATATTGTGATGATATGCATGTGATTATGTATGGATGTTGATGCATGATGATGATTTATTACTTAGATGTATATGTGTACATGTATGCATTTGATGAGATGTTTCTTTTATGCATGTTTTTATGATGATTTATGATGTTGGATACTGACATATGAAATGCAGGTGTATATGTGTACGATGTATGCTTATGATGATTTATGAACAGGATTTTTGGTAGTTCCTATTTTGTAATATAATGATGCGATGATTTATGTGATGATGTTAATGCAATGGTTTAGATGAATGATTTTATGTATGGATATGCATCTAGATGTGTTTAGATGAATGTAATATGGATAAACAAAATGTAAGATACAAATGTTTATATGATAATGTGTTTTTAAATGATTGTATATGGATAAACAAAATGTAAAGGACAAATGTTTATATGATGATGTGTAGAATGAATGTATACGTAAAATGGATATATTAGATGGTATGAACCAATGTTTGGTAAACAAATGGTTTTAATGATTCTAAATGCTGTTTAAATATGTTTGTAAGTACAAGTGATAATGGGATGATACTATAACTAATGGGTATAATAACTGCACCTTAATGTAATGATAATGAATGCAATGTGAATGAATCTTACAATGAGCATAACAAGATACTTAGTAATGAATGAATGCACCTTTTAACTATAAAGAAATGTATGCAAATGATAAATGATGAAAAGATAATAAAAGGATAATGGATAATTTACACTGGATGAAATGCTTAGTAAATGACTTAAAACAACCAAAGACAAGTTGATCCTATGAATGAATCTAATTATTTATGATTGATGCAATGATGCAAATGATTTTAATGAAAACTAATGTCAACAATGAACTATATGCAATGTTTAAGTTTAAAAAATGACATGAATGGACGTAATGCAAGATGCACCTAAATGTAATGATGATATGACCATGAGGAATGCAAGGTGTTTAAGACTTTGCATGATGCATTGATGAGGTATCAGAGTACTCGGTCGTGATTGTATCCAAGACCAGCTTTATTGGTCATTATTGCATGTAAATCCTACATATGAATGAATGAATGGAGGGGTGATATGCAACGGAATGCAATATATAAACAGATGAGATGAAATGACGATCCATAGTGCTCTATTTTCATCATTGAGCTTTAAAATGTTGGAAGAGAATACAAGCATCTTGACATAATGATTCAAGATGACCTGAGTATTTCTTTCATGGATTTTAATATAGCAAGTTAATACAAACGACTTGATATAAGGGTCAAGTCGACCAGAGTATTGCTTGCGGAACAGACAAGGATTATCTCCTTTCATGCATGACTTGGATCGTCCTCCTTGATCTTAGGCTGATCAGATCCTGAGACAAGTTCATACCGTACTAAGAAAATAAAACCTTTATCTGATTTGGAGGAAGAGGAACCAAAGGATGAGCATTGTACCTGCAACCAAACAGTATATATACATAAAGAATAAAGAATAAGGATCCTTGGTAATGGTTCAAGCTCATATGGTCGAGGTATACGCTGTAGTCAGCAAGCCGTACTGATCTATGACTACATTTTGCATAAGATCACGTAGCTTAGTGAACTTCCCACGTAGACACCATTAGTACATGCCCCAGTACTTCATTGGAAGTAATGCGCAAACGATACAAAACAATGCTGAAAGATCCCGATACAGATAAACAAATGATTGTACTCATAAATCAACCAAGTATTTGATAGCTTAACATAATTTTCTTGTCAAAGAAAACGTCATCTTGTCTTTGTTTTGATAAGGAAGGATGCATCCTTGTTTTAAAGACAGTTTGGATTGTAGATATTGATTGTGTTGGTTGAGTGATAAGTGGTCATTTGTGTGAGTATTTTGTCAATGTTTGTTTTGTATCTGATCGGATGAATATGTACAAGGTGGCGCCATGTTTTTGTGTGATTTTTGATGGGTTTTCCGATGTTTTTTGGATTTTGTGAAACAATTTTGAATGTTTTTGGTATTTTGAGAGTCATTTTTGAATGTTTTTGGATTTTGCGAGACATTTTTTAATGTTTTTGGATTTTGCGAGACATTTTTGAATGTTTTTGATATTTTCTGATGATTGCCTGAATGAAGAGCGTAATGATATATAAGACAATGTAGAATCCACTTCCATCAATAGGTTAAGGGTATTGCTCCAAGTTTTTTAGACCTGACTATGAAAAGGTGGGATGCTAGACGCATGGAGTACTTTCTTAATTGCAGATCAAATAACAAGCCATGGTTGGGATGGATGGATGTGTGTATGAATGTGATCGCAACGAGCCTGAAAGATACTGGAGCCATTGCCTTTACGAGTGGCGCCTATTTGCCAGGTTTTCACCATCGCACTTACCCAAGGTGCCACTGGAGTGGTTGTTCACCGTTTGGATGGATGATTTTTCTTGAATTTTTGAATGTTTTTGTATTTTCTTTAGGACATTTTCTGAATGTTTTTGGTATTTTCTTCAAGACATTTTCTGAATGTTTTTGGTATTTTCTGATATGCAGGGGAGCCTGATGCTCTGTACACCTTAGGTATAAAACCATTTGAGGTGCATGCTATTGATTGGATCTGCAAGCGGTTCTCCTTCTGAAGTAGCCAACTGATATGCCCCGGACCCGAATACAACAGTGACAACATATGGGCCGAGCCAGTTTGATTCAAACTTGCCTTGATGTTCTCAGTTTGGTTGGTTGCGAGGATTTTCTCGAAGAACAAGATCACCTACCTCAAATGTACGAGATCTAACTCGGTGATTGTAGCTTCTACTCATGCGCTGCTGATAGGCTTTGAGATGATTGTATGCAGCTTGTCGCTTTTCATCTAGTAACTCCAAGTCTTGAAGACGGGATACTCTATATGCTTCATCATCGATGAGATTGTGCAATGAAACCCGTAGTGATGGTATCTCGACCTTAATAGGTAAGATAGCTTCTGCAGCATAGACCAATGAATAAGGAGTTGCACCTGTAGGGGTCTGAATGCTAGTTCGATACGCCCATAGCGCTGGATTTAGTTGAACATGCCAATCACGACCAGCATCATTGACTATCTTCTTTAGGATCCTCAGTATGTTTTTATTGGATGCTTCATCCTGACCATTGCCTTGTGGGTAATAGGGAGTGGAAAAGCGGTGTTGGATATGAAATTTCTCACAAAGCTCACGGACATCCTGATTTTTGAAAGGAAGACCATTATCTGTGACAATGGACATGGGCACACCATACCGGCAGATGATGTAGTTGAGGATGAATGAGGCGATCTGCTTGCCAGTGACTTGGGTAAGTGGAACAGCTTCGATCCACTTGGTGAAATATTCGGTGGTGGTAATAATAAATTTATGGCCGTTGGATGAAGATGGATGAATCTTACCCACAAGGTCAAGGCCCCATTGACAAAAAGGCCATGGTGTTGTGATTGGTTGCAGTTCCTGGGCTGGTGCATGTATCAGGTCACCGTGAACTTGACATTTCTTGCATTTCCTGACAAAGTAGTAGGAATCCTTTTCCATAGATGGCCAATAGTATCCAGCTCGCATGAGTTTCTTAGCTAGTGACGGACCACTTGAGTGTTTCCCACAAATTCCTTCATGTACCGCTTCCAAAGCCTTTGTTATCTCATCTTGTTCCAGACATCGAAGGAGAGTACCATCAAGACTACGTCGGTATAGGGTTTCGGCAATAATGGTATATCGAGCAGTTTGGCGAATGAAGGTTTTTCGTTGGTTATTTGATTGGTTGGGAGGAAGGGTGTGATCACGGAGATAGGTGTAGAAATCATCGTACCATGGGGATTCAGAACCAACAAGGCGACATATCATTTCGGATTCGGGGATATCATAAGCGGGAATCCAAAGCTGTTCTACCAAGAACTCGTAGCGTGTTGAATTCTGTGGAAGATCTAGGAGAGATGTGATGGTAACCATGGTGTCAGCAGCTCGATTCTGATCTCTTGGTATCTGCTCAAAAGTGATAGTAGTAAATGATGTCTTTAGAGTGTCCACCATTTTCTTATATGGCATGAGTTTATCATCTTTGGTCTGATACTCATTTGTTGCTTGTCGAATGACCAGTTGTGAGTCGCCATATACTTGTACTTCTTTTAACTTCCATTGTATGGCTAGCCTAAGTCCTGTGATCAAGGCCTCATACTCTGCTATGTTGTTTGTGCATGGAAATGTGAGCCTGTAAGACTTAGGAATGCTATCACCCTGAGGTGTGATAAACAAAATGCCTGCCCCCGAGCCATGCCTAGTGTATGAACCATCAAAATATAGTTTCCATGGCTGTGCTTCTGTGATCATGAATATCTCTTCATCTGGAAAATTGGAAATGAGGGGATGATCACCTATGAGTGGTGCATCGGCCAACTGATCTACAATAACCTGACCTTTGATAGCTTTACGGTCTACATACTCGATGTCAAATTCACTTAGAATCATCACCCATTTGGCCAAGCGACCTGTCAATGCTGCTTTGCTAAGTAAGTACTTGAGTGGATCAATCTTTGCGATGAGTTGTACCTTGTGTGTCAACAGATAGTGCCACAATTTAGTGGCTGCCAGGATTACTGCTAGGCAAGCTCGCTCAATAGGTGTGTAATTGAGTTCATAGTCGACCAGTGTGTGAGAGATGTAGTATACAGCACACTCTTTGCCTTCTGCATTATGTTGTGCCAGTAGTACACCCAGTGCTGTACTTGTTGCTGAGATATAAAGTAATAGTGATCTACTTGGATCTGGTGGCATCAGCAATGGTGGATTCATGAGATAGTCTTTAAGTACCTGAAATGCTTGCTGGCATCTGTCATCCCACTGAAAGTGGATGTTCTTGTGTAGCAGGTGTGTGAATGGGTGACACTTATCAGCCAATTGTGCAATGAATCTGCGGATGGATTGAAGCCGTCCTTGTAGTGTCCTTAGCTGACTGATATTCTTTGGAGGTGGCATGTCCATGATTGCCTTAACCTTTGCTGGATCAACCTCAATGCCTTTGCTTGAGACAATGTATCCTAGAAGCTTCCCGGAGGTCACTCCAAAGACACATTTCTTTGGGTTGAGTTGAACATGGTATTGTTCCAGTCTATCAAAGATTTTATCTAAGATGTAGAGATGCCCATCTCTAGTGAGTGATTTTGCTAGTAAGTCATCCACATAATCTTCCATTATAGTATGCATCATGTCATGGAAGATGGTAGTCATTGCTCTTTGATAGGTTGCTCCTGCATTCTTTAGACCAAAAGGCATTACATTCCAGCAGTATGTGCCCCATGGACATGTGAAGGTTGTCTTATGTTGGTCCTCTGGTGCGATCTTTATCTGATTGTATCCAGAGAAACCATCCATGAGTGAAAGCATCGCATGTCCTACTGTTAGATCCACTATGATGTCGATATTTGGTAGGGGGAAGTCATCCTTAGGACATGCCTTATTCAGATCTCTGAAGTTTGTACAAATGCGGATGCCCCCTTTTGGTTTGCCAACTGGCACAATGTTGGAGATCCATTCTGCATAATCAATTGGTCTAATGAAACCAACATCCAGGAGTTTCTTGAGTTCTATTTTGACTAGCATGACAATCTGAGGATGCATCTTACGAAGCTTCTGCTTGACAGGTTTGGCTCCTTTTGCTACTGTGAGATGATGCATGACTAAATCAGGATCTAGCCCAGGCATGTCTGCATATGACCATGCAAAGTTGATCTGATGCTGCTGGAAGAACTCTATAAATTTAGCCTGTTCCTTTGGAGTGAGAAGAGATGCCAAATGTATGATATGAGGGTTTTTAGGAGTCCCCACATTGTATTCTTTGGTCTCCTCAATGAGGATCGTTGATCGTTCCTGTTGTGCATTAGCAGGGAGAATGTCAAACCCTTCATCCTCAGGTGCCTCAGAGAGGTTTTCACCGTTGGATACGCTCTTTCTTTTTACTGTTGTGGGATCAAACAGTGCCACAGTGTGGTTTTCACTGGAAGATCCATGTTTCATTGTTATATTTTTGCAGCTGAAAGGTTTGGCATCTGCCCCGAAGTATGCTGCGCTATTAAGTTCAATGGCGAATCCAGCTTTGTGATCCCCGCTTGGTAGATTATCCCTTAGTTCCAAAAAGTCAATGATAGCCTCATCATTTTGGAAGAGGTCAAGACATGGGGGATTCGATTGGTTCCATTCGATGAGTTCAGGGTGGATAATGGGCATTACTTCATTGATTAGGTTAAGTTTGGTAGATGTATCAGTGAGGGTTAAGACAGTGTGGTGGAGGTCATTGATGGTACTCTCCCTATCAGAATCAGGCATAGGATGAGACGTAGGGTCTGTGGAAGATGTTTCCAGTTCAGGAACCCAAGTGGTCTTTATCTGTGCTTCTCCGTAAACAGAGATGTCTTTGCGTGGTGGAGGTGGTGATGTGTCTTCCTCATTTGAAGTATTAAGCTGCACAGAATCAAATTCCCATTCATGTGAGTCGGTCTCTAAATCACTTTCCAGCATCCGATTGCTATACCATACTGGGATGTCGCTGGAGTTGAATACTGCAGGTGTGATTGGTTTATGTATCTGTGTGGTGATTGGTGCTACAGGAACTGTGATGGGGTTTAAAGGTTTTGTCACTGGAAGTATCGATAGTGTTGATTTAGTGGCTTCTGTTGGAATGGCTGGTGCCATAGATGCTGCTGCGGGTTCTGATACGGTTGTTGCTATGAATGGTTTTATTGATGTGATGACTGCTGTGGATGGGATTATTGGTTCGATTAGTGGGATGTGTGGCACTGGTGATGGTTGTGGTGGAGTCGTGAGCCTGGATGGGGCAGTGGGGATAATGCTTGATGGTGCTTTGATTATGAAAGGTGTCTTCTTTGTAGTAGGTGGGCAAAATGGTTTGCTGGGTTTTCCTTTGAATCTAAGTTTAGGAAGGATCTCTTTTTCAAAGCCTAGGTCTGTATTACTTTTGGGTTTGAACTCTGGCAGTAGCGGTTCATGTTGTCCTTGTTTGCAGGATCCCAAAGCACTCTGACCATCATATCCCATTCTTTGCATAATGAGGAGGCCTTTACCATACTGTTCTGTAGGAAGTGTAACTCGCGGTTTATCAGTGGTGATGGGATCTTTATAGATCCATTCCGCTAGGTCCTCATCTTGTGTCTCTTCCTCTTGACTCTTTCCAATGACGAAAGGCGTCAAGGCACATGCTGGCGTGATTAGTGGTTGCTGGAGTAACTGTTGTGGTTTACCATGTGTTCTAGGAGAAGTGGGCATTTGTCCCACACAAAAGAGCTAACTCAAGTTGTATTCTCCAGGACCTTCCTTTGTGACTTTCATCTTAATCTTTTCTTGCTTGGGTATAGGGGTGTTCGAACTAGTAAGAGAGGCGGGACTTATATATGATGTGGAGGAAATGGCTTCCCTATTATTAGGAACAGTAATCTCTGGTTGATGGTTGATATTATGGCAAAAAGCAAAGGGATTGGCATCACCTAGGATTGTGATCTCTGTACCGTTATGTGGGAACTTGATACATTGATGGTAGGTAGATGGAACGGCTTGCATGGCATGTATCCAAGGTCTCCCTAATAATAGATTATATGGTAGAGGAAGGTCCAGAACCTGACAAATTATGTGCTTTACCACAGGGCCCACTCGGATTGGTAGTACCACAGCTCCTTTGAATGAACGCTCTGCATCATCATAGGCCTTGATGGTGATCTTCTTACGAGGATCCACTGATTCTATTGCATATCCCAATGTTGTGACCAACTGTAGTGTGCAAATGTTTAGGCTTGCTCTATTATCTATCAAGACTCGCTTGATCCTGTGTTGGTTGATAAAGCCTTCAATGTGTAGCGAAGCATTATGAGGTTGTTGGAAGGAAGAGTTGTCACTTTCGGAAAAAGTGAGACAAGGTGATGACTTTAGAGTTCCAACCATAGCTTGAAACTGGTCCGTATTCAGGTTTGCAGGGACTGACGCCTCTTGGAGTGCTTGATCCAAGATAGTTTTATGAGATGGTGATAGGCGTAATAGCTCTAAAATGGATATGAGCACAGGGGTTTTATCTAATTGTTCCACAAGGTTATACTGCTTTGGGGCGGAGGTGGTGCCTTGTGGAGCTGCCTTGATGGTGACTTTGCCGCGACGTGTAACAACATTGCAATTTGAGGTGGGATTTTTGAAGGTTATAGTTGCAATTTGTTCACTGGCATCATACAGGCGATTTACAGTGTAGTTATATGCAGCCTGCGTATAATCAGTGGTATCAGTACCTCGCCTGGAAGTGGAAGGACCCCTTTGATCTTGTGATGGAAGCGGATTCTTGAACATCAGATGATCATTATTTGTTGTTTTTGGGTCATGTCCTTCAATCTCAATTTCTCCTCGATCAATGAGATCCTGAATGAGATCTTTCAATCGGTGACAATTACTTGTCTTGTGTCCTCTTCCTTGATGGAACTCACAGTGTTCAGTATCTCTCCACCATGCTGGTTTGACCTGAGGTTCATAGTTGGATAGCTTAGGTAGAGTGATCAAATTCTGAGAAATGAGTTGTCGCATCACTGTTTCAATGGGTTCCCCTAAGGGAGTATATGTGCGTTTTTGTTTTTGTTGACGAGGTCTTGGTTCATCTTGAGATGTGATGCGACTTTGATTGGAAGGAACATTTGTGTTATTCCGTGGTGGAGGATTTTGTCCTGCAAATCAAACCACAGGTTGTGCATTTTGGATAGTTCGAGCATCCACAACCCCATCATTGACGATATTCTTATTCTTGTTCCAGAAGTTTGGTTTATCACTATTGAAGCGCAGGCGAGGACCATCTTTTGGTTCATTAAAGATTTTGATGAGTCCTTTCTTGATGAGTGCCCTTTCACATTTTAAACCCTTGGTGATCATATCGTTAAAAGAGTCTGTGTCTTTGACGTCCAGGTGAAATTCCATTTCTTCGTTTAAGTTGGAAATGAAAATTTCCACTAGTTCTCGTTTAGGTAACTGAAGAGAACGTCTGCTAGACATTTGGCGCCATCGTTGCAGGAATACTGAGAATAATTCACCTAGTTTTTGTTTGGTGTTGCATAGATCAGCCATGGTGATGTCACGTTCAATGTTATAAGAGTAATGAGATAGGAACTTCTGGATGAGTTCCTCAAATGTTCTAATGCCACCTGGTAGTCGGGAAAACCATGATGTGGTTGTTCCTCCCAAGCTTTGGGGAAAGAGGCGCATTAGGTATGTGTCCTCATAAGCCACTTCAAGACAAGCGGAATGAAATTCTCGGACATGATCATGAGGATCTCCCTTTCCTCTATCTTTTTTGAATTTGGGTGTTTTGAACCCACGTGGAAAGGGTGGCATATAAAGATTCCTATCAAAAGGATAGGGACAAATGTCGTTAAGTGAGAATTGATTGGTCTTAACACCACTATGAAGTTGTTGGGCAAGATTCTCGACTTGTTGCCGCAACATCTCCATTTCATTTGGAGGAGGAGGTGGTGGGTTACCTCAAGGAATATTATATCTGATGTGATTTCTACCTCTTTCCTCCTCATGGCGACTTTGTCTTTCTGATGCTTGTCTTAATTGGGCAAGATCAAAGTCCGAGGGGAGTTTGGCTCCTTCTTGAGCGAGTTTTAAGAAGTGAGCATCCGCATTGCTCCTTAGTATTTCATCAAATAATCTGTTGAAGTGAGGGTTATGCTGAGCCCTTTCAATTGTTGAAGGAGTGGGAGTACTTGGGTTTTCGTCATTCACATTTCCTCCAAGTGCTTCTTGAAATTCATTGAGGTTGTCCTCTTCTTCCTCAATTTCTATTTCTCGTTGCCTTGATCATGATCGGGTTTGAGCCATTTTGTTTACAAGTTTTGTTTGAAGTTGATTGAAGATGATGACGAGTTGTCAATGAAATGAAAGATTGATGGTTAGTGGATTGTATGGTATGTAAATCTCTAGCACTCTAAAGGTAGATGTAACTGAAATTCCTTTTTTTGAATTGCTTGCTTGTTTGATAAGTTTGGATGTGATAAGGTGTAGAGAAATCTGAGATGTGTTATAGATTTTGACTACCTAGCAATGAGAGGATTCACTCATGAACTAGTTTTAACCTGCGTAGATGTGTCTCTTAGGATGAGCTTATCCTAGATGTAGAAACAATCTAAAAGTGATGTGATGTGTTTGATTTCAAGCAATTTTAAAAAGGAATCTTGGGACAAGAACCTCTTAATGTTCGGAGAGTTTTGGGATGGATTGATGATGAAGTGATGATGTATGAATGAGATGATGGATGTTTTGTTTTCAACTTCAATAAAAACTTTGTGTTACAAATGGAACAAACGCTACCTCTTCTCTTTCAGGCATTGGTGGCACTTCTCGAGGTGTGTTGTAGGTAATACAGATGTTTGGGAAGAAATTGGGATTAATCTTTCCTCCTTGATTTTTGTGATAACTCAGAGCTCTATATTGCATAAAAGCTCTGTGGTTCAATGATTCGGAATCAAGTTCATTTGTTTTGCCTTGAAGGTATAGACGCATGCGATGTAGAAAGACTCTATGTGAGACAAATTCTTGTCTATTGAGATAGAAGAATTTCCTCCTTTTGATCAAAGCCTTTGAGCTTAATGGTCTTCTTTTCAAGGTAGTATTTTGATGACGCTTCTTCTTTCGCAAGATGTGAAGAATGGTCATAAATTTTGACTCTTTGTTTGTTTGCACTGTGTTTTGGTATTTTTGTTTGTTTTTTGAGAAATGTTGGATGAATACTGTGTTTTTGGGATTGATTTTCTGATTTTTCTTTGACAAGAAAACAAAGCAAGCACACAAACACAAGAATGTTGCCTCAAAGGCACAAATGAGTATGGGTCTAGATCAACCCAATTCTTGGACTTGTTTTTGACCGTTCCTTTAGATTTATTTTAAGGTGTAATTCCAAAGCCTGAAGTCGGCTCAATTTGCACTAGGTCTGTAAAACGAACACACTTCAAACACTTTTTATCCCTAAGGTCAAATGGCCAGTTGTGATAAATTTATCCCACATCTTGATATTTCTTCGACTTTGGTACTACATACCTTATGAATCCCGCCGTGGCAGGTAAGGATGCGATATACTAAGTCTTGCATGAGCATAACAAATAGATGATCCCTATGATGGGGGAGTCACCACTTTTATCAAGCCACAAGTGACTTTTCAAAAAGCTATGTTTCTACTCAAGGAAATATGTATGGTGAGTATCTTGGGAGCAAAACCTTCTATGCTCTTGCACTAAATTATATCTCAAATATTCTCAATCAATAGAACAGGTGGGCTACTACTTAAAGGTGTTTAGTCATGTTCGATGGCTTTGGACATAAGTTCATTCTGCAGTGACTCACTTAAGAGCCTTGTAACTGGTGGTGGGGCCCATTTGTCCTTTCGGCCAGTTACACTGTAGGAATAGCTATACCCAAGGCTACAGCTTTCGCTCTCACCTGATTTCTATAGCGGCTCGAAGGATTTACCGCTCGAGGTCATTCCCAAGAGTATCGATCCCTTGGCAGGCCTCTCTTAAAAAGATAAAATTTTGAGTGTTACTAACACTTTTCTCTTGCACCTAGGACCACGAAAGCCAAGGGAGAGGATAGTGTGTGTTAGAAGTAGGTCCACTCGACTGACTGTTTGCACAAGCGTGCCAAATACGTAAAACACTTGTTCTTTTTAATCCAGCATTTGCAAAGATGATTTAACTATTTGGAGATGTTGCTCCAACAGTCATGGTGTTCTTTTTAACTTCATGGGCAATGTGTTTTGTAATCTAGAATTTGGAAATTTTGGTCAACTTAATGAAAAACACGTTTTGCTTGAAGGAAAATTTGTTTGCAAAAAATCAAAAACAAGTGAATTGTTCTTTTTACTTGCCCAAAATTTGAAGTGTGGATTGTAAATTCTTTAGTTTGATGCAAGAAAATGGAATTGTTGATTTTAAGCACCAAATAAAGTGTGTTTCCTAACTTGCAAGAAAACAAATGTTTGAAGTTGTTGTTCTTTTTACCTTGCAATAAAGAAAGATGAATTTTCTTTTAAGCACCAAAAACAAGTTTGAGGTTCATTTTATGCACTCCAAAATAAAATGTGAGGTTTATTTTAACTTGTGCAAGAAGGAAAAATGGATTCTTTTTAACCAACTTTTGTAAGAAAGTAAAAAAAGATTTTAAGGCATCTAAACTAACTCCTTCCCCTGCACAAAGAAAATTAGAACCTGCACACAGTCAATGGTCAAATGTTAGTGTGGGCTTACACAAGCCCAAATTTTGATTTTGGTTACAAAGCGAATTGGACAACATTCTGTCGCAATAGCGCTATTCTGCTTTTTAAACAAAAGTGCTAATTTATACAATAGTGCTAGTCTGGGATGCAGAAGCGCTAATTTACACAGTAGCACTGAAATAATAGGAAAATTCGAGAGGTCAAAAGTGCTATAATAGTTGCAATAGCGCTAGAACTGTGACAAAAGTGCCAGAATAGAATCAGTAGCGCTAAAACATTTTCAATAGCGCTATTTTAGGGACAATTTTGCTAAAATAAATTGTTTCGATAGCGCTAAAACGTGTTCATTAGCCTCGAAGTGCGACCTATGTGACAGTTTCAACAAGCAAAAACGTTAATTTTCAAAAAAAAAGATCAGAAGGTTGCGTGTTCGATTCACGTCGGGTTCACCAAATGATGCCCTCCTAAATGGCACAAGGTTAGTCTATGATCAAGTAACACAAAAACACACAAACATTAGTGTTAGTCAATCTAAAACTAAACATATGAAGGCATACCAAAAGAGACACAAAGAGACATGCTAATACATCCAATAAGTAGAACAAAGATCATGAGACATCTCCAACTGCCTCTTAGCATGGCCTTAGCTTCTTCTCCCTTGTTCCTCTCCTCTCCAAGTTCCAAAATAGTGTAGCTCTCAGCAGCTTTTTGCACTATGGATGCTTATGGAGGATTGAGATTTGTAGTATAGTTCTAAAAAGCTAATACTTAAGCTACAATGATGTATTTTAACCAAATGATAAGATGTTAGATTGCTTATACTAAAAATGCTCTCTAAAATGTCTATAGTCTAAATGCATACAAGTTTCAAGATCTGGATTATGAAGGAATGGGCTCTATTTATAGGAAAAATGGAGCAATGGATGGCTAGGATTGAAAGGTTTAATCAAGGGTCAAGCTTGAAAGTTGGGGATCCATGTGCACAATTTGCACCAATGAAATGGTGACAAGTGTCAACATAGGGTTGGGTTGAAAGAAGAGGTTGGAGGCATTAAAGGCTTGAGAAGACCTCATGGTTATCTAAAGGCTAAGGGTCAAGTCTAAATTAAGATTACCCATTGAATTAGGAATTAATTCAAGGATAAACCTTTGTGCAAATGATTAAGAGATAATCATGGCCAAAGCATTAAAGGCTTGATGAGACCCTTGGGTTGGGTAGAGGTTGAGTCAAAACAAATGTTTTAACCATGTGGGAGGGTTTGAGGTAACCATTAATGGTTATTGGAGACTTTGGGGATTTAGTGGTTGAAGGTTGGAAGCTTTCAAAGGTTATCCAAGACTTTGAGACATTTAGTGGTTGAAGGTTGAAAGCATTTAATGGTTATCAAAGACTTTTAGGCTTTGAGAAGTGACTCCATTTTGCTTAGGAATGTGACAAAGTTTAGGGAATGGATTAGGCAAATTAGGAAGGGGTTAGAAGAATCTAGAAGGGGATTAGATTTTTGCAAGTGGATTGGTGGGTGAGGGAAAATAGGATTTTATTTAAAATAAAAATTCATTTATTTCAATAAATGTGTGCAAGTTGCATTTGTAGGAAAATGCAAGTGGGGTGGGGATAATGATTTAAATAAATGTTAATTTATTTAAAAGAGGAAAAGGGGGATTTTAATTAAATAAATAGATTTTATTTATTTAATTAATTGGAATTTGATTTTAATGAATGAATTAAAATAAATTGAATAATTTATTTAATTAATAGAAGAATGTTTGGAGATGAATTAATTAAATATTAATTTAATTAACTGATGGCTAGTGGATTTTTAATCAAATAAATACGAATATTTATTTAATTAAGCTGGACAGATTTGTGTGACTACATATAGTATGACTTTGAATATAAAAACTAATGGCAACTTGATAAGTAGTAACATGCATACCATCTTTTTCCAAGTTAATCAAAAACAAAATCTAAGTAGAGGAAGCATGTGTCAAAAAGGGAACATTGAAGTTCTTAAAAGAAGGAGCTAATTCATCCAACTCTCACTTTAGCAATCAGAACAACAATAATATCTTAGACAAATCCAGGTTCTAGACCAGAAACAAAAATGCTAGTAACAAGGGAGGCACTGATGCTAATGATATAAAATCCAAACAACTAGTATTGGCTTTATCAGGTAATCCTCAGGCTACCAAGAATCAAAAGGGTGTTAACCAAAGCACTAACACTTATACACCAAATACCAATCTGAGACCTTCAAATACAAACAACACCAACAATACCCAAGGCAACAACACAAATTGAGGACCTAATCCAAATTCGAGGGGAACACCAACAATTTTCCAAATAAACGCATTTACACACCATTGGGGCAATCCTTAGAATCAACATTTTGAGAACTCCTGGTAAACAAGATCATCACGTTACTGGCCATAATCAACTTCAAACCTCAAATTAAACCACCTTGGTGGAATGACTTGCATTTCAATGATTTTCATCGAAACAAAGGACATCACATAAATGACTACATGAGGCTTAGAAACATTGTTCAAGTCATGATCGAGCGAGGTGATTTAACAGTTGATGGTCTCAAAATGAATGGTGATCATGATGCTTTTAAAAATCCTCTTCCAAATTACAAGGAAGGAGCTTCATCATCAAATGATACATGAGGAGCTCACATCAATCATCTGTACAACAACACTATGAATCATATATCAATAGAGGATAATCAGATAAATGTCATAAAAATCAAAGACAAACAAGACCATACATCATTCAATGTAACAACTCGAGCTCAAAAATATGTCTTGAAGGGACATACATCAACATCAACCATTCTCCCCAAGACTCAGTATAAATTAGTTGATCAACTGCAGAAAACTCTTGCTCAGATATCCATACTCGAGTTACTAAAACTTTCGTCAAAACATAAGGATAGTCTGGAACAAGCACTAGTTGAAACAAATGTACCTCAAGATCTAGATATTGATAAATTTCAAGCCATGGTAGCTCACATGATGGGGCCTCATAATCTCACCTTTTCTAAACATGATAATATCTCCTTAAGCCATCTACATAATACTCCCCTTCACATTGAAGTCTTAGTCTACAAACATAGAGTTAAAAGAGTATTAATAGATGGAGGAGTTGGTCTCAATATTTGTACCTTAAAGCTTATTTGTGCATTAGGCTTCTCTGAACAATCTATTGATCCACCCAAAAAGATCACCATCAAGGCATATGATGATGACAAAAGATCATCCAAGGGAACAATAATATTACCTATTTAGCTAGGACTAATACAAAGGGACACTATATGCCAAGTCTTAGACATAGACTTGACATACAATATTTTATTGGGTCGTCCTTGGATACATGAAATGCAAGCAGTACCGTCAACCTACCATTAGTGTGTCAAATTCCCATATAATGGACATGACATTTCTATATCAGTAGATAATAACCCCTTTCAATGTTGCAATTCCATGGGGGCAGCCCAAGACAACTTGGTTCCACACATCAAGGAAGCCCAAACTTCCTCAGCACTAGATCATCATCGAGAAAAGCTTAAATCTTTATCCATGGATTTCAAACAAGAGATGAAAATCAAAGAGCAAGGCATGGGAGAATACTCTAATGAACCCATGTGTCTAACCAAATTAGCAACATTGCCAAAAACTCATGGGCAGACTTCTGCATCAACACATCAAGCAACGCAACCCATCACCAAATTTGATGGAAAGTTCATTCAATTAGGTACACTAACACATGAAATAGAAGAGAAAGACATCCTTAGCTAGCTATACAAGGATGAGGAAGAAGTTAGAGCTGCTACTATGGAGGTAGCTATACCAACACAACAGTATGGAAAAGGATTCCTAATCATGCAATGAATGGGATACAATGGCAAAGGACCTATAGGCAAGTGTCAAGAAGGCATTACAGAACCATTGGACCCTCCTTCATAGTTTTCTAGAGACAAAATAGGATTGGGATATGGACACAACCTACCTCCAAGGCAAAAGAAGACTAAATATCAAAAACCTCAGTGGAAATAAAAAAAGAAATACAATGAGGACTCATGGCAAGAGGTCCTACACCAAACAGCAGAAACAATAAGGAAAGAGGGAGAACACCAAGAAAAAGAGAAACAACAAGAGGAGTTGGCCATTCAAAGAAAAGAAGCATCTTATGAGGAAGTACACCACATTCAGGAACCTATTCCAAACAAGGCAGAATCACCCCCTGAAGAAATCACTACTCCCCAAGGAGAGATGGTATATGAACAGATGCAAAGATTACAAGCAGGTTCTGATACAGAATCAGAGAAAACTATTAGACTAGTATCAATTATCAGGGATCTCTTTTCAACTTACAACATACCTATCAGCAGCATTGAAAGACTTTGGGACAATAATTCTGATATTGATTATAATGACTATGAATGGGGCAGCTATTCAAATGTTACTGAAGATATTCTTGAGTACTATTCATACATCCCTTTCTCAAGAAGGACAAGGCACAAATTCTAGACTGCTTGAATTTGGTCCACAACATATCTACGAAGCCAAAAAAATGAGAAACGACACTACGAGCAAGTCTACACATAATATGATACCGTCGAAGACCTCGATAGTATCATTAACTTATCCAATATCCCAGACAACCTTAACGATTCCTCTATCATGACACTTACCGCAGCCAACCTCAACCCACCCAATGACTCTTTACTGCTTGTATTTCCTGATCTCATAGATTGGGATGAACTTGAAAACCATGACATACCTATTTTCCCAGATGATGAATCCATTATCTATTACCTATGTACAGTCAATCTAGAAATAGATTGTACTAGCAAATAAAATAGTGTCATCTGTAATCAGGAGAGTGCCAAGTCTCTCAGTCGCAAAAATGAAAGGAATAAAGGATCTAATACTGAAAACCAGTCAATGGTAACACTAGATCATAAAAAAATCAAAATAAAGGATGCATCTGAGGGTGAAAACCTTTTTAAGGCACCTACGGATGGGATTCTTGACACTCTTCCTAAACACTATCAGGAGCAATCACCCATATTGATTGAGCCCACTCAATCAATCAACATTGGTCAGAAGAAGCAACTAAAAAAATACACCTAGCAAAATCTCTGACAGAAGAAGAAAAACTAGAGTTTATTAGATTCTTCAATGACAAGCAAATCAATTTTGCCTGGTCCTATGCAGATATGCCCGAAATAGATCCAAACTTAACCATGCATCATTTATCTATTGCTCTAGGAGTTAAGCTAGTCAATCAAAAACTAAGAAAGATGAATCCGTATGTAGCACTAATGGTCAAAGTTAAACTAAATAAACTATTAGATATCATATTTATTCAACCTATAGACTACGTTGAATGGATTTCAAACATTGTGCCAGTTTCAAAACCAGATGGAAGCATTAGGATATGCATAGATTTTAGGGATTTTAATAAAGCCTTTCCAAAGGATGACTTTCCTTTGCCCAGCATCAACATAATTGTAGACCTCACATTAGGCCATGCAATGCTATCATTAATGGATGGTTTCTTTGGATATAATCAAATCGGGATAACTCCAAAGGATCAAGATAAAACAACGTTCACCTTGTCCTTGGGGAATGTATTGTTGGAATGTCATGCCTTTTGGCTTAAATAATGTTGGGGCAACTTATCAAAGAGCAATGATGACAGTCTTTCATGATATGATGCATATCTTCATGGAGGACTATGTGGATGATTTATTGGCTAAGTCATTTACCTAGGCAGAACATCTAGGCATATTAGAGAAAATATTTCAAAGATTGGAGGAATTCCAAGTTAGGCTCAACCCTAAGAAGTGTGTCCTCAAGGTAACATCAGACAAATTATTATGCTACATTGTGTTAGCAAAGGGCATTGAAGTAGATCCAGTGAAGGTACAGGCCATCATGGAGATGCCACCTCCAAAGAACATTAGCCAACTCAGAGCTCTACAAGGACGGCATAGTCTATCAGGTGATTCATAGCCCAATTAGAAGATAAAAGTCAACCATTCAATCATTTTCTACATAAAAACATCCCATTTAGATGGAAAGCCAAAATGTGCAGAATCGTTCTATCAGATCAAGCAATATCTAATGAACCCACAAGTTTTAGTACCACCCATAGTAGGGAAGCCACTTATTCTCTACATATCAACAACAAACATATCATTGGGGGCACTGTTAGCACAGGAAGATCAAGAAGGCAAAGAATGAGCTATCTATTACATCAATAGAACATTAAATGGATATGAGCTGAATTACACATTAATTGAGAAGGCTTGTTTAGCTGTGGTATTCGCCTCTCAAAAGTTCTGACATTACATGCTAGCTCACACAATCAAGCTAGTAGCAAAAATTGATCCTCTCAAGTATTTACTCATCAAATCAGCTCTCACAGGAAGACTAGCTAAATGGGTCATGATTCTCAATTAATTTGATATCCAATACATAGAGCATCGAGCTATCAAGGGACAAGTAATTGCATATCAATTAGCCAAAGCACCACTACCAGATAAGAAACCAATGGAGGTTGAATTTCTAGATAGGGATGTCCTTACTGTTACCACCAAGCAATGGACCCTATACTTTGATGGTTCCTACACTCAACATGGCTTAGGTGTCGGCATCTTGTTCATCACTCCTGAAGAGCACACCATTCTAAGATCATATAGACTCATGTTTCCCTACACCAATAACATCGCTAAGTATGAATCTCTGGTCATAGGAATCAAAATGGCCATAGAATGGAGAATCACGGAACTAAAAGTCTATGGAGATTCCCAACTAGTCATAAATCAGATCAACAATGAATATCAGACAAAGGATGACAAGCTGCTGCCATACAAAAGAATGGTAGATGACTTCAAACATTACTTTGTACACATCACCTTCGAACAAATACCAAGGTTAGACAACAGAGCAGTCAATGCAATGGCTACTATCGCTTCACTACTACAAATTCTAGAGCAACAAAATCGTTATGAGTTTATGGTAGAGCAATTGTTTTCCCTAGCCTATGATAATTTTGCATCCCATGTTATTTATGCCTTAACCGGTTCTGACTCTTCTTTATACAGAACAATATATGAGTATCTTAAAACCAATACCCGACCCATTAACCTATCTAGGAACCAAAAAAGCAACTTCATCTAGGAAGCCGCCCGTTATTCCCTAACTGTTGATACCCTTTACCGTCAAGGTCTAGATGGTACTCTTCTTTATTGCCTTGATTGTCATGAATTTGACTCTGCTTTACACGAGCTTCACGAAGGTATCTGTGGTACACATTCAATTGGTGCTACTCTCGCTTAAAAACTTCTAAGAATGGGATGTTACTAGTTGACAATGGAGAAAGACTCTTATCAATTTGCAAAGAAATGTCCTAAGTGCCAAATCCATTGCAATCTTATCCATGCACCAACACAAGAATTGCAGCCATTTACAAAATCTTGGCCTTTCTTGCAGTGGGGACTTGACTTAGTAGGCAAAATACATCCTTCATCTTCAAATGAACACAAGTTCATTATCACTGCAATAGAGTATTTTACAAAATGGATTGAAGCAGTCCCAATGATCACATTAACTAGAAAACAAATTGCCTCTTTTATTCTCAGTTATCTGATCTGTAGATATGACATCCCCAGTTCCATCATCACAAACAATAGGCATCCCTTGAAAAACCAGGATGTGCGAGAACTATGTGAACGATACAAAATCCAACATCATTTCTCTACACCTTACTACCCACAGGGGAGCGGTCAAGCAGAGGCATCCAATAAAACAATACTCAAAATCCTAAAGAAGACAATAAATGATGAAGGAAAGGATTGGCATGTGCAACTCAATCTGGCACTTTGGGCATACAAAACTAGCATCAAGACACCTGCAAGAGCTACACCATATTCATTTGTGTATGGATCAAAAGCAATTTTAGCTCTTGAGGTATAAATTCCATCACTCAGAGTATCTTTGAAAGGCCTCATTCTAGATGAGGAGTATCGGGTCAAGAGATTGCAATAACTAGAGCTTTTGGATGAAAACGCCAACATGCCTATAATCACCTCAAATCATACCAGCAGCGCATGTGTAGAATCTATAACCATAAAGTCATCCCTAGGATTTTAAAAGTCGATGATCTCGTACTCAAAGAAAATCCTTGAAATCAACAAGATCAAGAAAAGAAGGGCAAATTTGAGCCTAATCGGTTGGGTCCCTATGTCATAATATTAGCCTATGGATTAGGTACCTATTAGCTAATAACTTTAGAAGGTGATGTGCTCGACGAACCAACCAACAACATCCATCTAAAGAAATTCTATACTTGAGTGGTCTAATGCATGGAAAACATGAAAAAAAAATATCAAAAAAGAAAAAATCACAAACAACAAAAAGGTGCAATAAAAACAACTGGTGAAAACCTGGCAACATGCGCTACTTGTTAGGGAGCAACTCCTCTATCTATCATTACTCATATCTTTTGTATCTAGATTCAAAACCATTGGCCATCAGCCAACACTTTATAAGCAACATTATCCTAGACATACTTAGCACAATCACTGCCCTCGCTTATCTGAATATCAATTCCTTATATCCCACCATGGCTTGGTAAATTACTATACATATCCACATCGATTGATAACTCTAACTAGGGGCAACATTCATCTGACTTAAGGCAAACAAGAATCACAACATGTTAAACAAATCATGTTAAAACCACAACTCCAATAGCGAAGAAAGAAAAACATTGATCCACTTAACAACTTCAACACACATAATGGATGATTTCCTGAAGGATAATTTGTTAAAATCTTGCATGAAGTTTTTGACTATTTTTGCACTTGAACTTTGTGAATTATTAGATCTCCTAAATTTTGTCAACAATGCATCGAGCTAGAGAAAGTGGTTGGAGAGTCTAATATTTTTTAGTTTTTTGTCTGTGAGGCGATCACTTGTACTGTGCAAATACTTTTCTTTAGACGTGATTCGAAGCATATCACTGAAGACATTGTTCCACTTTGCGCATACAAAGGGTTTAATCTTGTTTGTTTATATGCAAGAAATACTTAGGTCATCTTGGTTCAATTATACCTCACTGCTTGTGTCATCTTGCAATATCAAAATCCATGTAATTTTTTCTCAGGTCATTTTGGTTCACTTATACCATTATGGTTGTATAAATTTTCAACATATCAACAACTCAATGATGATAAACACAAAGAAAGCAAAAATATGTGACTATATAGGAATGACAAATGACAAAATGAGGATGATCAATTAGTTGCATATCATTTTATAATTAGTTGCATATAATTTTACAATTAGTTGCATATCATGTTACAAATAGTTTTATATCATTATCATACATCTCATTTTCAAGATACATCTCACATCATATCATTATCATACATCTCATTTTCAAGATACATCTCACATCATATCATTATCATACATCTCATTTTCAAGATACATCTCACATCATATCATTATCATACATCTCATTTTAAAGACACATCTCACATCATATCATTATCATACATCTCATTTTCAAGATACATCTCACATCATATCATTATCATACATCTCATTTTCAAGATATATCTCACATCATATCATTATCATACATCTCATTTTCAAGATACATCTCACAAATCAATATCATTGCATCTTCATCATCAATCATATCAATCAATATCAAATCAAAAGCATTTATCTAAGCATCACATCATCATCATAAAACCATCATATCAATGCATCAATGATCATCCATAAGCACATCACATGTGGATAGGAAAATCGGTGTCATATATATATCTAAAAAATGGTCAAAATATACAAAATATGTCATGTCTATCGAAATACAACACAATGATCAAAATATAATAGAGACAAGTCTCTTAGGTATGACTATCTCCTGAGGCTGATGGTCTCGCAACAGATGTCCCAGCTCCTGGATCTCCAGGTGGATCACATCAAGAAGGCCCTGTAACACCTTTGCTCTTTGTCCCTGACTGACTCTGAGCTGATCGACTAGCAATAAAACTAGGAGCCCTCTTCTCTCTGGGGACTAGATCCTCATACAACCGTCTATAGTACTCAACTGCCATGGTGGTGTACTGTATCTCCCTCAGTGTACCCTGCATCTCGACACTAATTGTTGCTCTCTAGAGTCTCTGCAAGATCCTCTACTCGACCTCGATGCTCTCTCTTTGTATCCCGCTTTGCGGTAATCTATGTAATTTGTCACTACTGAGCCAGTACCTATGCCTGAAACTACTACACTATCATCTATAGGGACCTAATCTATGCATCCTCTCAATGGGTGGGTACCTGGACCTAAATGCATACCTGTGTCGAGGTACCACCCATCCCTGTCCCTATCCTAGGCATCGGTGGAGGTAATACATCTGATATCCTCCTCTAAGTTGACCACCTGAACTTATCCATCCCACCCATAGCTGTTATCACCTTGCCTGCCCGACCAACTCCACCAGCTCCCACCGCGAAACCTCTCCTACCTCCCTCACCAACTGCTCGCCTTACTAATCCACCTCCTCTCCTCCCCCCATCTCCTCCTCTAATCCTCCCTCTATCTCCTCCATCCCCTCCTCTATCTCCTCATCTCCCTCTACCACCTCCACTCCCATCTCCCCCATCATCTCCTCCACCATCCCCATATCCCTCCTCTATCTGCTCTCCCTCATCTCTCCATCTCCCTAGCATCTCGGGCTTCTCATCCTCATCATCATCAAAAGAGGGAATCATCTTCGCTCGATCTAATATTCGTGCTACAGCATGAGCCATAAAGAGTTCTCCAAACTCCTCCGTCATCCCAACATCTACCACTCTGAACCCGTAGTCCCATACCTATTCGGCCAAATGCATGTACTCCTCCACAACCACTGCACTATCAATAGTCAAACCCCACTCTAGTACATCATGCCTCCGATGAGCATATAAGCATGCTCCCTATGGTACACCATGTTGTCAACCATACTATTGTTGAACTCGACTGTGCAATAACCTCTCAATGATAAAAGTCGTCTGCCCTATCAAGTATCACAACATGTACACATAGGGCATCTCTAGCCCATCCTTCGCCCATACCTCACAATCCATATATAGTCTCTAGATGACCATATCAATATCATCCAACACCCTCCTCCAATGCTCTAGTTTTCCCAACTTACACTGGATAACTATATCTGTGTAACCATATGCATAAGCCTGACCAACTCCCCTATCTCTATCTATAAGTGGCCTTGCTATGGAAATGTGCTCCCATGCCCACACCTGTAATAATGTGACCCCGATTGATAAACTGTTGTATCCTAAGTACACCACCTAGTGCAGATCTCTGTATAGATGGGCCAACATACAAGACCCCCACGCAAACCTGCGACTCTGTGTCACCATATCCTCTAGCACCAATCCCCATCCCACTACCAGTCCCTTCGACCTATGATCAGGACACAAGAAGCCACCTACAAAGCCTGCTAGTATAGAAGGTAGTGGAGCATAATCAAAATCTATAAACTCCTGCCAAGGGATCTCATATCCACAAATATGATCATCGTGGAATATCCGACAAAGAGCCGCTGTCCCATCCTCCTCTATCTTCTCATATGACAATAATTCCCCTATCACTAGAATCCGTAGAATCTGATAACAATCATCTGGAGTGACTGTAATCTCCCCAATAGAAAAGTGAAAGGTGTTCGTGTCACTGTGCCACCTCTCTACCAAAGCTGTCAGTAAACTCCAGTTAATGATATATTGAGGCATGTCCAACAAAGAGGATAATCCACACCTATCAATGATATCCCTATCTATCTGTGTCAACCAAGGAACCAGAGACGATGGTCTCAGAAATTGCTCTCGCGATTAAAGTAGAAATTGCTCTCGCGATTAAAGTATGCCAATCCGTTTCTATAACAACAAAATATGTCCAAATATCAGTTCCCACGTCTATCTGATATATCCAAACATCACAAAATCAACTTGAAACAACAAAATATCAAATCAAGTTCCATATCAAAAATCAAATCCCATATCAGAATTCCATATCAGAAAAAAATCAACTTGAAACAACGAAATATCAAATCAAGTTGCATATCGAAAATCAAATCCCATATCGAAATCCGAACAGAATCAACTTGAAACAACGAAATGTCAAATCAAGTTCCATATCAAAAATCAAATCCCATATCGAAATCCAAACAAAATCAACTTGAAACAATGCAACTATCAAATCAAGTTTCATATCGAACATCAAGACCCATAACACAAGCACCATATCAAGAAATCACATCAAAGACCCATAATGCAAGCAACTCAAAAATCCATATCGCAAGTATCATATCAGGAACCATATTAAAAATCATGAATCGAAACTCATATCAGACATCAAATTCAATGGCAAGGCAAAAATCACAAATCCAAATCCAAAGAAAATTAGGATCATCATTCAATCAATCAACTTTGTACTTCAAATAGCAAAAGTAATTTCCCAATGTCTCAAGACTTGGACATCATCACAAAAGGCACAAAATTGGCTAAAAACCCATCCAAAAGCACTTGGCAGACACCTACCCACCCCCCAAATCATCTTCCTTCATCTACTTTTTCCCCGCAACGCCACCTTTCCACTCCTTTCTAGCTAATTTTCTGCTCACGTGCTAAGAAAACCGTCCCATGTGCTAAGCTGCCACCCATGCGCTAGCTAAACTCGGCTATGCACTAAAACCTTTACCCTATGCGCTAGGTTAACCCTACGTGCTACCCAAATTACCCTATGTGCTAACCTGCAAACCCTATGCGCTAGGTTTACCCTATGCGCTACCCTGTTCCTCACATGTGCTACCCTATTAGCCCTATGCGCTATTCTATCCTATGCGCTACTCTAAACCTGTGACATGCTACCCAATGAGTGCCAGATGCTACCCTACTTGACAAAACCTATGTGCTAACTATTCTATCGTATGCGCTACGGGACAGACCTGCCAGACTAAACTGTGAAAATTCGACACAAAAAATTAAAAATGTGACCAAAATTGACAAAACAAAAAGAAAAAGAGGCAAAATTTGGATGACTTGCAGGTCGACCATATGTGACAGACCTTTGGTATTGACGAACACACTCGAATCGGTGTGAAGCATAGGGAACTGACATCTTGTCACTCTCCAAATGTCACTCTCACAAAAAGTCAAAAGGTGCAAATGATACAAATAAAATCACTTTTTATCTTTTTATAGGGTAAAAGTAAATTAGGGTTAGTAGGTTGGGCATGTATTTTGCTCGTTCTCTCACTTTTAACCCTATCAAACATCATTTTCGGGAGATGAATCAAGTAACCAACACATTCAACACAGTCAAAATTTAAAAATGCGATAAAATAAAAAATGATTATCAACTCACCAAAATTTTCAATTTTTTTGATTCATCTCCCGAGGGGGCATTATCAATATCATTCATCAAATCTGGGGCATGACATCGACATCTTGACATATGACATCACATCAATCAAATTTTGACAACACATCAAATTTTTATTTGAATTAACATGTGCACACACGTCACTTCAAAGAGGGGCAAAATGTAGATGTATAAAAATGACCACTTTCCTAAGTGAATATTTAATATTCATTTTAACCTCATTCCTCTATTAATTAAATTTTGTTTAATTAAATCATTCACATTCATCTATTTGATTAAATAAGTTATTCAATTTATTTAATTAAATTCACCTAGGCCTTTCATATCATTTAATTGAATAAATCACTTTATTTAATTAAATCCCCTTTCTACTCTTTTTAATTAAATTTACATTTAACAAAATTGTTCACTTCAAATGAATAAATCTAATTTATTTATTTAAATCCCCCACTTGCATCTATTTTTGTTGAAATAAAGCAATTTATTTTAATTAAAATTACCCTCCATCCACTTGCACTCTCCTACATTTCCCACTTGCCTCTCTAACCCCCCTTCTAGATTCTTCTAATCACCTCTAAATTAGCCTAACCTATCTACTAAATATTGTCATATCCCTAAGCAAAGAGAAGTCACTTCTCAAACCCTCAAAGTCTTTGAAAACCATTAAAGGATTTATGTCTTCAACAAGTTAACCTTGAAGGTCTTCCAAACCATTAATGGTTAACTCAACCCTCTTACATGATTAGAGACTTTCTTTCTAACTCAACCCACATCTAACCCAAGGGTCTCATCAAGCATTCATTGCTTTCACCATGGTTATCCCTTTAACCCTTGCACAAGAGTTTATCCTTTGGGTAAAAGCTTTATCCAATGTATAACCTTAACCTAACCTTAACCCTTACCTCCTAAGGTAACCATGAGTTCGTCTCAAGCATTTAATGCTTCTTACATCCCCTCTCAAGCATTTAATGCTTCTTACATCCCCTCTCAAGCAGTCTCTTGTTGACAATTGTCACCATTTCATTGGTGAGAATTGAGTGCATGGATTGATAACTTTCAATCCTGTCCCTTGATAAGATCATCCAATCCTGACCATCCATTGCCCTATTTTCCCTATAAATAGAGCCCTTCTTCTATCATTCTCAGATCCAAGTCTTTAGCATCACACTTATAGGCATTTTACTAAGCATATCTAGTCATTTTATCAAGCATTTAGTCTCTCTTTGAATAGAAATAATCTAATAAATATATTAGAAGTATTTCTATTATAATAAATAATCATATTAATCTAGTGTATCATGTTATGATAGTTCTTTTACTAATCCTTTCATCTTATCATAATATACACGCTATTTTAATTCATGTTTGTTAATATCATGCACATTTAGGATTGCATTCATGTTAGATTGATCAAACATCTCTCATTGTTGTGATTGTCATCCCTAAGTCACTTTGCTCAGTGATCTGAGAGCAAAGGCATTGGCTTGAGGGGTCTTGTGAGATAGAGAACAATGGAACATCCCTTGGGAAGTTGAGTTATTCAATATAACTCCATAACTGCACCAAGAGTCCCGTTGCTATGTGGACAAGTCTTGAATTCATTTTAATCAAATGTCTCCATCTTTATAAAAATGATATGAAGGATTCTCCTTGTACTTTTGTTTTATTGAATAGGTCCATCATGGTCACCTCATGTCTGCAGTTGTAAGCATAGTGTGAGACAAACTTATCAGCCAATTCTTGAAAAGATTTGATAGTTGGAGGAAATCGGGAGAACCATTCCATGGCACTTCCTCCAAGACTACGGGAAAAGAGTCTCATGAGGTATGTTTCATATACTGCAAATTATAAGGCAGCAAGGAAAAATTCTCTCAAGTGATCTCTAGGGTCTCCTTTTCCTCTATACTTATCCAATTTTGGTATTTCCCAATGACTAGGAAAAGGTGGCATCAGAATACTCGAATCAAAAGGATAGGGACATATGTCCTCAATAGAAAACTTGTGTGACGATGCCTTCTTATTCTTAAGAGTGTCTATTTCTTGTCTCAGTGCTCTCAATTCACTCAAAATGGGATCATTGGTAGGCATAGGTTTCGATGTTTTCATAGATCTCTTATATCCTGGTTGTAAGTAGAAAGGTCTATGAACTTTTATCCTCTCCTCATTGCTTGTCCTTTCAGGTCTAGACTCACTAACTCTTGGTTTGTCCTTAATTGTGAGCAATGATACGTCAAAATTAGGTAGCAATTCAATTCCCTCGTCAGCAAGGGCTTTGAAGTATGCTTGTCGATCACATTTAACCACCTCTTTAAGGAGTTTAGTAAATCTAGGGTCGTGAAACGCTTTGTCAATAGTGGATTGATTTATTTCTTCATCACTTGTTTCACTAGTTGCAATGCTAATGTGTTCTTCTTCATCAAAATTAATAAAGTTATCTCCATCTTGAAATAGATGATTTTGAAAAATTTTGATTCCCGGGTTAGGAGACATAAGCGATTGTTCTGATCTTTGACGTAGGAAAATGTATGATACTCTAGATGGAATGAAAACCCTAAAATGCAAAGGGGAACTATATGATATGAGTGAAATTGGGATGCAACTAAGGATCAATGTAAAGATGCAATCTATGTGGTATGACTACTAAATGATTGATGCAAAAATGCAATTTGTATGATAGGAAAGTGATGTGCAGCTAAACCTTAAAGGGGATATGATAATGAATGATGTTTGATGCAAGGACTAAGGATACTCTAGGTCTGAAAATATTTCCAATGTGGGGTTTGACTTGTGCTATGATGGATAGACACAAGGATAAGCTATCAAAGAGAGGGCATGCTATGATAGGAGATGATGAACTCCAAGCAAAATACCAACTCAAAGACACTGATAGATTCCCTAACTCAAGATGCACCTCAAGTGGTAAGGTGGATTGATGATCAAAAGTTGATGTCAGACCTAAGATGAGAAATCCTAAGTCCAAACAATGTTTTTATTTTATTTTGGTATCCAAATAATAATGAAATGCTAGGACCAATTATTAAATGACTGAAGGCATCTATGCAAGGTCTAAGGTTATGTCCTAAAGGAATGATGGAAGGCTATGCAAAGATCATGGATATTATGCAAGGGTATAACCTAATGGTGGTATGCAAAGGTTTGATCTAAGGGTTGTATGCAAGGACTAGGTATAATTAAATGAGATGTGCAAGGATGAAAGGTAAAACTAGGTGAATACTATGCAAGGACCTAAAAGGTATGGGAAGCTAGAATGATGTGGGTATGTGAGGACCTAAAATATCAGAACTTCAAAAGTGATGTCTCAAGAGATATGAAAGGATTGTTTTGAGAACACAAGTTCAACATTTCAAGGACAATGTTGTTTCACAATGTTTTTGTTTTACAATGTGGATGGATACTTGAAAGCTTAGACCAAAGGGTTTTGTAAACTATTTCAATTTCAAGTGTGGTGTTGATTGTGAAATTTTATTGTTTGTTTGTGCACACACTCGGAAAACATGGCAAACAAAATGTTTGTTTGATTTTGCAATAAAAACATATTCAAGCACAATCTTAAGGCTGGCTAGTACAATAGTTGTTGAATCTCACTTGGGGGGGTACCCTGAGCTATGCAATTCAGAGTGGATACTTAGATGCTTGACCCCACTGGCTCCACCCTCGGCACTCACTTATCCAAGGAAGCCAAGCATCAGTCCCTAAAAAAACTCCCAGTGGTGAAATTTGTATCTCTACTAAGAGCCGTAAGAATGTGAGTTGCTTCAAAGGTCTGACCTCCTGCATCAACAACTAGAAGGTTTTTGGCTTCTAACACAAAAGGGGTCTAGTAAGGGCATCTGTTCGAGTGGCCATTCCTGCGGTGGTGTAAATTCCATTAAGGGAGGCTCGTAGTCTATAAAGGTTGCGCTCTATAGGGTTTTATGGGGAGATATGTCATCAGTATGAACTAATCAACAATCATTGCTTGCAACTTTTGTCGCAAACACATTTATTTATAGTGGTTCAGAAGAGCTTGGCTTTAGCCCATTACCACTTGGGTCATTCCCTCTCACTGAGCCTTAAGGGCTTCTCGGGAGGTAGGCCCTCTACAAGGTAAAACAAAAAGAGCCTATTGCTCAAGACACAGAAGACATTGGTAAAATTTTAAAGCACCAATTGAAGTGTGATTGAATCTAAAAATAAGACAATCAGTTTCAAATCACAAGTTATTTGACATGCATCCTGCATCAAATAACATTAGTAGTTTCAAAAGTTTATCTTCGAGACACGATATTGGATGCCCTACACAAGACAAAAATTCAAAATATCAGTAACCTAAGATGCGAAACAAACTCAACAAACAAACCAAACCCTATAGTTAACAAACAAATATAGACTAAAACCCTATAGTTAAAAAAGTAAACTAATAACAAACAAATATAGACTAAAACAAACTCGCTAAACGAAATAATAGAAAAATGAAAGTGAAAACAAACCTATCTAATTCGCTAACCAACTATTCTAAGTCCAAATTAGTCTAACTTTGGTTAATTAAAGAAAAATTTAAATTAAGATCTAACTACCAAAAATTAAAAAAATTAATCTAATTAAAAAAAATTAGAAACTATTCTAATAAATAAAAAGGCTAATCTAAAATCTAAATTACATTCTAATCTTAAATCTAATTCAAAAATATATATATATTTAAAAACTAGATTCTACATATAAAAATAAATAAAAAAATAAAAAAAATTTAAAAACCCTTTTAAGAAGCTAATTTAAAAAAACCATTTTAAAAAGCTAATTTAAAAAAAACATTTTAAAAAGCTAATTTAAATAAACGTTTTTAAAAGATAATTTAAATAAACATTAAAAAAAAGAAACTAAGCTTTAAAAAAAAAAGACCTACGTCAGCTTTTTAAGAGGTCTGCATGGGTCTTTTAATAATAGATTTGCATGCAAGCCAATTTTTCCAGACAAGACATAACCAGAATATGAAGATGGGCATAACCAGACATGATTATGGTAACCGTTCCAAGTAAGGCAAGTTTCTGGCAAATAAAATTTTTATTCAATAGGAATGCAATGATAGCAGGGTTTGCTTTGGCAGATAGGCAAGCAAAATATACAACGGATACAAGGCAGTGTGAACTAATTTTAGAAATGCCTTTGGTATATGTTATTACCTGAAATGAAATAGTTGCAGGATGTATTTAAGATGTGCAGATTTTCCGGTAAAAGCAATGGTATGCATGTTAAAAAGAAAATCGTGAGAGAAGGAAAATCCCAACGTGGCTACCTCGAACCCGAATGTGAATCTACAAAATCAATATGTGAGCTGCTGAAATTAATGTGTAGGGCAGAGAGTTCAAAAAGGGAACTTTACATTGCAATTACCTTGTAGACATTTATGTAAATTCTGGAGCCTAAACAAGGTGTGAACTATTGTAGCAGGCACACCATTACCAGACAAAAGAAGTGAAGAGTTGCATGGGAAAGAGACAACAATGGCAAGCTACCAAAACAACAAACGCAGGTATGCGGGAGCACAGGCAAGGAAAAAAGCATTCACTTGTACAGGATATGTTCAAAATGGATTTGTTAACATAAAACTTATGAACTTCTTTGAAGAAACAAACACGTTAATCACTCAGTAGAATGCTTCAACCTACAAAAAAGATGTCAATACCCCAAGCAAACCTGCAAATGAAATATCAGAAACCTCAAACCAACCTGCAATAAAACAAGTTAGAAATCTAAAACTTCTATCAGGCAAAAGAAAAATAAGAAAAATAAGGGAAATGTTTGTCCCACTGGGCATGCCAATTGTAGATGGAGGACTTCTAGCATTCAACAATGAAGTTTTTCCTGTCAAAAACACACATGCAAATTAAAATCTAAACTAAAAACACACATGCATGTCACACAATCTACTCCATTGCACTCCTTAAACCAAGATCTTATGTAGATAATATTGCTCTCGGAAGCACACACAATAAGCTATGGTTTTTTGGAGATTCAAGATGATTATTGCAAAGGAAGCTAAAAAAAACTAAATGTAAAGATGATGAAGAATGCAAACTGACATAAGTTTGGCGCATAAAGATGAGATGCCCAAATAAGAGAGGGGGCCTTGTTTAAATAGATTTTCTCTGGGCGAGTTCATGTTGTGGGATAAATATGGGATAATGCAAGCTAAGTGGTATAGAGAAGATGAGTGGTAAATGGGAAATGGTAAGTGGTAGGAGGGGATATTAAACGGTTTTATTAAATAAATAGAGAAATGCATATAAGGTGAATGCATGAAGGCATATAAATGAATGTGATATAATGTTTAATTTAATAAATTTAATAGATAAATGATGATATATTTATAATAGTATAATGAAAGTTGGAAATTATGAATAATGAATTATGGAGAAATAATAGTGTAATAATAAGGATTCGCTCGATGTTCGGAGAAATTTGAAATTAAATGAGGACAAATTAATGGAAATTTTTATGTGTCTATAGGTATAGTTGTGATAAACTAAAAATTCTGAAAAATCTATTGACCAAAATCAGAAAATAACCACAACACTGCAGAGAGCATGAAAACTTAACCCAACTAAGAAGAAAATGCACTGGAAAAGGCTTCAAAATGACCAAGTTATGAGCTTTCAAAGTTGGACTGCAAATTCAAAAACTCAAATGGAGAGGGGGTCTAAATTTTTTTAAAAGTGTTGATGCAGTGCTAATGTCAGTAATTTGCTATATTAAATTTAACAGTTGTATGGACATCACCAGACCATTGCACCCCTTTTGCTGATCATATGGACGTGCTGAGTGGGCATCTGTACAGGTGATGTGGTAGGCTGACTAGGCATCCGTCCAGGTGATGTGGCAGATTGACATGGAAACTGATAAGGATCACCATACATATGACATGGTGATGAGGTGTTTTCTAACTGTGCAGACCGTACCGCTTATATGGCACTACTGCAGTGCAGGCGTGGCGTGTGGAGTTGGATCTGCGTAGCGGCTGATGTGGTGCCACATGGAAGCCTTTGAGGTGTCTGTGTGAGAGATGATGTGGTGCCACGTGGGAGCTCATGTGGCAGTGATGAAGCCCACGATGTTGGGTAGTAGAAGGACTGGCAGACGGTGGAGCTGCTGGAAAAGAGGGTTGCGGAGGCCGGGCGAAGCTGGGGTGGCCGGAGAGGAGGTAGTAGGGCAGACAACGAGCAAATCCTAGGCAAGAAGGTTTGGTAGAGCAATCAGTAAGCTACAACGACGGCCTAGAGTATGTGCAGCCGGAAAAGTATGATTCGACCGATGGTACGGTGGCACCTAGCTGGTAGGGTTGCTAGGTATGATGCCTACAAGTCTATAGATAGGGCAGTATCAGGGGTGGGGTCAACGTACCCCCCCCCCCCCACCCTCGAAATTAAAATATTTTGTTTTTTGATTTTTGATTTAAAAAAAACTTTTGCAATAAAAGAATTTTTTGCGAAATATTTAAAAAATACTGAAATTAAAATATTTTCACAAAAAATACAATTTTTTAATTTTTTTTAAAAGATCCTACAACCCGAATTGGGAAATAATTACTTCGATACCCCAAAATGCAGTTTCACCAAATATAGGCCAATTTATACTCAATTTTTATGGAAATGACTTCCCAGATGCAATGGTGAGGTTGAGAACACTGTACGAGGCCTCCAAAATGCACAACTCCTCAGATCCAAAAGTGAAGCCTTCCAAAATGTCTCCCAACAAATTAATCAATGAAGCCCCAATGGCTCTGATACCATGTAAGAATTTTCCAAGATCAAGGGCACAATGAAAAGCCCAAATAAGAGAGATAATAGTTTGACAAGAACAAACTGTATTCTCATCAATATGCAAATTTGATCAACTAGATTAACCAATACAAAGAAGATGAGCCTGCTTATATAGGCAAGGCCATATGGATATGTGAGCACACAAACATGACATGTGGTTCAATGAGAAACAAGGGTAGGTAGGAGAAATAATAAAATATTTCACAAGAGGTAGATCACCCATCAAATATGGAATGTAACAACAAGATAAGACCACAAAAGGTGGAATTTCTCCTACAAGCATCATCCCTATGTGCACACTTCCCTAAGTGTCTCATATCCAAACTAAGATGAGATGCATTATCCTAAGTCAACTTAAGTAAAGTGTAATTATGTCCTATAAGAATAAATAATTACACCAACAATTATCATCATCCATTAAATCATCTAAAGTAATTTCATAATAGTATCTTTAACAGGAAAATAAGTTGAACCATCATTTTTCTTGAGCATTTTTAATTTAGGTGACTTGAGTTGAAATTCCTCCCTAGGGTTAGGTGAAGACTAGAAAAATGAGACCAAGTCAACATTTGGTGTCTTCAGGGGGGAAAGGGTTTGGGTAGAAAGCTCACAAGCCTTGGCATGATGTCTTTGTCAGCATTCTCTCACACAATAGTTCCTTTTAGTTTTAGTCGAGACTTGTGAAGGTTCAGAACCAATTGACATAGATTATTTTTCTTCCCTTATCAGGGGAAGAACAGAAGAAACTCCAATAGGTTGAGAGATACATGATGCCAAGAATTTTTTTAATAGGACATAGGAGGTGGGATTGCGACATATATATGAGGAATAAAAGGAGTAGGAAGAAGACCAGGTCCAAAATGAGGAAGAAAAATATCCATGGGTGTAGGGTCTATAGGTTTACTCAAGGCCAATATCATTTCATTTTTCCATTTTTTGTAAGATAAGAAAAGGATGTCGTTTCGAGGCTCTAAGGGCTCAAGTTGTTTAGGCCAAAAGTTTAATGAAAAACTTTAATTTCCTATGATTTTTTGTGGATTGGTAAAGGCTATGATTAATTGTGATAATAGTGCCATTATGAGGGAATTTTAAATATTTGTTAATTGTAGAAAGGATAGCTTTAATGGAAGAGAAACAAGGATGTCCCAACTTCACATGAAATTGGTCTAATATAGGAATAATAGCAAAGATGACATCTAAGCACTTATTACCAACCTCAATAGGAAGCAAAGATTACTTTAGTGGTAAATATTCACCAATGGCGAATTTTTCACGTCGGCCATGTCGGAAATGGTGAATATTTTGTACCGACTGGGGGTGGCCATGTCGCCAGAACATTATCAATTTCCGTCAAAGTCACGGCCCGATCACCATATGTTTTATGCAATTAAATGTTTCTATGCGATGATTTCGCCAATACAATATACGATGGACACACGATAAATTTAATTTTTTTGCCTACATTCTCCAAGGTTGCGTTAATAGACAATCATAATTTGCCTATAGGCATGCAAAGATTTGTTAGCTAGGAGGACCCAATTTGCCCGACATTTTTCCAATGCGTGTCTCCATTCACCCCAACTTTTGCCAAATATATTGTATTTGCCAATTATTTGGACGACCTATAATCGCCTCAAAAATTACATAAGTCGTATTTGGATGACCTATAATCACCTCAAAAATTACATAAGTCATGTTATAGTTACGCGAGATTCACCAAATATTTGTATACCATATAAAATTCCCACGGAATTCACCATATAAGGATTGGTATAAATACATGCAAAGCTCAGATCTATCTCAACACAATTTGGTGGGTTCTAGGCTCTAAATTTTGATCAATAGCGAAGTTTCAGACCAAGGAAAATCATTGTTGTTGACTGCATTGGCAACTGCTAGTGACCTAAAGGTGAGCGATTATATTTTTGAAGTGTTATAATATTATTCTAAATTTATCTATATTTGTTTGTATTGTTTTCAGTTTTATTCAGTGGAGACCCATCAGTGCCAAGTAGTCAAGACTCAGGAGGGACATTCAGACCTCAGACATCTAGATTGTAGGTCGTAGGACCAATGAAACATATATTATACATTATAGTCTATTGTTGCTTCTTCAACAAATTGATATTTTTTTGGCAGCCTTTATTTCGTTGGAGATGTTGAATAGGAAGAGGGGTAGGAAACCTGAATGTGGGGAAGGCCATGAGAGGCCAACAAAAAGTAGAACATTGTCTTCATACTTTGGCATTGGAAAAGATTGTAGTGAAAATCAGGAAGGTACATCATCACAAGTACAAGTACAAAATTCGCTACCTACACTGCATGTTGAAGACGGCGGGGAACCTCATATCTTAGATCAGGATGATCTTGAAGAAGATTATATGGTAGATGCCCAAGTTAGCCGAAATGATATAATCAACTTGGGTGATAATTCCATTGATGATAATGCACGGGAGGGGAAAAGAAAAGCCATATCAAAAAAGGGTGAACAACAATCAAAAAAGGATCGGGAGTGGGATATGTCAGTGAGGAATTTTCAAATTAATTGGGCATCAAAGTATCCATTCCTTGAACTAGTGGAGAATCCAATTGAAGGCGAGCCTCCAATAGAATGCACGTGTAAGATTTGCACTTGGAAACATAACAAGAAAATTAGGTTGCAGCTAAAATTTGACACCATAGAAAAGCATATGGGTAAAGTTTATGAAAAACAAATGATAGACGGGGTTGAAAAATCAGTGATAAGATGGAAAACAAAGGAGGAATGTAAGCATGTGAGGAATGCTGAAGAGTATTATTTTCATGAGAAAATACAGACAAAGCCTATTGAAGTTAAAGGTTCTATTGAAGCTAGTTTTGGAAAAGCAATGCAAATAGAACAACTGGGAAAAGCTATTCAGTTAAGCGTTGCTTTTTATATTTTGAGTAGAGGGCATGCTATGACAGATTTCCCATCAATTAGTGGTTTATTACACTGTTTGAAAGTTCCTAACTATCCCAATAGATACTGGTTAGTAAACAGTGGATGGGAATGGGCAAGTTGTCTTGCTAAGGTTGAAAAAGAAGATGTCAAGGAAAAAATAAGAGAGTCAAACTTTATTGCATTTTCTTTAGACGAAGTTATGACAGTAGAAAATACTTCATGGGTATGCATGCATGTTTATATTGTATAGAATCATACCCGCCAACCTCATCTACTATCTGTTGCTAAAATGAAGGAGAGTGTGACAACGTAAAATTTATTTCAACTAGTAAAGAGAAATTTAATTGAATATGGAGGTATGGATGACATGACGGTAACCAAAAACCTAGTAATCAGAAATAGAGAAATGCATAAATGTTAAAGCAAGGGAGAATTTGAGAATACAAATTTACAGGCTGAAGTTTTGCACTGTGCATCATAGATTCATAGGCTGGATTAGCAAATTAGCAATAGCAAGTGTTGTTTTTTTCCTATTCACAAAACAAATCTATTTCAAACAATGCCAAATTCCAAACAAAAAATAACATAAAAACTTGAAATTAAGAGTAAAAGAAGAAAATTGTGCAATACATACTATGATTCTTAATATTTCTATGCCAGTTTTTGTAGGGTCCTCCACTCTTCGTCTGATGGAAGGTCAATATTCTATAAACTATGGAAAGTCAACTGCATCTTTTTCAACATTCCATATTTAGAAGATTGACCTGACATCACTGTTTCATCCAATACCGAATTTAGAGTTGTAAATGGTTGGATGAATTCCAGAAAGCTTTGGGGAGTTGTGTCCTTAGGAAGCAAGTTTAAATTAGTCTTCTTTTTTATCTCCATCCTTTTTTTTGTAAGCTTCTTTTCCAATGGATTTATTTGATGGGTCAACGGTCTTAGGCAAACCAAGTTTAATCAAATTATTTTTCTTTTCTTCCAACTTCAATATCTTTTTTCCATATTTTCCCATAACTTCTGATGTTTCCCTTAGTTTCTGGCATTTTTGAATGATAGATGATGTCCTAATTGTGGCATCAATGCGGCTCTTAATTCCCGTAGATGCCAAGTAGCTATCAGTGGTACTGTAGACTACTTGCAGAATCATTGTTGCAATATCCTCTTTTGAGTAAACATTCATGCTCTTCTCAAAGTGCCCTTTGATTTTCATATAAATTACTCTCAGACTTTCATTCAATTCAAACCATTCACACAACTTGTCACTCCTCTGCATTATTTGCCACCAAATGTTTTATTGTATATACTTTGTTGTATTTTTTATATTATCTTTCAATCTATCCTACAAAGTTTTTATTTTATCATTTGCATTGTGCAGGTCTTCTTTCATTTGTGCATATTTTTTTCTTTCTTCCTCTACTTCCTCTTGCAAATGTTTTTCTTTTTCCTTCCCACGATCCAATAGGTCCTATATTTTTCTTATTTCGGTAGTAGTAGACTCATAAATTTTGTATAATTTTTGAAAACTGGCTCTTTCCTCATGAATTTTTTTACTGCTTTTAGCCAGTTTTTCTCTCAGGTCCTTCAATTTTGCATCCATCTTCTCCTGCTCTACAATTTCTACTACAAACTCCAAATTTTTTATCATTTTCTGTAAATCATTTCACTTGTTATCTACTGCTTTCCTCCTTGATTTTTCATTTGCCAAGTCTGCCTATAACTTTTCTATTTGTTTCTGTTGTTTATTTTTTTCTCTCTCCAACTTTAGCAGTGAAGTGTAGACCATTTCGCCAGTCCTTTTTGACACACTAATTTTTTCCACATTATGTACTTTGGAATAATCCATTTGGAGGGTGATAACTTGAAATTCAGAGGGATCTATCTGACTGTGTGGTGGATTTTTATCTTTAGTTGGGGCCGGGGGCATAACAACCATGAACTCCATCATATCTTTTTGTGGGTCATATGTTGGAAATACCTTGTTCCTTGCAAGTTGTTCATCTAAAACTTCAGTCAAGGAAACCCTATGAAATGATTTCTTTTTTTCTTTATTTTCTTTTGTTGTGTGTTCATTTTTTTCATAGTAATCACGAAATTGAAAATCTAGGCTTGCTGAGGCAACTGAATGCTTGAAAGGTGACATAGGAATAACAGAGGCTCCAGTTCCACTTATTCCTATGGTTTTAACTAATGCTTGACTAGGATTACCAACAACAATTCATGATCCTATCCCACTCCCACTAACACTTTCATGTGTAGTTTTCATTATCTTTTTAGGTGTGTGATTTGAAGCTGCAAATGATTATTTTATAGTGTTAGTGGCACTTGATATGGGATTCTGAATAGTATGAATATCTACCACTAGTGGCCTCTTGTGAGAGATATTTTGTTGTAGCCCTTGTCCAACATCAAGACAAGTAGTATCAGTAGTACCCATGCCAACCCCACCAATCACAGTGACACTTGACTAAACAATAATGGGAATACTATCCCCAGATTCCCCACCTGTGGCAGTGGCACTTGATTTACCACCAATGGGAATACCATGATGTGGTGGTGGTTGTGGATTTGAACCTGAAACAAATGTATTTGGACCCTGAGGGTAATGAGTAGTACCTATCCGTGATGAATCAGAAGAATCAAGTCCAATGACTGGTTTAACAGGAGCTTTTGATTTTGACTCTGATGGAAGTTGTACCTGAAGTGGATACCAAATGCCCTCTCCTCTAGGACCTAGACCACCACCTTCAAAACCCATTTTTTCCACAATGCTTGCCCCTTTGGTATATTTTTCTTTCATGGACTCATTGACTCCACCTAATATTTTAGGGACTGTAGTAGTTGTTGGAGTGGGCTCAACCTCATACTCATCATCATCTTCACTCCTATCATATGGTGCTATGGGATGCTCCATATTCTACAATTTGCTAAACTCTCCATCCTCATCGATGGTCTCAAATTCTGCACTGGTCTTTGGTTCACCGAGATTCTTCCTCATAGTCCAAAAACCATTTATTTTGGTTTGAGTCCAAAAACTCTCTTTACATTCTTGCAGAATTGATTTGGAAATAGATTTGTTAGATGGATTAGCATATTTTTAGTTGAAATTGTAGGACTAGTGCAGGAGCACCTAGGACTTAGGCTATCTAGTTTTCTCAATTTTGGCTTGTACTGACCCTATCCAAGTCATTATTTAATAAGGACTCCAGGAGGGTCCAAGAGTTAGTGTTTTGAGTCAATGTAGGCCTAGGTTGAGTTCATTCTTAGGTAATTTGCATTTTTGTGTAAATAGTGGGTTTGAGTAGGTAGTTGACCTTCTTGATGGTCAAAAGTGTCAAAAATTGGTATAGGCATTAGGGAGGGTTAAATTAGTCTTATAAATTTTTTAAAATTCATGTGTGATGACTTAGAATAGGTCTCATAGGTTGGGAAGACCAAAAAGTGAAAAAGTGCAAAATTGCAAAAAATCATCATGACAACTTTTGTCCTAAATTGGTTAGCAATGGAGTTAGGGATTGAACAATTCCCTAGGATGAATCCACACATGGTAAAAGCTATAAGTACCCTCTCTTTCATGGCTACCAAGGTTGGAGAATGTGTTTTGTAAGTTCAACAATCTAAAACTACTCATTTTCAGACTAGTTGGTAACATTCTGGCTTGATTTTACTCATTTTCTGATTGAAAATGGATTGAATCCATTGATCTAGAAATTGATTGAGTTTTTCTAGTGTGTTATAGTATTTTTGGTTCCATTTCAATCTTTGTAGATAGTTTACTTTGGTATTTTCTTGCGTTGGTTTGTAAACAGCTAGTTTTGGCTTCTATATAGCAGTTTTATGTAAAATCGTTGCCCCATGAATTCCACACGTGCTACCATCATAGCCTATTGGGACATGAAGGGAAATTAATTGTATAGTGTATATAGGAAGGGAAAACTACTAGAGATGAGTTTCAATATGACTGTCACCTTGTTCTAAGTGAGTCCAGGAGCAACCCGACTAGAGGAAATAAGGTAAAATTGAAGTGTTGAGTGCAAGGGTGAATGCCAAACCACCATCTAAGCTTTTAGAGGGGTCCATGAAGTTGGGAAAGAGTTTAAAATGCAAGGAGAACCCTTGACAAGGTGATTTAATGCACAAACCCCAACTTGACCAGTCACTACTAGCTAGAAGGCCTAGAAACTCTTCAAAACCCTCATTTTGGGGTTAGCATATTGTATGGTGGAGTAAGGAGCCAAAACCACAAAAATCGCTTGGGGTTAGGTGAAAAATTGAATAAAATTCAAACTTTCTAGGGGGTCTTTTGGACCGTTTTCACTCAAGCCCTAGAAAATTGGATTTTGGAGGCCTAATAGGGCTAATTTCCTTGTAGCTCTTTTCTAGGCAAAATATTGAAATCGGTAAGAAAACTAATGATTACAAACCTCAAATGGATCCTAAAGGCATTCAAAACATGTTATAAGACACCTCCACATCTTTGCATCAATTCAAAATAGTAGGAGGTCAATTTGACAAGTTGAAGCCAAGCAACCATAATTGAGCACATGGGAAGCATTGTAACTTGGTAGGGTTCCTAGCTAAAGCACTTGAAGAAAACACCTTGGAATGGTTAAGAAGAAAGCCTTATAACAGACTAAGAAGGACTTGGAGGTCTAGAGAGCAACTAGGCCTGCTGAGTTGGTGGAATTGAGCAACACCAACTAGGTGAAGTGTTGAGCAAACTAGGTGAACCCCATCAAATTGGTATCAGAGCTTATAAGATTTGGGCTAGGTGAGTAGATGCGCTTAGTGGAATCTATAGGAGATAATAGCATGGTGACCAATGTAGAGTTGTCAAGGAAAGTGGATGATCGAGAGGAAGAGAATAGACTCCTGAAGGAGAAGTTGCTAGAATTGGAGAGTAAGCTTGGTGAGGTAGAAACCAAGGCAGATGAAGTGTTGGTAAAGGTAGAAGGAGTAGAAGGGAAGGGTAAAGAAGTGTCAGAGATAGACAAAATACTTGAACCTGATCCTAACCTAGAGTGAGAACCCTTCCTAAAGGCATTGAAGGCCTTGAGTGGTAAATCACTAGAAGGATTGCCATTGTTCACTGGTAAGATGGAGGCAAAAGTGGTCCTAGAATGGATAGAAGTCATGGAGAACCATTTTGAATGTGAAGGAATAACTAAAGCCTAGACAATCAAGGTAGCCAAGTGAAGGATGAGAGGAGCTTCTCTCACATGGTGGAAATTTGTGCAAGATGAGAGGAAGAAAATGGGCAAAGCACCCATCTCTTCTTGGAAAGGGATGTTATTCAAAATCAAAGAAGTCTATCTCCTTGATGACTATGAAGTGCAAATTCATAGGAAGAGGCAAAACTTAAGACAAAAAGACCTTTATGTCAGTAGCTATATGAAGGAGTTTCACAAACTTAGTCTTAGATCTCATGCGATGGAAGAAGAGAATCTGAAGGTTGCTAGGTACCTAAATGGTCTACAATAGAACATCTAAGAAGAAATAAGTCTAATGAGCCCAAAAATAATCCATCAAACCTATCAACTTGTCCTTAATGTGGAGGAAAAACTAAAAAGAAGACATGACTCAAGTAGCAATAGGGGCAAGGGTAGAGGAAGAGACAATAGAGGCCATAGGGGAGGCTTTGGAGGAAGAAGCTCTAAACAAAGAACACAAGGAGAGTCTAAACTCACTGAGCAACAAGAGAGTGACACTAATAGAGGAGGATTCAATAGAGGAAGGGGATCCAACTGTGGTTTCAGAGGGATATCTAGTGTCCAAGGTAGAGGTTCCTCATATTTTCCAACAAGTGTTACCATTGCAACCAACTTGGTCATCCAGCATATAGGTGTCTAGAGAAGGGAACATCATCACATGGTAGTGAAAGAAGAGTGAGCTATCTTCAAGAAGAGTCTTCAAGCAGCAAGAATTCAGAGGTTGCCTTAGAGTCAGAGGTAAGTGACAACTTGATGATAAGGAGAACTTTGATCAAAGAACCAGTCAGAGAAGAGCCAAGCCAAAGAAGGTCCTTATTTAGGATCAAATACAAGATTATGGACAAAGTTTGCAAAGTGATCATTGATTCAGGATCTATAGACAACATTGTGTCAGAAGAGGCAGTGAGTAAGCTCAAATTGCAAAGGATACCTCACAACAATCCTCATAGAGTCACTTGGTTGAACAAAGGCCTACATTTCCTAGTCAATGGGAAAGCATGGGTGGATTTTACCATTGAGAGGTATAAGCACAAGGTGTTGTGTGATTTCCTACCTATGGATGCATGCCATCTTCTATTGGGAAGACCATGGAAATTTGATAGATAAACTATCCATGATGGAGCCAAGAATGCATACACATTCAAGAAAGATGGAGTCACATTCAAGATTCAGTCTATCCTTGAGGAAGGTGAAAAGAGGGCAGCAGGTCCTAATGTTCTTTTGGTAAGTGAAAAGCAATTCTTGAAGACACTTGAAGAAGGTGAAGGTATAGGGTTTGCACTATTAGTGAAGCCCAAAGAGGAAGACAAGAAAGAGCAGCCAGATTTGCTAATAGAGGTGTAAGATTTGTTGAAGAAATTTAAAGGCATAGTAAGTGATGGACAACCAGCCACCTTACCTCCTAAAAGAACCATAAGCCATCAAATAGACTTCATTCCCGAAGCATCCTTGCCTAATAAGGTAGCTTATAAAATGACTCCTCAACAAAATGTTGAGATTGCCAAGCAAATCCAAGAGCTCTTAGACCAAGGCCTAATTATGAAAATCTTTAGCCCTTGTGTTGTCCCTACCATGTTAGCCCCAAAGAAAGGTGGTACTTGGAGATTGTGTAGTGATTCTAGAGCTATAAATAGGATCACCATCAAATATAGGTTCCCAATTCTTAGAATAGAAGACCTATTGGATTGTTTGGGAGAATCCAAGTACTTTACCAAGATTGACCTTAAAAGTGGATACCACCAAATTAGGATTATGGAGGGTGATGAATGGAAAACTGCCTTCAAGACAACAGAGGGTCTTTATGAGTGGCTTGTAATGACATTTGGCTTATCCAATGCTCCAAGCACCTTCATAAGACTCATGAATGAGGTGATGAAGGACTTCATAGGTAAATTTGTGGTGGTATATTTAGATGATATTCTCATTTTCAGTAAGTATAGGGCAGATCATATTAATCATTTGGAAGATGTATTACAAAGATTGTATGATGAAAAGATAACCATGAACTTGGATAAGTGTGAGTTTATTAAGCAGGAGTTGGTTTACCTTGGGTTTGTGTTGTCTCAAGGAAACCTCAAGATGGATCCCAGCAAGGTTGAAGCCATTGTCAATTGGCCTACTCCTAAGTCAGCAATAGAGGTGAGAAGCTTCCATGGACTAGCTCAGTACTACAGGAAGTTCATTAGGCAATTCAGTGCTATATGTGCACCAATGTTAGACACCATTAGAGGTGGAATGAAGGCAAAGTTTCAGTAGGGTGAAGAAGCAAACAAAGGTTTTGAAACCTTGAAGGAGAAGATAGCTACTCAACCGGTGCTAGTGTTGCCTAGTTTTGAGAAACTTTTCATAGTGGAATGTGATGCAAGCAATGTTGCAGTAGGTATTGTCCTAAGCCAAGAAGAAAGACCAGTATCCTTCCATAGTGAGAAGCTAAGTGATGCCAAGAGGAAATACTCCTCTTATGATCTTGAGTTATATGCTTTAGTGCAGGCTTTGAGGAAGTGGAGACACTATCTCCTTCCTAAGGAATTTGTAGTCTATACAGACAACGAAGCATTGAGTTTTCTAAAATCACAAGACAAACTCATTCATAAACATATGAAATGGGTGTACATGTAGGTCTACACATTCACCATTAAGAACAAGAAAGGGCAACTAAACCAGGTAGCTGATACATTAAGTAGGAGACTTTTGATAGTCCAAGAAATCCAATTGAGAAGCATACATGTGGACAGTTTTAGAGATTTGTACCCAGAGGATGAAGACTTATCAAATGCCTACAAGGTGTGTAAGGAGTATCAAAATCACTTCCATAGTGAGTATTCTAATTTTAGCTTGCAAAAAGGACTATTGTTTAGAGGTGGGCAGCTTTGTGTGGCTAGAGGCTCAATGAGAGAAAATCTCATTCAAGAGAAGCATAATGGAAGCCTTAGTGGACATTTTGGAGTCAATAAGACTCAAGAGTTGGTTCAAAGGTATTACTATCGGCCAAGGATGAATCAAGATGTGAAGAAGTATGTGGAGACTTGCATAGTTTGCCAAAAGGCCAAAGGTACTTCTACAAATGTCGGTTTATACCAACCTCTTCACATACCAAATAGACCTTGGGAATGCATTAGTATGGAATTTGTAGTAGGTTTATCAAGGACAAAGCAGGGATATGATAGCATTTATGTCATTGTGGATAGATTTAGCAAAATGGCTCACTTTGTGCCTTGCAAGACTACTCATGATGCATGCCAAATAGCTCAATTGTTCTTGAAAGAGGTAGTGAGGTTACATGGTTTACCCATGAGCATTGTTTCAGATAGAGACTAAAAGTTTGGAAGACACTTTGGCAAAATCTTGGCACCAACCTTTCTTTTAGATCAGCTTACCATCCTCAAATAGATGGGGCAAACCGAAGTGGTGAATAGAATCTTGGGAAACTTATTAAGGTACCTTACTAAGGAATATGGTCAGACATGGGATCAACTACTTTCACAAGCTAAAGATGCATATAATGCCACCATGAATAGGACTACCAGCAAGAGCCCTTTTGAAGTGGTCTATGGTGTGCACCCAAGAGGCATTTTGGAGTTGAGAGACTTAGGAAGTGCAACAACAAGTAGTGGATATGCAAAAGACTTTTCTCAATCAATGAAGGAGGTCCATGAATCCGTCAAGCAAGCATTGATGGAGAACACAAGCAAAATCAAACAAAAAGTTGATGAAAGAAGGAAGAACCTCCAGTTTCAAGTGGGCGATCTTTCCATGGTGCACCTAAACAAAGAAAGGCTACAACAAGGAGTGCTTAACAAGTTGAAAATGAGGAGGATAGGTCCATGTGCCATTCTATCCAAGTATGGAGAAAATCAATACAAGGTGGATCTACCTAGTGACATAGGATTGTCACCAGTTTTCAACATAGCAGACTTAGTTGCATACAAGGGACCAATTCAAGGTTCAGATTGCAGTCACTCAGAGGTATCGGATGACGTGAACAACCTTTAGTTGCCAGCCAAACCAAATCGAAAGGCCGAGAAGGTGTTGAGTTCAAGGATCGCCAAGAAGACAAGGCATCAAACCTATTGGGAGCACCTAATCAAATGGTAGGGTATGGATGATGCTAAAGCTAGATGGGTGCTTGAGATAGAGTTTAAGAAGCTTGGAATTGATCAAAATCTGATTCCCAAGGAGGTGACATGATTTTCTTTTGTTTGGGAGAATTGTGCAGGAGCACCTAGGACTTAAGCTATCTAGTTTTCTCAATTTTGGCTTGTACTAACCCTAGACAAGTTACCTGAAAATGTTAACCCTCAAATTGGACAACGAGATTAAAAAAAGAAAAAAAGGCGGGATGTAGGTGTTCTAGATTTTACCTGGAATATCTATTTCACTAGATTGGTGCAGACAGTCTCTGTTGCAACTTGCATTCCTCAGTCTAGTAGTTGTTTCTGAATCTCCCTCGATTTCCTGGTTTGTCCATGAAATGAAATACGATTTTGATTTACGAGTCTCTTATTTTGAGAACTCTGAAAAGTACAAAAGTAATACCTAAAGGGCAAAATATCTAGAATCATGTTATAATTTTATTAATTATTATTAATAACTATTCGATGTCGAAGGACAAAACATTCATTTATTCAGTATAAATTCTAAGGAAATTAAATGTAAAACGTTCAATTCCTTGCAAAGTTCTCACAAATGTGTTCACTTCCCACATTCAGGTCGAAATCCACCCTAAGTTGTTGATCATTTCTCATCCAACGGACGATGGTACGTGTTGTCAGATGTCGCGGGTCCCATGACTTCTACCATTTCGGTATGTCACCATACTCATGTGACTTTGCGGGTCTGTTTTTTAAGTCTGTTTATTCATTTTAAACTTCTGCTCGAAAAAGAGCTTTATAGACTTAATTATATTTAATTAAATTTAAAATGTTCAGTTCTGGGTGAAGTTCTCACAAATGTGTTCACTTCCCACATTCAGGCCGAAATCCACCCTAAGTCGTTGATCTTTGCTCATCCAACAGACAATGGTACTTGTTGTTAGATGTCATGCGTCCCATGACTTCTGCCATTTTTTGGCCACATCACCATACTCATCACTTTTTGGGTCTATGTTTTTAAGTCTATTTAATCATTTTAAACTTCTGCTTGAAAAAGAGCTTTATAGACTTAATTATATTTAATTAAATTAAAAACGTTCAATTCTGGGCAAAGTTCTCACAAATGTGTTCACTTCCCACATTTGGGCTGAAATCCACCCTAAGTCGTTGATCTTTCCTCATCCAACGGATGATGGTACTTGTTTTCAGATGTCATGGGTCCCATGACTTCTTCCATTTTTTGGGCACACCACCATACTCATGTCACTTTTCGGGTCTGTTTTTTAAGTCTGTTTAATCTTTTTAAACTTCTGCCTGAAAAACAACTTTATAGACTTAATTATATTTAATTAAATTTTAGATGTTCAATTCTGGGCAAAGTTCTCACAAATGTGTTGACTTCCCACATTCAGGCCGAAATCACCCTAAGTCGTTGATCTTTTCTCATCCAACAAACGATGGTACCTGTTGTCAGATGTCGTGGGTCCCATGACTTCTACCATTTTTTGGGCATGTCACCATACTCGTGTCACTTTCCGGATCTGTTTTTTAAGTTTGTTTAATCATTTTAAACTTCTGCTCGGAAAAGAGCTTTATAGACTTAATTATATTCAATTAAATTTAAAATGTTCAATTCTAGGCGAAGTTATCACAAATGTGTTCACTTCCCACATTTGGGTCGAAATCCACTCTAAGTCGTTGATCTTTGCTCATCCAACGGACGATGGTACCTGTTGTCAGATGTTGTTGGTCCCATAATAAGAGACATTTAAAGATGTGCAATAGTTTGAGATAACTATTAAATATAATGTTAATATTATTTGTAAAAATATGAAATTCAAAAATAGTATAAAACATGAAGCTTTGTTTCTAGAATAAAACAAATAACTAAATAAAAATATAAATTTTGATATACAATTTGAAAGGTAAAATTTTAATATAAAAAAGAAAACATTCAATATTAAATCTAAAATATTAATTTAAAGTTTAACAAAATTCTTTAAAAATATGTTTACGATATATAATTTTAAAATATAGTTTAAAAATATATATAAAAGTTCAACATAAATTTAGTGTAATATAGATTTTAATTTAATAAATAAATAAAGACTAAAAATATATATAAAAGTTCAACATAAATTTAGTTTAATATAAATTTTAATTTAATATAATTTTATTGATAATTAATGTGGTGAATCTTATTGATAAACCTGCACCTCCTAAGAACCTATGTAATATGCATTACCTTTGATCCTAGTGAGACTATTGGAAATTGAAATTTGAAACACCCGATGGCCTAGTATAAGTCTATATATCACCTGCAAAGATCAAAGACATACTCTCATAGAGTCACGAGGGGTTCTCATTGATGATTGATCCAACATGTATGGTGAATGTATTAAGTTAAGAATATCTTTATACTTTACAATTGCATGAAGTAACATATTGATATGACAAATTTTATTTAGTGGTTAAGATCTTAGATGGTTTCTCTTGTCCTACTATAGGTTCTATTACTCTTCTAGTTCCCGTTAAGGTTGGTACTAAGTGCTTGGATGTCATTTTTGCTATCATTCCTAAATCCTACTTCAGATCAATTTTGTGTGAAGCTGGGACATCCTTGCCCTTTGTTCTCTTCCATGAAAGCGATCCCATCTACCGGGTACCCTTCATAAATGTCTCAAATTTCTTCCTTATGATAAAATCTGACAAAAACTAAACTATAAATCATAGCATGTATCCAGTACCAACCCATGCATGCACTAGTTCAAAACTTCAAGTTCAACAAGTAAGTTGGAGTTTTAGTTCAAATCTTAACTATATATTTATAAAATTATAATCAACCATAATCAATGTACAAATAATTAATGGAATGAACTGAATTGTTTTTATATATATATTAAATATAGAGGAAGAAGCATTACATTAAAAAGATCACAATATTAAATTTATTTCCATTGTTTAACAAATTATTGAAATAACGTAGCTCATATACAAAAAGCATTTGAAAAACTTTAATTAATAAAAATGAAATAGAATTATAGAAAGCATTTTTATATCCATAAGACTCTAAGAGGCAAACTGAAACAAACTAGAATTTGAAAAATTATCATTAATATTTATGCTTTGGAAATTTACAATTTTTACGTCTGAGACTTGAGTCCCTCAAAAATTTAAAAGCCAAAATGAGTGAGTCACTGAGCTTGTTAGGTTTGGAGGACATAGGAAAAAAAAAACTACTAGGGGCCTAGGGGGGCGGGGCTAGGGCATAGGTATTGGATGGTTTACAACTTTGCCTTTAGAATCTGGCCCTCCTTCCATGTAGAATTCTTCAAACAGCATAAGCTGAGAGAATTCTTCAAGCCACATGTAGTTTGGAAAGTTCTCCAGGAGCAACCATTTCCGAAGGAAGTCCCTACCAATCCACGCCCATTCCTATGACGCGTCAAGTGCTCCGCATTCAGGTTTAGGAGAAACGGTTGCCTGGCCATTGGCACTATTTGGTCAGGGAGGAGAAGCTTGGATAACTCACTCACCCAAGGGATCCCCACCCCTACTTCTACAAGGACGACAACAGTAATGTCATCTCCAAGGAAGTCTTCCTTAAAAGCCTTCCTCAACAGCATCAACATATCCACCTTGTCTCATTCGAGGTCCAGAAGAGAAGCTAAGAATCGAGATGTAATGTCTGTTTTAACACGATATCTATTTTCATTTCGTAGAAACTCTCTACCCAACACCATCCGCACAACCTCATTGGTGAAGGACCCAACCTCCTTGCAGACTGATTGGAGGGTTGGGTCTCTAATGGAGCCCAGAAAGGCCCTCTGGTCCTCTACAGAAATGCTTGTCAAGTGGATGGGAGTGTCCATCTTGAGAAAATAGATTAACAAATTAAACAACCTGAACCTATAAACCTAAACCAGAGGAAGAATTTAAATATTGTGAGCTCTGATGATTTATCTACCATATGGAAAAGGCTAATTGAAGATGAAAGAAGCAGAGATCGTATATAAATAATTGAAGCTCTTGATTGTAATAATTACTTCTCTAAGGTCGTATTAATTGCTTTAAATTTTTTTAAATCTTGCATATCTCTGCAAATCTTTCCCATAAATGCACGAGTGTGCGAAATTGGAAACAACTATAAACTAGTACCAAGTTGGCAAGTACCACATTGGAAGTCATGGGGACAGAGTGGATTGCAGTAAGTGAATAGATATATATTAAATGACCAAAATTATCAATCGTGATTCATGACATTTGATATGTGTCTATTGAATCCAATTCCATTCCGGGCACTTTCTAGTGAGCTATGTTCTCTTCAAAAAATTGGGCCGAAATAAAACTTCAGCCATTGATCTACGATCATCGAACGGTTTAAAACTATTGATGGATTTTAGGTATGTGTCACCCTTCATGTGTCAAAGAGGCCACACTTACTAATACATCATGTAGAGTCTGGACTCAATGTGATGTACTGATGTGATGTGATGTGCCTTGTCTATTAATGGCAATGAATTCATGAAATTGTCAATAAATTATATATTTTTCCATAAATAACAAAATATTCACCAAAACAAATTAAATAATTTTCAAGCGGTGGACAAAAATTGCCAATACATTTAAATAATTTTTCCTTCGGAGTAAAATTTTTCGCCCATACAATTATATATTTGTTTCTTTTATCAAAAATTATTCGCCTCCTATAATATATTTTTTCCCCATAGAACAAGGTATTATTCACCAAAAATTTATGGATTTTTTGTACCCTGGAAAAAAATTGCCAATACAAAATAATTTTGTTCCTTATTTTGAAAAAAAAATTCGCCATCAATATGAAAATTTCCACCCCAAAATAATGTCTGATTCGCTAGGATTTTACAATTTTGCTTCGGGGGTGGTTTCTTAAAGTTATCCCTGATTGGAAGAATAATAGAACCAATAGTAGGGCAAGAAAAACCATTGTACACCTTAACCAGAACATTATATTTATCATATTTTACTTGATGCAATTTTTGGGTAAAATTATGTTCTTTATTAATCACATTCACCATACATATTAGATCAATGACCACCCCTCATGAGAGTTTGTCTTTGATATTCATAGTAATATATAATAGGCCATCAAGTGCAACACTAGTCTCACTAGGATAAAAGGTAATACATAAATGTTTTGTAGGTTAAGGTTTGTCAATGAGGTTCACAACATTGTTAGATTCTATACCAAGGTCATTGGGGAAGAAGGCAAGTCGCTCAAATTCAAGAACATTAGTAGAATGAGAAGGAAACAGATCGGTGAAGATTTGAAGATTTTGGTTGGGAGGAGTTGTAGATTTATTTCTTTTGTCATTCACACCAGCTATAGATATAGTATTGTTATCAATAAAGTCTTGAATCTTATGCCTCATTTGGTAACATTTCTCAGTGTCATGACCTGGTTGACGATGATATTAACAAAACAATTTTGGATCATGGGAAGTTGGAAATGGTTTAGAATGGTCAATTGGTTTGATGGGAGAAAGTTTCAACACATTAGAATTCATAAACCTCAACGTTATACTATGAAAAGACCCAAAAAGAGGAGTTAATTATTTTCTAAAGTATTTGGATAAAGGAGCCACACTTGGTGTCATGGCTGCCCCTTGACTATTGATGTTATCATTTATCTTGATGAAACCTTTGTTGGGTTTGAACTTCATAAATGATTGTTGAGTGCTCTCATTATTATCAACCAGAGTCATTGAAGAAGATGATTCAAATTGAATCATTTGAAGTTGATAATAATGAAGCACCACACACAATTGCATGAAAGAAGTAAACACAAAAAATAGAAGCTTATCTCTAATATCCTTTTATAAATTAGCAATAAAAATTCTTTGAACATCATGATTAGGCACATGATAAGAAATTTTTTGATACAAATGTTTATATCTACCAATAAAATCAATCACTTTTTCTTTAACTCCTTGCTTAGGATGAATCAAATCAATCAAAGTAATCTTAGGACTAATCTTATTTTGAAATTGTTGAATGAAAGAATTAGCCAATTGTTGAAAAGAAGTAATAGAATAAGGAAACAAAAAACAATACCATTGCAAGGCTTTATCTCTAAAGGTTCAAGTAAATAATTTTCCATGAGTCTTTGGTCATGAGAAAAATCACTACACAAGGTTTGAAATATCTTCACATGACTCAAGGGGTCACCTTTTCCATTGTATAACTCTTATTGAGGGATTTACACATGCTTAGGGGGAACTGCGTGGACAATCTCAACAGATAGTGGGCTCGCTGCATCAAATGTGGAAACACTGAATTTGAATTGAGTTAAATAAACCAATTGGTATTGTAAGGATGAAACATTTTGAGCTAGGTTATTGATAGTTGTTTCGGTGGATGGATTTCAATTGGACATACTATATTGTGATGGAGAAGTAATATTGTTGTAAGTGGAGGTTGAGAATAAGGAGGGGGGACATTATGGTATGTTGGTATGGGAAATGGTTGTGAAACAAATGGAAGACTCACATAAGGAGGTATGTAAGAATGTTGATTAATACGATTGTCCCCATGAATAACATGTGTAGGATTAACATTTTGTGTGGAAGTAATGATGATACAAGATGTAAATGTAGGCACACTAGGTAAGGATGTAGGCATGGGAATGGAATGGTTAACTTAGCTAGTGGGTTGAGAGTAACCAAGGACTTCAACACTACTTTTGATTGGTATAATATTGGTATCGACGATATGAGCAAGGCCACGCACCACATCCACAACTACCTTATCACTTTGAACTATTCTTTTCAATCCTTCAATTAAGGGGATTGCTTCACTACCTGGGTATTGTTGACCCATCCATTGTTGAAGATTTTCAAACTCATTATCAATCTTCTTCAATTGGTCAATAGTAACCCTAGTTAGTGAGTCATCTTCATCATGCGAAGTATGAGGGGAACGAGTCTCCATGATGTGGGGTATGTCATGTGTGAGATTAGATGAAACACCAACATTCACATGGAATAGGTTAGTCAATTGGGGTTCCATATCCTTAGTATTTAAACCTTGGGAAACCCTAAGTTTATAACTTCTTCTCATTGGAATAGTGGATGTAGGACTAAGGGTAACAAAACTCATGCACAATGAAGGAAATATAAAGTGCAAAGATTGGAAATGTAAACTATGATTAAACAATGCAATTTCTTTGTAAAATAATTGTTTAACCAATGAATTAAACACTGTGAATTATGATATTAAACACTAGATGTATCTAAATCTGAATATAACATGTTATAACAATCAAAGAAGCATAGAATTGAAAAACTATACTATCCACAAGTCAATTTTAGAAGAATAAATTAGGTTTTTTATGAATTTGACCTCTAAATTTATGTAATTCGAGTGCATACATGATCTATGAGTGCAAACATGAATGTTTAAGTGAATACAAATCAAATTTGATACCCAAAACTAGAAATAATGCAAATGTAAGAGCATTCGGTTTACCAAAATGTAAGGTAGGCTTTTGGAATTAGGGTTTCACCAATTAGGATAGTAAGACTCGTACCAATTACACAAGAACAAACTTACATTTAAAAGGGGGGTTAAACATAATAGATCTAGCCACAATTCAATTAGAGAAGAGGGCTAAGATGCTGGTTGAATTTACCTATTTGCTGATAATTGAAATGGAAATGGAATCTAATTTTAGTAGAATACTTTACTTTTGAGGGAAAGGCTAGACCTGAATTTGAATTCTTGTAATTGATGAAGCTTTCTTGATTCTTCATACCAAGAGTTTATAATTTCATGTAGAATGTCTTCATGGAAGTTTGATCACGGATGCCATCTTGAATGCTTGAACTTGACTCGGCCTATCCTTTAATGCTTGTTGAATGCTTGATTGCTTGCTCACTTGAATTGAATTTGAGAGAGAATAATTGAAAGAGAGATCCATACATCTTCAACTTCAAATGAGAGGGGTAGGTCGACTATTAATGAGACCAAATTTGAGTCTTGATTAGGAGGACCAAGGTGTCCTCAGCACTTTGGTCCTATTAATCAGGACTCAAATTTGAATAGGAGTAAAAAAGTGAGTTGAAAATGCAAATTTTATAAAAGTGTGCATAGAATCAAAGCAAACATTAGACACTGAACTTGACATAACACCAATGTGAGGTCTAGGTGTGGACAAAACTTGTATGCGAATACAATTTACGATGCTACACATATATATAAGAACAATATCACTATTGATTATATATATTGACATTGTTACTCTCTCTCTCTCATATATAATGTTAATCATATGACTATATATAGTGACATACATTGTGACATACATATAAAAGAAAAGTGAAGAGAGAGAGACATACATTATTGTTATATATATATATATATATATAAATAGTGACATATATATAAAGAAATTATTGTCAAATATATATATAAAATGTCAACAATATGACAGATATATTCTTTATTGACATGAACCCTTGGCACAAGATAGCCCTCATCACCATCGAACCCTCTCCCTAACATGTTCACGGGTATGAAAGCAGCTCATCTGAAATTCGTAATGGCAACTGAATTTACACAGCGGTAAAAGCTGATGGGCATAAATGTCGACGCTGAGTTTGAACGAGCGGCAAAGCTGACGGTATCTGCGCATACATGTCAACGGTATTTGCAAGAACATCTGACATGCCATGTCCTCAGGTCTTTGGTCAGCGCTTCCAGTGATTAGAAATGTCAAATATGGACTCTCCTCATATAACTGCGTTTCATCGACGTGGATTGTTATATGAATTTTAAAATCCAGGAATATAAATATTGAATAAGTCGGAAGTTCAGAACGATTCAAGCCGTCTTATACTGTGTTCAACACTGCCAATTACTATGACTCTCTGCACATATACCCAAATTCTTGAAATTTGGGTGTCACAACTACACCTCGAGAAATGCGGAGTAAGGGTAGGAAGATGCCACGATACATGGAAAGTCTCATTAGTGTGGGAATCCAAAATCAAACTATTTATTTATGTATTCAACAACATCATCCCACTTGTATTGCAGTGGATTTATATATCCTCTGACCACAAAGTAATTGGATGATTCTGGCCAAGATACCCATTTGAGCACATTGAAAGCTTTCTTGATCAGATACCCATTTGAGCACAATGACGAACTTCGTTGACCACACACCCGTTTGAGCACATTGAAAGATTCCTTGATCACATATCTACTTAAGCATATTGAGTTCTTTGTTGATGCAAAAATTCATTGCATTTCATTGAAAGCTTTCTTGTTCACAAATCCATTTGAGCACATTGAATGCTTTCTTGATGCAAAAATTCGTTTCATTCGTTGAGAGCTTTCTTCCTCACATATCCATTTGAGTACAAATTTCGCGAATGCTGTCTTGCTACTATTTTGTCATGGATTCAATCAATGTTGCATCATCAGCATACTCTGTAGCTGCAGGACTTCTCTTTCTGATATTCATCATTTTCCTGAAGAAGAAGAGTAAGAGGAGTTTGTCATTACCATTACCACCAGGTCCTCCTGGATGGCCCTTCATTGGAAACCTCCCTCAGCTTGGGGACAAGCCCCACCAATCTCTTTTCCTCCTTGCACAGAAATATGGGCCTCTCATGACTATCAAAATGGGCAGACAGACAAGTCTGGTTGTGTCATCTCCATCCATGGCAAGAGAAGTACTAAAGAACAATGACCAGAGCTTCTCAAGCAGGAAAACCAATATAGCTGCAAGGACATTTGCCTACCAAGGCACAACTCTAGTATGGAGTCCTTATGGACCTCAATGGCGCTTGCTTAGAAAGATCTGCACCACAGAGATTTTTAGTGCCAAAAGGTTGGATGCTCTGCAACATTTGAGAAGAGACGAGGTATTTACGGCTATTGATTACATCTTGAAGGATTCTAAACAGGGTAATATTGTAAATATTGGTGAAAGAGCTTTTATGATTTCTCTTGGCCTTGTGGGTAAGATGGTTTGCAGCCAAAAGGTATTTGAGACAGGCTCTGCACAAGCTGCAGAGTTTAAGAACATGGTTTGGGAAGTCCTCAAATTGACAGGGGTTCCGAATTTATCTGACCTTTTTCCTTTTCTGGCGAGGCTTGATCTTCAGGGACTGAATAGTAAAACTAAGATTTTAGCCCAGCGTTTTGATAAAATGTTTGACAGAATTATTGAGGAGCGACAAGTACAGAGGGCTGATACACAATACAACAGCAATGAAGAGAAGGACTTTTTGGATGTAATGTTGGATTTAAAAGAAGATGGTACACAACTTACACTGGAGAACATCAAAGGAATGTTTATGGTAAGTCACTTTCCAACGAAAAAATTGAAATGGATGTAATTGTGAACATTATCACTTATTTCATATTTGAGCAATTATGGATGTAATTGTGAACATTATCACTTATTTCATATTTGAGCAATTAGTTGTGGAAGATAGAAATGTATAATTATTTTATCAATTAGTTGTGAAAGATAGAAATGTATAATTCTTTCATCTTTGCAATTAGTTGCGAAAGATAGAAATGCATAATCTTTGTAAAATAAAATACAATACTGATACTAATCAGAAATGCATAAGAATCTTTTGTTACAACCAAAAAGAACAGAGAATCTTTTGTTTCAACCAAAAAAAGGAACAGAGAATCGGAAGAACTAGTTCACACACGGGTTAGAGATTGAAGGGCATTAAAGTCAAACAAGTATACATTAATACAATATATCTATAACTGAAATAGTACGTAAACAGATTAGCTTGCATCATCTTGAATTAAGTCTTAGCAATTTAATAAAATCCACTGGTTGATTGATCTCATCTCCAAAGAAAATTCTCTCCTTGAAATCTATGGTTGATGGTCCAGTTGACCAACCAGTCTGTCAACTTATTGGCCGATTGCTGAACATGATGGAAAGTGACCAATAGGCTAATTTAAGTGTTCTCCTGTGAAGAAGACGCCATTTTAGTTTGTTGTTGCCTTTGGTAGCCATTAATCTAAATTTGAGGTGGAGAGAATTAAGTACAGCCTATGCCTGCAAAGCTAGAGTGGTACCATTTCCACCAGTTAATAGTTGTACCATTTCCACCGTTTAATAGTTGTACCATTTTCTTCCTCCCAAGTCCAGCGGTTCTCTATATTATCCCCAAATCCTGCAAAGCCATATTGTAAATGACAGAGCCAGTGTTTCACTCTCAAATATACCCTTATTAAACTTTGCAGGATTTGGGGATTTTCTTCCGCCATATTAAACTTTGCAGGATATTAACTCCGCCATATTGTAAATGACATACCCAGTATTTCACTCTCAAGATTCTGATCCTTCTATTCCTGATCCTCTTAATATATCAGCAGTCAATATTCTTAACGGTTCATCCCAGTATTTCGCTCTAAAGATTCTGCGCCATAGACAATCATGACCAGCATAAATTCTCGAGATTAAATTATTCTGGAGATTCTTCTCCATACTCGTAGACATTTTGGATTTTGATCTAAGTATTTGCTGCCTGTAGGCAGATTCCTGAACAAAAAACAGGCTTTTAATTCTGTTAATTTCCTGCAGATTTGGGCTGACAGCCAACAGGTTGTCATCAACAAAATTACAAATGGCTCTCTTCACTTGAGACTTCGAATTTTTTTAATGAATCCTCTTGAACTTCACTTGATTAACACTGATGAGGGAGGAGGCATATATAAGAAATCCAACCATAGTCTCCAGGCTTCAACATGTACAAGTCTTCGCTTATTTGACTTGTTTATGTCTTCTGCAAATTACTACTGATGCAGAGTACTCTGCTCCTGCAAATTAACACTGAAGCAGAGTACTCTGTTCCGCATTAAAAAACTCTGGAGCTCTATTGAGCTAAAAATAAACGAGCACGTCCGTAATATAAATTTCACAACACAAAAACATCATTGCTAAGTTGAATTCATACTTATAATTTCTCGCGTAGACAAACCTCCCCGTATCAGCAATAATAAAGAAAAGCCCTGTTCTAAAATTACAAATTTTCTTATCAATTGTCCAATGGTTTCCTTCCTCTCCAAGAGGTCAGACACAACTAAAATTATATGTTTTCTGGAAGCCACTCCCTAAAAATAGCTGAAAAATTAGAACTGCCAGAAAAGTGGAAATCATTTTTCACTTTTAAATCGTTTGTATTTCTGGGAGTTTAGGAAACTAAGCATCACCCTCTTCTTTCAACTGCCACTTTTCCTTTTTGTTGCAAAGTATATACCATACACAGATAACAATGATTCTTCTGTCATATTTAGATTTGAGTCATTTCAAACTCCATGTTCTTCCATCTACCTGCTTCAACTATTGGGTAATATGAGCTTATACGAGCTGCCAAATAACACAGTGTACATTTTTGTTGTGGCAGGACATGTTTATTGCAGGGACCGACACAACTTCAGGAACAATTGAATGGGCAATGGCAGAGCTTCTGAGAAAGCCAACAGTGCTGAAAAGAGTCCAAGCAGAGCTGGATGATGTTGTGGGTTTGGAGAGAAGAATGGAGGAAGAAGACGTAGCAAATCTTCCATATCTTCGAGCAGTAGTGAAGGAAGTGTTCCGACTACACCCTGCAGCCCCATTGAACATTCCTAGAAAAGCAGACAAGTCTTGTGTCATTAATGGGTACCTTGTTCCAGAGGATACCCAAGTGTTCGTGAATATTTGGGGCATTGGGAGAGATCCTAGTGTGTGGAAAGATCCTTTAAATTTCAATCCAGATAGGTTTTTGGAATCCAACATTGACTACAAAGGCCAGGACTTTGAACTGATACCATTTGGAGCAGGAAGAAGGATATGCATTGGGATTCCACTGGCGCAGAAAATGGTTCATTTGGTGGTGGGATCATTGCTGCAAGCCTTCAATTGGTCCATTGCTATGGACAATGAGCCAAGTATTGATATGTCTGAGACATTTGGCATAACTCTGCAAAAGGCTGTGCCATTGAGAGCTACTCCTACCCCAAGAAATGGCATGAAGTTTTAGTGCTAATTGCTTTTCTGAAATATTAAGGCTTATCTTTATAAAGTCATTTTAGTGGCTTATATATTTAGTTAGATATAAGGTTTTATAAAAATCATAATGTAATACATTTGGGAATGAGTTCAATAAGATTATTATCATTTTATGTTTAATACTGCGTAAATGTAAATACTATTTATTTTTTCTAACATCTATGCTCACATTTAATTACCTTCTTATAACATTTTAAACTATTTTTTAGTATTTTTTAATTAAAAAATTTCACATTAGATTGTTGAATTATATATTTAAAGAACTGTTTTAAATTATTTCTAAAAGACGTGTGTGAGAGGCAATAATTTCAAAGGTGAAGAAGAAGGACCTTTGAAGGAAAATGGTACTCGACACAAGTATTTGTATTCCTTCGTGATAGCACTCGCTTTATAAGGAAATGATCAACATTTATTAGTACAAGCATGAATAGTTACTATATGTTAGGAGATGGAATAGAGGTCATTCTTGCATTTCTTATTATATTATAAGTAGTTATTTAATGTGTCCTAACATTTTAAAGTTTAAATGTCATTTTAATAAATTTTGGAATAATTAATATATCTTATTGATATGTGTTTGTAAAATCTTAATTTTTTTTATTAAATTGTTTCCCACAAGAACAACACCATCATCAATAGTTTGGTATGTAGAAAACACAATTCCTATACAGACACATATGATTAGAAGCACCGAAGTCTAATAATCATATTATATGATATTCTAAGATATTACAAATAGAGAGTACTACACTGACCATGCTTGAACTTTTCTCAATTGGATTTGCATCCTTTTAGGAGTCATCATTGTCTTCTTTGCTCTTCGAAGAATCTTTCTCGAGATGCTGTGGTTTGTTGCAATACCTACATTTACTCTTACCCTTTCATCATTTTGACTTAGATTTGAATGTACCTATCGAATTCTTCCCTTTTTCTGTGGATTGGGTCCTAGCTACCATTGCTTCGTGTGTGGAGATTTATATATTAGATCTCCTTCACACCTCTTCAAAGAAAAAAGATTCCACAATAGAACCAAATTCAAGGGAATCAATTATGCTAAAGCTAATGAAAGTGATTAAGTAATTCCAACATTTGGCAATGAACACAATAATATAATTGCCTTGTCTACATCTTTGATTTTAACACCCATTATAGCTAATTGGCATATAAGAGTATTGAAAATATTTAAATGATGATCAATTTTTGTACCTTAATTCAAAAACTAAACAACTGCCTCTTTAAGTAGATTTGGCTTGTTAAGGATTTTTTTCATGCAAAGACTCTCCATTATACTCCATAAACCTCCTATTGTTTCCTCTCTGTGTCACATCCCCATTAGTTGCATCTATGGTGGATAGTGAAAAACTAAAATATAATAAAGAAATAGTAGAAATTAAGAAAAGTAGCATATGATTGTCAAATTAAAGAGGAATGGGGTCATTGTATGAGCAATAAATGAATGCAAATTGATGCTATGAAAAAGGGATTAGTGGACAATCACAAGGAAATCATGTTAGTAAACTTTCAACCATAAGCATAACATGAAGACGAATCCATTTCAAAAGCATATCAAGAAAGATTAGTAACAAATCAAATAGGAAAATAAAGAACTAGACAACTCTAATACTCCCCCCTATGCTTGATGATGTTGGCTCTTCCTTGTTCCTCTCCTCTCCAAGATCCAAAAAGCCTTGCTTGATTGTAGCTCTCAGCTTCTAGCATAAAACCATGGATGGCGAATGGAGTATTGAGTGTGGTTGAGAATGTAGCTCTATGACTTATACAAAGGCACAAACTAGAGTTGCTATGAGAAACTTAGTAATGCTATGCAAGTATAGTAATAATACTCTAACATGCTTCCCCTTTGCTTGAGGAATGAGGTCCTTTTATAGGGAAAAAATGTTGATTAAATGGCCAAGATTGAGTGAGATTGTGAAGGGCTAGGATTGATGGGTTTGTGATCCATGTGATTGTTTTCAACCTAATGTAGTGATGACACGTGTCACTATGAGAGGCCTTAAGAGGAGAGGGAAGAAGCATTAAATGCATGAGATGACATGAGGGTTACCCTAGGAGGGTTTGGTTTGGCTTGAGTTAGTGGATAAAGCTTTTATCCAAGGGTAATGCTTTTATCCAATGGATAAACTCTTGTGCAAGAGTTAAACGGATAACCATGGTAAAAATAATGAATTCTTGAAGAGACTCGTGAGTTAAAGGGATGGTTGAGTTAGAGAGAAATTCTCTTATCAAGGGTTGAGTTTGATGGTTATTGAAGACTTTGGAGGGTAAATTGTTGGAGACACAAAGCCTTTAATGGTTTGTGAAGACTTTGGATGTTTTGAGAAGTGACCTTTTTCTTAAGGAATGTGCAAATGATTAGGAGGGGGATTAGGCTAATTAGAAGGGGTTATAAGAGTCTAGAAGGAAGTTAGTGAGCAAGTGGGTGAGGATAAAAGGGGATTTTAATTAAAATAAAATTCATTTATTTCAACTAAAATTATGCAACTTGCATTTGTAGGAGAATGCAAGTGGGAGGGTTTTAGGGATTTTAAACAAATATTTATTTATTTAAATGTGAGAGAGAGGATTTTAGGGACTTAAATAAATGTTGATTTAAATGTGGAGAGGGGTTAATTAAACAAATATGCTTTATTTATTTAATTAATTGTTAGAACATGGTTTAACGAATTAAATTAAATAAATTGAATAATTTATTTAATTAATAGGAGAAGAGGGTTAAGATGAATTAATTAAATATTGTTGATTGATGGTTAAATAATCAAATAAATACTAAGTATTCATTTAATTAAGTGGGCAGATTTGGATGTCTACACAAATATTTTAGGATTCCCACAAATGAATTCATTGAAAAGGCTTTAGAAACCTTCAAGCAAATACGATTCAGTGACATAGAAGCCAACTCAACCTTGATAGAATCCTCACCTGTGTTGGAAGAGGAGTTTCAAATGGATTATAGACATTTGTCAGAACATAAACAACATGGGAATTTATGTATTGGTTGAGTGCTCAAGATTGTTAATATAGATTTGGGACACTAGGAATGAGAGCAATAGATTTTGAGAATTTTTTAGTAGATTGTGTAATAGATTTTGGGAATAGATAAAGGAATGATACTCTCTTTGGAATAAAGTCCAATGTTTAAGAAAAGAGAAAGTTTCTCTACAACTTGTTTTTCATGGCAATTTTGGTTTCAATGTCTCTTAGGTGAGCTTGTATCACTACTATAAAGGTTTTGTTTATGTTGTTCCTTATTTAACATGACTAAAAAATATGAATATAATGAGAACCATTTACTTGAGCAAACTCATATTTGGCATTGTTCTTTGGCTATGAGTGTTGAACCATGGCAAGGAAAACATGAGTTTCAGCATTTTTGGATCTCTTAGTGACTCAAATTATTATAATTTATTTCATTAATGACAAAATTAAAATAGTTGGTTTGGGACAATGTTAGCACTAATTTTGTAGCAAGATCCCTTTGAGGAATAAATATGTCAATGTATAATGGGTAAAACATTGTGATTTTATCTCTATTAGCTTACCTTCCAACCTTAGTATGGGTTAGTTGACATTAGGTTAACTAATTTCCATATTGTTTTCTTCTTTGTCAATATCATCAATAGTTTGACTTGTAATTCTTTATCTTTATGATACAATGAGATATGTTATAATTTGCTGAGTAAACCTATGAGGAAGTAACAACCCATTATAGAATTAGATACACTGATTATAAATGATAACACTTATTGTCATTAGGGATTTAACATTATTTATTTATTGCTACCCTATGCTTTGTTATGAGAAAATATAGTTTATATAGATTAAGATGTGTATAAGTTCACTTGGGGTGATAGTTGACTACCTTATTGTTACCCCATGTTTTGTTGTGACTAAGCATACCTTATTTTGACTATGTTGGAAGCATAATTCCCATGTGTAAATTGATTTTATTAAAATTAGCAATAAATGGTATGTGATGGGGCAAAAATGGAAGTTGACCCTTTTAAGTAAAGATTGACAATATACAAGTGTTTTGAATAGAAGTCAAAATCGATCTTATCTCCTTAATATGGAACCTAATTTAATTCTAATGATATTGAGGTACTAAGTGACCTTAGACCTTGGTAGTCATTTGTAAGCACAACATTGTTCTAGATCTAGATAAAATTATATACTAGCAATAGCATGATGAACTTACTTTTAACAAAATAGCAAAGTTAGATGAATGCAAATAAAATATAATAGGAATATATTCAAGCTTCTTTACCAAGACTATTTTAAGACTATCAAGAATATTCTAGGGAAACTCAACAATGTACATTTCATTCATATGAGGAACATTCAAAGTTTAAACAAAACATAGATTATTTTGATATTGTTGTTCTTCATGGAATCATGTTAAGAGCTCTCCTAATTAGCAAATTTGTTGAGAAACCAGATTATTACATCTTTTGAGATTTTTTGTATATGCTTCCTAGAATGCTAGGTTCTTTTGAGGCCTTATTAGCATTATCTTATTTGTTTCGTAGTTACATGATACAAGATTTAGCATATAATCATAGAGTGGTATAGGATAAGGGCTTCCTTACTAGAAGTAAAACTATATTATTCTCTTAAATAGCTACAAAATTACTATACACCTCTTAATTATAAGAAACTCCACTCTCTAGATCTCTCCCTTCCTTTCCTCCCCTCTCCCTTTCTATCCCCCCCTCCTTCCACCCATCTCTCTCTCTCTTTCTTAAGCTACTCTCTTCATTATCTAGGTAATCACCTTTCCCTCCCATTTGCTCTCCCCTCTCTAGGTTTCTCCATCCCTCCCTTTCAACTTGTCTACCTCTCCATCCATGTCCCATTACCCACCTCTCTCTATACTCTTCTATCTATCTTTCCCCTCTCCATCTCTCTTCATCTAGGTCTCTCATCTCTCATCTCTCTCTCCCCCTCTAGGTCTCTCACCTCTCTATATGTCCCCTATCTAGTTCTCTCTCTTCCTATCCACCTCTCTCTCCTTCCCCCTTACCCATATCTCCTTATTAACTCTCTAATTCACTTCTCTCTTTGACTTCACCTATCTATCATCCCTTCCCTAGGTCTCTTGCTCCTTCCACATCTTCTCCCTCCCCTCACTAGGTCTCTCCCTTTCTTCCCCTCTCCCTCTCCCTCTCCCCCTCCTTCCTTACCCACACCTCTCTCTCTCTTGGGACACTCTTATTCTCTCTCCATTGTCTAGGTCATCACCTTTATCTCCCACCATCTCTCTTCCCTCCCTAGGTTTCTCCATCTCCTCCTCTCCCCCTCTCCCCTCTCTAGGTTTCTCCATCTCCTCCTCTCCCACTCTCCCCCTCTCTACCTCTCCATCTATGTGTCCCCTCTCTAGTTCTCTATGTCCCTCTCCACCTCTCTCTCACTGCCCCTTGCCCCTATCCCTTAATAAAATCTCTCATTCTCTTACATCTCCCCTAACCTTATAATTACCTCCTTCCCTAAGTCTCTCACTCCTTCCATGTCTACCTCTCCCTTCCATTCCTTCTTACCCTACCCCCCACCTCCGCGTGCCCTATGTGTGTGTGTTCTTTTGTCTCTCCTCTTCTCCCTCCCTCCCATCTCTAGATCTCTTCATTCCTTTCTTCCCCTCTCCCTCTCTATCTCACCCTCCCTCCGTTGACCACTTTTAAAACCCCCAATAGCATGGGCACACACTCACACAAACGTCTTTATGTTTGTGTGCATAAATATATAAAAGCATTTATGCAGACTAATGTTGCCTCATACACTTAATTTATATATTTCTTTCCTTTTTGTCATTTCCTATTTACTACTATATTACACTCTTCTTTTTTATTTGTTATTTTTTGAAGCTATGTAATGTTAGTGGGCCTTTGGTCTGCTATTGCAGTTGTATGGTTCTTAATGAACCCACCAGGAATCAAGTTGTACTTAGTGCACGACTCTGACATCGTGAGCTGAGAGATGAGGTCGGGATCGTGCCTCAAGCGAATGTTTCTTTCTGACATGGGTTTTGTGAACATTATGCAAGGCATGTTGGTTGTGTTTTTACGAGTCATTATGCTAAACCTCTTTGACCAAGAAGGAACAATCTCGATCTCATCCCTCATGATATTGAAATATAACAAGACTTGATCCCTACTAAACTCATTAAAAACTATTCCACTCCAAATAAAGAAATCCATTAACATGTTTGACTAAATTCATGTTGGGTATGAAAGCAGCAACAACAGAAATTCACAATGGCAACTGAATTTGGACGAGCGGTAAAGTTGAGGATATCTGCACAGAAATGTCTACGATGAGTTTGGACTAGCAGCAAAGCTGACGGAGTCTGCGCATAAATGTCAATAATATCTGAAATGCCATGTCGTCCGCTCTTTGGTCAGAGCTTCCACCAATCACAAATTTCAAATATGACTTGGCTCATATAGCTGCGTCTCATCGTCTTGCATTCTTATCTAGAGCTTAAAATCAAGGAATATAACTATTGAATAAGTCGGAAGTTGAGGACGATTCAAGCCGTCTTATACTGTGTTCAACGCTACTAACATATACCCAAATTCTTGAAATTTGGGTGTCACAACTACACCACAAGAAATGCGGAGGGAGTAAGGGTAGAAAGATGCCACGATACATGGAAGGTCGCATTAGTCTGGGAATCCAAAATAAAGCTATTTATTTATGCATTCAAAAATGTCATCCCACCTGTATTTCAGTCGAGATATTATATAAGAAAGCTATCATCATTACGTCAGTTGAGTAGCTATCACTGTGAGGTTGTGTAATGCATTCTTGAAAAAGTGGTGACTATTGATTGCAGCATAAAGTCAGGCTTCCATAAGAAGCAACAATAGAAAGAACAAAAATAAAAAGACATCAAAGCAAGGCACGTGATGCGAGCCTGCAAGTGGATGTTTCATAGACCGGAGCATGGAAGGAATATCTTGAGCGCAAAAAAGGTCCCTGTTGCAGTGACGGTCACTATGCAGAGTCAGAGGAGCACAACAAAAAACAGAGTGAAAAATATTAGGTTAAGAATAAGGTTCTATTAAGGGGTTCTGGGGTCTATTTTTATTGAGAAGGAGGTTCTACGAATAAAAAAATTTCATGTTACAGAATTATTTAATTTTTTTTAAGACTATGATTTCAGCACTTGTCAATTAGCTATTTTTTAGATTCTAGTAAAATAAAAATAGAAGAAACAGGTGTTTGTTTATTGATTTTTTATTTGCATCATTCTTCATGAGACCCCAACATCTCTAAATCTTGGAGCTTAAACCTTTAAACGGAAGTGCACTACTAAATCATGAGACCATCAACTTTAAAATATTCTTAAAAAATGTCAACAACACCCATTCAATATTTTTAAGAAGCCTCCTCTATAAGACTTCACCCTAAAAAAGTTGGACTTAACCAGAACACACTAAACTTTGACTAAAAAACGGGAGCTTTGGAACAAGTATGGACATTCATCGAAGTATAATGGAAAGACGATTATTGTCAGATATCACAGTTCGAAATGCTCTGGTAAACATGCTTCCAATATATGGAAGCATAGACAAGCGACGTGAACTGTTTGATAAGATACCTCAAAGAAATGTAGTCTTATAGAAAGCTAATGTTGCATGATATGCATATAATGTGTTTACATTTGTTGAAAAGGATTTACAAACTTTTAACCAAATGAGATTAATAGATGTAAATCCAGACTCTGCAACCTCTGCATGTGCGTTAAAGGGAGCTTTGGAATAGGGTATGGACATCCATCACACAATGGTGAGCCATAGCACTCGTTGCCCCACCCCATTCATTCTGATTTTGGCCCTATAGACTCTGTTTGTCAGGTCAATGCCACCCTTCCCCTTGTCTAGACACCATTTCCTCTTTTCTGAGCCATCGTTTAGGGTGTTTAGACCCTTAAATAAAATGGAATAAACGTAGAGAGATTTTTGTTTAATGTTCTTAGTTAAAAGGGTTTCTAGTGTTGGCATTTTTTATGTTTATGTTGTGATTGTCATTGATGGACACACACTTGCATTGAGATCCCCTTTATATGTATGAGTTATAGCACAACCGGTATTTGTTCCAACCAGTATGTTGTATTATAGTCTTTAGACTATTGATGTTTTGCAGAATGTGTTTCCCGGTCTGAAGCAGTATGTTGACCTCAAGCAGTACGAGGGATTAAAGCGGCATAACACATTTCTACCAGTCTTCATTTTTGTCAAACTAGCAACCAGCATTTTGTATGAACCGGTAATACTTTGTGATGAGTTACCACCCACTGATTGTTTGACGGTGCCGGCACTGTAGCGATGCTTTTTGTGATGTATTACCTAGTATGTGCAGGTTCATTGAACCTAGGAAATTGTAATGTAATCCTATTGGATCAACATGAAATCAGTTTCCTTTATAAGGACATCATGTCTAGGGTTTTAGGTTGTTGTTGTTATTGTTGTTGCGATAGTTGATATTGCGGCTAGGGTTTAAGGTGGTTGAGTTGTTGGCAATATTACAAGGATATTAAGAAGGTTGTTGATGATTATGGACATAATTGATTAAAGATGTTTTACTATCTTGATATTATTATTTTGTCATTGATGTCAAGAAATTGATTTTCTAATTCATTATGATGTTGCCATATCTTAGGAAATATGATATGAAGATTATAAAAAAAAGTCGATAAAGACACAGGAAAGAATATGATGAATAAGGGGATAAGTTATTCAATGGGCAACTCTACCGAGTCAGACAATGATGAGATCTTGATGTTTTAGATTGTTTTAACATCATACATATGTTGTAAAATGTAAAGGTTAATACTATACTATGTTATCAAGCAAAGAACCTAGTCGGTAAACCCTAAGGAACCTAGTCGGTAAACCCTAAGGTTATCGCAGTCGGTTAATGAAGATAGAATGTCTACCGAGTGAAGTTTAGTATTCACCGAGTTGTAACCGAGCTATAACAGAATGCATTAAATGTTTACATGTGATATTTAATGAAAAATGCTGATGAGCTGGAGCAGATCAATGATTGGCAAGCCGTAAAAGAAGTTTGTTAAACAAATCTAAGGCAATGGAAAGTCAGCAAGAAGATCTACAGCTCAGATTGAACCGCATTACCTTAACACAAGTTCCAAGGTGATTGTGCAAGTTCCAAGGTGGGGTAAAACATTTTCAGATCGAAAGATACAATGAACCCGGACAAGATTGAAGATCTGATGGCTATGATTGATCATGCGAAATGTGATCAAGGAGATTAAGCGATTAGAAGATTGTTTATAAATAAGGAACTATTGATAAACAATGTATGCGGGAAAGTGTATGCACAGGGATGCTACATAGTGATTACCGAGCACAGAAGCTTGAAGACCTGTTAGAATAACAGAGTATTGATGCCCAATAGATAGACAAGATTAGTTCTATGTCTAGATTGTATTGAACAAATAGGAATCTGCTTTAGCATTTCAGATGTGAAGTTGTAGATAGATTGTATTACTATTGTTTTGTGAAAGTGACAGGAAATCTCTTAATCGAGTAGACTTTATAGTCTTATATGTAAATCCTCTAACAAGGTGACATTCTAATTGAGTGTTTGAAATCCTTTGACAAGGTCACTTCTAACAAAGTGAAGATCCTAATAGATCTGAGGGAAATCCCTTAACCAGGTCACATCTAGCAATGTGTTTGTAATCTTTAACAGGATTTTCTTTTAACCGAGCATACTCTAGAAGAGTATATTTCTTAGTAGGTCTGAAATCCCATAGTGGTTTTTCCCTATTTGGGTTTCCACGTTAAATCTGGTGTTATGAGGTTTATATTGTTCATATGCTTTTGAGTTTTCATGTTTGACAGTTTTTTATTATATGACTGATATATGTTACCAAGGTTGAATCTGATGTTTTTATGGATGATTAAGTATGTATGATTCACCCCCCCCCTCTCATCTTGTTGGCTATTGGATCTGTACTTATATTAAGTATCAAAACTATCATGAGTAATTGGAGAGATTATGAATGTGCAGAAGACTGAAGTAATGCTATAGTGCATTAAGAATGAGCTATCAAGGATCTAACCGAGCAGTCTATGCTACTAGCTAGATCAAACACTTTTTGATTACTCACATCTTTGACAAGTCTGTAGCCCTTAACCGAGTAGGCCCAAAAGCCTTTTTCTAAATCCTCTAACAAGGTGGTTCACATCTGTGGATCTAAAATCCTCTAGCAAGGTAGTCTTTAATCAGACTTATCTCCTAACAGAGATTGAGATTCCTAACAGGATCTGTTCTGGTAAAGAACATTGTAAGACCTTAACTAGTCTGGTTCCTATTCTGTAGATAGTTACTTGTGAGTTCCATCTCACCGTGGTTTTTCCCATTTGGGTTTCCACATCAAAATATCTCATGTTATGGTGTTTGCACTTCTATGGGTGAATGCATTATTAGCTATTTGGTTTGCATGTTTGTTAACCGGTTTGTCTGTTAAACTGTTTTACCGGTTTATTGCTAGTGTTGCAAAGTGTTTAAGTGCAAAGTTTTTTGGCATTCTAATTGACCCCCCCTCTTAGTATTCATCAATTGGTATCAAAGCCTACCTTTCTATAAGTTTAACCACTTGGAAAGAGATATGGGGGAATACACATTGAGGGAACTTACCCACCGGCTCACTCAATCTAAGCAAGCCTATGATGATCTTATGGTCAAATACAAGGCATCTCAAGCAAAACAAAGAGAACATGCAGAAAAGCTAATGGAGCTATCTAAAAATAGTTCTTCAGATGAAGCAGACATGGAAGACCTAATTGCTAAAGTAAATAAGTTGAATGAATCAAACTCCAACCTGAGAAAGGAGTTGGAAGGACTGACTATCTGGATGTGTCAAGAGCTTGAGAACCAGAGAAAAGCTGAAGACCTAGTGAAAGAAAGAGATCATGAGATCTCCAAGCTGAAACAAGAGATGAGTGCCTTAAATGCTCAACTCCATGTAAGCAAGGTGGAAATGGAAGACATGCAAGGAGAACTGAACACTGCCATCTCTGAGAATGAAAACCTATTGGTAACAAATGCTGCTATTTCCAATGAACTCTTTGAGTCAAAGGAAATACTTGCTAAGTTCAAAAAGAGTACTGTCAAGCTAGAGAAAAAGCTTGAATCTGCCAAACCCGTCAAGAATACCAATGGACTTGGTTATTCCGGTCGTGAGGAAGGTGAGACCTCTGGTACAAATTCTGGAGCGTCAAAGAAGCAACCTGCATCAAAGGATACAGGTAAGCAAAAGTTTAAACCTGTTTGTTTCAACTGTCTTAAAGAAGGACATATTGCAAATGTGTGTAGGAGTAAGGCTTACAACAATTTTCCTTATTTCCTAAATGATAAGCCTAGATCCTATAGATTTAATGGTAACTGTTATGCATGCAACAAGTATGGGCATAGAGCATCTGAATGTAGGTCTGTTATGAATAACACTGGAAGATATCCTCAGAGGACCCAAGGAGCTAGACCTGAACCTTTTGTGAACCGGAATCACAACTGGTTTAATGCCTTTAATTATCAACCAAGAAGCAGTGGTTATCAAGCGGCAACCGGATGGAGAGAAAATTGTATGATCTGTCATGGTCATGGTCACACTGTGCAACATGTAGAAGGAAGAATGGAAACATGAACAATGGACCTTGGAGAGCACTTGGATTGGTCTGTTATCTCTACAACAAACCGGGTCACATTGCCAGATTTTGTAGATCAAGAAAAAGCATATCTGATGATATGTCGGTCACTCCAGAAGGAGACATTGATGTTGACACTATTCCAGCGGATATGAACAAAACCTAGAAGAAGAAACCAGTGGTGTTACAAGAGGAACTGGTGTCTGCACCTGGTGTGGAAATCACGGAACCGGCAAACTAAGCTTCAGAAAAGCTTAGGGGGAGCAAACGGCAAAATGTTTCGAACCCCCGGTTTACACCGGTAAAAGACCTTAACCGGTATGTTATACCTGTCATTTGGTAGAAGACCAGAAATGGTAAAAAGGGCAAATTAGGGTTTACGCCCTAATGAAGGAGCATTAATGATGGTAGGTGAGGAATATGTTTAAAAGCATTTTTCAAATCATTTCTCACTATTAGTTTTCAAGCGAAGAAAAAGTCTTTCAAAGGGCAAAGCGACGAAAAGGTGATTTGAGCAGAGATTTTGAGAAATTGAGAAACCGCAAAGGAGATTCAAATTCAAACTGGAAACGGTCAAGTGGAGAACACAAAGTGGTGATTCAGCAACTGACAGAGTGTGAAGTGAAGGAGAATCGGCAAGCCCTAATTTCACACGTTTCAAAATGTATTTCTTGAGTTCTTAAGATTTCTATCATGGCTTCCGCATCTCATACCAGTTCTAGTGCATCTATCGAGTCTGCAAGTTTTATTCAATGGAAGTCCAAGTATAATGCCCTATCACAAGTTCCGGCTGGTGTGATAGTAGAAGAGGGAATTTCTGACTACATAGATTGCAAAATAGAAGACCTAGGGTCTCTAGCTATCCACACCCAGTTAGGTTTATTTTGTGGTAAAGATAAGAGGATCAAACCAAAGTTTAATATTTTGGAGAAGAAAAAGCTCCACAATGCTGTTTACTTCCTGGAAGATTTCACAGAGGATCATATAAGGATCATTTTGAGAAGATTCCATGGTGATAAGATGTAACTGGAGACAACACATGACATCACACTGTAGGCAATTCATGTAGTCATCGGATTCTACAACACAGGGGAAGTGCCAGCCCTAAGAATGGTAAGCAAAACTGAAATGTCCAAGCTCACCAGTTCAGTGAGCGACTCACGTGGCATGACAGTAAATTCTATCAAGGATGATCTAGTTAAGTATGCATGTATGGTGATTGGATACCGGACATTCTCAGCCAGCAGAATTAACTCTGTATCTACTGCAGTGGTAAATGCCTCTTACTGGATGATAAAGGAGGATGTATCATTTGATCTGTGCACTGGTATGCAGAGACAACTCCTGTTGAATCTGAAGGCGATCAAACAAGATAATGCACTTAGGTTCAAGTTTGGATAACTACTGGTTGGGTTGTTCTTCTATTTCCAAGGCTACTTTCTAGGAGTAGGAGATGTCCAATGGTTTGGTGACCAACCGGTGACCAAGCAAATCAAGGAAAGCATTGAAGCAATTGGAACCGGCTACCCTAGTGTTCTAAACAAGTATTTTGATGAGTTCAGAAGGAAAATGAGCCAAAGAGTGAGGATATCAGGTGACATCATCAAGAAATATGAAGATGATATCTACTTCACCATCCAAGTAGATAAATGCATAATGGAGGTTGTTGAGCCTAGACAGGAAGAAGTGGAGCCAATGGGCTATGAGGTGATGTACGATATGCTGCAGAGGTATGCCTCTACCCGTATTGCCTCACCGCTTGATCCTAAGGTGAAGACAACCGACACCTACCTAGAGAGGATAACACCAGTTGAGGAACCACCAGCAATCAAAGAAAAGGAATGGGCAGTAAAGAAGGCAAAGGCAGTTCCTGCAGCATCCGCACCGGTTACTACTGCAACTCCAAAAGTGACCAAGCGTTCACTAGCTAAGAAGAAACCAGAAGCTGCAACGGCTAAAGTGTTCTAGAGAAAGAGGAAGACAAGGAACACCTCTCCAGACTCAGAAGAAACTGTGTCTGAGGAAAAGCCAAAGAAGACACGTCAAGCAAAGAGGAAGACAAAGAATGAACCGACATCATCTACACCAGTAAATATAGATATCTTTTCCTACAAACCTTTGACACATTGTCAAAGAAAAATAAAGAATATTAGGAGAAAAGTGCTAAATGACCTACTTGAGTGTTTTGATGACTTCAATGAGGATGAAAAGGAAATGGTTAAAAAGGAAATAATACAGTATTTATGTTTTAATGACCGGTCCCTCAGAGATTAAATCTCAAACACTGGATTCTTTATATATGTCATTAGACAATAGATGGCGCATTGACATAGAGAAAGAACAGGAAATTAGAGAGAAAGTTTTTGCACAGTACTTTCCTGACCTGTCAAATTCTGAATTGTTTGATGTTATTGACCAAAATAAAGGACTCTTCTTCATTAGAAAAAGAAGACTCTGGCTATTAGAAGGTAGAGTTGATGATGTCGAAAAAGACACTCATCTGTATATGAGAACTGTTGTCCAGACTCACAAAGCACGTCTAGCCAACCGACAAGTTGAAGAAGAACTGGTTATATCCAAACCGGATGAAGTATTTGATGATGAAGGAAATCCGGTTGTTGAACCGATCGACACCATTGATGTCGATGCTCTGGACGTTGAGGATGATACTCAGGAAACACCATCTGAGGCAACAGGGCAGAAAAAACAGGCTAAACAGGTTGATAAGCAAGCCAAGGACAGACAGGAAGCGGCAAAGGAAGAGGTAGAGAAGTGAAAGAAAGATGAAAAGGAGAAGAAGAAGAAAGACGAAGAGGAGAAGCAGAAGAAAGATGAAGAGGAGAAGAAGAAGAAAGATGAAAAGGAGAAGAAGAAAAAGGATGAAGAAGAGAAAAAGAAGCAAGAAGATGAAAAGAAGAAGAAGGAAGAGGAAGATAAGGAACAGGAGAAGAAGAAGGAAGCAGAGAGGAAGAAGAAGGAAAAAGAAGATAAGGAACAAGAGAAGAAGAAGGAAGCAGAAAAGAAAAAGGCTGAGGAGGACAAGGAAGTAGAGAAGAAGAGAGAAGCAGAGAAGAAGAAAGCGGAAGAGGACAAGGCAAGAGAAGCAAAGAAGAGCACCCAGATGGAGACTCCTAAGGCAACCGGGAGTCAAGCCAAACCGGTTGACCTCACCAGTCCTATAGATCTCTAGTCTACAAGTGAAACGGAGCTAATGCAGAGCATCAAGGTAGCTCAAGAGCGCCTTGAAATCATTCGACGGATGAAGGAGGAGGATGTAATCCAAGCAGCTATGGTTACGCTTACCGGTTTGATACCCGGTACAAATCTTCCAAACACTGATTCATCACTAGCTAGACTTAAGCTCCTATGCATAGTAGTGGATGATCAGGTGCAGAGCCTTGAAGAGGCAGCAGAGGCTAATGTCAAGAAGGAGCATAAAAAAGCTCTTAATATAGCTCTGGTGAAGAAGTTGAATGAGCTCCGAACTGAACTGAAGAAAGAACAAAAGGATATAAAGGATGCTCTAGATGAGGGGAATCTGCTACTCAGCAAAATCTGCCAACCCCATCTATTTTATGATGATGTGCTAGATCAAAAGCAAAAACTTGAAAAGGACTTGCAGTCCTACTTGAGCACATTCAAGCCGCCTTATGATTCCTTCACAACTTATGGGCAAACCGTTCACTGGTTTCACATCCAGTCAACAAAAATGGAGCAAGAAATCAGCACTCAGTCTAGAGATTTGCAGGAGCTACAACTGGTTCTACTCCCACGATTGCAAATTCTTCAGAAGTGCTATTTGAACCTGGATGCCTTAACTGTTACACAGGAGATAAGCACAATTGATGCCATGGAAGAACAGGTCTCCCAGATGGAGACAGAGCAAGAAGTAGCCACCTCCCTACTTGAGTCCTGGTCTTTGTCGATGAAACAATTCTTGCAGGAATTTAAATCTATTTTTGACAAATATCATTCCTTGTTGTCATAAACTTTTATTATTTTTAATATCAAATGAAAACAGGGTTGTTCAGCTATAATTTGTCATTGTTGGCAAAGGGGGAGAAGAATTCTATTGGGAGAAGTATCTGGTAATTAAATTTTGATTATATGCTCTGTATATCTCAATGTTTATGCTTTATATGCAAAATTGTTATACATTGTATTGTTAAAGGGATAGTGTATATGCTTAGGGGGAGCAATTTTGCAAATGGCATGATTTTGTTGTAAAACACTTAGATGTCAAAATTTTATTTTCCTAAGTGTTGCCATCAATGCCAAAGGGGGAGGTTGTTGGCATTTTTGATGTTTATGTTGTGATTGTCATTGATGGGCACACACTTGCATTGAGATCCCCTTTATATGTATGAGTTAGAGCACAACCGGTATTTGTTCCAACTGGTATGTTGTATTATAGTCTTTAGACTATTGATGTTTTGCAGAATGTGTTTCCCAGTCTAAAGCGGCATGTTGACCTCAAGCGGTACGAGGGATTAAAGTGGCATAACACATTTCTACCAGTCTTCATTTTTGTCAAACTGGCAACTGGCATTTTGTATGAACCGATAATACTTTGTGATGAGTTACCACCCACTGATTGTTTGATGGTGCCAACACTATAGCGATGCATTTTGTGACGTATTACCTAGTATGTCTAGGTTCATTGAACCTAGGAAATTGTAATGTAATCCTATTGGACCGACATGAAATCAATTTCCTTTATAAGGACATCATGTCTAGGGTTTTAGGTTGTTGTTGTTATTGTTGTTGTGATAGTGTAGAAGACTGAAGTAATGCTATAGTGCGTTAAGAACTAGCTATCAAGGATCTAACTGAGCAGTCTATGCTACTAGCTAGATCAAACACTTGTTGATTACTCACATCTTTGACAAGTTTGTAGCCCTTAACCGAGTAGGCCCAAAAGCCTTTTTCTAAATCCTCTAACAAGGTGGTTCACATCTGTGGATCTAAAATCCTCTAGCAAGGTAGTCTTTAATCAGACTTATCTCCTAATAGAGATTGAGATTCCTAACAGGATCTGTTCTGGTAAAGAACATTGTAAGACCTTAACCAGTCTGACCTTAACCGGTCTAGTTCCTATTCTGTAGATAGTTACTTGTGAGTTCCATCTCACCATTGTTTTTCCCTTTTGGTTTTCCACATCAAAATATCTTGTGTTATGGTGTTTGTGCTTCTGTGGGTGAATGCATTATTAGCTATTAGGTTTGCATGTTTGTTAACTAGTTTGTCTGTTAAACTATTTTACTGGTTTACTGTTAGTGTTGCAAAGTGTTTAAGTGCAAAGTTTTTTGGCATACTAATTCACCCACCCCCATCTTACTATTCGTCATCTAGATCCTTAAATAAAATGGAATAAAAAAATATAAGAGTGCTTTTCAATTCCAAACATTGTATAGTTAAATTATTGATTGTAGTGATCACTACAAAATGTAAATGGTTGTGCATTTCTTTGTCAACATTTTTTTATTAAAACAAGTAATATTACTGTAAGATTTGGGGGAAATTAGAGACACTTTCTAAAACAAAAGTTATATTTGATGGTTATAAGTAAATAAGATTGTCAATATTTAGTTTGTTTATAGCATTAATTTGCAATGGAATACAATTAGTACAAAATATATGGAGATCCATTGATGCTTGCATTTATTTTTATTCGCCTAATCTTAATTAAAATTTAAAATAACAATATTTTTTGATGATGCAGGATTGCTTCACACCCCTGGATGCTCGTGCATGAATTTCGGGATGAGGCTATAGCAATAACAATTTATTTTAGAAATAAAAGTCCCACAAAGGTAGTACAAGATAAGATTCCACAAAAGGCATGCACACAATACATGTAGATGATTGAGCACTTGAAAGTCTTCGAGTGTGTGGAAGATGCATTTGTACCAAAAGAGAAGAGATAAAAGTTAGATTACAAATGTGAGAAGTACATCTTAATGGGCAATAACAAAGAGTCCAAAGCATATAGGTTGTGTAAGCCTATTACCAAACAAATAGTGATAAGTAGGGATGTTGAGTTTATTGAAAATAAGTCATGAGATGATGCAATGGATACCTCTTTGGATATCTTAGTCAGAGTGCCCATTGATTATGAAGAAGAGTATAAAGAGTAACAAGGTGATCCCGCAATAGGTATGGAGCTCAATTTAGTCAACTATAGAGAGCTCCATATTTAGTCAAGCAAACAAATAGTCATCTCCAAAAAGCTCTAGATGCAGATGGATAGCCACATAGATAGTTGCAAAGCTAAGTTACCCAATCCTTCAAAAAAATCCAAATCGATGCACATATTGTGAATACAGTAAACAAAGAACTTAGAGACATTCTACTAAGCAAACTAGTAGTAATAGTGAGAGTTAAAACCCCACCCTTTCCTCCCTAATACCAAGAAATATCAATAGTCTAATGGATATTTACCAAAATGAAAGGCATTGCCTTCTCATAGTGATCCAATTTAATTTGAGGATGCTATGGAAGAGAGAAATGGTGTGAGACTATGGATGAGAACATAATAGATAGAAATAGAACACGAGAGCTAACTAATTTGCTTTTGAGTAAGAAAGTTATTGGTTTGAAGTGGGTCTATAAGAAAAAAAGCAATGTTGAAGGAATAACATAAAGTGATGAAGGAGCATCCCTGGTTCATGGCAATCTTGCATCAACCAAAAATATTTTCTTTTTAGTTTGTTTCCTATTTTGTAGTTTCAGTATTTCTTTTTGTTATTCTTTGCATTTGCTCACCAGATCTTGTGGAGATAGATTTTGTTCGTGGACATGTTCATCTACCTTATCCTAAGTTCGCGAGACGTTTGGATCCTTTTCTAACAAGTCATCACTTCCAGAATCTGAGACAATTTTTTGGCTTAGAATACCAAAACCACTTGGACCTATTTTCTATTAGTGAATCTTGTGGATCATTTTCATAGCTTGCGGAGCTTCAATTCATTGTTTCCAACATTCCTTGGCATGTGGATGACCTTCCCTTAGGTCCCCTCTTCATTTATGGATTTTTCGGAAGGATCTCTTTGGTCGATGCCGACCTTGTTGTTTTACATGCTTCATCATGTTCATTGGTATTTGTTTCATCTTGGGTCGACGTGGATCATTCTTGATCATATAAATCAATGTAATTAAGCATTTAGAAATCAGCTATGTGAATATAGAAGAACAATCATATGGTTAGGAGGTCCAAAGTTGGATCACATTCTTGCTTGAGTCCGAGATTGTAATAAATTTTTATTATATAATTCAGCCTTTTTTGCATTGCCTCCATCACGTTGTGTTGCTTCTATTGTGTTAACTCTTGTTGCATGGCTTGGACTGTTCTCTTTGAGGACCCTCCCTGTCGTGACTGCAACAAGTGGTGTCAAAGTGAGTTTTCATTTTGGAGATTGCGAAGTCCTATAAGATTTTGTTGTAGGGTGACGAATTGAAGATCCAGCCTGTAGCTGCAGAGGACTTGCGTGAATATGGTGCGAAGAGGAAATGTTAGAGGTTTATAATAGAATTTTCAAGAGTGAATACCAGACCACATTTTACCCCACTAGATTATGATGGCAAGTTGGATTCAGATGAAGTGCTAGATTGGGTCACAAAGATGGAAAAGTATTTTGATTTTGAAGGAACCACATAAGATATGAAGGTAAGATATGCTTTTACTAAGTTGAAAGGACATGCATCTCTTTGGTGGCAACATTTGTAGGTAGATAGACAATGAAGAGGTAAAGAGAAGATCAAATCTTGGGAGCAAATGGTTCACAAGTTGAAGTCAAAGTTTATGCCTATTGATTATCAAGTGAATTTGTTTTGGAAGTTCCAAAACCCGAAGCACAAAGACTCAAGTGTGAAGGAGTATACCCTTCTCTCCACCTTTCTCTCGTTGCCTCCTTACCCCTATCCCTTTAAATAAACTCTCAAAATTTTCTTTTCTCTTTTCCTTTACCTCTCTATCCCCCTTCCCTGAGTCTCTCACTCCCTCCATGTCTTCTCCCTCCCATGTGTAGATATATGCACTCATTTATCAAGAATATCTGACATGCCATGTTATCCACTCTTTGGTCAGCATTTCTAGTAATTACAAATGCAAAACATGACTCAGCGCATATAATTACATTACCTGATTCATCGCCTTGTATTCTTATATAAAGCTTAAAATCAAGGAAAACTATTGAATAAGTCAAAAGTTTAGGATGATTCAAGTGATCTTATACTATTTTCAACGTTGCCAACTTCTATGACTCTCTGCACATACACCCAAATTCTTGAAATTTGTGTCACAACTACACCACAAGAAATGTAGAGGGAGTAAGGGTAGGAAGATGAGAGGATACATGGAAGGTTGCATTAGTATCGCATTCAAAATAAAACTATTTATTTATGCATTCAACAACGCCATCCCACTTGTATTTCAGTCAAGATATTATATAAGAAAGCTATCATCACTACGTCAATTGAGTAGCTAGCACTGTGAGTGTGTGATGCAATCTTGAAAAAGAGGTGACTATTGATTGTAAAGATTATGGATTGTGATTCTAGATATAATTTTTATGATCTATGTATGTTTCATTATTAGGCTTAGAGGTCCTCTATTGCTTAGATGGTAGAGCTTTGTTCTTTTTATAGTGAGATTGTCTATCAGAACTGGTCTAGAGAATGCTTTGTGCTTATTGGATATGTTGATTTTGTGTTGTAGCTTGGAGGAAAATGTTCATTTGGTTTTTGCAATGTCCTAGTTTATATTTTTGGTGTTTGTTTGATTGGCAAGTGGAGTATGCTGTTTTGTGTTTAGTGTTGTCAACTGATTGAGGTGGTGTATCTTATCTGGATCATCGCTTTTGTGTATAGATATGCATCAGAGGTTGACTTTGGATGTTGATATGGGTCTCACCATGGCATGTGTAGATCCACTTTATGTATTTTGCTTTGGAAATTATTTTTGGGCCAACTGGTTGATGTGTTTCCTTGTTGTTCTACACATTAACTTCGGTGGATGTTCTAGCATGTGTAGTTTTTTGGGAGCAACTTTGGAGGATGTTGTGATTTTTATGGGTCCCCTTTATCTCATGGAGTAGATAACAATGAATGTTAGAGGTCCAGGCAGCCAATTTTATGTAATATTTTTTATTCTGTCTATGATCAACCTAGTTGAGAGCTTCAATGTAAAATATTGTATATATAGATGTGCAATTATAAAATTTGATGAATGGGATGTGTGTGAATCATGGATTTGAAGTGGATGTCAATGATGTGTAAGCATATGTAGCATAGTAGAAATACGAAACTTTATTTGTCAAGAGATTTGAGATGGTTATTGATGTTAGATGAGCTTTTTATGATATTGGTCTCTTGACATAGTGGTTCAAGGATAATTTCATGACCAAGAGATCTTGTTCATTTCATTTCATCGATCCTTTACACCCATCAAAAGAAGTTTTGTTTTCTTGGGCAGATTTAGAAGTCCTTTGTATCTTTCCCAAAGGTTGATTGCCTTATTCTTGCAAGTTGTATCATGTGCAATGAGCTCCTTAGCCTTGAGCCTAACACCTTTTAATTAGTTATTTTTATTTGTGAGTGTGATTCTCACCATGGGACTTCCTAGTTTGTGTTTTTCACATAAATTTGGTGTTCATGTGTTTATTGGGCTTTGAGCATTCATGTTTCATAATTGCAATAATAAGTTAATTGTGATTTAGTGTTTTATCGATAAAAAATAAAGTATTTTAAGGTCTTGACTAATTCACCCCACCTCTCTCCCCCTCCCCTGCCCTCTCAATCTTCTGGTGTGTTCAACAATAGTATATAAGTGTTATTGTCCATATTAATGTCCACAATACTACAATAGAGTATTGTAATAGTGAAAACAAATAAAAAGAACATTCAATCATGAAATTTAGATTTCTAGGTAAATAAAATAATTTGATATAAAAGATCATTTCTATATTTGAGCACTATAATTTATTGTGAAAGATTCTAAAGAAAATTATTAAAAATATTTAAAATAAATAGTTGAATATATAGTTCCTTGTTACATTTATATTTATACAATAATGAGTTGTTTGAATACTTTATTTAAAAAAATTAATTGTAAGATGATGAATGTCAATATATTATTAAGCAAAAGAAACATTGAATAAGATTTTTGTCATGTTGTGATGAGTGCAATGAGTTTTATTGTGTTTAATAAATTTGGGTGATGTTACAAATACCATTTGAAACAAAATTGATTTAATGTTATTTTTTTCAAGACATAATTTTATTTTCATATTAACTTATTTTATCTCATAGAAAATGGCTATTATTGTGTATATAGTAGTTATCATGTCATTAGAATAATTAATAAACTTAAAATCTAATTTAATGAATTAGATATATATTAATATTATATTGATTGTTTAGAACATGAATTAATATAACGAAAGATAAATGATATTTTTTTAATTATGTAAAATAAAAAAATAAATGTAGACTATATGATTGCTGTTGATTTTTTTCAAATCCTACATATTCATTCTGTAAACTAGTAAAAAAGACTGAATCAATTAGATGTATTAGTATTCTTTCAAAATAGATTAAAAAAAAATTACAAATATATAATTTTTCATTACCTTTAATAAATATTGTTTATGTATTGTTAATTTAAAAAATATTTTTAAAATGGTGTAAATTTTAATTATTTTCTAGTTAATTATTGTTATGACAATGTTTTACATTTTCTTTATTTCTTCTTTTCAATATATTGAAATTGATTCATATATAATAAAATACATACATTGTGTTCATTGCCCCTGAACCTTTTGAACAAAAATAATATCATTTATTAAATAAAAAATATGAAAATAAGTTTGCAATATTTAGAACCATGAGGAAGCCTCCAACAAGGAAATAGAAAACAATCAAAAGAATCATAGAGTGAAATCTTATACATTTGTTAAATTATTAATCTCCTATCAAAATAACCCTTCAACCTCCTTTTTGGTTCAAGTGCTTGGTCAAGCTTTCCCCACAACACTTGAATTATTGGAATTAATCATTTTTGGATTAGATTGGATAAAAAAAATTGCATCAATATTTGGGATCACACTATGATCCATCATTAGAAATTTAGAGAGAAAAAATTCTACAATGGATCACAAAGTGTTCCAAAATGTTGATGCAAAAAAAAATTACACAATCTAATTAACAACTAATTCTGATCATATGGATTGTTGAAATATAATGTCTCTAATTTATGTCTTTTATGAGAAGGGATTATGATTCAATGCTACTATCATTTGAGTTCTCCATGCTTACTTTCTAGCATTTTGATGATAGATCAAAAAATATGATCCAAAACATTGATGCTATTTTTTTTATAAAATTCAAAAACAACTAATTTCAATCATATGAATGACGCACCCAGAATTGGAGAGTTCTCAAAGAGAACGCTTTGGACGGTGCAACTAGATTAACACAGTGAAAACAACAACACAGAATAGAGAGAATGCCATATCGAGATTTAAATATATCATGATTTTAAAAACAATTGGCTGGCAACATCCAAGCTACAACAGGCTAATAGGCTGAATTACAAAATATACATTCAATCCAGAACCAAAGGAACATTCAAATTTGTTCTATATCTATTTGATGGTCATCAACTATCACTCCCTACCCATCTAAGACCTAATACATCAATATATATATCAATATATATATATATATATATATATATATATATATATATATATATATATATATATATATATATATATATATATATATATATATATAATCCAGAACACATTTGGGTCAGCCAAAGAAGGATTAGTTTCCCCAAGGTGGGAAAGTGTAATGTGCAAATAGGTCGGCCCCAAGCATGAAGAAAATCCTCTAGAAAAGAACCTAAATAATAACGGACCGTAAAGAAGGTCGACCAAGAATATGGGAACATTGTATGAAGTGAAAATCAGCTCCACAAGTCAAGGATATTCTTTGCAATATAAGGAAACACCATCTAGCTGCAAGGTTGAAATTGGTCCAAAAATTGAGAACTATTAGACAAGCTGAAAGAGGAAACCTACTGGAAAAAGATAAAAACAAGCTAGAATCCAAGATCAACATACAAGAACATGTCTACAAGCTAAATCTAGCTCCACACAGAAAATGAGCAACTTAGAGGGGTCCGAAGTGAAACACAGAACTGAGAATAACTGAAAGCACATTTTTTTTGGTTGATGCATGATTGCTAAGAACCAAGAATGCTCCTACATTAGACATCTATGGTTATTTAAAAATTGAGTCCCTCACTTTGATTAGGCTAGAGGAAAACCACGACGATCTACCTCATCTTGAGATATCCAAGAAGAATCTTTCACTGGTATGTCCTTCCACTTCACAGGGTATTCTCTATGCTATCTTCTTCACGTTCTCTTACCAACTCTGCTATCCAAAATATCTTCAATCTCATCCAATTTCTTTTCATGAAACTCTCTCTCTAAATCTGGTCCACTGTCATTATTGAATTCTGACTCATGATACTGATAGAGATCTGCAATGCTGAATATAGGCAATATATACCTAAGGTATCTGACAAATCAACTTCATATGCACTACCTAAATTAAACTTCTTCAAGATCCTGCAAGGTCCAAATTTTCTCATCTTCAACTTGTTGTATATACCAACTAGAAATCTTCCCTTTCTTAGATACACCATTAACTCATCTCCAACTTCAAATTCTTTATGTCTCCTCTTCTTATCTGCTTTGTCCTTATACTTTCAATTCATATAATCCAAATGTTGTTTCACCTGATTATGTACTAATCTCATGTGGTCTAGAAACTCCTCTACTTCAATACTTCTTTTATCCTCATAGCTGATATCTCTCAACTCTGAGATACCCTTAGGATTCATTCTGATAACAATCTTAAATGGTGTTTTTCCAATACTCTGGTTCATTGAATTGTTGTATGCAAATTCTTCTTGTGCAAGAATCAAGTCCCAACCTCCAGGTTTATTTCCAACCAAACATCTCAACAAATTTCCTAAACTCTTGTTTACTACCTCTGCGTGTCCATCTATTTGTGGGTGAAATGTAGAGATAAACTTCAATTCAGTCTTCATCTTCTTCAAAAGTATCCTCCAAAAGTAACCAATAAATTTAGTATCTCAGTCTGAAACAATACTTCTAGGTAACTCATGCAACCTCCCAATTTCCTTGAAAAAAGGTCTGCTACATGCACTGCATTTGTTGTCTTCTTATAGGGTATGCAATGTGCTATTTTTGAGAATCTATCTACCACCACAAATATAAAAGCATTCCCTCTCCATGTCTTAGGCAATCCAAGTATGAAATCCATGCTTATGTCTTCCCAAGGTTTCTCTGGTATTGCCAAAGGTTTATACAATCCTATGTTCTGACTTCCCCCTTTTTTAATTTGACAAATCCTACAAATCTAAATGAATTTACTTACATCCTAATGAATCTGAAACCAGAAGTAATTTTCACTTACCAAAGCCACTATCTTGTCAATGCCAAAATGTCCTACTAATCCTCTATTATGCTTTTCCTTTATTAGATTGTCTCTCATATAACTCTGGGGTACACAACTTATTTCCTCCAAACAACATCTGATCTTGAATGAAATTGATGTCATGGAAATGGGGACAAGGCAACAACAAATTTCAATGTTAATAAGTTAGTTTCAACCATAAAATTAAAACAAAGAACTAAAAACCATTCCAAACATATCAAAAGAGATTTCAAAAAGCATGAGAGAAGTTTAACAAAACAAAAGAAAGGAGAAGAGCCTCGCTAAGATGCTTCTATGATTCCTTTTGATTCTTCTCCCTTGTTTCTCCCCTCTCCAAGTCCCAAATGAGTGTAGCTCTCAACTTTTAGCACTAGCCATGGATGCCATATGGAGATTCAAGATGGTTGGATGTGATAAACAAATGCTATGCAAGTGTAGATAGTGATGCTATGAAAAATCTCTATTCTAATACTAGTATAGCAATAATACTCTAATGCTTCCTCCTTTGCTTGAGGATAAGGGTTCTATTTATAGAAGAAATGGGGAAATGAAGGGTTAAGATTGAACAATCTTAACAAGGGTTAGGATTGAAAGATATTCAATCCATGTGAGACTTTCAACTTAATCCCATGTTGACAAGTCTCACCATGAGGAGGCTTGAGAGGAGAGATAAGGAGCATTAAATGCTTGAGGGGACATGATGGCTACCTTAGGGGGTTGGGTTAGGGTTAGGTTAATGGATATTCCTTTTATCCAAGGGTTAAATGGTTACCTTAGTCAAAGAAATAAATGCTTTGAAGAGACCCATGAGTCAAAAGGATGGTTAAGTTAGAGGAAAGTCTCTAACCAAAGGTAAAAGGGGAGTTAACCATAAATGGTTATGTAAGAGCCTTTAATGGTTTGGAAGACTTTAGAGGTTAACCATTTGAAGACATAAAGCCTTTAATGGTTATTGAAGACTTTGGAGGTTTTTGAGAAGTGACTTACTTTTATTTAGGAATGTGACAATGATTAGGATAGAATTAGGCTAATTAGAAGGAGTTAGAAGAATCTAGAAGGGATTTAGGCATGCAAGTGGATTTTGTAGGAGAATGCAAGTGGAAGGAATTATGGGATTTTCAATTAAAATAATATCTTTTATTTCAATTAAATGGTGTAATTTGCATTTGGATAGATATTTAAATAAATATTAATTTATTTAAATGTGAATGTGAATTTTGGATTTTATTTAAATAAATTTTAATTTATTTATATGAGAAAAAGGAAGATAAAGCATTAAATGCTTGAAGACTTTGAGGGAAACCATTAAAGACTTAAGAAGACTCTAGAAAGAAGCCATTAAGTTTGAAGACTTTAAGGGAAAGCATTAAAGGCTTAAGAAGACTCTAGAAGGAAGCCATTGAGTTTGAAGACTTTAAGGGAAACCATTAAAGGTTTCAAGTGGGTGAGGATAAATAGGATTTTAAATAAATAATTTATTTATTTAAAATAGTTGTGCAACTTACATTTGTAGGAAAATGCAAGTGGGTGGAGGATAAAGGTGATTTAAATAAATGTTAATTTATTTAAATGTGAGAGAAGATTTAATTAAACAAATATGATTTGTTTATTTAATTAATGGTCTGAATTTGGTTAAGTGAATCAAATCAAATAAATTGAATAATTTATTTAATTAATAGGAGAAGACGACTAAGATGAATTAATTAAATATTATTTAATTATTGATTGATGGTTAAATATTCATTTAATTAAGTGGATAGATTTATGTGTCTATAGAAATAATCGAACCATTTGCTCCAGTCCATCACAATAGGCTCTTTACAAGCTTTCCAAGGTTGAACAAAATTAGGGTCTTCCTCATACAAGGTCTTCAACTCATCAAACCCCAACACTTCAATTTTCATTTCGATCAACAAATTTCTTCTTCTACTAAAGGCATCAACAAGTCTATTTCATTTTCCACTCCTATGTTTTAGAACAAAGGTGTAACTCTACATGAACTCAACCCATCTCATGTGTCTCTAGTTCAACTTACCTTGACTATTCAAATAATGCCATGCTTAATGATCTATATACAACACAAACTCCTTAGGCAGCAAATAATGTCTCCACTTCTTCAAGGCTTGAATTATTGCATAGAACGCCTGATCATATACAAAATATATTCTCCTTGCATCATTCAACGTTTCACTTAAATAATCTATTGGTTTTCCCTCCTGACTTAACACTGCTCCCATTGCATTCCCACTTGCATCGCAATCCACTTGAAATATTTTGCTAAAATCTAGTAAAGCCAACACAGGCTTCTTTATCTCCTTCTGCTTCAACAACTCAAAACTTCTATTTGCTCCAAACATCCATGTAAAATCCTTCTAGTCATTGTCTCAGTCAGAGGGCTACAAACTGAACTAAAACTCCTAATGAACTTCCAGTAGAAACTAGCCAATACATGAAATGATCTTACCTCTCCATTGCTTTCTGGTCTAGCCCATTCAACAATTTCTCTCACTTTCTCTAGGTCCATCTTCAATTAATTCGTAGGTATCACAAATCCCAAACATACTAGTTCTTCCTTCATGAAACTATACTTCTTAAGGTTTATAAACAATTTTTCATATCTTAACCTCTGTAAAACTTGTCTCGAATGCAACAAATGCTCCTCTTTTGTCTTACTAAAAATCAAAATGTTATCCAAATATACAATCACAAAATTCCTCAAGAACTTCTTTAATACCTCATTCATCAACCTCATGAAAGTACTCGGTGCATTAGTCAGTCCAAAAGGAATCACCAACCACTCATATAGTCCTTTGTTTGTCTTGAATGAAGTTTTCCACTCATCTCCTTCTCTAATCCTGATCTAATGATATTCACTCTTCAAATCTATCTTTGTAAAATATCTAGCTCCACTCAAACAGTCCATTATGTCATCCATCTTAGGCAAAGGAAACTTGTACTTCACTGTGATCCCATTTATGGCTCTAGAGTTAGTACACATTCTCCACTCTCCATTCTTCTTAGGTACTAACACAACAAGGATCGTACAAGGGCTCAAGCTCTCCTTGATCAAACTTATCCTCAACAACTCCTGTACTTGTCTATTCGGTTCTTCATTCTCTACTAGTGTCATTTGATGTGCAGCTTTACTAGGCAAACAAGCACCAAGAATCAAATTCATACAATGATTGATACTCCTCATAGGTGGCAATCCATCTAGTACGTTATCTAAAATTATGTCTGCATATTCTATCAGCAACTTATTTATCTCCTCTGGTTGTCCCTCTTCTGCTTTCAAACCAGACTTCATAGGGATTAAGGCATAGCACATATTTTCACTCCTCAAACCATCCATAAATTTCTGTCCATCAACCAAAGAAATCCTAACACTTGTACAAAACTCACTCTTAACAGTCTCCTCCAAGGAAACAAAGTTTGTTTCATCCCATTTGCAACAATAGTATATATGTTCTTCTTTCCATCATGCAATGCTTGTCTATCATACTTCCAATGTCTTCCTAATAGGATATGACATAAGTCCATAGGCATAATATCACATAGAACTTCATCATGGTAGGATTCAATCTTAGATTTTACCAAATATTGTTCACTCACAAGTGCCTTATGATTGTCTTGAATCGATTCTATTTGGTAGGGTTTAGGGTGTTTTAACCTCTGCAGCTTTAGCTTGTTCACCAACTCCTCTGAGGCTAGATTATTTGAACTACCACTATCAATTATGACTTTGCAATGCTTACCTTGCACCTTGTTCGAAATAAATTCTTCCTCTGCAATGGTTCCTAGTCTAATTCATTCTGACTTAGGTTCTCTTTATCATCAAAGCTTCTCCATCTTCAGGTTTATTCAAGGATTCGATAGGTTCTTCCTCAACAAAAGTAGTTCTTCCACTATTCTCTGTCTTTCTATTTGAATTACCTTCTTTATATTCAAAAATCTTAGTGTCCTTCTCCATACTTAAAACTATTAGAATCCAAGAACACTAAGAGGGTGGGGGGGTGAATCAATTTTCTACCGGAATGATCAATTTTAACCATATTAAAACATGCATACACCAACCGGTATACCGATACATATAAAATTGAAAGAAGTAAAGCAACCAATAAGCCAATCACATAAATGGATACCATAACACACAGATTTATACATGGAAAAACTCAAAGAGGAAAATCACGGTGGGATTTGTGAACCACAATATCAATTCACTGGCCATATGAAGAGATATTACAAAATATAGGGGCCTGCACTTGTAGGAAAACTTACAGCCTATAGCACACTGCTCAATCACAAAAAGGAGCCTCACTGACTACATACAAATCTAGACTACAATCCAAAGAAATGATTGAATTACAAAGATAGCATCTTCTATGCCTGAATATAGTTCCGATTAAGCTCTGTTTGTTCCGGTCTGAAACCCTAAACCCTTTACCGGAATACCCCTTACATAAATATACTCACATACATGATCTCTCTCATATGTTTCGCATTACATAACATCAACCTATTCTCCTACCAATCCATATCATATCATATTCGACATATATCAAATTTATCTCACCAACTAACCTATATACCCTTCACAATTCATCATGCCTTATGTCAACTTACAAAGATATTTACAATATGAATATACATGTCGGCCAGATAACATGAATACATGAATATCAAAACAATTGCTGATGTCAGATCCAAAAGATGTCATCCTCCAATACCGATAAATTTATTCTAAACCATGTTGGTCTGCATTGTCGGTAACCAAAGAATTCCTTCCTTCCTGCCGGTGTCGGTGCCAATGTTAGTGAAGTGTCTATGAAGTGCCTACCAGTACACAACTAACCCAAAATATGAGGCCAAAATAAATTGCCATGTTTCCATCAATGACAACATAGTGAAACCAGCCAATTGAGTTTCAATTGCCAACAATGCCCCCCTTTTGCATTGATGGCAATACTCATGTGAAAAATGATCATGGTTTCATCTATTGATTTCATCCTAAACCTACTCCCCCTAAGCTGAATATTCAGCTATGATCATAATAAAAAATACTCCATATCTCCATATCTCCCCCTAATGTATACAACTCCTTTTTTTTCCTTTTTCACATCTATATCACTCCCCCTTTGACACCAATGCCATCAAAATTTCCAAAGATAATACGAAAAATCCAAAATCGGGACGAAGAATGAAAGATATTGTACAATGAATATCCCAAAAATATCTTACTGGAGCTTAATATAATTGAAATTTTCCTGATAGACCTTCTCCAAAATCTCTAGATAAGTATCCCAACTAGATTTGAAAGTGCTAGAAATAGATGCAAGTCCATTTAAAATATGGGAAAATGACTCTTTCTCATTTAACTCTATTGGTGTGGGATTATCAACCATATCTATACACTCCTTCTTATGTATACTAAGTGAATCTAACCGGGGACTCACCAAACCTCTAAGACTTCTGGCTCTTCTTATGATTTGTTGTTTTCTTTCTCAAGAGCAAAAACTTGGGCTTCGAAAACCAAAATCTGACCATCAATGGATGTAGTTAATGAATTCAATCCATCAAAAGAATTGCCTATACCTGCAATTTTCTCTAGAGATTCCTTAATTCTCTTATCCAAATTAACTATAAGAAAATTTGTGTTACAACATACTCTGTAAATATTTGTACACCACTTTAAAAAATTATCTATCAATTTCAACTTATCATTAATTTCCTTCCTTTCAGACTCAATCATTTGATGAAATGTAGCTCTCTTTGCCTATGTGAACCTCTCCAGTGCTTGTTAGATCGAAATATGCTGCAAGGACTAAAAATCCTTTGAAATATGTTCAGTGATTATCTTAAGCTTGTCAGATGGGCTCGCTTCTCTGTCAAACTTACACTCTGGGACTAGTCTATGCAAAACAATGATAGACTAATCAATAACACCTTTATTCATAGAACCCTCCTTCATCGTTTTCTGTGTAGCCATCATCATGAGTTCAGTAGAACTCATCTAGGTTATGCTTTTCTTTTCAACCTGCGAGGTGTCAATTGACAACAATGATGGACTTGTTACCGGTTCCCTATCGGATTTCTCTTTCTTCTCCTCTGATGATTTAACCTTCATATCTTCCTCACTTGCACCGGTAGCTTTTCCACTTGGTTTAGTCTCAATAACTATCGATTCCTCCCTAGGAATTGTAACCTCATCCTGTACATCTGTATCCGAAGGACTGTTGTCCTCAATATTAGTATCCTGTACATTATCAACCTTTACACTCTCTGTATTTGCCAGTATCTCAACATTTTTCTATACATTTGTATCTATTGGGGGCTTAATTTCCATTATCTTAATATTTTTCAAAATTGAGGGTGAAGTACCCATAATACCCTTTCCTTTTCCTTCAACCGGGATGTCTGCAGTATCTATCTTAGATTCCGGTGAAGTATTAAAACCATAGTTCTCTTCAAAGAACTTAACCCATGCCTTGTTGGTCTCCTTGATTATCTCATTTACCTTTCCTAACATAAGGTTGATTATTCTATGTTTGTTGTTAAATATTTTCCTATCTGCCACCTCAAGTGTCTTATCCATCTCCTCTAGAGCAATAGAAACACAAATAGATAACAACTCTTGTATCTTTATATGCTTGTCCTTTTACATTACTAATAGTCTTCTAGCATCTAACATATCATACAACTATGCTGGTATTTGGTTTTCAGTTTCTAGCAAGGCTTTCTTATAAATATCCAAATATAACAAAACTACTTCCTCCACTTCTCTTTGTTCATCATTTTCTAAATGTTCATAATAAAACTGTACATTCTTTAACATACCATCTTTAGTAATTTCATCAACTAACTCTGCACAAGTCTTTGGTGGAATGATAGTTAGATTACCAGATTCAATTGCCATATCAATGTCATCCTTCTTCTTCCTTCTTCCAGTACCGGATGGGGCTAAAGGTGTTTCTTTTGGTTCTTTCTTCTGTGTTGGCACCCTGATAGTAACTTTCCTAACCCGTTGCTTCTTAGCCTCTGCCTTAGTTTCTTCAATTTTCTTCCTTGTTACCCTTTTGAATGCCAGGGGTGTGTCATCTTCAGATGTAGACTCTACTGCAATAGGCTTGATGAATATTTTTGGTTCTTTTCTCTTCTTTCCTTTCTTCGAGACAACATCAATCAATTCTTTGATGTCCTGTGAAACTTTTTCAACAAACTTACTTGCCTTTCCTTCCTTCTTCTCTCTCTTCTTCTGGTTGAACTCAGTTTCAACCTCTTGTGTCTTCTTCTTAGCAGTGCCAAAGGTTTTTATAGTTTCATCTACCAGTGCATCAATTAACATTTGTGCATAAAAATCAATAATCTGAGCATCAACTTCATAACCCATCTCCTCAATCCAGATCTTCCAGGTTTTGACCGCTTCCATGAGTGTTTCATCTTTCTTAACCATGAAGCATATATCAGTTGCGTATTTCTCAACAGTGTGCGTAGGAACTCTCATCCTATAATTCATAGCTTTTTGAAATGCTTTAAAATAACCACATACTTTGTCATTTCTTTGACTACCCAATGTAGCAATATTGTTTCAATTGCCTCCCTACCAAGATATTAATTTCCCATTCTCTTCCCAAAACTGAGAGTCTCATTCATGAAAAATAGCATTAAACAGACAATTAGGTTACCATCCTGGAAAGTCCCCTTCTTTTCTCCTTTAATCTTTCCTAGGTTTATCAATAATTCATCTAACATCCAACCACATAGATCTATCTTCTCATTCTCCCTCATCATTTATAAGCTGCATAAATGCAGGAGCTAGAAACAAAATTCAGACAGTTTTATTGTGTTAGCTTGTAACCGATGACCATGCTTCCAAATCTGATGTTTGTATCAGTGATAGTACTAATTCTCATTGACCGCCTATCCGATGTTGCACTGATAATCTTGTTAACCTGATCATTTGAAATTTTCTTCTCTAGACGTTGTCCAACCTGTGGTAAAGAGGTGATTTCCCTAATGGCCTCCTTTGTAATCTTATATGGTCTATCGAACCAGATAAACTCTCCATGCATTCTTCTTAAAACATACCTAATAATTTCATCTTTGAATTCTAGAATATTCATAATGTCGGTAAACCCTAGATCAACAATATGTTACTATTCAGGTTTAATCTTTCAAGAGTCTCCCACTTACTCCTTCATGTACATGCTCTTTATATCAATCGTTCCCAAATCCTCAATATGATAGTGAATGTAGGCTCTTACATCTTCAACATACACGACTCCTTCTGGGACACGGGAAAAAGCACCAACTTAATCATCCAGGGTAGCCACATGCAGATATCGCTTGAAAATTGGCTTGGGATGGTCCTTGAGCTCAACTATAGTCGGATTTGCAGCAAAGATAGGTACAAATGATGATCCCACTTCCATGATTGAAGATAAATACCTGTGAATCGCTACCAGTGAAAAAACCTAAAGACCTCTTTCAATCATTAGTGAAATCGCTCAAGAAGATATCTGATCGCACTGAATCACCCTTAATCATTCTGAATGCAAGGTGATAAAAAATGACTTAGATTCAACATTTTATCCTCCAAGAAAAACCCTAATCTTTCATTGACATCAATGACTTCCGGTGAAAGATACCAGATCTCGCTTAAACATCTCCATGCTAGATAAGCATCTCGAATGTCTGGAACACTTTCCAAAACCTCTTCCCAAGGCATATGCAACATTTTCTTGAATTTTTCCTACCCCTAGAACATTTGCCTCAGTTACCAATTGAGCTTCATGTAGGTGCAGGAACAACCTCCTCTACCAGATAAGTAACCAAAGCATTACCATCTATGGATTGATCTTCTGACTTCTTGACCCATCTTTGGTATGATCTTCCTAGATTTCATTAACCTTTTCTTTCCGTTTCTCATTTGATCCTCCATTACCAACCAGTGGATTTCTGCTTCTACCAAATTTAGCAATATGTCCAACCTCATTACATGCATAACATGTAACATTCTTCTTTTGAATTGCTTTGCTAAAACTGGTATAATTGCTTGGCCTGCACTGATTAGCCATATGTCCAAATTTTCCACATGCATAACACTTAACATTCATTCTGCAATCTTCTATCTTATGCCCATACTTATTACATTTAAAACATTGACCGGGAGGAGAATCAGGGTTCTGATTTTCTCTATTTCTACATTGCCTAGCCATGTGACCAAATTTAATACAAACAAACCATCTACCATTAAATTTATAAGCATTAAACTGTCTTACCGATGCCTTATGATTTTGATCTTCATTTGCAGTACCGGAACTCTGTCCTTGTTCAAATCCAAGTCCACTAGAATCTTCATTCAGCCTTTGTTTCTTCAATAACTCATCTAGATGTGCTGAACTAATCTTGAATTTTTCTTTATACTCACTTGCAATAGTCAAATCATCTCTCAGAATTATCATTTGTCTCTCAAGCTCTTGTTCATTACTCTGGGATTGTATTAAATCAGTTCTCAACATATCATTATCATGAACCAACTTACTACATTCTTCAAATTTGTTCTTTGGAGATACAACAAGATTTTCTTCCTTTTTCTTCCAGTCCTCAATCTCCTTAGTCATTCTCATAGTTATAGCTTGCATTTCATTTCTCATGACCATGTTCTCCTGAGTCCACTTCTGGCACTATTCCTTAAGTGCATCTTTCTCTTCATCATCTTGATTTTGTAACAGTTCCTTCCTCCTAGCTTGAACAAATGACAACCTCTCCTATAGGACAAGAACGAATTCCTTAGCAGAATTCAATTAATCTTTTAGCTTGAATTTCTTCATCCTTTCAGCATCATAATCTTCAAGTGCCATCTCAAGTTGCTTTTCCAAACCCATATCCATGGATTCTGGTTTCAGGATCTTCCTCAAGCTGTTAAACTTCCTTTGAGGCACAATGCTTTGATGCCAATTTTTGGAATCCAAGAAGACTGAGAGGGGGGGGGGGGGGGGGGTGGTGAATCAGTGTTCTACTGGAATGATCAATTTTAACCTTATTACAACATGCATACACCAACCAGTATACCGGTACATATGGAATTGAAAGAAGTAAAGAAACCAATAAGCCAATCACATAAATGGATATCATAACACATAAATTTATACATGGAAAACCTTAAAGAGGAATAACCACAGCATGATTTGTGACCCACAATATCAATTCACTAGCCATATGAAGAGATATTACAAAATATAGGGGCCTGCACTTCCAAGAAGGCTTACAGCCTAGAGAAAACTGCTCAATCACAAAAAGGAGCCTGACTGACTACATACAAATCTAGAATACAATCCGGAGAAATGATTGAACTACAAAGATAGCATCTTATATGCCTGAATACAGTTCCGGTTAAGCTCTGCCTGTTCCGGTTTGAAACCCTAAACCCTTTACCGAATTACCCCCTACATAAATATCCTCACATACAAGATCTCTCTAATATGTTTTGCATTACATAACATCATCCTATTCTCCTATCAATCCATATCATATCATATTCATCATATATCAAAATGATCTCACCAACTGACCTATATACCCTTCACAATTCATCATTCCTTATGTCGGCTTACAAAGATATTTATAATATGAATATAAATGTCGGCTAGATAACATGAATACATGCATATCAAAACAATTGATGATGCCGGATCCAAAATATGTCGGCCTCCAATATTGATAACTTTATTCTAAACCATGTTGGTTTGCATTACCGATAACCCAAGAGTTCCTTCCTGCTGGTGCCGGGTACCAGTGAAGTGTCTGTGAAGTGCCTGCTGGTACACAACTAACCCAAAATATGAAGCCGGAATAAATTGCCATGTTTCCATCAATGACAACATAGTGAAACCAACTAATTGAGTGTCAATTTCCAACAAAAACAAGTTCCTCCAAACTTCCTCTCTTCATCTCTTTTATAACCCTCATTTTGGTAGCCACTCTATCCACCATTTTAGTAATAGTTCCTATCATCTCTCCAATGTGAATTATAATATTTTCCTCCTTACCTTTGTTCTTCTCTACAAAAGATCTTCTATCTCTAGTAAATGTTATGCCTCTTTGAAATCTTCCTCCTCTTCCTCTTTGTCTCTGCTCATGTCCTTTGTTCAACTTTTCCTCAACCTTCAAGGCATATTGATAAACCTCTTCCACACTTTTCAACTTGATTAAAATGATCTCCTGGAGCAGGAGCACCTAACAGAAAGGTACAAAAGGAGTCTATAAGAGGATAAAAATCAATTCATAAGTATATTCAATTGCATTTTCATTTGTAATGTCATTTTGAGTCAATATGAATCAATATGTAAGGCTAAAAGAGCCTATTGTGATGAGTTGTCCAAGTTGTCCTAATAAGGTCTTGAATTAGTCATTTCGTAAAATTTGTATAAAATAACCTTTAAGGGGTAAAATTGTGATAGAAATACATTATTATTCCATCCTAATATGTTTTGAAGGTTCTTTTGAAGGTTTAAAGTCATTTGAGTCAAAAGTTGTAAAAGTTGTAAAATGCAACTTTTCAAAAGTTGTAAAAAGACCAAAATGGGAAGTTGTGTGGTCATAAGAGAAAGTTGGGTAGTTGTAACTTCCATCTGAAGATGAAAAGGCTATAAAACCTCTGTAATGATCGTTCATAAGTGTGTGTAAAAGTTGGAGAAGGAATTGGAAAGCATTGGAAACATTTTGGTATCATATTTTCATTGTTTCAATCTCTTGTTTTGTGGTCTTGAAAGTTTTCCTCTTGTTTCTAGGCCTTGTGTGGCCATGTATAGCCTGGAAACAACTGTATTTATATCATGATAGTGTATTATAATGTATAATCTTTCCATTTCTTTTGGTTTGAGTTGATTTCATGCATTTTTTAGAAAGTTATGAGAGTTTTGGTGAAAACCATTTGGAACTACCCAAAACCCTAATTCATGGCGTTCAGTTTTGGAAAAATCATCATAACTTTGGTTTTAACCGTTGGATCTTTCCATAACTTGGAGGAAGATTTTGTTGGGAATTATATGACAATTCCTCTAACATGTTTGAAGATTTGTGTTGATGATTGAACTTCATGAATGATTTGAGGTTCTTGCTTAGATTATCATGATACTCTGAATGATTCACGGTGACCAGTTTTGTATATCCACTAGCTGCAAGTAGGTAGACATGAAGGTCTATCATGGGGCCATAGGAGATGGTCCAAGGGGCCTAAGAAAGAGGTCCAGTGGGTTGCCAAAAGACCTGGGGAGAGAGGCAAGGAAGGGAATCCTGGGTGAGGTAAAGTAGTTGGTGATTTTGGTGCAGCCTTGAGGGTGGACTTATTTTTGGAGCAGCATCTTGAGGAGCATCCAGTATGCAGGCTATTTTCATCCATGTTTCCAAGGGACTTGGAAACTTTTCAAGGTCAGGAGTATGGTGCAGGAGCACCTAACACAAAGGCACAAAATGAGTCTATAAGAGGATAAAAATCAATTCGAAAGTATATTCAATTACATTTTCATTTGTAATGTCATTTTGATTCAATATGAATCAATATGTAAGGCTAAAAGAGCCCATTGTGATGAGTTGTCCAAGTTGTCCTAATAAGGTCTTGAATTAATCATTTGGTAAAATTTGTATAAAATAACCTTTAAGGGGTAATATTGTGACAGAAATAGATTATTATTCCATCCTAATATGTTTTGAAGGTTCTTTTGAAGGTTTAAAGTCATTTGAGTCAAAAGTTGTAAAAGTTGTAAAATGCAACTTTTCAAAAGTTGTAAAAAGACCAAAATGGGAAGTTGTGTGGTCATAAGAGGAAGTTGGGTAGTTGTAACTTCCATGCGAAGATGAAAAAGCTATAAAACCTCTGTAATGATCATTCATAAGTGTGTGTAAAAGTTGGAGAAGGAATTGGAAAGCATTGGAAACATTTTGGTATCATATTTTCGTTGTTTCAATCTCTTGTTTTGTGGTCTTGAAAGTTTTCCTCTTGTTTGTAGGCCTTGTGTGGCCATGTACAGCCTGGAAACAAGTGTATTTATATCATGATAGTGTATTATATTGAATAATCTTTCCATTTCTTTTGATTTGAGTTGATTTCATGCATTTTTGAGAAAGTTATGAGAGTTTTGGTGAAAACTGTTTGGAACTATCTAAAACCCTGATTCACGGCAACCAGTTTTGGACAAATCATCATAAATTTGGTGTTAACCAATGGATCTTTCTATAACTTGGAGGAATGTTTTAGAACTAGTATTTATATAATCGGACTGGAACCACTATCCTGGTAAGTAATATTTTAAGAGTAATTAAAGACTATTCATGACTGTAATTTCATGACCAGAATAGAGTCAATTTCATAGTTTGAGAAATTCTTGATTTTCATTTGCAAGAAATGAATAGATGAAGGGTTTAAATGTTTCATATTTAATACATAATATATGTATCTACAATCATGATGGATTGATATCTATGGAGAAGATTTGATAATGATTATTTGATTGATGATTTTGTTGGGAATTATATGACAATGCCTCTAACATGTTTGAAGATTTGTGTTGATGATTGAACTTCACGAATGATTTGAGGTTCTTGGTTGGATTATCATGATGCTCTGCATCATCTCCTCTTGTATAGATTTCTGCAATCCATTGATATATCTCACAATCTATTAACCTCATCCTCGGTATGTTCGGATCTAATGTTCAAATTGTAAAACTCTTCAATATACTGTCTCACACTAGACTCCTTCTACTTCAAGTTTTGCAACTTCCAAAATAAATTCACAAGTGATAATTTGTAGGCAAGAACTTCTCTTTCAACTTACTCACCATCCTATCCCAAGATTTAATTTTCTCATTGCCTCTTCTCTATCTATCCATTTGCAAACGCTCCCACCACAGTGATGCATGTCCTTTCAACTTTGTGCAATCATACTTCACCTTCTTGTCTTCATTTGTGTTTTCAAAATTGAAATACTTCTTGATCTCTCTGATCCAATCTATCAATCCATCTAAATCCAATTTACCACTATATTGTGGTGGATTAAAATGTGGTTTGTTACTCACACAAGTTAGGGCTCTCAGTAACCTTTCATCTACTTGCTCGAGTTTTGGTTGACCTCCATCTTCCAGTTCACCATTTTATTCTTGTTCATCATCACTCACATCATCAATAAGTAGACCTCTTCTCTGGGCCATTTTAATAGAATCCAATTGTGTCGCAATCTGCCTCAACATATCCATCACCACTAGATCTACATCTCTCCATGCTCCACCTCTAACATTTCCTCTTCGCGTCATCTAGACAAGTCCTTTGCAGCTGTAGATCGGATCCACAATCTGCCACCCTATAAAAAGTTTCAATAGGACACAATCTTTCTGGACGAAGAACCTTGCTTTGATACCATCTAACATAGCCACGGTTGGAGAGTCCTCAAAGAAAATGGTCTAGACCATGCAGCTAGATTAACACAAAAAAAAACAACACAATAGAGAGAATGGTAGATCAGACTTTATTTATATCATGAATTTAAAAACAACTGGCCATCAACATCTGGGCTATAACAGGCTAATAGGCCTGATTACAAAATATACATTCAATTTGAAACCAAAGGAATGTTCAAATTCGATCTATATCTATCTGATCATCATCTACTATCACTCCCTACCCATCTATGACCTAATATATCAATATATGTTATCCGAAACACATACAGGTCGGCCAAAAAAGGATTATAATCCCCAAGGAGAGAAAATGTAACGTGCAAATAGGTCGGCTCCAAGCATGAAGAAAATCCTTTGAAAAAGAACCTAAATGAATTACTAACCAAAAGGAATGTCGGCCAAGCGTATGGGAACATCGTATGAAGTCAAGGAAATGCTCTGTAGGATAAGGAAACACCATCTAGCCACAAGGTTCAAACTAGTCCAGAAACTGAGAACTGTCAAACAATCCAGAAGCGAAATCATGTCAGAAAAAGATCCAAACGAGCTGAAATCCAAGGTCAACATACAAGAACATGTCTACAAGCTAAATCGACCTCTGCACAGAAAATGAGCAACTTGGAGGGGTCCAGAGTGATAGACAGAAATTGAAACATAGAACTGAAAGAAAATATTTTTTCGTTGATGCAAGATTAGTAAGAACCAAGGATGCTCCTACATCAATGAATTTTAGAAACATAATCTCTGTACTTAGAATTAGTTTTTCTCTAAACCATCGTCAATGACAAAAGTCGTCCCTTCAAAACTAGGAAGGAAAAATTCTTTAAAAACTCCATTATTTATGTCGAACATGACAAAAAATTTGCGGACGCAGCTAATCTAGCTCCAAAACTGCGATGTCGTACAGTGCATAACTTTTATGTTATGTAGACAAAAAAATTGCAGAATAGGCACAAAATAGTTGTGGGACTCGGTAGAAGCGTTGTGGCTGCTGAACCCCTTGTTGTATAACACACAGATTATTTTCGGTGTATGGAAATACAATTGGAGCATTTTTTGAGGCAGAATATCTACAACCAAATTAGTAACCACCCTAACAATAGAATAAGAAATGTGGAACCCACTCTTTGTCATGACTTGTAGAGTCAAGGTCAAGCAACAAATAAAATTTATATAAATTTTAATTATAATATATATATATCATAATTTCATCTATTATTAAAAATATTTCTCTTATTAATGGATGAGTTAATTTTTTTTTTATAATGGTTTGTTGTAAAAAAAAATTTAAATGAGATAGCGCCCATCGTGCAACGTAAGGGCTGCATAGACGTTGCGATTGGATGGCCGGGTACTACATCCGTAATGTGCGGTAGATGCGGTGTGAGTGGACTTTAATTTGGTATAAAATATATAATCAAGAATATTTAAATAGTATAAGGGTAGTATTAGGATGGCTAAATCTTTTTACAAAATTATTATTTGATTTGAAAAGAAGTGCGTCAATAGGTACTATGGTAAGTAGAGAAAATGAATTTTATAATAATCTCCAGAAGATTTCTCCAAATTTAGAGGGTTCATAGGTGTTGAATCTGATTGAGAGCTACATATCTTTGTAGCAGATCCAGGTTTGGTATCCCCGAAGATTGATCAAATAGTGGTGTTATTATTGGTGCTGGTTGTGCCCATTTTAGCAGATCCAGAGGCTAAACCAGGGGCAGGGCTGACATCCGTAGGGGTCCAGCCACTATGCTCTGTATCAAGTTCTTGTTTTTGTCTAAAGGTCAGAGCTTATTTTTTAACCACTGTCATAACATTTTATTTCACCATATTACATGTTTTTGTTTTATGGTCCACGGGAAGATGTTTTCCTTTAATAAATACATTAAAATAATTCAAATAGATTATATTTTATGGTATTTTGAGTTAATAGTTGCTGTCAAGTAGGATATTATTGCATTCATTTAATTCAAGCTCTCAATTAATTTAGTCAACTAATTCATAAAATTAAAAATTTCAAATTTTTTATTTTATGAGTTAGATCAATTTTTTTTTTTAAAATATACAATTTTAAATATATAAATTTAATAATGCAGGACAAAATGCAAAAGAATAATAATAATACATTGTATCAATAAATTATTTCAATGGGGCATACATCCTAAAATTTGAAATGGTTGTGTTTGTTGGCCTTTCATATGAAAACATTGCTAATTGATTGGCCATACTTTATCCCATGTATCTATGAAAATCCAACATTATCTTTATAGTTCCCATCGGGTTTCACAAACCCAATGCAAGAGTAAGGAGTTCTGCATTAGGTGCCATGTGTTTGAAGGTTCTTTTAATGCCCAAATAACACACACACACACACATATATGCATAACACACATATGTATATGTTATGCATATGTATGTATGTATTTATGTATGTGTATACATACATACATACATATATATGTGTAGGGAAAGTCAATCCTATTTCCAAGTTAAGATATTCTATATAGATACCAGTCAACCATTTTGTCTCATACATGAGTGAGAGATATATACCTCAAGGCTTCCTAACCTTGACATATAGTTACCCTTGAGAAACCAAAGCCGGTCTTAATGAATGAAGGTCATGTGAAGAAAGTGATAAGAACATATATGACCTACCATAATGAATGAGCTCAATGACCTAGAACATGCATTACTAGGATCAAGATCTCTAAACTTCATTAAATTCAATATTGACTATTGTCAAAGATCTTATAACTAACTAAGTATTGAACCATCACCCAACTTCAATTGCACACCCTAGACAATGAGCACTTATAAGGACAGCTTGTCCAAATCAAATATCTACACATAAATTAGGCATCATAGCATAGTTAATATAAAATAAATCTAATTTATTTATAGTACCCTTCCTTTACTTCACATGATAATTCTTATATCTGCGTTCTTGTCATTAAGAGGCTGATAAACCTTTTCAATCATATAAAGCCTTTACCATGGTATCACAAAATGATCAAAGTATAAAGTTCTAGCATTAGAGATATGTTGAGTAAATTATGGTTAGAGTGATGCTAAACAAAGTCACCCTAACAATATTTTGCAACCAAGAGCCGAAGCTCCTTTTATCAGATCTTATGCTCGGTTCATACTATAAGGTTATCTTTTACCTAAAGATTTCATTTAGAACTCTTTGCTATCAAATTTCTCTTTAAATTTAAACATAATGTTGTTCAAATTATTATCCCTTGATTATAATAAGTTCTTCATTAATAAACTTTCCTCGAAATATCCTATAGGTTCATCTCCATGACACCAATGTTAGGTTGATTACTCAACAAGAATTCTCTTAGTTTGGGCAACTATGCATAATCATTGGTCCATGACATTATACCATATAGTGAATACATAAACATGAAGTGTCATTATAATAATCTTAATTAACATATCCAAAAGTTATATTACAATGCCAAAAGTTATATTACAATGCAAAGTTGTGTTAGGTTTTATTTGGCTAGCACACAATAATGAACAACACCTCTTAGGCATGATATTATATGAATATGGTCCTTTACTACTCTAATAAAGCATATCAATAATACATTAGAAGGTATCATTTACAACAATGCATCCTTCCATGACAACCCATCCCCAAGGATGTATGATAAAGAGAAGGTCATCAAGTTTATATCAATGTTATGATCATGATTTGGTGTACATTTTATAATTTCTACTTGATAGTTTATAAATATTCACATGTCTGAAATCTCAAAGTTCTACAATGTTGCATAATCATTTTATCATTCTATATTTATACATTAGTAATAGGGAATCTGGAATAAACATAACCATTAACCTTAAATTACAATATTAGTGTGCTATTTGTCTAATATTGTAATCATCTCTCCAATAGATATTTAAATTGATATTGTCTTATTAACTATTTTATGATGATTATGACCTTACTTAGGAACCCTCCTAACTAATCTCTTATCATGATTTCTATAGAGGTATTACAATTATTGTTCATATAACCAAGATCAATATTCAATAGCTTAATAATGTCATTCTAAATGTTTATAAGCATGTGATTTTAATAAATTTATTACAATATAATATTAAACAAAAGGATAAATCTCTTACTCAACAATGATTACATAGTTGACTATTTTGACAATGTATAAGTGAGTTAACAATCAATTATTTATTTTTTGATAATTAAACTATTGGTTAGGGCCAGTCCCCTTCATTGATCTAAAACATAAAATGCATCATTGTTAAATCCTTGTTGCATATAATTGCAATGTTTGCAGCATCACCTTTATACTTAACCAAAAAAAGCCCATAGGCCCATGGAGTTTCTGAGTTTCAAACTTTAGATTTACAAAATTGCCTACAGGCCCATTATATATCCATTCTCTTAATACTACCATCTAGTATACTACTTTACTCTTCTTCTAATAAACTTCTTTCTATATATTCCACTCCCTGGCTATTACTACTATTTATACTAATCTACTAGCAATGCTTTCCAAACATTTCTTCATGTTAATATCAAAATAAAAAGCATTTTTCTAAGTCTCTAACTTTCCTTATCAGTCTACATTTCTTCATTTTCATCAAAATCTTCTTCTTTCAAGCCGCTCCCTTTGCTCTGCATCTCCATACATTCTCGCTTCATGTAATTTGCTATCTAGTTGGGGTCCAGATTGACCACCACATTCATCCATTTTAGAAGGAAGTTTAGATTCCTTACTCCATCTCATCATCCAATAGGATAATTAGCAATTTTTCAACTTCCTCTCCATTTTTGTCATAATCCTTGGGCAGGGAATCCAATTTCCTTCACAATTTCTCAAAGTTTCCTCCAAACCCCCTAAGAATTGGATTTTAAATACTGCCTTAGTAAGATTCTTACTTAGCTCCTTTCTTAATCCTCTATCCAATGCCATAGCTAGAAATATTGAAGAGATATTGGAATTGACATGATATCTGTGATTAACCATTAAGAAATATTCACCCAGAACCGATTTTATTGCATGAACTACCCATGGATGCTCCTATTTTAGAATAGAACTCAGCGTTTTGTCTGTGATTATACCTAAAACTCCATCTGCCTTTTTCTAGTTGTCAAGCGGATTGGGGTCTTCATCATATCTACTTTTGTATACTATGGAAGAATTCCAATTTAAGTTTTGTGTCACTTTCTGGAAACTTCATCCACATTCCTTTCTCTTTCCTTCCTTAATTCATTTTTAAATCCATTTTGCCTTATCGTTATTTGCTTGCCTATAAAATTCTATCTACTTTCTCGATTTCCCATCATTAATTGGTATGCTATTCCCCTAAAGCCAATTTGTGGGTGCTTATTCTCAGGAAAATTTGTCCTTGTAATATTAATTTGGGTCCATTGTCACCTACCCTAAGGTAATTCTGATTTCATGTTAGCTATCTCTCTACTTAATATAATTCTCTTTTTTTTAATCACCTATCTTATCTACTCTCCTCACTAATGGTTTTGTCATTAATGCCTCAACATATTTTAAAAACCTTGATTAATATGCCTCGAAGTCCAATCACTTAATCACCATCATTCTATACCTATGTAGGCTCAAAAAATCCTTTAAATCATTTCTCTCTTCCTTTTAAACTTCATCATGATGTATATATTGGTCATTTAAGAGGGAATGATTATTTTAATTCAAATTTCTCATGCTTTTAACCATTGAATGATCTCCTAGAGTTGTTGCCAAAGTCTTAGCTTCTTACTTAGACATGATCTTCCCTTGAGGTGAATTCCTTTTTAGTCATTTACCTTCATTATTTTCAAGTACTTTTCATCATTTGGTTAAATCCAAAAGTAGGGTTGGACCTGAAGGCAAACCCCCAATCCCAACAACATTTACTCTCTTTTATGTGTGTAGGTTGGAGGTGCGCAGCTGTATTTGCCGATTTGGACTCCATTCTCAAAGGCAAAAACCCTTTTCAGCGTGCAGATTTTTTGGAGGACAGTGTGCACTTTCAATACGGTCCTATCAACTTTTTCCCAAATTTGTAGGGGAGCTTTGTCTCGGTCTTTTACTGCTAATTCCAGGTGCACAACTTCATCCCACATTTCTATCTCAACTTATAATCATTTCTTTGTCACTTTTACACTTCGTCTTAAATATCACTGTAACGTCATAAATTGTACGCACTTGCTAAAGCAGTACAATTTAACACCTAGTTTAGCACCCGCCTTGGCGTAGTTGCATTTTGCATTACATTTCCCCTTTAGCACTTAATTAATCAAATTAATTAGGTCTAAAGGTTCTATTTCATCATTTTCCACATCATAAAGTTGGGCCCTTTCATTAAAGCGTGCCCCTTTCATTTTATTCTTCCAATACATCACTTAAATCAAAAACCCTAATTAGGCCCTATTCTGAGCTTGGGGGCTTGATTTCGGGGGTCAAAACATCTCAAAATCATCTGTAACTTTGGGATTCTCTCTAAAATCATCATATCTGACGGCCCTGAAAATTTGGTGAAAAGTTGTCGGGACCGTGGCGCCCGGAGTGCACACGGTCCCGGACATTTTTCCCGAAATTTTAGGAGCGCGATCCAATCATAAAATAAAGCTTACGGATATTCAATCTCTAGGTCGGCCAAAAGATGAAATTACGACCTAGGGTTTCATACATAAGAGCTCTCTTTTCTCATTTGAAGGGAGGGGAATTTTGTTTTCAGGAACCTCATATGCAGCAAAAGAGCAGATCTTGGAAGACTTCAACAACATTCAACATCCCTCTATCAAGAATTTGTCAATTCCATTCATCCATTTAGGGCTTTGAAGATATTGGAGAACAATAGGAGATTACGGATTGAAGATTGGCTTGTACTCCTCACTTGAGGGTTGGGTATGATTTCATATTGTTTTCATGTCTTTGCATAAGCTTCAATATCTCATTTATCCATGCTTTAGATCACTTTGCATCTTGATTTAGAGCATTTACATTATCATTTACAAGCAATTAGGGTTTACTTTCTAGGTTGCTCTAGTTTGCTTACTTGCATTTTAGATCTTGCACACACACAAGGTCTGCACACACATTACTTTTACAATACAACTTGGCTATTCGTGGAGGTGGAAATCACCGAAGCGGGGGTTTGACTAAGGCAAAACCCTATATAGCCGCCCAAACACCTTTTTCAGATATAAGTGCAGGTTTCGAGACTCGGACGACGCCGCAGGTTACAGATCCGGAAGAAGCAGGTCGAGACAGTACCCCACACCAAATTGCAGAGCAGAATACCAAGACAAGGGCGTGGGGCACCCTGGTCCTATCAGGACAGGGGCGCTGGGTGCCTTGGTCCCTGGGACAGAGGCGCTGGGCGCCCTGGTCCTCCTGACAAACAGCATTTCAGACAGTTTTCGAGAGTGCAAAAACAGTGGTTTCAGGTGCAGTTTCAGGTGCAGAATCAGGACAGTGGCGCCCGCGCCCCCGTCCCGAACATTTCCACTCAGATTTTGACTCCAGGTATGCATTTGCATTCTTGTCTTATCTTTGTATTTACAGCTTTCCATTGTTTAAGTTCAATTCTGCAATCTTGTTATTAGTTCATACTTGCATTTTAGGGTTAGGAATTGGACTTGCATAATCTTACCTTTCAAATACAACGAAGGAATAGGAATCCTAATAGGTAGCCCGTGGCTCTCTCTTTCACAAAAAGAAGTAGCCAATTGTGTGATACCTCTAGGCTCTTTCGTATTCCGTAATGTGTGACAAGAGGTAGGATTAGGGCATGATAACCTAGTGTCACTTTTTCCCCCACACAATCACATAATTCAACCTATTGCATTCTAAAAGAGGTTTTACTTTGTGATAGGGAGATTGCTAGGTAAGTGCTCAAAAAGCCAGTTTTGGTCAAAAAGGTATAATAGGAAACAAACAGTCTTGTTTATATCTGCTCCTTATATTTGCAATACTAAGATTATTTACAATTGATAGACCTCTCTTCTAGACTTCACCATCAACCTCCCTTATTGGTGAAAGCTCACACCCTTGCTCAAACTCACTCCAATTCCTTACTTCACCCATCTATACATTTCTCAATTCCCAGTTCTTTTGACATTCAACTTACTATTTTTAGTATGCATTAGACAAATCCAACATGGTCATGTAGAAGCAACAAGGTTTACTCAAGGTTTGACAACCAAAACTTAGTTTAAGGCCCATAGCCTTTGCTTACTCAACTCACCAACCAAGGGTCAAAACCTCCAAAAGAGACTATACACTGTCCAAGTTCCCAAATGTCACTTGTTTCACTGTTTTAGAATGATCTCATAAAGTTTCATAAGTCCCAAACTCCTCCATGCGATAGGGTTCATGCTTTTTGGCAAAAATAGTCGAAAGGGCTACTAGCCCGTGGAGGCCTAATTGGCCTAGTTTTCCTCACCCTACTCAACGATGGGATTCTCGACCATGGGAGATGATTTGCACACTGAGGAATAATTCATAGCAAAGAGATTTTTGTGTTTTTAGACTCAAAGAAGTGGTCTTACTGTCTAACCTCATTTTTAGGCATGAATGTAGGGTTTTGGAGGGTTTTGGAGTATAACCACTGTGTTTGCATCCTTTTTCACCAATACAAGTGCCTAGATCTTCATAGAACCTCTGTCATAACTTTAACATGTGTCCCCTTCCTCTGTCACACAAACATTATGTCAAACACTTGGCAACAAACTGAGAAAAGAGTGACATGCCACTATCACAGTCAAGAACACTGTCTTTTACCAGTCAACTGCTGCTACAAATTTTGGCCTACTTAACAAGGAGTTTTAACTGGAAATCCACCTTAATGAGGTATGAAAAAACATCAATGAAGTTTCCTATTACATTTCCTTCACAGTTACAAGGCTTGGATAATGCTCTTGAAGCATTCCTTGAGCTATTTGACAAAACAAATCACAAAAACAGTGAACTTGCTACCAATTACAAAAAACTGATAAAATTTGCAAATTACAAACTTTTCAACTATTAAATTTGAATCAAGCTAACTTATGACACTTTTCGGACCCCTTTCTTGGCATCTTTAACACTTCAATGCATTTTGATTTCAAGAATTTGAGTTTTCAAGAAGGATATTAGTCAAGTTCCAAAACTTGTCTAATCTTCACTCAAATTTGTCCTTCAAGCATAATTCTGACTCAAAAGGAAACATATATACAATTTACATTCATAAACCAACTTGACCAAATCCATTTGGTGGGAGCCTAGGCCTGGATTAGTCAAGTTGCTGCATTTTCTAACCCCAAACCCTTGACAAGGTAGTGAGCACACCAAACTGAAAGAATTTGTTAAATCAACTTGCAAATGGGAAACCAATCCAAATATCACTTGGAGAAAATTGGATAATCAAAAGGAACAATTCCCAGAAGCTACAATATGGACATGAGGCTTCCACAACTTCATTTTTCTAGGAAAGTCAAAAAATGACACTTTGACAACTTTTACAAGCCCAAATGACAACATTTCTTGCTCCAAAAGACATTTTTGACAACCTAACCTCATCAACTTATCTAAACACCTTAGACATGCTTAAAAACACTTAGTAAACATTTTGAAATTCTTTGGAAAGCATTTCTTGACCTTTCAGGCAATTTTTCACATTTTTGCCCTTTTTGACCTAGAAACCCAAAATTGTCAACTCACATCCTGAAAGACAAAACTTGACCTCTTGAGCACAAAATGAGATCAAAACCAATTGAAAAGACACACAACAACCTAAAAAAGAATCAAAGATAATAGGTCTTAAGGAAGGGCATCAACAATGGCGAGTGCGGAGCGAAAAGGAGCGGGAATCCCAAATTTCAAATTGGGAAATGTCAGAATCCCTGGGAATAGCGGATCTCCTGGAGATTGCAGTTTTTATGGGATTAGAACTAGTGATTAGGTAGGGGGTTAGGCACCTCAAGGGTCAGAAGAGGACAAGGAAAAAGCAAAACTGGGAGAGGACAAAGATTCGAACCCCAGGGACCCACTCGACAGAGGTAAAAGAAAAAAATGGTCTTCACTCTTCGGAGTGAAACCACTAGTTAAATCTGGGCTCTCGGAAGTAACAAACATTTCAGACCCTACCTTTAGATAGTTTGCTATTTCTATTCAAGATAAAGTGGTTGATATAACTATTTTTGGCCTTTCTATGACATTAGCAGGACGATTCTCTGGCTTTAGGCCTAACATTGATGATGTTAGGAATTTCATAAGGAGAAAATGGCTTGTGAAAGGACAAGTGGAAGTAGCAGCGCTGCCCAAAGGATTTTTTACCTTCGCTTTCAACTCTAAAGAAGACATGAATAAAGCTCTCTGTGAAGGCCCTTGGATGTTTGGCAATTCATCCCTAGCTCTTCAGAAATGGGCCCCGAATCTCGTCCTCAATGAGTCCTTTGTTTCTGCACCAGTTTGGACGCATCTCCCAGGTCTTCCGTTGGAACACTGGAATGAGGAATTCTTCAAGGGTTTTGCGAAATCTTTCAGAGAACTCTTGTCGATCGACCCAATGATGGCGGCTAAATCAAGGTTAGTCTTTGCTTGCATCTGCGTAAATGTTAATCAAATGACAGATATGCCTCAATCCATAGACATCATTTCTAAACTTGGAAAATGGTCCCAAGCTATTGAATATGAATCTCTACCGTTTGCTTGTTTCCACTGCAAAAAATTGGGGCATTGGGCTAAATCTTTCCTGCTCAAGAAAAACAAGGAAAACAAGATTGGTAGCAACAACAAGATCAAAAAGACCTGGAAAATGATAAATAAAAAAGGAGACTTATCAACATCTAAGAGTAACCAAAATAAGGATATGACGGAACTTTTGAATGAAGCCAAGAGGAATGGGAGTAGTAGCAACGACCAGCAAGGTTGTGTTTGCTCCAATGACCAACCAGAGAGAACTAAAGAAGCAGAGCAAGGAACTGAATTGAACAATAAAAAAAACCCAGAGGACTAGGAGACTAGATCTGTTAGTCAAGAAAAGGAAGAATCCACTCCAGTCCAGGAGGCTGGATCAGTGAGTCAGGAGAAGGAAGAGACCATTCCAACCCTATCTCTATCAAAACCAGCTGAGGAAAACTTTTATGAAACTCAAGTCCCTTCTGATTCTGAGCCTTTATTGCTTTTATCCAATGGAAGCCCAAAGCCCAACCTCTGTAAAACCCCTTCTCATAGTGTGGATTTGCTGGATGGGAATCTCCAGATATTCGGATCGAGAGAAGGAAAATCGAACAAGGAGGAATTCAATGGAGGAATCTCAACTAGAAGCAAGATCAAGGAAAAGGTAGATGTTGGAAGTCAGAACAAAAAGCAAGTTAGGCAATCCCTAAAACATCAAAGGGAACAGGAAAGCTGGAAGAACCGTGCTGATGGAACATAGTGTTCCATTGAGTCAGCCCTATCCCCAGTTAAAGTATGAAGATAATATCCTGGAATATTAGAGGGTTGAACGCCCCTCATAAGCACGATGTGTTACAGAACATCATTAAAGATCATAAACCGGATGTAGTCCTTGTTCAGGAAACCAAGATATCTAAAGAAAAAGTTGAAAAGATTAGAATTTTCAAAGAAAATGGAGTCATAGGATCAAACTCGAAGGGAGCTTCTGGAGGAACTGCGACTTTTTGGAACCAAAAAACCATTACTGTAAAGGAAATCATCAATGCTACTAATAAGATCTTTGTTCAGCTTGAGCATATTAAGGGCAACTTTTTCTAGGTGTTATCTAATGTCTATGTGCCTAATACCAAATCCGGGAGAGCTAAATATTGGAAAAGCCTTGCAGTTGACAGACTCCAGTTTGCTGATCAAAGCTGGATTATTATGGGAGACTTCAATAACCCGCTTAAAGACGAAGAGAAGATGGGAGGTATCCCCTTATAACTTGATGGGAAACAAGACATCATGGACTTCATTAATGACCAAGCTCTCATTGATGTGGATCTCCAAGGCATCAATTTCACCTGGGCCAATAGAAGAACCGGAGCTGATCTAATTCAAGTCAAGCTTGATAGGTCTTTAATATCTCCTGACTGGCTTTCTAAGTATAATTGTTCCCTTGCCTCTATTATCAAAATTGGTTCTGACCATTACCCCATCTCCTTTACTGCCAACTCTTTATCGGCAAAGAGAAACTTCCCTTTCATATTTGAAAAAGCTTGGCTATCCCATCCTTCTCTAGAAGCTTGCATAGCTGAATGGTGGAACTCTGAAGTGGAGGGCAAGGCTCTTTTTAGAATCACCAAAAAGCTCAATATCATAAAAGCCAAAATTAAATCCTGGAACAAAGAGTTTTTTGGGGACATATTCAAGAACAAAATTCAAGTCAAAACTGAAATAAAGTATGTTCAGGATAGAATCCAAGAGGTGGGGTTGACTGAAGATCTTAGGACAGCTGAAAATGATGTTTTATCTAAATACCATTCCATCATTTCTAATGAAGAGACTTTCTTGAGACAAAGATCCAGAGCTTTGTTTCTGAAGGAAGGCGATAAAAATACCCATTTCTTTCACTTAACTGCTCTTAAGAATAGGGCAACCAACAAAATATCTAGACTAAATTGCAATAAAGGCATCTTAATAGAGGACTGTGACATAAGGAAGGAAGCTCTCGAGCATTTCAGTACCCTGCTGGGTGATGTGGATATCCTGGATTTCAGCAAGCAAAACACCCTTTTACAAGCTATCCCTTCTATCTTGTCGGAAGCTGACAGCCACCTTTTATCCCACATCCCCTCCAATCTGGAAATCAAAAGGCGGTGTTCTCCTTTCAGGGTGATAAATCCCCTAGTCCAAACGACTCCCCCATGTTTTTCTTCCAAAATTTCTGGCACATAGTGGAGGCTGACATATGCAATGGTGTTAAGGAATTATTTGGCTCTAGAAGACTCCTAAAGGAACTGAATGCTACCTTCATTGTCCTAATCCCAAAGATCCCCGGAGCTGATTCTCTTAACAAGTTTAGACCCATCAGCTTGTGTAACTCTGTCTACAAGATCTTATCTAAGGTTCTGACTTCCAGGTTACTGGAAATTCTTCCAAGGATTATATCTGTCCAGTAGAATGTCTTTGTCCTTGGAAGATAGATTTTGGACTCCATCATTTATGTTCATGAAAACATCCACTCCCTGAAAGTGGCGAATAACCAGGGATTCTTCTTAAAGTTAGACATGGCTAAAGCTTTTGATAGAGTGAACTGGCAGTTTCTCCTTAGGATCATGAAAGCATTTGGTTTTGGTGACAAAGTTATTTAGCTCTGCTCTCAACTTATGGAAACTTCCTCCTCTGTTGTTATTGTCAATGGCTCCCTATCCAGTTTCTTCAAAAGCTTTAGAGGTCTCAGACAGGGGGACCCCATATCCCCTATCCTGTTCACTATTCTTGTTGAATGCCTGGGAAGTTTCATCCTTAAAAATGTGGAAGATGGCAATCTTAAGGGCTTGAAACCCTTTTTTCTAATGTTGTCTATTCTCATGAACAATTCATTGATGACTCTATCACCATGGGGGAAGCCACCATCATGGAAGCTAAAACTATGAAGATTATTCTAAACACCTATGAATCTGCCTCTGGCCAAAAAATCAACTGGGATAAAAGCTCTTTGTTTTTCATCAATACCCCAGCTCAAAGGCAAATAAGGATTGGCAGGATTCTAGGCTGCAACATCTCTGAGTTTCCCTCTACCTCTTTGGGGCTTCCTCTGTGTCTCAAGCCTGAGGATTCCTTTTGGAACAAGCTAATTGACAGAATCAACTTGAAACTTGCTGGCTAGAAAGGGGCTATCCTAAGTCAAGCAGGAAAAATCACTCTACTCAAAGCCACTCTCCAAAATCTTCCTGTGTATGCTCTTAGCTTGTTCAAAATCCCCTCAAAGTTTGTGGAAGCCATTGAAATAATCCAAAAAAAGTTCCTTTGGTCGGGAGTGGAAGCTAAAAATAGAATTCCCCTTATTGCCTAGAACAAAATTTGCTCCCCTAAGGCCTCTGGTGGGCTGGGCTTAAGGAACATTGGTTCTATGAATAAAGCTTTACTAGCCAAATAAATATGGAGATTCAAAGGGGAAGAAAGAGAATGGAACTCTATCTGGAAAAACAAATATCTCTATATACAATCTTCTGAGGAAGAATTATTTGACAACTCTTTTAATGTTGAAGGATCTGCCATATGGAATGCTATGCAATCAGCTAAAAGCTGGGCTGCTGCTGGTAGAACTTGGAACCTTGGAGATGGGAGGAGAATAAGATTTTGGCAAGATAAATGGATCCTGGATAAACCTTTGGAGGAAATCCCAATCATTAAATATTAGAAAGACCGATTCAAAAGTAGGTATGGAGAAATGGTAAGAGATTACTAGAGAAATGGGAAATGGATTGACTTTAGCTAGCAATGTCCGGGACTCAAGTTCCTTCAAATAGCTCTCTCTACCAAAATCCCTAAAGACAACAAAGATGACAAATTGATATGGAGGGAAACTCTTGATGGGAAATACTCTGTTTCCTCAGCAGTGGCTATTCACAGTGCCCCAGTGGAAGAAATTCCCATCTGGGCTAAAGTCTGGAACAAGAAGTTAGTTCCTAAGGTCAATATCTTCTTCTGGATTTTCATCCAAAATAAGGTATTAACCCTCGACAATCTTCACAAAAGAGGTATTATTTTTCCTAACAGGTGTTCTCTTTGCTGCAGGGAAGAAGAGACAGCTTGTCATATTCTAAATCAATGTACTTTTAGCCAGGATATCTAGAAAATCATCCTTTCTAGATGGAACCTGAGTTGGGTCTTCCCGAACTCTCTTGGTGACACCTGGCTTCAATGGCATTGCCCTAATTCTAATCCTAAAATTGTGGAGACCTAGAAACTTACTCTATTGATTGTTATCTGGAATATCTAGAAAGAGCACAACAATAGGATCTTTAGGGATAAAAGGGCTTTTCCTGAAGTGGTTGCAGATAAAATCTTTAGGAATATCTTTGAAAGCCTCTACTACTACTGATCAGGGAGCTACTGCTAAAGATGATTTTAAAGACAGGTGGAACCTATCTACCACTACCACTAGCAAGGAGACTGGAAGAGAAGGTCTAGTCTGGTGTTTCCCCTTGCAGGGATGAATCAAGGCCAACTTTGATGGGGCCTCTAAAGGGAACTCAGGTAAAGCTGGATATGGGGGCATTATCAGGAATTTTGCTGGAAGTTGTCTTAAGGTGGTGGCTGGTCCTCTGGGGAATCAAACTAGCCATTTTGCTGAAGCCTCTGCAACCTTGAATACCTTAATTATTGTCAAAAGTCTAAATTATGACAAAATATGGCTTGAGGGAGATCCACTCAATATCATAAAGTGTCTAAAGGGGGAATCGAAGCCTTCCTGGTCTATTGAAAATATCATCATGAAGGCTAGGGAGATCATTGCCAGTTTCAAAGAAATCATTATTCAACATGCCTTCAGAGAGCAAAATAGTGTGGTGGATTACCTAACGAATACTGGAGTTAACTCTGACTCCCAAATGATTTGGCACGAGGAGGATCTCAATTTAAATATCAAAGAGTTCATTAGAAAGGACTGTTATACAAGGAGAGAAGGACAATTTAATCATGATAAGTAAAAAGCATCATTTATGCCTTGCTGGAAAGGCCATCATTACCTGGTGCTGCGGTAGATCCTCCATTATCTCTAATAAAGTCCCGCATGCTTTGTGGGTTACCTAGTTCGAAAACTTGAGCAACATTGGAAAAGAAGGTGATAACTTGCAAAGAAACAGAAGAAACAACCCATATCTGAAGATGGGAGGAGACCTAAGGCGGGAAGAACCAGACAATACGTCAACCTGGAAAGCGATGCCTAAAGTCTGGGCAAAATTGGAGAAGGGCTCTCTTACCAGCTTCATGGAGAAACTTTAGGACTATGACAAAGGTAGGGTTAACTTAGCCATTTCCAAGATTTCTGAAAACTAGTCTAATGGCTCTTTTAAACTTTATGGAGTTAAGTTTAAGTTGGATGCTGGGCTCATTTCCACTATGATTGGAATGCCCCACTCTGGGCTTAATTTCTTTCAAGACCTTAAGGTCTCCAACAATGTGGTTAACTTGTTCCTAGGAAAAGAGAAAGAGAGAGCTAAAATTGGCAAGGCTACTGGGGGCTACTACGAAGCTGCAAACATCAAGAAGTTGTGGGGCTGGGTTTTGAACACAATTATGGAGTACATCACGGTTGAAATCCATTTTTCCAGGGCCCACACCTACCACTTCGTGCTCTTAAACCATTTCAGACACGACAAAAAGGTGTCCCTGCCATACTACCTCTTTCAGTCCCTCTCCAGGTCACTCAACAAACACAGGACTAGCCCTTCCAGCCCAATTCTCCATTGTGGGCTTTTGCTGCTCATCTATGAGCATTGCAAAACCCTCGCTTTGCTGGAGAATAAGAGGATTTCTGCCTCTCCGGGCAAGAGAAAGATGGAAGAGGCAGAAACTAGCAAGGAAAAGGCGTCCTCCCGCAAAAAAAGGAAAAGCGTCCCTGGGTTGGAAACAAAGGACATTGTCAAGGAAAGCAGTGGAATCAAGACGGGTGACTCCAATGGTGAAGATAGCTGGAAAGACGAGGAGCTAGGTAACGAGGAAGAAAGCGACAATAATGAGCCTGATCAAGAAAGCCCTACCCTTAGCGATCACCCTGGTAAGGACAACAGCCATCTGATGGAAGAAGCGGAATCCAAGGATAACGAGGAACCAGAGGGAATTATGAGAAGGAAATGAATAAAGACTTTGAGAAGGACCTAACTGAGGATAGGGATAGCGGGGACAAGGAAAGTGCTAGTAAAGGGCTTATCCTGGATAACCTCAAGAAGCTCTCTGAGGCCAAAATGGATTTCGATAGATGGACCTATGAGACCCTAAAAAATGTGGATAAGAAATGGATTAAAATGGATGAAAAGAGGGAGGATGAAAACAAAGAGCAGATTAATTGGAAGTAGGAAATGGAGAATAAGGTAAAATCGCTGGAAGAGGGAAATGAAGTGATGAAAAATTTGATGGGAGTTATCCCAAGTATCCTCTCTGCTATCATTAAAAACCTGGAGAACATTGCCAAGGTCGTTCATCATACCTGCACTCCTAAACCGGTCATGGATCTTGACCTGGAAGAAGATACCATCCAAACTGGAAGTGGTGATGCTAATCCGGTGGGTGATACTACGAAGAGAACCAGGGCTAGTATCAAGAAAGTTGTGGCTGCATCAGCAAAGGATTCCCCCAACTTCAAAGATAACATCAAAGAGTTGTATGATATCAGCAACACCTTGGCTAAAGCCCTAGAAAAAATTTGATTGCTAGAAGGCTTGCTGGCTTTTTGGGGCTTTTTTGGGTTTTCTTCGGTTTTCGCTGGTTTTTTGTGGTTTCTGTTCTTTTCTATTTCTTATAGCTTTGTTGTTTAAGTTCTGTTTGTAAAGGGTTTCGGGGCCCCTTCAAAACCTTCTTTTACCTTAATCAGAAAAAAAAACATCATAAACCTAACACAAGACATTACAAACATGAAAGCATGAAAGCTTCAAAAAGGAGAGTTTTTACTCAACTAGGTGCTCCTGCACCATACTCCCCCAAAGAAAAAGAAGTCATGTGACTCCTTGAGGTAGAAAAGAAGAAGGTATTCCAACTTTCTGAAATTTAGCTTCAGGTATCCATGTGGCCTCTGAGATAGGCTTATCCTTCCATTTGATTAGATGCTCCATATAGGTGTGATTTCTTGTCTTCTGGAGAATCCTGGAGTCTAGAACCTGTTCTACTTGAGGAATAGAAAGAGAAGGGAGAAAAATCAAAAAAAGATTGTGCAACGTCTGAAACTCTTTGAATCTCCTTAGGTGGCTACCCCTTAAAAGCAATCAAATTTGCAACATTAAAAATGGGAGACAAAGAAATATCAGTAGGCAAATCAACTTTGTAAGCATTAGACCCATACTTAGCCAAGATTTTGCAAGGGCCTATCCTCCTCATCTGAAGTTTGTTTGGAACTCCTTTTTGTAGCCTTGCCTTGTTCAAATGAACCATCACATAATCTCCTATAGAAAATTGAACCTCTCTCTTTGTAGCATCCACTCTTGCCTTGACTTTTTGGGAGGTATCTTGAAGAGCCTTTCTCACTTGCTCATGAACCTCCTTCATGGATTCAGCCATGTCATTTGTTGTTCCACTCTTAGGCTACAAGTTAGTGATATCCCTCAACTCCATTATACCCCTTGGATGCATACCATAAACAACTTCAAAAGGGCTTTTACCTATAGACTAGTTGACACTATCATTGTAGGCATATTCTGCTTGATGAATGAGGTAATCCCAACTCTATCCATGTTCCTTTGTCAAACACCTAAGCAAGTTTCCAAGAGACCTGTTCACAACTTTAGTTTGGCCTCAGTTTGTGATGATAAGCTGAACCAAAAGAGAGATAAGTACCCAATCTCTTCCACAATGTTTTCCAAAAATGACCAAGAAATTTCACATCCCTATCTGAAACAATGCTAGTAGGAAAACCATGTATTCTAACAACATCTTTGAAAAATAAGTAAGCAATATGACTTGCATCATGTGTTGTCTTACAAGGAATAAAATGAGACATTTTGCTAAATTTGTCAACTACTACAAAGATGCTATCAAATCCTGCTTGAGTTCTAGGTAATCCTTCCACAAAATCCATACTAATGCAATCCCAAGGCCTATGTGGAATGGGAAGAGGCTGATATAAACCAACATTGGAGGAATTACCTTTTTCTTTCTAACATACCAAATACTGCTCAACATACCTCCTGATGTATCTCTGCATCTTAGGCGAATAATAGAACCTTTGAACCAACTCTAAGGTCTTGTTGAGACCAAAATGCCCAGTTAAGCACCCATTGTGCTTCTCCTGAATGAGGTTGTCTCTCATATAACCTTTTGGAACACATAACTGTCCACCCCTGAATAACAAACCATCCTGCAAAGTGAAATCAACATATGCACCATGGAAATTATTCTCAAAATCTTGTTGTAACGTCATAAATTGTACGCACTTGCTAGGGTGGTACAATTTCACACCTAGTTTAGCACCCGCCTTGGTGCATTTTGCATTTTGCATTGCATTTCCCCTTTAGCACTTAATTAATCAAATTAATTAGGTCTAAGGTCTTATTTCATCATCTTCCACATCATAAAGTTGGGCCCTTTCATTAAAGTGTGCCCCTTTCATTTTATTCTTCCAATACATCATTTAATCAAAAACCCTAATTAGGCCCTATTCTGAGCTTGGGGGCTTGATTTCGAGGGTCAAAACATCTCAAAATCACCTGTAACTTCGGGATTCTCTCTAAAATCATCATATCCGACGGCCCTGAAAATTTGGTGAAAAGTTGTCGGGACCATGGCGCCCGGAGTGCACATGGTCTCAGACATTTTTCTCGAAATTTTAGGAGCGCGATCCAATCATAAAATAAAGCTTAACCCCAAGAAATTGGCGGGAGATTCAATCTCTAGGTCGGCCAAAAGATGAAATTACGACCTAGGGTTTCATATATAAGAGCTCTCTTTCTTCATTTGAAAGGATGGGAATTTTGGCTTTCGAGGACCTTCTATGTAGCGAAAGAGCAGATCTTTCAAGACTTCAACAACATTCAACATCCATCCATCAAGCATTCATCAATTTCATTCATTTAGGGCTTGGGAGACATTGAAGAACAATAGGAGATTACCGACTGAAGATTGGCTTGTACTCCTCCCTTAAGGGTTGGGTATGATTTCATGTTGTTTTCATGTCTTTGCATAAGCTTCAATATATCCTTTATTCATGCTTTAGATCACTTTGCATCTTGATTTAGAGCATTTACATTATCATTTACAAGCAATTAGGGTTTACTTTCTAGGTTGCTCTAGTTTGCTTTCTTGCATTTAAGGACCTTGCACACACACTAGGTTTGCACACACAATACATTTTACAATACAACTTGGCTATTCGTGGAGGTGGAAATCACCAAAGCGGGGGTTTGACTAAGGCAAAACCCTATATAGCCGCCCAAAACACCTTTTCAGATATAAGTGCAGATTTCGGGATTCAGACGACGCTGCAAGTTGCAGATCCGAAAGAAGCAGACGGAGATGGGACCACACACCAAATCTCAGAGCAAAAGACCAGGACAGGGGTGTGGGGCGCCCTGGTCCTACCAGGACAGGGGCGCTGGGCACCCTGGTCCCTGGGACAGGGGCGCTGGGTGCCCTGGTCCTCCTGACAGACAACATTTTCAGCATTTTTGACAGCTTTTTCCAGAGTGCAAAACAACAGTTTCTGGAGCAGTTTCAAGGGCAGAATCAAGACAGTGGCGTCCGTGCCCCCGTCCCGAACATTTTCAGTCAGATTTTAACTCCGGGTACGCATTTGCATTCTTGTCTTGTCCTTGTTTTTACAGCTTTCCATTGTTTAAGTTCAATTCTACAATCTTGTTATTAGTTCATACTTGCACTTTGGGGTTAGGGATTGAACTTGCATCATTTCATCTTTCAATTGCAACAAAGGAATAGAAATCCTAATAGGTAGCCCGTGGCTCTCTCTTCCACAAGAAGAAGTAGCCAATTGTGTGATACCTCTAGGCTCTTTCGTATTCCACAAGTGTGTGGTTGAAAGTGAGATTAGGGCATGTTTGCTTAGTGTAACTTTTTCTCCCACACACTTGTCAAACTTTATAAGCTTCTGCAAAATCATCATCAGTAGGATACATATCTTTAAAACTATCAATACCAATGCTCTATACTTGAATCTCATTAACAATTAATAACCTCCTACTCAAAGCATCTGCTACTTTATTCAACTGACCCTTCTTATGCTTAAGAGTAAAAGTGTAAGCTTGCAAGTACTCAACCCATTTAACATGCCTATGAGTTCAAGAAACTTAATGCCTAATTATCTGTGTATACAACAAACTCTTTAGGAAGAAGATAGTGTCTCCATTTCCTAAGTGCCTGTACTAATGCATAAAGTTCTAAATAATAGGAAGAGTACTTTTTCTTGGCATCATTCAACCTCTAACTAAAGAATACAATTGGTCTATTGTCCTGACTTAAAATAGCTCCTACTGCAATATTGCTAGCATCACATTCAATAGTAAAAAGTTTATCAAAGCTAGGTAAAATGAGCATTGGTTGTGAAGCTACTTTAATTTTCAATAATTCAAACCCCCTATTAGCTACATCTGTCCACTGAAAATTTACCTTTACACCCCCTTTGATTGTTTCCAACATAGGGGCACAAATCTCACTGAATCCCTTGATTAATTTCTTGTAAAATTGTGCTAAATCATGGAAGCTTCTGACATCACTAGTTGTCTTAGGAGTTGGCCAACTAGTTATTGCTACAACTTTAGATTGATCCATTTTCAGATTGCCTCCTGATACAAAAAAACCAAGATAGAACAATTCTTGCTTCATAAAATCACATTTTTCTAGATTAATGGTTAGCTGTTCATCAGATAACTTTCTCAAAACAATAGCTAAATGATCCAGATGCTCTCCCTTAGTTTTATTGAAGATAAGAATATCATGTAAATACACAACAACAAACTTTCCAATGAAATCATGTAAACTTCATTCATGAGTCTCATGAATGTGCTCGAAGCATTAGAGAGTCCAAATGGAATGACAAGCCACTCATAGAGACCCTCATTCATTTTGAAAATTGTCTTCCATTCATCACCCTCTTTGATTCTTATCTGATGGTAACCACTCTTCAAGTCAATCTTACTAAAATACTGTGCACCCCCCAAACAATCCATCAAATCCTCTATCCTGAGTATGGGAAATCTGTATCTGATGGTGATCTTGTTTATGGCTCTAGAATCTATGCAAAGTCTCCATGTTCCACCCTTCTTAGGTGCTAACATTGTAGGTACTGCACAAGGACTAATTCTTTTCCTAATCAGCCCTTGGTCTAAGAGTTCTTGTATTTGTTTTTCTACCTCTTCATTTTGTTCATGGGTCATCTTATAGTCTGCCTTATTGGGTAAGGAGGCTCCTGATATGAAATCAATTTGATGGCTAATGGCTCTAGGAGGTGGTAAAGCTGCAGGTGTACCATCACTGATTATTGCTTTGAAGTTATCAAGGATCTGTTGCACCTCATATGGTATCTCAACTTTCTTTTCTACCTTTTCTTCCTTGGGTTTCACTATGAGTGCAAATCCCACTCCTTCACCTTCTTCTAACTATGTTTTTATGAATTCTTTCTCATTCACTAACAAGATGTTAGGCACTTTGTTGCTGCTGCCCTCTCCTTCTTCATTGAAGGATTGAATCTGATAGGTTACTTCATCTTTCTGAAATGAGTAGGAAGTTCTTTCCCCATCATGTTGTGCTTTCTTGTCAAACTGCCATGGTCTACCCAATAGTAGGTGGCAAGCATCCATAGGAAGGATGTCACATAGAATCCTATCCGTGTATCCACCTATGTGGAAATCTACCCAGGCTTGCTCATTTACTAACACATGTTGTCCCTTGTTTAACCATGTTACTTTGTATGGTTCCTTGTGTTGTATCCTAGGTAGTTTCAATTTACTGACTGCTTCCTCTGATATGATGTTATCTATGGATCCTGAATCTATGATCACTTTACACACCTTTCCCATGATTTTACACTTAATCCTGAATAATGCTCTTCTCTGTGAGACCTCTTTACTGTGTGGCTTCTTCATTAACACTCTCTTGATCATTAAATTCTCATCATCTTCTGAAGCTAGGTTCAATGCTGAAGTTTTGGTATTACCTCCATCTTCCTGAACATAATTTACCCTCTTCTCACCACCATAGGATGAACTAGGCTTATTTGGGCATCTATAAGCAGGGTGGGCCAACTTTTGATAGTTATAGCGCTTCATGATTGAGAAGTAGGACCCTCTCCCTGGTCCATTAGATCTACCCCTACTCGAGTTTCTTGATCCCCTACCCCTATAGCCAAGTTTGCTTTGAGAATCCCCACTTTGTTTTATAAGTTTAGACTCTCCCTGGGATTGTTGATCTATGCTTCTTCCCCCAAAACTGCATCTATGGCCTCTACCATCTCTTCCCCTACCTCTTCCTCTGTTGTTTTGTTCTTGCTTTCTCCTACTTTCCTCTTCCACTTTAAGTGCTAGTTGATAACACTTGTGTATAGTTTGTGAGCATAACAAACTCATCTCTTTTTGGATGTTCCATCTCAATCCGTTCAAATATCTTGCCACTCTTATGCTCTCATCCTCTACTACTCTGGATCTCATGCATAGTTTTTGAAACTCCTTAGTGTAGCTATTGACATCTAAGTCTTTTTGTCTTAAATTTTGTCTTTTCCTGTGAAGTTGGACTTTATAGTCTTCAGGTAGGTAGGTTTCTCTAATTTTAGCTACCATTGCTTTCCAGGTGGCTATTGGTTGCTTACCTTCTTTCACCCTTTCCTCTTGGATGAACTTCCACCAAGTTAAGGCTGCCCCTCTCAACCTTGATTTTGGTACCTTAACCTTTTGTGCTCGGTTACTCCATCACATTCAAAATGGTTTTCTAGATCTTCAGTCCACTCTATAAGAGCATCGGAATCCATCTTTCCACTGAAAAGAGCCACTCCATCTAAGGTTTTACCACTCATAGCTCTCAAAGCTTTCAAGAATGGTTCTTTCTCAATGACAGGGTCAGGCATGGGGACCTCATCCTCTATTGCCATCATTTTACCTTGATCTCCAACCTTATCATGGACTTCTTCAATTTTTACTTCTACTTCAGCTAGTTTCATTGCTAACTAGTCCAACCTCTCTCTGAGTGCCCTATTTTCTTCTTCTTCGTCTTCAACCTTCTTAGCTAGTTCAGCATTGGTCACCATGTTCCTCCTAATTGTCCTTTTCTCCTGAATCTTTCGTTGGTTCTGATACCACCATGATAAGGAGATTGATAGGTAAGTGCTCAAAAAGCCAATTTTAATCAAAAAGGTATAATAGGAAATAAAAAGTCTTGTTTATATCTTCTCCTTATATTTGCAATACTAAGATTAGTTACAATTGACAGACCTCTCTTCTAGACTTCACCATAAACCTCCCTTCTTGGTGGAAGCTCACACCCTTGCTCAAACTCACTCCAATTCCTTACTTCGCCCATCTACACATTTCTCAATTCCCTATTCTTTTGACATTCAACTTACTATTTTTAGTATGCATTAGGCAAATCCAACATGGTCATGTAAAAGCAACAAGGTTTACTCAAGGTTTGACAACCAAAACTTAGTTTAAGGCCCATAGCCTCTGGCTTACTCAACTCACCAACCAAGGGTCAAAACCTCCAAAAGAGACTATAAATTGTCCAAGGTCCCAAATGTCACTTGTTTCACTGTTTTAGAATGATCTCACAAACTTTCATAAGTCCCAAACTCCTCCATGCGATTGGGTTCATTCTTTTTGACAAAAACAGTCAAAAGGGCTACTAGCCCGTGGAGGCCTAATTGGCCTAATTTTGCTCACCCTGCCCAATGATGGGCTTCTTGACCATGGGAGATTATTTGGATAGTGAGGAATAAGTCATATCAAAGGGATGTTTGTGGATTTAGACTCAGAGAAGTGGTCTTACTATCTAACCTCATTTTTAGGCATGAATGTAGGGTTTTGGAGGGTTTTGAAGTATAACCACTGTGTTTGCATCCTTGTTCACCAATACAAGTGCCTAGATATTCATAGAACCTCTATCATAACTTTAACATGTGTCCCCTACCTTTTTCACATAAACATTATGCCAAACACTTGGTAACAAACTGAGAAAAGAGTGACATACCACTGCCATAGTCAAGAACACTGTCTTTTACCAGTCAACTACTGCTACAGCTTTTGGCCTGCTTAACAAGGAGATTTAACTAAAAATCCACCTTAATAAGGTCTGCAAAACATCAATGAAGTTTCCTATTACTTTTCGTTCATAGTTACAAGGCTTGGATAATGCTCTTGAAGCATTCCTTGAGCTATTTGACAAAACAAATCACAAAAACAATGAACTTGCTGCCAATTACAAAAAACTGATAAAATTTGCAAATTACAAACTTTTCAACTATTAAAGTTGAATCAAGCTAACTTATGACACTTTTCATACCCCTTTCTTGGCATCTTTAACACTTCAATGCATTTTGATTACAAGAATTTGAGTTTTCAAGAAGGATATCAGTCAAGTTCCAAAACTTGTCTAATCTTCACTCAAATTTGTCCTCCAAGCATAATTATGACTCAAAAGGAAACATATATACAATTTACACGTATAAAAAAACTTGACCAAATCCATTTGGTGGTAGCCCAGGCCTAGATTAGTCAAGTTGCTGCATTTTGTAACCCCAAACCCTTGACAGGGTAATGAGCACACCAAACTGAAAGAATTTGTTAAATCAACTTGCAAATGGGAAACAAATCCAAAGATCACTTGGAGAGCATTGGAGAATCAGAAGGAACACTTTCCAAAAGGTACAGTATGGACATATATTCTACAGTATAGACTGTTACTCCAAAGAAGGAAAACACAGTGAAAAAACCAGAATGTCATGCTTTTCTATTAGGATTCTTTTGCTAATACAATCACCAACCCTTTCCAAGGAAAAGGGAGGCCTTTTATATTTTTTCTAGTTTTTTATCAAGCCCTAGTATGTACATGAGGCTTCCACAACTTCATTTTTCTAGGAAAGTAAAAATATGACAACTTTGACACCTTTTACAAGCCCAAATGACAACATTTCTTGCTCCAAAAGACATTTTTGACAACCTAACCTCATAAACTTATCTAAAAACCTTAGACATGCTTAAAAACACTTAGAAAACATGCTTCAATTCTTTGGAAAACATTTCTAGACCTTTCAGGCATTTTTTCACATTTTTGCCCTTTTTGGCCTAGAAACCCAAAATTGTCAACTCACATCCTGAAAGACAAAACTTGACCTCTTGAGAACAAAATGAGATCAAAACCATTTTAAAAGAAACACAACAACCTAAAACAACATCATAAACCTAACACAAGACATTACATTTACATGAAAGCATGACCACTTAAAAAAGGAGAGGTTTTACTCAACTAGGTGCTCATGCACCACTTTGACTTTCTAAAATCATTGTCAATTCACTTAGCATTCAATGTCATGAGATTGGATCTATATAATTATCCCCCCTCTTTTAAATGTAATGTGTGTGAGAGGTTGAAGAGAATCTTTTGTGAAACTTTCACTCCTTTCCTTGAGGAGAGAAAAGCTTTCCTCTTGACTTCTCCATCACCCTTTTTCACCATATTACACCTAATAATCCAACTATCATACTTCTTAGTTGTCACAAACATGATGTGTAATATACATAAAATAACCCTAAGATGACTCTAGCATAGACCTATCACCAACTAACAACTTCACAAAGTCTAAACAGGTCCATCATGGTCCCACCATCATCTAATGGCTTATTGTCAAGAGTCTTATCTTCGAAAGTCACTTAGAGATTTGTTATTGAACTCTAATATCTCACTAAAATTCATAGTGTGTCACCAAGATAGTTTTTGTCTTATTGATATTATATTTTTCGGCATAGGGCATGACTTCGACTTTCTTCTTTGAATGTCTCATCGAACATTGAAGTCACACCAAATTCCCACACATTGCCAAGATCATTCAAAAGATATACTGACATATCCTTTGTCATCAAGACTTAATAAAGTCTCATCGTAGCCTTTATTGTCATGAGATGTATCTTTGGCTACAGGATAAACATGTCTTAACGAATTCATATGTCACATCGAAACTCTTTTCACTAGCACTAAACCAATATTTCACTAAAACCAAGACTCATCACCATGACAGAACAACTTTAGCTAACGACTAAAAGTATCTTATTGAAAGCGCATGTTACATCGAAATCAACCACTTAGACAAGAGTACTGAAAAGCCTCTAAGAACTTCACCTTATTGCCTAGACAATCCAAATGTTACATTTAACTAATCTTATCAACAAGATAAAGTAACTTTGATAAAATCCTTAACCCATCACAATGAACACAAAAATCTCATCGAAAATACCTACTTGTCGTCAAGACTAACTTAGTGTCACATCAAAAAATATCTTGTCAATGTCATAACTTGTCAGTGAAAAGAGTAATCTTTGGCTACCCTTTGGAACAGTCTCACCGAACACTAGGATTATACTGAAACAACTATTGTCTCCCAAACTCAGCACTGCTATACCGAAAGAAGACTTGTAGGTCTATTGTCACCCAGACTCACCAAAGCTCACAGCCCAATTTGTAGTTGTAATTGATAAACCCACAAAATAATTGTAAAGCGGAAAATTGCGATCGAACCCTAGTTGCTCTCCCCTCTTCCAACTCCAAGGAGAGAGAAGGGAGATCACTAGGGTTGATGGTTTTCACTTAGGAGGGACTTTACATTCAAAAGAGGGGTTGAAACCCACAAGATCCAATCCCACACAATGCAAGATTGGATGCTAAATGCGTTTCAAGGGTTAAGACAGCAAGGCTACCCTCTTTTGTAAAGAATGTTGATAGAAGAATTAAGCTAGGAATGCATAGAAAGTGACAAAGATTCGCTTATAAACTGAGATAGGGATATAGGATGAAGTTGCGGACCTGGAATTAGCAGTAAAATGTCGATACGGCACTGTCCTGCAAATTTGAGCAAAAGTTGTCGGGACGATGGCGCCCGGTGCCACGGTCCTCCGAAAAATCTGCAAAACGAAGGGGGATCTGTTCGTCTCTGCACAAGGATTCCAGATCTTCAATTTCAGCCGCGTACCTGCAACCTACACACAGAAAAGCGAAGACGATTGGGGGGTTAGGGATTAGGGGTTTGCCTTTAGGTCAAACCCCGGTTTTGGAATTAACCAAGAAATGAGAAATGCTGTAAATGTAATGTAAAACAAGTACTAATACCTTGTTGTAAGGATGTTTGTATCCTTATGTGCGAAGGTATAGATGTTGTTGTTTGTTGTATTGTTGTATGTTGTATGTAGCATGTAGTATGTGATCTCCTCTTCAATGGTTGAATCCTTGTCTTGAATGCAACACTTAGCCTTGAATGGAGACTTAGAATGATCAATTGCTTGAAGGAATGCTTGAATGCTTGAATGCTTGAGTATAGTTTCCACCATTTTTCCATCATATCGAATGAAAGAGGAAAATGCCATTTATATACTTGCCAATTAGGGTTGATAGACTGATTTTCTCGACCTTAGGCCGACCAGGAAAGATAATTTTCTAATTTGCAAACATAAAGACCCGAAGTCCAAAAGAGACTGGGCCCAAAATAGGACCCAGGGACCAGGGCGCTGGGCGCCATGGTCCTGGGGGACCAGGGTGCTGGGCGCCCTGGTCCTGAAGGACCAGGGTGCTGGGCGCTCTGGTCCCACCTCCCGGGACAATAGGGTGCAAAGGAGGTTCAGGCCAGGGTGCAAGAAAATGCAATTTTTGGTGTCATAATCAGGTTTTGGGGTCTCCATTCAGGTTGCGTGTTGCGTCGCCATCGTGAAGACCCAAATGTGGTCGAAATTGCAAGTGTCGCAATTTTAGGATGCTACAATAATGAAGTAATTGTGCTCACAATGTGAAACTAAGATAGACTTTGCAATGCTAATAAAATGCACATGTGAAGCATGTATATCCTCTCCCAAATGTAGCCACATGCTAAGTGTATTCCATTACAACTAAAGATTGTCACTGGTATCACTGAGATATATGTCAGAGTAAATACAAATATGTAACCACATCATCCAAGAATATCATACGGACTATATCAAGGGTTTTACAAAAAATATGCTCGATATACACCTTTTGTTAAATTACAAGTATGCCAACCCTAATATGATAGGATATTGTTATCTCGTTTTGACAAGTGAAACTAATGTCACAAATCCGTATAAGAAAACCACTCTCATATGTAAACCTCAAATATCATATGTGAACCAATCTGAGAATTATACTTGTGAGCATGTATGAGTATTTTTGACATCAATGACAAACAGGCCAAAGTAAACAACAATTACCTACCACATTATTCATTAAATCAAACTTTTCATTTGTTCTAATTTCAACATTAGATGATATTATTGTCATCTTTTCTTCCTTAACTAGTCATTTGTTGCACATAGGGTATCTTATCGTTCACACTATTTAGCTTTAGTTTTGTTTATTTATTGTAGCATCCTAAATTGTAGTCTCCTATAGTATTGTCCTCACTTAGGCATCACTTTGGAATTCATCCTCTAAGGCTTGATTGAAGCTCTGATTTTCCTCACACTAGTTGTTAAACTCAATTTTTCACTATCTGCACTTTCTCCCCCTTAATCCTAGAGTATTGATGTCTAGGACCATGGTGCTTAGGGACCATGGTGCCCAGCGCCATGGTCCTCTCAAAAAGGGTCTATTTTGGGGCCTCATAATGGTCACCCAATTTGGATAGTGACCCAGATCCCATGTTAGCATGTGTCAAAAATTTAATTTATTTTTTGACTAGAAAGTATTAAAGGAGGTTTACCCCTCTCATTTCAAATCCTAATGAACAAATTCAAGATCTCAATTACACTTAGCGAATTCAGGTGAGAAAGCAACCAGTCTTCTATCAAGCATTGAAGCAGAAATGAAGTCAAGATTCAAGCATTGGTGATGACATTCATGCTCTATGTTTTATGGTCAAAGATTATCTACATGAAACCCCACTTCCCCATGAAGACAAACAAAACTTTATTAAAGGTATATCATTAGTGTTTACGCATTTTCAACCTTTCCCTCAAAAGAAAAGCATTTAACTACTATAATTCTTTATTTACATTTCAATTCTATTTCATGGTTAATTCCAAAACTAGGGTTTGACCTGAGGCAAACCCCTATTCCCAACAATTTTCCCTTTTCACTATATTTACTAATAGGTACAAAGTTGTGTTTTAGAGAAATAATGAGATTCAAAGAGATGAACAGGTTCCAGTTTCGATGGAGAAAAGTTAGGAGGGCCAAGGTGAAACCACCACAATCTTGACAATTCAAGCTGAAATTTGAATCATATTCATTTGTTCAATCTAGGTTTGTGGCTCTGTACATTGGCAATAGCTCACTGTTTATGCACAATCTCTTCAATAGTTCACCATTTTACCCTCTTCTTTTACAATTCAAAAATACAATCCAATCTTAGGGAAAGGAGAGCCCCATTTAGGAGGCTTGGAATCTTATTATAATCTTGGTCTATTAGGCTTAGATCTATTAAATTCTAATTTCTCCCTAATGTGATGGTAATTAAGCAAAAAATTGTGGTTTTATTATATATGATGGTGAAAACCTAATTTTTCACCAATTACATTTTGGTGAATCGACATCTTAAACCTTATTTTCTCATTTATGCTCTTGGATCTAATTTTACATGCATTTTCAAATTCAAATTTATGCTTGCAAGTTTGATTTTCAATTGAATCACAGAATTTTAGAGGTTATTAAATTCACACAAACCCTAATTTATAATTCTAAAATTGAACTTGTGGGTTTCCTAATTTGGATTCATTATTTAAGATTTGATTGTTTATGAATTTTAATATACAAATTCACACTCATAGATCTCATTTTCAATTGAATTACATAAATTTAGAGGCTGATTTCACAAAAAGCCTAATTTATAATTCTAGAATTTACTTGTGGGTTGCATAATTTTTCACATCTATATTCAAATTTGATCATTATGATATGTTATAAGACATTTAAATTTTGAATTCACAAGTCAAATTACTTAATTAATTGGTTAATCAATCACTTTTACAAAATTTTACATTTTTTAATCACAATCTTAAATTTGTGCATTCAAATTTCCCTCCTTTGTGTTTGATTTTTGTTACCATTATTCCTACCTAGAATATTCCCGTGAGAAGAAGTTGTAGAGTTAAGGCTTCCAAAGCTTTAATTACTAAGGATATGTAGCCTAATTTGGATAACTTATTTCATGATAATGTTGGTGGTTCCTCCAGCCCAACAAATGATGTCATTTATCCTCATTCATTTCATAATTCTCATGATGTAGATGAATCACTAACTAGGTTTACCATTGACCAATTGGGGAAAATTGACAATGAATTTGAAAATCTTCAACAATGTATGAGCCAATAATACCCAGAAAGTGAGATAATCCCATTTATTGAAGGATTAAAATTAATGGTGCAAAGTGATAAAATTGGTCTTGGTTTGTTGTGTGACCTTGCTCATATTGTTCACACTAATATCATCCCTATCAAAAGTTGTGCCAAAGTCTTTGGCTACACTCAAACCTCTAGTCAAGTCAATCATTCCATTCATGTGTTTACATCCTTGCCTAGTGTCATTACATTTACATCTTCTATCACATTGACTACTTCCACACAAAATGTTAATCCTACACATGTTAGTTAATGGGGTGCAACCTTGTTAATAAAAATTCTTATATACCTGCTTTTGTGAGTCTTTCATTTGTGTCCCAATCATCTCCCATACCTGCATACAAAAATGTTACACCTCAATTAAAATACAATATGTCCAATTTAAATCCATCCACTAAAGCAACCATCAATAACTTAGCCCAAGTTGTTTAATCCCTACAACAAAAATTGGCTTCCATTACCCAATCCAAGTTTAATGTGCCCACATTTTATGTAGCGAGCCCATTATCTAATGATAGTGTTCAGGATATCCCTCCTAAACATATGGAAGTCCCTCAATTGGATCCCTACAATGGAAAAAGCAATCCCTTGACTCATGTGAAAATATTTCAAACTTTGTGTAGTGACTTTGCTAATGATCAAAGACTTATGGCTAAATTGTTTACTCGAATCTTTAGAGATAAAGCCTTGCAATGGTATTCTTCTTTGCCTCCTTATTCTATCACATCATTTCAACAATTATCTAATCCTTTCATTCAATAATTTCACAATAATATTGTTCCTAAAATTACTTTGGTTGATTTGATTCATTGTAAGCAAGGTTTTCAAGAAAAGCTGACTGATTTTACTAGTAGATATAAACATTTGTATTCTCAAATAGCTTATCCTTTGGTTGATTTAATTCATTTTAAGCAAGGTGTTCAAGAAAAGTTGACTGATTTTACTAGTAGATATAAACATTTGTATTCTCAAATAGCTTATCCTATGCTTGATCATGATGTTCAAATAATTTTTATTACTAATTTAAAAAAATACATTAAGGATAAGCTTCTCTTTTTTGAGTTTACTTCCTTTATGTAGTTGTGTGTCGTGCACTTCATAATTATTGGCTTCAAGTGAGTCAATTTCAATCATCTCCTTCAATGGCTCTAGTTGATAAGAATGAGAGTGTTCAACAATATTTTACGAAGTTCAAACTAAACAAGTGATACATCAAAATTAATGACAACATCAATACTCAAGTGGCAGCCATGATAATAGTGTGGCCCCTTTATCCAAATACTTTAGAAAACAATTTACTCCTCTTTCTATGTCTTTGCATAGAACAATGAAAAATTTGATAAATAAAAATATGTTGAAAATTCCTCCCATCAAGCCAATTGATACCTCCAAACCATTTCCACCTTATGATGATTCCAAAGTCATTTGCCAATATCATCATCAACCCCATCATGATATTGAAAATTGTTATACCTTAAAGAGCAGGATTCAATAATTTATTGATAACTATATCATATCTGTAGCCAATTTAAATGACAAAGGAAACAAATTTGTAGCTCCTCCAAATCAAAACCTTCAAATCTTTACTAATTCTTTTCCTTCCCATTCTACGAATGTGGTTGATTTTGAGCCTCTTGCATATTCTTCTGATGACCTAGTGTTGAGTCTAATAATGTTGTGAATCTTGTTGACAAACCTACACCTCCTAAAGACATGCAACACCTTTGGTCTGAGTGAGACTATTGATGCACCTAGTGTCAAACTGTATATCGCAATGAAGATAAAAAAAACTCTCATGAGGGGTGCTTATTTATCTAGCATGTATAGTGAATATGATAACTGAACAATATCTCTATACTTTACAATTGCATCAAGTAACATACAATAAATCTGATGTAATGGTCAAGGTGTATGATTATTTCTCTTTCCATACTATTAGTTCTATTACTCTTCTCATTGTGGTTGGCACTAAGTGCTTAGATGTCATTTTTGCTATCATTCCTACATCGGATCAATTTCATGTGAAGTTGCTACATCCTTGGCTCTCTTCCATGAAAGAAATTCCTTATACTATTAATAAATGTCTCAAATTTCCTTATAATGACAAAATCATAACAATCAATCATTTTATGTATCAACCCACAATGAGGCATAGAGATGTCAACCTTGATTACTACATGCCTAAACAATTTGAGCCTCTTAAGCCTCAAAGTGATGCTCTTTTTCTATCTTATCAAAAGTGGAAGAATGAGATCTGATATTATCTTTGAGTAAGCCTAGAGATGCTAGGGAAAAAGGAAAAAGCCATGTCACCCTTTGGGCTAAATGGCATAGTCCAGCCAAACTTAGTTCGGCTCGACTGAGTTCAACTGAACTATTTTTATGTTGTGTGACACTTGTTGGCACGGTCATGGTACCTAGATTGCACCAAGAATTCGGTTGAACTGAGTTTGGCTGAACTATTTTTAATATAAACCTAGTTCAGTTGAATTGAACTAAGTTAGGTCGAACTATCCTATGTGTCATGTGATGTGGTAGCAAAATCAACATTTTGTCTGCATTTCTAAAACTTTTCACTTTTGTTGTATTTTTCTTTAGCCAGAATATTTTTTTACAAAAATCAAAATATACCCTTTTGTATAGCTCGAAGTCACGAATCTAGACATATAATGTTTTTAATAATTTTATTAATTTAAATATTTTATATTTTTTAAACATTAGAAGTAGGTTTTTTAAGTTAAAAAAGTGGTTGATTTGAAATTTAAAAAAATAATATTAAATGATATTAAAATTTTTTAGAAAAAATATTTTTCACTAGATGAGAGAATCTTCTCTAAAAGGGTATATTTTTTTTTGATAATGCGAAATTTACTAGACAAAAGGTAACACCAAATGAAAACCGTCAAATTCACCTACATTGGACTTCAAAATATTATTACGAGAAAAATATACATCAAAAATTAATATTTTTTTCAGCACTGCATATATATGTCCTCTATTTGGAAAATCAAAATCAGAAAAAAATTGTGTGTGAAAAGTGGACATCTATCTGTATCTGTATTTGTATCTATATTTGTATCTGTATCTGAATACACAACACTTCAATTAAGTCATTAGATGCATGGTTAGTAAATCAATAATCAATAATGAACAATAAACCATTACAAAGCGACCTATTGCCTTCTAGTAGATGTGAGTTTAGTCTTGCTCTCAGATTTCATATGCAATACCAGTGACTAGACGACACCGAAACAAAGGATTTAATCTATATGAGCATGAATTTGAGCTAAATGAATGCAAGATTTAAGCTAGATGAATGCAAGATTTAAGCTAGATATGCATGATTAGTCTAACATGATTTAAGAAATATTAAGCTAGATGATTTAATAAGGATGCGATAACTAATATGTAATATCTCAATGCACAAATCTCAATGCACCTAGAGAAAAAACAACATAATAACAATATATTCTCCAGGATCCTTGAATGAGAGATGAGAGCTTGAATTTATAGAAAATTCAAAAAGAAACCAACGGCTAAGAAATGATGATGAGCGGTCAATATTTTCCAAGAGGAAGCACAATCTAGGTGAATTGATGTGATTGGCTGCTTTTCTTAGTTTTAAAGGAAATTGAACTAAAATTAAGATAAAATCAGAAAAAACTGATTTATTCTCTATTTCATTCAATTTTGATATTTAATTGTTCTAATTGCTTTTCTCTAGATTATTTATCAATTTTTAATTTGATTTCCAAGATTATCTCCATTTGATTTCTTTTCTCAAATTTTAATTCTTTTTTGTCAATTAATTCCCTTTTTGATGATTTAATGGCAAATTGATTTATTTAATTAAATATACTAGGATATTTAATAAAATAAATAGGATAATTATTTTTAATGATTTACTGGGAATAATTAATTAATGAAATAAATATTTAATTAATATTGGTTGATTGATTTGCCATGTGACATTGGTGATTTAAGAAATTAATTGTGTGCTCAAGATTAAATTTAATTGCCTTTGGTTAGGACCTTGGTGACATTGTCAAGATTAGGGGCTCATGGTTTAGATGACCATTTTTATGGTATTAAAAATATAAGTTTATTTTCATCTTTTTTGCTGACACTAACTAAAACCTTTGGTTTTTAGCATTTTCAACAATAAAAAAATTATTTTTGAATATATAAAAAATATATTCTTTTTTTTTAATTTTTTAAAAAAACTAACAGACATAAATTTCATTAATATTTCTACTTTTGATCAATTTACATTATTTTGAAATTTTATTTAGAAATTTTATTTTTATGCAATCGAAGTTAAACAATTTTAGTTGTGTTGGCACTTCCTTTATAAAAGGGTAACACAACATTGTGCTTTTACCCCCTACACCTATTCTTCCTCCTCATGATGGACCCAATATCCTTCCTACACCTTCTATTTCTCCTATATATGTTGCGGTTCTGCCTCCTACATCTTACAAAGGGAAGCACCCGACATCTCCTGTCTTGTAGCCAGAAAAATGTTCTACTATCTTGTTACAACTAAGTCGCCCCTACCATATCAAAATCTTCTCTAAATCGTGAAGCGGGAATGCTTGGCTATGCAACTAAGTGAAAAGAAAAGCATCTCTAGTTTACCATCGAACCTCTTTGAGTTGGATCGATCCTGTTTAGCTTGATTTATTAGATACATCCAACTATCCCCTCCTGCGTATGTATTAGCCTCAAATGTGTTTCCTAAAATGAAAGAATAAAAATGATGTCACAAGTTGGAATCACATAGACGTTAAAGCAAGATGTAATCCTGAAATTCTAGATAGAAGGGCCATAAATGTTATTCCATTTTATCACTTCTCCAAATAGAGTTTGGAGCATAACTTTTGGTGCAAGACACTAATCATATCTTTAGATATATCTTAAAATATTATAGGAACAAAAATCCAATGTTCTCCCTAGGTTTTGTGTTGGGAAAATGTAAAACTTCATCTTACTATAACGTTTTTGGGATGGTTGGTTGTAAATTTTTTGTAGTATTTTTTGGTTTCTTTTCGTCTCTCTTGCATTCCATGCTATTCTATTATACTTGATGTTTATCTTCTCTACTTTTGTAAAAAATCATGACCGTTTAAAAATCCCTACTTATCTTTATAAAAAGTATATATATCCTCAACATCTTTTATTATCGAAATAATAAACCATTCCTGTTATCTTCCATTACCACGACCCATTAGTTTCTAATCTAGGTTGACTGACAACCTTTCTCTGATCTGTTTCTCTACCTTAATGGCATTGTATCTACTACTCTCTTTGTTAATTTGAATATTTCCATTTCTATTGCAAATTACTTTGGGCAAATTGTTCAAAAGATAGTCCCAATAAGTGGTCCTTTTGATCAAGATATTCATCATTGTTCGAATTCAATGTGATGTCTGCTTCGTAAGTGGTGAATTTGAGTTTTGACGACTTTACAACAGCTCAGTCATTTTAAAGATATTTGATTCTTGAGCACGAGTCAGGATTTGCACAAGATTGTGATGTGAAATGATTAGTTTTAGAATTGGGGCAAAATGATTCCGCATAAATTCATTTCTCTTTTCGTTGGATGCATCTTGGACTTTTTGAGAGCCCCAAAAGTTTTCCCTCAGAATTTTATGATTTTGTGAACTTTAATACTTTGGGGTCTTGGATCTAGTGAGGTTTTAGAGATTTTTGGGCCTTTGGTTTTGGCGAGGACTTTTGGATGACCCGAGATTTTAGACAATTTTGGCCTTTTACAAAATTCGGGCTTATAGAATAGAGATTTTGGGACTTTGGTCCTTTTCGGGACTTCTGTCCTTGCGAGGTTTAGATTGTGGCTTCAAATTTTAATATTTAAAAAATTAAAAGTTTAATTTTATTTTCAAATGTTTTAAATTTTTGGACTTTGAATTTAATATGAAAATTTTGGATTTTTCAATAGTATCAATTTTTTTTCAAATTTACCAGTTTTTTAATTTTTAATTTTTTGAACTTTTAAGTCTAGTTATTAGAAAGACGTAAAACCAACATCAAAAAAGTTAAAAAGGAATGAAACAATCAAGAAAAGATATGAACATTTAACAAAGGCAAAAATGACAACACAGAAAAAAAAGATGACAATGACCAAATGTTGACAAGAAAAATGTGTAGATGATAGGCCAAAAAGGGAAGAAAGCAAAAATAGGGATCAAGGATGCAAAGGGTGAAGGACATTTGGACCTTTTTTGTATTCATAATCTCGACAAGAAACAACAAGAGGAAATAGGAAATCGTGCCAAAAATCGACATGAAGATGAAAGTTTGCATATTAGCTTGGGGCCCAAACATTTGGCAAGACAAGGTTGGAAATAAAAGTAGGGACAAGGATGTGGGATGGACAAGGATGTCAAGATGAGATTTGTAACATCCTTTTGAGACCAAAATCATGAAAGATAATACAATAAAGAGGGAAAGCGAAATGGAAATGTGAAGAATCATGAACCCAAGTATCAAGGTCCTCAAGTTCTAAAGAGACTTGCAATCCTATAGAGATAGAGAGAAAAACCAAAAACAAAGAAAGAAAAGAAAAGAAAAGAAAAGAAAGGAGGAGAAAAGGACAAACATCAAAAATAGAAAGAGGAACATAAAGCAAGAGGGGGTCCCGAGTTCACAAGACCAAAAAGGTGGGGTGTGATATCAAAGGCATAATAAGTAATTGGAGAAAAAGGTCAAAGAAGAAAAAACATTATAAATAAGAAGTAAAAATCCTTATTATCTTAATCAAAATATAGACAATAGAAACAAGAAAATAAAAATATTGAATAATAGTTAAAGCTTCATGCCAATCTGTCCCATGTAGGGTGTCAGGATGTACTTTATAGATTGGTCTATAAATTCTTGATAAAACTTAAATTGTCATTTTTGAAGAATTTTAATCTTTTAATTTATTACATTTAAATTAGGTTGAAAGAAAGTTTATTAGAAGTAACTACGATTTAAAAAGTCCATATGACCACATAATTCAGCTCAAAAATCATCACCCTCGCATTGCTATCAATATCAGATATCACTTGATCGCAAATTTATTGGGTGATCTCATCCACACAAATCTTTGAGCGCAAATTCATTGGATGATTTCCTATCCACATAATTATTTTACCACAAAATTATTAAATCCTTTCTTACATACTGTTTTGTGCACAAAAGTAGAAATCCATTGGATTCTTTATTACATACTGTTTTGAGCAATAATTGCGCACTAATTCTTGGAATTCTTTTTCTGACACACCCATTTCGAGCACAAGTTCACTGAGATATTTCTTGCTCACATATGCTTTTGATTAGAAGTTCCTTCAATGTTTTGATACCCACATGCCCAATTGAGTAAAAGTTCATTGAATTCATTCGTTATTCTAGCTTGTCATGGATTCAATCAGTGTTGCCTCATCAACGTACTCTCTAGTTGCAGAAGTTCTCCTACTAATACTCCTCACCTTTCTGAAGAAGAGGAATAAGAGGAGTTTGGCATTACCATTAGCATTAGGTCCTCCTGGATGGCCTTTCATTGGGAACCTCCCTCAGCTTGGGGATAAACCCCACCGATCTCTTTCCCTCCTTTCTTAGAAATATGGGCCTCTCATGACCATCAAATTTGGCATGTAGACATCATTTGTTGTGTCATCTCCATCCATGGCAAGAGAAGTACTGAAGAAAAATGACCACAACTTCTCAAGCAGGATAATGAATATAGCGGCAAGGACATTATACTACCAAGGCCCACAAGTCTAATATGGAGTCCTAATGACCCTCATTGGCGCTTGCTTAGAAAGACCTGCAATGTAGAGATTTTTAGTGTCAAAAGGTTGGATGCTTTGCAACATTTGAGTAGAGAGGAGTTATTTAAGACTATTGATTGCATATTGGAGGATTGTAAATAGGGGAATAGTGTGAAGATCGATGAAAGAGCTTTTATGATGTCTCTTAGCCTTGTGGGTCAGATGGTTTGCGGCAATCAACTACTTGATCCAGGCTCTGCACAAGCTGTAGAGTTGATAGGGATTCTAACCTTATCAGATTTGTTTCCTTTTCTGAGGAGGTTTGATCTTTAGGGGCCGAGCAGTAAAACTAAGATTTTGTCCCAGCATTTTGATAACACATATAATAGACTTAATGAGGAGCAACTAGCACAGAGGGCTGATATGCAGTGCCAACGTAATGATGTGAAGGATTTTTTGGATGTAATGTTGGATTTGAGAGAAGATGGTACACAGCTTAATTTGGAGAACATCAAAGCAATGCTTATGGTAAGTTGGATTACCTAGACTAATTTTTCTTTCATATTTCATGTTCCATCTAGATACTTTTCATGTGAACTTATATTCCCTACTTTCTTTCAAAAGAAGTGTGTTGAGAGGATATTATCTATACATTTTTTGAAAAGGAAGTACTTGCAATCATAAGAGTGGTGTAAATATATAAGAGAATATCTGAATTTATATGGAGAGAAGCTTTCTATTAGTGGATGTTGTCGAGATATTTTAGAAATTACTTATATTTAAATTTTGGAAAGGGGGGACTTATCAATTATATGCGACCTGGGTGTATAAATATATTAAGTCAAGAAAAAATTAAATCATATATAAATTCATATGAAGAGAAGCTTTCTATTAACAAATGTGGCTGAGCATTTTTAAGAATATTTAAAAGCAAGAGCAGGTGATCTCATAAATTTTATAATCTAATTTATGCTTTAAATTTCTTAAGATCCAAATCATTCTCATCCATCAAAAATCAAAACTTTATTTATGTAGTATCCAATGATGAATGCTATTAAAAATTAGAATATTTTTAATTGGTTAATAAATAAGATAAAGGTACATCATACACTTTTTGTGAATGTTTTTGATAAAGATAAATGGGTTTTACATGGACCCAAAACCAAAAGTTTTACAAAACCTGGCCATCAGCCAATAAAATAGAAACCAACAACAAAACAGGAGAACACCCCAAACTGAATACAAAAGCAAAAAGAAACAACTGTTGGCATATGATGAATCGGTATGATGATAATTTATATTGTCATTGATGTCAATAAGTGCAGGTGAACTGGTATGAAAATTGGAAGAAGTTGTTATTGATATTCAAGTAGGAGAATCGGTATGAAGGGATCAAGTGGACCAGTGTTAGGGTTTTATTAAGTGTGACTACCGGTTGGTAGTCTCAGCTCTAGGGTTTCCGGTTTGGAAATCTAGCTTGTGCGATGCAACCGGTGACATTATGTGATGAGTTAGCTAAGAGATAAGGATGAGATCGAGATGTCACGTCAGTTTTGTGTACGTGAAAGATTTCCTTGAGGATCTTGCATGTGAAGATCAATTGCATTAAGTATCTACCTTGTGAATGAACATTCTTCTTAGCTGTATGTGAAGAGAGCGTGATGGGTTACTAATTTTCATGTGCAGTGAAGAATGGATGATGCAGAATGACTTGTGATCTGTTTGAGATTGTTTTATTCTATGCAAAGTTTTTGAACGGTCAGGATTGGACCACTTGTAATTATAAACCTAAAATGTTTGGGGTTTAGGGTTTATGCTACCAACCTAATTGTTGTCTATAAGGTCGATGATGTTTATTATTATTTGTGTTGTCAAATGTTGTGTTTATATCCGAGTGATGAGATGTTTTCCAAACCAATGAGTGGAAAACTGCAGAGTGTGATTGTAGAGTAGAGGAGCTGAAAAGGATCTGCCTTAGCATGTAGTGCTATTATCAGATCAGAGCTTTACGTGTTGTCTTCTAACCATTTCAACAGTAGGAAAATCCCTTACTGGGTAGCTTTAATAGGCTTATTGAAAATCCTCTAACCAGGGGACTCAAGATCATTGAGTTCTTCAAATTCTCTAGCGGTGTAACCTTTAATAGGGTATATAGCCATCCCTTAACTGGGTGATCTTTAACAGGATCGGTTCCTAATAGAACCTTATTGTAAAGTCTTTAACCAGACTAGGCTCCTAACAGAGCAAGCATCAAAAGAGTTCAAAAACAAGCTTGAGGGTATTCATCCCCGCCCTGATTTTTCCCATTTGGGTTTCCATGTGAAAAATCTGTGTGTCATGAGTTGTTCATTTTTCATGTGATGATTAAGCGATCTTTGTTTAGGTGAATATGCATGCAAAGATAATGGTTATGGTATTACTGATACAACACATGCATGAGTATATTGGTGAAGTATTTATCAAGTGTTGAATGTTATTTGAAGTATTCAATTTTATTGGTTTAACTGTCTGATGTCTTACTATGTTTAATCGGTATTGCCATGGTTAAGTTCAACAATGAAGACAACCGGTTAGCATTTTTTTTAACTTGATAAGTTGTTGAGAAGTTTTTGTATGTACTGATTCACCCCCCCTCTCAGTACCAGTTAGAGTATTTGTTGTTCATCATTATTCATCAATTGGTATCAGAGCAACTCCAGGTGCTCAATGATATAAGCTTAACCGCTTGAGGTAAAAATCCTTCTTTAATGATGAGAAGGGAAGGTCCTAAGTTCAATAGAGATAACTTCAAAATATGGAAGGACAGAATGAAGATTTATATCAAGATTTTGGGTGCTCAACACTGGAGCTATGTTGAGAATGCCTATGTAATCCCCACTGGCACTCTAACCGATGATCAAAAAAGAGAGATTCAAGAAAATGGGCAAGTCATGGAAGCCCTTATTAGCAGCATGTCCGATATTGAGTTCATTGATGTACAAGATAAGGACACTCCTAAGGATGTATGAGACACACTGGAAACCATTTATGGTGGTAATGAGCATGTCAAGTAGGCTATGGAAGAGAGCCTTAGAGAAAAATTTGAAGACATAAGGATGGTTGAAGGTGAGACCATTCAGCAATATGACATAAGGATCAAGACTATGGTTGGAGATATCAAGAGCACTGGTGGAACAATTGATGATGCCACCGTTGTCAGTAAATTTTTGAGATCATTGTTACCGGTCTATGCAATCATAGTTGCTGCTATTCAGGAGCTAAGGTCTATCGACAAAACCAAGGTATCCTTAGACTCTATCATTGCAAAGTTGACTACATATGAGTTGAATAGCTATGATGGTAGTGTTCAGAAGACCGAGTCCGCCTTTAGAGCATTTACTGCAATGGAGAGATATGGATGATGAAGAGATTTTGATGGAGTTTGAAGCTCTTCTTACCAAGAGACTTCCAAAGGCACTGGAAAATACAGAGGTAAGCTTCCTTTAAAATGATTTTCCTACAATAAGATAGGACATATAGTTGTTAACTATCCTAACAATGACAATAAGGATTAACCGGAGAGGTTTAGAAAGTATAAAGGAGAAAGTAGGAGAAATTGTCTTGTTGCAGTGGATGAAGGTGTTACTGATGAAGAATCTGAGGATGAAGAGAATGAGGACATAGTGTTTGTAGCTGTAAAGAAAGAAGTTTCTGACAAGAAATACCTTGTCTCTCACATTGACAACTCTAATGAGTGGATTATTGATAGTGGGTTTTCTCACCACATGACTGTTGACGGAAGAAAGTTTCTATCTCTAGAAGAATATGATGGAGGTTTTGTCCGGTTTGGCAATGATGCACCATGCTTCGTGAAAGGTAAAGGATCCATCTCACTGAATGGAAAGAACAGTGCAGATGATGTCTACTGGGTATAATAAGAACAACTTTTTGAGTGTTGCTCAACTATAAGACAAAGGACTCATTTTGGAGTTCAAAGGTGGAGTTTGTAGTATAATTGGAAAGAGTGGTGAACTTATTGCGATCAATAAGTAGACCAGAGGTAACTTGTTTTAGTTGAATGCTAAGATTATTCAGTGTCTGATGGTGAAGTTTGATGAAAGTTGGATATGGCATAGGAGACTTTGTCATATAAACTTTGACCATATTGTAAAAGCCAGTAAATCACGGCAGTAAGAGGATTGCCTTTGCTGAACAAACCTAAGAATTCTTTGTGTAGAGAATGCCAACTTGGGAAGATGTCTTCCTCAACTTTCAAAGGTAAATCTTTATCAGTAGAGAACTTACTTGATCTTGTACACACCGAACTATGTGGTCCAATGAAAACAAGAAGTATTCAGGGAGATATGTATTTCACGATTCTTACTAATGATTGCTCAAGAATGATGTGGGTCACATTCTTGAAAGACAAGTCTGCGGCATTTGGAAAGTTCAAAGCCTTTAGACCATTAGTAGAGAAGGAAAGTGGTCAAGGGATAAAATGCCTAAGAACTAATAAAGGAGGTGAATTCACTTCTGATGAATTCATCAAGTACTATGAAGAGAACGGTATCAAGAAGTAGTTGTCTACCCCAAGGACACCACAATAGAATGGCATAGCAGAAAGGAATAACAAGACTAGAGTTGAAGCGGCCAGAACAATGCTCATTCGAGGAAAGGTTGCTCACACTTTTTGGAGAGAAGCGGTGAGCACTGTAGTCTATACTATGAACCGGGTACTCATTAAGAAAGGTAAAGTTAAAACCCCTTATGAGTACTGGACTGGGAAGACTCCCACTATGAGTTATTTAAAAGTATTTGGCAGTAAGTGTTATATCAAGAGAAGTGAGCATCTAAGAAAGCTTGATGCTAAATGTGATGAAGGAATATTTTTGGGATATTCCACTAAAAGCAAAGCTCTCAAGTGCTAGAACAATAGAACTCAAAAAATTGTTGAGAGCATCAATGTCAGGGTTGATGAATCCCCTAAGAAACATGAGGAAACCAACAACGAGCAAGTGGAAGATGAACCGGGTATAAACTTATGGGAACCAGTTAAGAAAGAAACAAGCAAAGACCTCAGTGTTCCTATACCGATAGATGTTGCAGTAAGTGAAGAAGAAGATGGAGAAGAAGAAGAAGAAGAAGAAGAAGAAGAGGAAAAGCAAGCAGAACCAGCTAGAGCCATTCCTAGATATGTGAAACTTCATCGTGATCCGAAGCAAATTATAGGAGATAAAGATGTGGGGATACTCACAAGAAGAAAGGTGAAAGAAAACTCTTGCATGATTTCTAAATTTGAGCCTCAGACCACTTGAGAGGCACTTATAGATGAAGACTGGATTAAGGCAATGGAAGAGGAGCTGGACCATATAGAAAAGAATGCAACATGGTCTTTGGTTCCCAAACTGGAACACAAGAATGTAATAGGTTCCAAATGGGTCTTCAGGAATAAGCTCAATGAAGAAGGCACAGTTGTAAGGAACAAGGCAAGACTTGTATGCAAGGGATATGCTTAAGAAGAGGGAGAAGACTATAGAGAAACATTTTCCCTAGTGGCTAGACTAGAAGGTGTTCAAATGCTACTTACATTTGCAACAATGAAGGGATTTAAGGTATACCAAATGGATGTGAAGTCTGCATTCCTAAATGGAATCCTAGAAGTGGAAGTGTATATTGAGCAACTGGATGGGTTTGCCTTATTAGAAGACAGTGACATGGTGTGTAGATTACACAAGGCCCTGTATGGATTGAAACAAGCACCAAGGGAATGGTATGAATGGTTACACTCTCATCTTGTGAAGATAGGATTTCAGAGAACAAGTGAGGACAACAAAATCTACATGAAATCCGAAGGTGATCAAATTCTGATCTGTGAAGTGTTTGTAGATGACATAATATTTGGGGGAGATGATGAAATGAGCCATATATTTGCAGATGAAATGAAAAAAGAGTTTGAGATGTCTTTGATTGGAGCAATAAAGTTCTTCATTGGTCTACAGATTCAACAGATGAAAGAGGGTATCTTTATTACCAAGTCCAAGTATGTCAAAAAGGTATTGAAGACCTTTGGCATGGAGGAGAGCAAACCAGTTGGTACACCAATGGTGACCGGCTGAAAATTGACTAAGGAAGATGATTCAATGCTAGTGAATGAGGAGTACCGGTTAATGATCGGTAAGTTGCACTATGTGGTACACAATAGACCAAATATTGCTCATGCAGTGGGCATTGTGGCCCATTTTTAGAAAAGTCCAAGAGAATCCCACTTGGTAGTAGTCAAGAGGATTGTTAGTTACCTAAAAGGGACAGTTGATTATGGATTGTGGTATCCATAAAATGGTGATTTTAATCTCAAAGTATATACCGATGCAGATTGGGCAGGTAATGTGGACGACTGAAAGAGCACAACTGGTGGAGCGTTCTTTCTTAGTGGAAGACTAGTATCATGGATGAGTAAGAAGCAGAGCTGTATTTCTCAGTCTACAACTGAACTGGAGTATGTGGCAGCATTTATAAACTGCACTCAAGCAATCCAGATGAAGCATGTATTGGATGGTTTCAAAGTACCTATATCTAAACCAGTGAGTATATTTTGTGACAACACAAGTGCAATAAATATTTCCAAGAATCTGGTATTGCATGCTAGAACTATGCACATTGAGCTTGAGTATCACTTCTTGAGAGAGAATGTTCAAAACAAAGAGGTTGTATTAGAACATGTTTCCAGTAAGGAGCAACTAGCAGACATATTCACTAAGCCCTTACCAAAGACTACATTTACCTATTTGAGACGTGAATTAGGGGTTCTGCCCCTTCATGAAGTAAATTAAAAATGTGTTCTCCACACCAGTCAGGTACTACAGTGTCAAATATTTTAATATTGATGTGTTGAAGGATGCTACTCCATAGGGGGAGCAACATAGTGGAGCATGGAAGCTTGTGCCTCCACTTTGGGATTGTTGTCAAAGGGGGAGAAGATATCTGATGATGTATGGGAGAGAAGATATTTGAAGTGATTAAGATATATGATATGGGAGAAGGTATATGTTATAGTTGCATTGGTCTATGTTGTTTAAAGTTGCAATGCTACACTGAGTATTGCCATCAATGCCAAAAGGGGAGATTGTTGGCATATCATGATAATTTATATTGTCATGGATGTCAATAAGTGTAGGTGAACTAGTATGAAGATTGGAAGAAGTTGTTATTGATATTCAAGTAGGAGAACTGGTATGAAGGGATGAAGTGAACCGGTGTCAGGGTTTCACTAAGTGTGACTACCGATTAGTAGTCTCAGCTCTAGGGTTTCTAGTTTGGCAATCTAGCTTATGCGATGCAATCGGTGACATTCTATGATGAGTTAGCTAAGAGATAAGGATGAGATCGAGATGCCACATCAAATTTATGCATGTGAATGATTTCCTTGAGGATCTTGCATGTGAAGATGGATTGCATTAAATGTCTACCTCGGGAATGAACATTCTTCTTAGTGTATGTGAAGAGAGTGTGATGGGTTATTGATTTCCATGTGCGGTGAAAAATGGATGATGCAGAATAACTTGTGATCTGTTTGAGATTGTTTTATTCTATGCAAAGTTTTTGAACAGTCAGGATTGGACCACTTGTAATTGTAAACCTAAAATGTTTAGGGTTTAGGGTTTATGCTACTAACCTAATTGTTTTCTATAAGGTCGATGATGTTTGTTATTGTTTGTGTTGGCAAATATTGTGTTTGTATCCGAGTGATGAGATACTTTCCAGACTAGTGAGAGGAAAACTGCAGAGTGTGATTGCAGAGTAGAGGAGCTGAAAAGGATCTGCCTTAGCATGTAGTACTGTTATCAGATCAGAGCTTTACCTATTGTCTTCTAACCATTTCAACGGTAGGAAAATCCCTTACCGGGTAGCTTTAACAGGCTTATTGTAAATCCTCTAACCAGGTGACTCAAGATCATTGAGTTCTTCAAATCCTCTAGTGAGGTAACCTTTAACAAGGTATATAGCTATCCCTTAACGGGGTGATATTTAACAGGATCAGCTCCTCACAAAACCTTATTGTAAAGTCTTTAACTAAACTAGGCTCCTAATAGAGCGAGCTTCAAAAGAGTTCAAAAACAAGCTTCTGGGTATTCATCCCCACCGTGGTTTTTCCCATTTGGGTTTCCACATGAAAAATCTGTGTGTCATGAGTTGTACATTTTTCATGTGATGATTAAGCAGTCTTTGTTTAGGTGAATATGCATGCAAAACTAATGGTTATGGTATTAATGATACAACACATGCATGAGTATATTGGTGAAGTAGTTATCAAGTGTTGAATGTTATTTGAAGTATTCAGTTTTACTGGTTTAGCTGTCTGAAGTCTTACTGTGTTTAACCGTTATTGCCATGGTTAAGTTGAGTGATGAAGACAATCGATTAGCATTGTTTTAACTTGATAAGTTGTTGAGAAGTTTTTGTATGTATTGATTCACCCCTCCCCCCCTCTCAGTACCAGTTAGGGTATTTGTTGTTCATCATTATTCATCAACAACAGCCAAAAAAACATAGACAAACACTCAGTTAAACAAGTGCACCAACTACTTGTTCTTCTGGATGGTAGCCTTGTTGTTTGCCTCCAATTCCTCCAGAATGAACCTAGAGGTTCCCTTATTGTTGCTCCTACTTCTGGTCCTGGAACTAGGGCCCGTAGTTTTATTGCTACCAACAGCATAGTCTTCATCGCCCAGATCTTTCTTTTTGTTACTGTCATCAAGGTCATTGTCAATAGGATTGGATATGTACTCCGCCACCATGACATTGATCTATTCCAGCCCCTCCATACTATTATTCATGGCCTCCTTACTAATGTCAACCAGATTCTTATTATTATTATTGATCTCCTCCATAGACTGCTCAACCTTCTCAATTCTTTGCTCATGATTAAATTTCATAACCTTGACATCATGGGAAAGCTTTTGGGTCATGATCATGAGCTTCTCCTCGATATCAATTAAGGGTATCAATCACCTTCCCCACCCACTTCTAGTAGTTCTCTTGGATTCTAGTCGCTTCCATCACCAGATTCATCAGAGAACTATCCTTCTGTAAACCACTATCCACATCTTTAGGTAGAGTCCCCTGCTTCTCCTTCAAGACATTAAGAGGAATGTCCAATTTGATTTCCTGGTCCAAGGTCTTGGGAGCATAGTCTTTAGCAACCAACTTCTTTTTGGAATAAGGCTCAATTTTAGAAATCATCTTGCTGGTCGATTTATATTTACTTGCACGCCATCTAGGGGCGTTCTTGCTGCTATGGGTTCCAGGAGTGACCAACATCTCACCCTCTTCAAGTGGCTTATAATCAGGGTCAACAAGGGGTTTGGTGCTCCGACTATCCTCCATCTCCATATTCGAATTAGAGACATCTTGAACATTAATATTAGGAGTTTGGCCTTTCTCAGAGAGAGAGGGCACAACTTCAAGGGCTTTGGTGTACTCCATAATGAGCACAATAAGCCCTTCATAGAGGACCAGATTATTGGGATTCTCAACATGTTTTTCAAGACTATTCTCCAAAGAAGAAACCAGATAGAAAGGAATCAAAATAACTTTGCCATGCCTAAAGTGACTCAAGATGGTAAAATGATAAAAAAAGATAGTGGCATATCTGCCATCAAGCGTAATGTACCTCAGGATGAACTCGGCCATGTTTGCCTAGGGAGCCATAATATCCTTTCTATTGTAGCCACCATCAGCCATTTTATTAACTCTTGAATGCTCCTTGTCTTTATCAAAAAAATTTGCAATGTCTTCCTCCCCTATTTTTCTGTCTTTGTGAAACCTTCTGCCATTCATAGCCAAACTCGTAACCATAGCCACCAGGGTTTCATCCAACTAATAATCAACACCATAGGCCCTCAAAACCCCTTTCTTCCACCCATTGACAAACGTTTCAGTGAGTAGAGGAGAAGGGCCATGAAGTCTTTCCAAGAAGGGAAACATTCCCCCATCAGCAATTTCCTACCACACTTCTTTATTTTTCTTCCATTTATCAAAAGTGGATGGTTCTTGCCTATTCTTGTCACCACCCATAATGGTTTGGGTCACCAAACAGAAACAGGAAATTGGCCACACCAGACAAGTCTCCACACAAAAGAAAGAAATGGGCCACACAAGAAGATAGAAAATCTAGGCACAAGGGAAGTTTCTAGATCTTCGGATAGGGAAATCGAAAGGATACTATTTCCCCAACAACTTAATCAAGTCATGATTGTTCTTCATTGGTTACCGCAAGTGGATGGTATCATCATAAGCCAGGTTGCACAAGCTTTTGGGAAAGAGTCCAGATTTCTCCACCATTTTTCTGCCACATATCCCACCGCCATATTGGCCAATAAATCCACTACTTTATTGGCTTTCCAAAAAATGTGAGAAATTTAGAATTCATCCAACTCTTTAATCATATCACAACAATCTTTGATCAAGTTGGGGATAGTTCAACTAGGATCCGTACATCCTTTCAAATAATTGATAATTTTCAGTGAGTTAGATTCCAGCCAGACCTTTCTGAACCCTTCCCTTTTAGCCATGTGTAACCCAAAATGGGCACTGTTGGCCTCCACAAAATGGTTAGACTGGGTGCCCAGAGGGATTTTTTTGTGAATGTTATGATACATCCTGATGGTGAAAAGTGGTTTTGATCAACTTTAACTATCTTAATGTGATCTCTATTATAACATGGAACATTCTATTATAGGGCAGTCTACTCATGACCACCACTTTAGATTTGTATGGTACAGTGCTTCAACACTGCTTCTCCTCCCATAAAAATTTCTTGGATCTTTCATAAAACTCAATTCAAATTAATCGTTCACAGTATTGTCATTATTAATAATACTATCCAATTTCTTGTTTTGCCAGGATATGTTTACTACAGATATCGACACAATTTTAGGAACAATTGAATGGACAATGGCAGAGATTTTGAGAAACCCAATAGTCATGAGGAAAGTCCAAGTAGAGTTGGATGATGTTGTGGGTGTGGAGAGAAGAATGGAGGAGGTAGACATAGGAAACCTTCCATATCTTTGAGCAGTAGTGAAGGAAGTGCTAAGATTACACCCTACAACCCCACTCATCTTTAGAAAGGAAGATATGTCTTGTGAGATTAGTGCATTTCTTGGTCTGAGAATACCCAGGTGACTGTGAATGTATGGGGCCTTGGGAGAGACCCTACTACATGGAAAGATCCTTTAAATTTTAATCCAGATAGGTTTCTAGAATATAACATTGACTACAAAGGTCAGGATTTTGAATTCATACGATTTGGAGGAGGAAGAAGGATATGCATTAGGCTTCCACTGGCATAGAGAATGGTTCATTTGGTGGTGGGATCGTTGGTTCAAGCCTTCAATTGGTCCATCCCTATGGAGAATTAGGCAGCTATTGATATGTCTGAGACATTTGGTATGACATTACTAAAAATTGTGCCACTGAGAGCTATTCCTACACAAAAAATGAAGTTTTAGGTTTTAAATTACAAAAATTCCTGTGTTTATATTTTCATTTCAAATCTTGAGATGGTATAGTGGTGGAGAACTTGTACTCTTGGAAAAGAGGTCATAAGTGTAAATATTGCATGATAAAGGTATGTATGCCTTGTTTGTAGTATAGTTAGGTGCCTCCTCCAAAAAATATGGGGTAGTCCCATATTACTGTAAGTCATAGTTCGGTCCATATTACTATAAGCCATATGTAGACATATAGTTAGATGTCTCCCTCAAGAAGTATGGGGTAGTCCCATATTACTATAAGTCATGGCTAGTACCATATTACTATAAGTCTTATGTAAACTATAAAAGAATTCATTTCCATTTGATTCTTATGACCTTTGGATGCTAGTTGTAATATTCAAATGCATGAAAAAATATTAAAAAATTTAATTTTCATGGGTTATATTTTTGGTTGAGTGTTTTGAAAATAATTGCATTTCCAATGAATAATGGAGGATACATAAAGAGCAATTAAATAGATTCTTTTAGTTAGTGTCATATTGTCATATGTTTCAAAGATTTCACTAAGACTTGAAATTTTAGAAAATATCATTATTGTAATCTATTTGTTAATTTTGGCCTCTTTCAAACATTCATGTGTTCCATAAGTCACTTGTAGATCCAAATCAAGTTACTTGACATCAATGACTATAAAAAGATTCTATTTCCATTTCAATTTAATTTTTTATATCTTTTCTTGTATTTTCTACCTATTGTTGAAATGTTTGAAAGATCAAAATATTAATATAATCATTTAAATGAGATTTCAATCCAAAATGTCACAATTCATTCATTAATGTTTTGAGCATAAGATGAAAGGACCAACCTTATCAAATATCTTACATACATTTTTATATGATTGTAAAAGTGATCTTAAGAACTTCGGTTACCTTATTAACCCAAACAAGTTACCTAACATAGATTATAGAAATTTCATTTCCATTTAATTTTGTATAATTTTTTTATGATATTCCATCAATTGTAAACAACTTTTAAGATACCTTAAAGCATTAATACAATCCTATTTAGATGATCTTCCAATCCAAAAAGTCATTCTCCATTAGCAAAAGACAAAAGAGACCAATGTTATTAAATAATGCATATATTTGTATAATTATAATAAATAATCTATAAAATTAAATTGTTAAATTAAATAATCTAAACTAGATCACTAGACTACAAAAGAATCCTATTTCCATTTCCATTTAAAAATCATATCTTTTCTATAATATTTTACCTTTACCAATTGAAAACAAATTAAAATAAATTATTAACATAATCATCTTTAAACCAAATTTTAAGTAAAAATCCATATTCCATTAATAGTTGTTTAAATAATAAAGCCAAAAAAATACCAAACTTATTAGGTGATCCAGACTTGCAAAAATTGGGTTGGGTTTGTCTTCTAGTTATTATAAGGAATCAAAATCTTGATTGAGACTTTGATAGGTTAAAAATCTATACTCTTTTCCTTCATTAATATGGTCTTTTGAAATAGCTGCATGTAGGATGTTTCTCCCCTAGTTTTATTAAAGATTAAATCTAATGGTATTTTTATCATCTACTCATGAGAATCTAATTTGATTGTGCATCATTTATTTGATCCTTAATTTATTGTTTGAATAGACGAATGTCATGTTGACATGGTTGTGTGATAAATATTAGTATGAACAATTTAATGTAGTTATGTAATATTATATAAATTTGGGACTTTTTATATTTTTTGTGGTTTGTAATGAAATAATTTATACAAAAGGAAAAGGAAAAATATGTTATAATTTTGTAAATATTCAAGAATGATAAAAAAAAATAGAGTACAAACTTCCAAGTCTTTCAAAAGAACACAAGTTTTAATAAGAAGATCATAAACTAACCTAGAATTATATATACCATGTACCTATGTCTTGAATGCCGCCTAAATTTACTTAACTACCTATATAAGATTGTATTAATCATCACATAACTTAGGTAAGAGAATATTAAAAGATTAAGGGCATAACATGGCCCCATTCTTCAAAGAAGCATTGTCTTCAACACTTACCAATTGTGGATGGTTTTGCACAAAATATTTATTTTTTTAATTATCATGTTTGATTGAATAGGTTTTCCATTTAATCAAATACTCTAAGATTAGTGTCATCTATAGCCTCTTAGTGGTATGTATTACAACTCTTTTGTCTATTAACCTTCTTCAAACATGAAACATGAAAAGCTAGATGTATTTGTTGAAATAGGTAACTCTAATTTGTATGCTATAGTATAAATCTTGCACCTTTTGAGGGTCATAATATTTGAGTGCATGCTTGTTATCTTTCTAATGTTGTTTCAATAAAATTTGTTGATATGGTTGTAATCACAAAACTTAATCTCCCATTTCAAAGTCCATATTTATAATACTAAACAACAAATGCAATGCCTTAAGTTCTTGCCAATAATGTAGTTAGTTTAGAGTAGAAAATAGAAAAGCATTTGAAATGATATCTTTTTGATAGAAACCCACTTGCTTACATTAAATATCTAGAATATTATTAATAATAAAATAATAGATATTTCCATAAAAGAACTGAAGATGAACCAATAAATATTTAAAGAGATTCAAAGAATGGAATAAAAAATAGAAACTTGATTTATTTAAAATTGATATTATTATACTTCCTTTTATGTAAATAAATTTATTCACCTTAATAATAACATAAATGATATATAATGGAAGTATATGATTAATGCTAAATATTTAATTAAATTTTTAAATATTTTATTATACTAAATTTAAATATAATATTTTTTAGATTAAATATAATATTATTTTCTATTAATTAGAAAAGATAAGTCTAGTTGTAGTTCAAAATCACTTTGTAAAAGAAAATAAGATATTATTTTAAATTTCATAAAATAATATTTAAATTATAGCTATGTAAACATTATTATACTAAAAAGTGTTTATAGAACTATTTTATTTACTTAAACAAAAAGTTATTTTAATGTATTTTGAAACTATTTTATTTACTACATTATGTATATACATAAGTTTATTTTATTTATTTTTTAAATGATTTTTAATATAATTTTTATATGCTATATGCATGATTGTTTTTAATTTATTATATATATGATTAATTTTACATAATATTTATTAACTAGTTCTAAAACTAATAATAATTTTTATATAAAATTATTATTTAATTTGAAAAATTAATTTTTATATTTTTATATTATTTTATTTTTTAATAACAAATAACATTTTATTGAAATAATTTTTAAAATATATTTGTTTAATTTCAATTTTTCTTGAAATATTCCTTGTGGGATTGTTTATTAATATATATATATATTAAAAGTAGAAAACAAATCTAAATATACGATTTAAATTAAAAGTTAAATATACTTGTTCAAATTTTTTAAATTGACTTATCTATTAATCATCAATTTTTAAAGTGAAGCTTACTTTTTAATACAAGACTCATAAAAAATGAAATTGTGAATTCTATGAAAAGAAGTGGAAGAATTTGAGTGCTCCAATTTGAAAATCTAAAGTGAAGCTAATGCTCAAATTTTGACATGGAAAATCTTCCATCACATGCTGCATGTAGGGGATATATTGAAATTTTTTAAGCTCTGGCCAAAGAAATGTCCTTATTAGTCACATATTAAATTGGAAAGAAGTTGTTTTAGGCATAGGTCTTCATAATATTTTGGTTGCTAATTCTATATGACACACAATTTTGGGGAATGTATAGAAAAGTAAATGAATGTCCATGTTTTCTAATCATATTGTTCATTAGGAAGTAGAAATGCTCACTTTTACTCTAGCATCATTCTACAATTTATCTCTTTATGTTTTGTGGATGGGTGACACTAAAGAAGATGCAAAGTACACAAGCAGGAAATTAATCTTCAATTTTTACAGCTCCACAAAGAAGATATCATTGCTCCAGAAAACTCCAAAGTTCATTCAAATTTAAAATATAATTGACTTGCCTATTGTATTATCCCTTAAGTTTTTGTCCACGGATCAAGATAAAATTGTTGAAAATTATACTTTTTAATGTATTGTGCAGAATTTCTTAATTAAATTCTGATTTGTAAGACGATTTTCTATTAGCTTTTCCTACTATACCCTTGATATTTAGGATTTCTTTTCTTTTCTGTGCAATTCCTTGAGCACTAATTCTTTTTACTATAATCCAAATTTATTTAATACCAAAAAAATATACACTGAAAAAATCACCACATAATCTAATCATAGAAAAATACACGTCAAAGAATTAAAAATATTAAATATCAGTTAGAACTTCATGCCAATCTGTCCCATGCAGGGTTTTAGGATATAATTTATAAACTAGGTTTATGAATTGTTTAAGATAATTTGGAATTGTTGAAGATAATTTGGTTTGTTTTATATGCTTTTTAAATTGAAATAATGCAACATAAAAAAGAATAATACAAGAAAGTAAAAAGACTAATCAGTAGCAGCAAAAACTGTCAAACAGAAGAACAGTAAAAACAACTAAACAGAAGGAAAAAAAACTATCTGAACACTATTACAAAGTACAGTATATAACAAGGTTGGTCAGCAACATCCTAATGCAAAATAATAGCTGAAAATAGACATATAACATAGACAAGATCTTGATAAACAAGAAGCTAATTTAGAATAACTTTGCCACTGGCTGAAAAAGAAGAAGCCTATCATCTATTACTTAAGCTGTTGTTTTGAACCTTGGCATTCAAAATAACGTGATGGTTTTATTTAACATTTAAAAATGTAGGTGTTTAATTGTTTTCTCTAATCAGTTGGACTTTTTTGGGCTTTCCAAGGAGCAGTCTAAGAGCAGAATGTTACAGGTTTTTTTAATATGTCAAGTGGTGGGGAATGTTAATAGGAAGGTCTAACCATTATTATCTTTTATCTTTTTCTGTAACACTAGTCATCATCATAAAGAATTTGGTAGAATTAAACTAGTTATAAGTACTACCTATCGGCCACACAGAAATTATTCTGGTAGATTGCGGAGAAGTGGAGCACCAAAGAACAGACCACCATCCACCTTGCATTGCATTCAATATCAGATACCCATTTAATCACAAATTCATTGGGCGACCTTTTATCCACAGACACCTTTGAGCATAAATTCATTGCATGATTTCCTATCCACATACACCTTCTAGCACAAAATCATTAAATGCTTTTCTACATACCGTTTCGAGCACAAATTCATTGAATGCTTTTCTACATACTGTTTCAAGCACTAATTCTGTGGATGAACTATTCTTACATACCCATTCTAGCACAAGTTCGTTGAAATATTTCTTGCTCACGTACATGTTCTATTGCCCACAAACCCAGTTGAGTACAAGTTAACTGAAATCATTCTTGTTAACATACTCTCTAGTTCTAGGAGTTCTCCTATTAATATTCACTATTTTTTTGACGAAAAGTAGTAACAGGAGTTTGGCATTACCATTACCACCAGGTCCTCCTGGATGGCCTTTCACAGGGAATCTCCCTCAGCTTGGGGAAAAGCCCCCACGATCTGTTTTTCTCCTTCCTCAGAAATATGAGCCTCTCATGACCATCAAATTGGGCATTTGATAAAAGAGGCGTTATGTAAGACTATTGATTGCATCTTGGAGGATTGTAAACGAGGGAATAGTGTGCAAACCAGTGAAAGAGCTTTTAAGATGTCTCTTAGCCTTGTGTGTCAGATGGTTTGCGGCAAGGAACTGCTTGAGCCAGGCTCTGCACAAGCTGCAGAGTTTGAGGGCATGGCATGGGAAGCCCTCGAGTTGACAGGGATTCAAACCTTATCTGATATTTTTCCTATTTTGGGGAGGTTTGATCTTTAGGGTCTGAGCAGTAAAACTAAGGTATAACAGAATTATTGAGGAGCGAGTAGCACACAAGGCTGATATGCAGTGCAGCGGCAACGATGTGAAAGATTTTCTGGATGTCATGTTGGATTTAAGAGAAGATGGTACACAAGTTAGTCTGGAGAAAATCAAAGCAATACTGACGATAAACTGGATTCCTTTCAATAATTTAGCATGAATGAAAATCTCAACCTTACAGCTAGGGTTTCTATTTTATGCACATACATTATATACATTATGGATTCATATAGACTAAGTATTTTCAACTCTCCCACATACTCAAAACAATATTTCTCATTTCTAAATAATTGTGACTATATAAACTATGTAACATCGTGCTTATGTGGCTAGCTTCTACGCATGAGTTTATAGCAATAATCATCACCCCGTTTTATACCCAGAGGGGTTCAAAAAGGGTTGGAACATCTGACTTATCTCTTGAAGAGCTGGCACTCCTTAAAAATTAATCTTCATGCTCCATAGAGATTCTTCACACTTCATGCATGACCCTTTATCTCCATATTGATCTGAGGACAGTCGCACAAGCCTCTAATGATATTGTGAAAATCCTATTGCAGTTACTGATTATTAATCTCCTATCTCATAAGGATTATTTAACTGCGAAATACTGAAAAATAACACACCTTCACAAATAAAAACACGCGGAAAGAAATATATATTAACTAAAGCAAATCAAGAGATACAAATACTGCTTGCCTCTTACTGGCAGAGCTTCGATGACCTATCCCAACGCTATCACTGTGCCTTTGCTAACACTGCAAGTTTCTCCACAAAATTCATGTACTCCAAATGACCCTTGACCCCTTTTTATACTACTCTCGTTGGAAATCCAACGGCTAAGATTAATAACAACTAAACAACCCTAACAAAATTGGTTGCTAGAAGTTTCTAAAAGAGATCAAATAATTAACAAATAATTGTCCCTATCTAACAAAATTTGTTTAGCAAACAATTATTTACTAATTATTACATATGGAGAACCAGCTATCCTAGCTAACCAAACTAACAGATATTGTGTATATTGACTTCTGCACTCCCCTCTACAGCACTTGTGCCCGTAATCACACCACACTCCAGACACTCCACATGACTATTCATAATATGATCCTGAGCATGAATTTGTCTACTTTCTTGTAAACATTTAGCAAATTTTTCTTTTTTAGATTGTAGAAATTGGCTAGTCCCTCTTAAATTAGAGTGTACTTAGTATCTAGTAAATTTTTTAATTTATTTGGTGATGCTGGTATGAGATGTCTTCCAATATCATGTGCATTGGGGAATTGGATCTTGTGACCACGTGCTTTATTACAAGAAGCTCTCGTCGAACCAACCCCCAAGCCCATAACATTTACAAGTTTTCTAATATAAAAGTAAAAAATATATTAAAAAATAATTGATGACATATAGAGTCTATTAGTTTTAAAAAGATTCTTGGCACAAAAGTTCCAATTTATTTTGAAGTTTTGAATTGGATGAAGATAGATGATGAGGACAATCGGAACCCTCTAAACCACATAGACAAGATACAAATTAGTGCTCACATAAGTGTTAGGAATATTATGTTATAGGATGCCTAAAACAATAAGGTTTGTTAGAGGATGTACATTAATATTAAGTTGTTGGCAAACAATTTAATATTATACTGTGTTTGTTAAAATATCATGTGTAGTTAAATATATTTTTGTTATACGAATATTTATAGATATTTGAGTTGTTAAATCTCTCATTTATTTAAGAGAGTTGTTATAGAAGGTTTCCTATAATATAGGATATGGAGTGCTATAAATATGTAATATATATTGAATGCATAATGAAACACATTATTTTGTTTTGTTTTCTAATTATTACTGCTTCTCTTTGTCACTGCCCATATTTTCTATATGGTATCAAAGTAGGCGAGCTTCGCTTTCACCATGAAGAGTATTCCCTATAAGCATCGGGAATCTGGAGAAGATTGTCAACGAGAATCAGCCACCATTGTGTGTTCCTCTTGGCATTGTTATTGCTTGCTTGTTGCTTCGCTTCCACAGGCAACTTGCACGTGGGAGCATTCAAAGCATCTCAGTGATTTGGAAGATTAATTTGATTCATTTCCATGTGCATTTATTTATTGATTTGGGTTCTTTCATTTGCATAGGATAAAGTATACAAAGTGCAGTTGAAGTGTGGACCTATTTGTCTCTTTTTTCCAATTATGAGAAATCCATGTAAAGGGTGATACATGGAAGTAAAGGCCGATACGATCCGCTTGTAGTGGTCAATTAGCATGAAAAGGACAAGAAGTTGGAAGACTAGCAACTCCAAACAAGAAAGGATTAAAATAAGTGTTTCATCTGTAGAAGCCATTGGAAATACTTTTTTTTAGTCTAAATCAATGGTGTAGGAAACTCTAGCCTGAGACATTTTGCTGCACAATAGCAAGGGACAATAAATTAAAAAAGTGGGAAGTGGGAACATTTGTAAGAAGGATTATATTGTTTGTGTGGCATGATATAAGCAATAAATACTACAATTCTTGGCATTGTTACCATACTATTGGAATGCAAGGTTGTAGCTTCAATGCTCTATTAAAGGAACTACACACTGCCAAGCCTGAATATTATAGAATAGAATGAAGGAAGCATGAAAGGCAGTGAAATTAAGTGTGTTGGAACGTGCAACTTGGTATATATCAAAATCTATCACTCTATTCATTGAAATAAATAGAACATAACATTGGAGAAAGAAATAAAGGCTACGCCCAACAAGGAAAATAACTATATGTATGAGTTGTTTGACATAATGCAAATAGATATAGGTGCAATCTAAAGGCAGTTTAATTATTTTCTAAAATTCTTCAATTAGATTCAATGATAGAAAGGTACATGCACAAATTGATTTGATAAGATTTTAAGAAAATGTAGTTTTTGTTGTCATTCTACCATAAAATTAGGAGTTTGAAGTGTTCTTGCAAGTGAGTTTGTGTTTGGTGATTTTGATGGTATAGGGTCTTGAATGAACACAAATGGTTTTGAATATGATGTAGATTATTAGTTGGGGCCTTTTCTTTAGTCATTATTTTATGCATCACTAATTACAATCTTGGAAGGGAAAAATTTTAACTGTTATGTACTAGAGCGATAAGGTTAATGTGCTTTGATTTTGGAGTTACAAGGAATTACAAGTGAAGATTGATGAAGGGTTCTTATTATAATTTATAGAGATATTATGTATCAAGTTAAGTTGTGTCATTTTGGAATAGGGTCTATTTTCAAGAGTTGTAAATTTTTGCGTCATTAAAAATATCTCTATCAAAATTCAAGTGTCAAAAAACATGAAAAAAATGAAAAATTATATTTAGACTTACTATCACTTGTATGCAACATCCATATTGTGTGGGGTCCATTTTAACTTTGAGCCTTAAAGCCAAATGTGCTAAGTAAGTAGCAAATTCATTAGAGGATGAAGACATAGGAGGTTGGAGGACATTTAACGACCTCTCGTCAGTCACTAGCGATGGGATTGTAAAACTGCATTAGTGACAAAATTATTTGTGCCAAAACAACTAAAGCCATGATAAATTTTGAGGTGGAAATGACACCCATCTCTTATCATTTGTTATCAGAGTGGCAATAATCTATAGTGGTGGTTGCATACGTGACAATGAGAGCTTGGTATTCAAGCTTTTTATCAAAGTGTTTGGATGTGTTCGTCCCCAATTATTGTTGATGGTTGTTAGTGAGTGGATGTGTTTGTCCCCATTCACAAGATGATTTAAATGATTGGATGTGTTTGTCCCTAATCACAAGATTTGATGATTATGATCGGATGTGTTTGTCCCCAATCATCATTTTTGTGAGAAATGTGTGTGTCCCTTTTCATAACCTTGATGTTGGATAGATGTGTTTTTTTGTCCCTATCCTTCGATGAAAACATAAGTAAGCATAGTGAGGTGAGTTTCACCATTGATTTTCATGGATAGATGCGTATGTCCCTACTCATACCTTAGGGTGAACTAAAAATTATGGTGATCAAGTACTCTAATGTACTTTCTCCCCATGTCACAATAATGGGGGTGCTAGGAATTGGTGTTCATATAGGTGTTAGGAATATTGTGTCATAGGATGTATAAAATAATAAGGTTTGTTAGAGTATGTATGTTAATATTAAGTTGTTGAGAAACAACTTAATAAATTATAGTATGTTTGTTAAAATATCATATGTAAGTAAATATATTATTGTTGTATGATAATTTATATGGTTTTGAATTGTTAAATTAATTCATTTATTTAGGAGAGTTGTCATAGAAGATTTATTATAATATAGGATATGGAATCCTATATATATGTAACATTTATTAAATGAAAAATGAAGCACATATTATTTTGTTTTATTTTTTTTAGTTATTGCAACTTCTCTTGGTTACTACCCATATTTCCTATAATAAGTATATATGATATGAGTGTCAAAAATAATTCTTGGCTTTATGCTAAGAAAGTGGATGAAAGAAGAACAAATTAAAAAAAGCAATAATAAAGTTGCCAAGAATGGCATCCCTAAAACTAAAACACCAAGAAAGCAAATCCGACCAGTTATCAAGAATCTTAAGAAATATTTTAATCAATGAACAACACCTACTATCTTCAACACATTTGAATGCTAACAACATTGGATATGTAACAAAACTCCAACCATTACAGACCATTACTAAGTGCAATTGAAGTGACAATTAGAGTGTTAGATGATTTGAAATAGATCATTACTATTTATTTTTATTGTTTGTAATTGTATATGTAAGGAATATACTTGCATAATTGTCATATTAAAAATTATGACCAATAGTTTCTTAATCGTAGACAAACACGGTTAATGTGATATCCCTTTTGGGCTACATGGATTTTCATTGCATGATTTGATTATATATTTGATTTATTTTCTATTGTTTTACATTTGCATAATCTATAATAATCATCTTTCATAGAAATGGTTTATCTCCTATACCATGATCTAGATCACATCATATATAGATTGATTAGTAAGGAATAAATACCTTCACTTACATACAATAAATTTTAAAGTTTTTAATACTTCTTCAATCAATATACATTGAAAGATTTAACCTTTCTAAGAAAACAATAAAGGTGGTTTATTATCTACCTTATTTTGTATACATAATTAGAAACTTTTCAATATTTCTTCAATGAATTTAGAATAGAAAACTTTTGTAAGCAATAAAGATAGCTCATTATCTACCTTATTTTGTATTTTAGAATATGTTGTAGTTGACTTTTAAACGATTGGTTAAGCTATATTGTATAAGTAAATTCTTGACAAGATGAGGAAAAGTGTCAAAGGAATCTTTGGTTCACAATTTAAAGTAGAAAGCAACTGATTAGGTACAAGTAATGACAAATTAATTAAAGGGAAAAACAAGTTAATCGTAGTAGTGTCCCTCATAGTGAAGTGCTAATTTTACCAACGTAATCACATTCAAATACACAAGTGTGAAAGCCATAGAACCTAAATAAATATAGTCTATAATAGGAAATAGAATTTTGTGCTAGCAAACACCTATTGTAGTGGAGATTATATAATTGTGGTGGTGATGATAATGTTGTGGCAATTTTTTTAATGAAACATGTGTGTTGGTCTATAGTTCACCACCATGCTTACATAATTTTAATCAAATGTACCTATGGAAAGATATTAGGTCTAAATAATTAAATTATTTGGACTACTTGGGAGCCTACCTTTGTTAGACATCTATTTGGTTTATTTCAACATTTGCATGTAACAGGATATGTTGGAGTACGAGATTATTAAGTTTGGATGTTTGTCTTGTGTGTAGCATATTGCGACTACCAACAAAACCCTATGAGATGTCCAACACTATTGTTTTGTGTGATTGTGCAATGGAGGAGATAAAGGAAATGATACATTGCCAAGATTCCAAGGGTTTTTTAAATAAAAATAAATGCGAGGTTCCATATTTTTGGATAGTTGTAATGAGTATGAACTTTATAGAGGCTATAAAGGAAAGTTGTAGGGAACTAGAAATAGATTAAAAGAGCTTGAAGAAATTCATGGGAGGGAGAATAGATAAAATTCAAAATTCAAAAGACAAAGGGAACCAATCTAATTGAATCATCTATATTTCTATATAATTATAAAAATAGTCTATAAAACTAGATTGTTTCATTAAATAACTTAAACTAGAACACTCGACTACAAAAGAATATTTCCATTTACATTTAAAAATCATATTTTTTTAATAGCATTTTACCTTTATCGTTTGAAAAACAATCTTAAACTAAAATTTTGATTAAAAAAGTATCCCATTGACAATTATTTAAATAATAAAGTCAAAAAAATACCAAGCTTATTAGGTGACCCAAAGGTACACAAATAGAATTGCTTTAGCATGTCCAATGTCATGTACAAATGAAAACACGACTATTGGAACAACATTTTGTTTTCCTTCAATTTTTAGAAATCCAGGATCCAAGCCCACACCAAACGTGCCCATAGTTGAAAGACCCCAAGGAAGAAAAAAAAAAAAAAAGGCCACTTAAAACAAGCCAACTACCTCGCCGATGCACAATTCACCGAACAATTCAGAGACCAGTAATGCAACAAAATAAGCTATAGAGTGGCACTTTCTTAGAAAGATCTGCAACACAGATTTTTAGTGCCAAAAGGCTGGATGCTCTGCAACATTTGAGAAGAGAGGAGGTATGTAAGACTATTGATTGCATCGGTGAAAGAGCTTTTATGATTTCCCTTAGCCTTGTGGGTCAGATGGTTTGCGGCAAAGAATTGTTTGAGCCAGGCTCTGCACAAGCTGCGGATTTTAGAAGCATGGTATGGGAAGCCCTCAAGTTGAGGGGATTCAAACCTTATCTGATTGTTTTCCTTTTATCGAGAGGTTTGAAGTTCAGGGGCTGAGCAGTAAAACTAAGATTTTGGCCCAACGTTTTGATAACATGTATAATAGAATTATTGAGTGACTAGCACAAAGGGCTGATATGTAGTGCAGTAATGATGTAGGGATTTTTTGGATGTGATGTTGGATTACAGAGAAGATGGTACACAATTTAGTCTGGAGAACATGAAAGCAATGCTGATGATAAGTTGTATTCCTTAGTATAATTTGGCATGAATGAAAATCTTAACTTTATAGCTAGGGTTTCTAGTTTCTGCGCATACAATATACATATATATTATGGATTGATATAGACTAACTGTTTTCAACTTTCCTACATACTCAAAACAATATTTCTCATTTCTAAATAATTGTGACTGTATAAACTATGTAACATCGTGCTCATGTGGCTGGCTTATACGTAGGAGTTAATAACAAGAGGCATCACTCTGTTTTTTATCCATACGGATCAATAAGGGTTGGAACGTCGGACTTATCTCTTGAGGAGATGGAACTCAAAAAAGATTCTTCATGCTCCATGATTCTTCACGCTTCATACATCACCTTTAATCTCCATATTGATCTGTAGACAATCGTACAAGCCTCTAATGATATTGTGTGTATTGACTTCTGCACTCCCCTCTACAGCACTTGTGCCCGGCGTACAAACTCTGCGTGTAATCACACTACACTACACATGATTATTCATAATATGATACTGGCATGACTGAGTGTAATTTCATGTAAACATTTAGCAATTTTTTCTTTTTTAGATTATAGAAATCAGGTAGCCCTACTTAAATTTGAATGCATCCGGTAAATTTTTTAATGTGTCTAGCAATGTTGGTATGACACGTCTTCTAATACCATGTGCATCGAAGACACTTGACATTGTGACCTTGTGCTTTACCACAAAAATATATAAAAAAAGTAATTGATGACATATAGAGTCCATCAATTTTAAAAAGATTCTTGGTACAAAAGTTGCAATTTTTTTTAAAAATTCAAATTAGTCTAAGATAGATGATCAAAACAAATGGAACCCCTATAAGTATATAATGTAAGTGTCAAAAACTATTCTCGTCTTTATGGTAAGAAAAAGAAATTAACAAAAGAAAAAGAAATTAACAAAAGAAAAAGAAATTAACAAAAGAAATAACAAAGTTGCTAAGAAAGGCATCCCAAAAACTAAAACACCAACAAAGAGAATCCATGTAGATATCAAGAATCCAAAGAAACATTCTGATCAATCAACAACACCTAGAATCTTCAACCTATTTGCATGTTACATTACAAAGTGCAATTGGAGGAACAATTAGAATGTTAGATGGTTTGAAATAGATCATTACTGTTTCTTTTTATTGTTTGTAATTATATATGTATTGATAATTGTGACCAATAGTCACTTAATTGTAGACAAACTAGGTTAATGTGCGCATCCCTTTTGGGCTACAGGTATTTTCATTACATGATTTGATTATATATTTGATTTATTTTCTATTGTTTTACATTTGCATAATCTATAATAATTATCTTTCATAGAAATGGTTTGTCCCCTATACCACGATCTAGATCAAATCATATATAGATTGATTTGTAAGGGAAAAATACCCGCACTTACATAAAGTAAAATTTAAACTTTTTAATAGTTCTTTAATGAATATAAAATGAAATCTTTAAATTTTCTGAGAAAGAAATATATGTGGTTTATTATCTACCCTTTTGTGTATAAATGTTTAGAAACTTTTCAATATTTCTTTAATGAATATAGAGTAGAAATTTTTTCTAACAAAGCAATAAGGATGGTTCATTATCTACCTTATTGTATTTTAGAATATATTGTAGTTCACTTTTAAATAAGTGGCTAAGTTATATTGTAGAAGTAAAGTTTTGACAAGATGAGGAAAGGTAAGGGAGGAATCTTTTGTTCACAATTCAAAGTAGTAAGCTAGTGATGAAGTGCAATTAATGGCAAATTATTTGATGAAAAAAACTAGTTAATTGTAATAATGTCCATCATGGTGATGCATTAATTTTCTTAATGTAATCACATTCAAATATAAGAAGGTGAAAGTCATAGAACCTAGAGAAATGTAGTCTAGAATTCGAAATAGAATTTTATCCTAGCAACCATCTCTTGTAGTAGAGATTATATGATTATGGTGGTGACCATAATGTAGTGGCAATTTTTAATATGAAACACTAAGCTTTTGGAGGATGTGTGTTGGTTTATAGTTCATCACTATGTTTACATAATTTTAATCTAATTCGCCTATGGAAAGATATTAGATCTATATAAGAAAATTATTTGGACTAATTGGGAGCCTACATCTATTAGACACCAATATAATTTATTTCAACCTCCATATGTAATTTAAGATATGCTGGAGTATGAGATCCCTAAGTGTGGATGTTTGTGGTGTGTGTAGGGTATTGTGACTACCAACAAAATCCTATGAGATGTCCAACACCATTTTTCTATGTAATTGTGCAACATAGGAGATAATGGAAATGATACATTAACAAGATGTCAAGGATTTTGGAAATAGACATTGTTTAATATAAAAAAATGGAACAAGACATGATTATGGCCAAGATCTACTTTCACACAAGAATTAGAATACAAAGCTACAAAGATGTGATTGAATTTAACAAATGCCTGATCAAAAGAGTCAAATAGTACCTTAGGGCTTCTATTCCTTTTCTACTTAGGAATGTTTATGCATTTGAGATGATGTCAAACTAAGATTTAGATATGATGCAAATGAAAAATTAAAGTAGCATAGTGGAATGATACACAAACAAAACCTTTGCAATAGGCACACAAATTAGTAGAAAACATAGAGGTGCTTGAGTATGATTGAAATCTGGAGCTGAATTCATTGGACCGAGGTTCGCAAAGCGCATTAGTCTTCTTTTTTTTGCACCCCAACTAAACTGAGACTTCTTGAGGTCCTATACTCTGCTCCAATGAAATTTGATGTAGTTTTCTAGTGACCAGGATGCCTAGAGTGCATTGGTCTAGGGTTTTCCTGTTCTGGTTTTGGTAAATGCTAGGTTTCAACCTCCTGATTGTCTGTCAATCTTCGTGTCTTTGCTGAAAATTTGTAACTACACATAAGAGGAGAAAAAATGGTTTTTGGGTGCTTTATATAGGTTTGCCTAGGTCAAACTCCTAGTTTGGAATTAACCCTTAAATTTAATTGGAAATACTTGAATTGAAATAAGTGACTAAGTTGATTATACCTTCAATTGATGAAGAAATGTCTTTAGGATAAGTCCTCGATGTGTGCATATAATAACATGATAAATCACATAAAATTCATCATGAAATCATAATTCAAACATAAATGAAGATGCCTTGATGTAGTTTGTTTTTTCTTGAATTATATCTACTCTTGAAGTATTTCTTTTAAATTGGAATGATATCATAATGAAGATTTATGAAATATCATCAAGTTTTAGTGTTAAAAGTTACAAAAATTCATATGCTTACATTTGATCCTTATGGCCTTCGGAAGCTAGTTTTAATATTTAAATGCCTAATTAAAATATCAAAATTAGAAATTTTATATTATAAATGTTAGTTTTAATTATTTTAAATATACTACCAAGTGGTTTATAAAATCCAAGTTTTCATGGGCTTATTTTTTTCCTTGAGTGTTTTTTGAAACAATTATATGTTGGATGTAGGGAAATGTTATATATGTAGTGTTTTTTTTTAAATATTAAAAATGTGTTTAGCTATAGATAAATTAGTTAATAAAAGACATATTAAGGGTGATTAAATTGAGTTGGATTCATTGGGCCTTTTGAAATTTTAGAGAAACCAATGTTACTATGTGTTTATAAGTTTAGGCTCCTCTATTAATATCCATGTATTTTAAATAGCATTATCTAGAAAACATGTTAAGGATTCTATTGTTAGGAAATTGTTATATATGTAGTGTTTCTACGTAAAATGTAAAAAATGTGTTTAGGTGTAGATAAATTAGTTAATAAAATTAATATTTAGGCAGATTAAATTGAGTCTTTTAGCAAATGTCATATTCTCATGTTATGGTGGATTCATTGGGTCTTTTGAAATTTTAGAAAAAACCAATGTTACTATATGTTTATAAGTTTAGGCTCTTGTATTAATATTCATGTATTTCAAATAGCATTATTTAGAAAACATATTAAGGATTCTACTATTTGAAAAACAACTATATCTTTCACATAAATAGAGTACAATATATTAATGATTCTATTTTTCGAAAAAACTTCATATCTTTTACATAAATAGAGCACAAGGTAGCTTCAAATGTTATAAGTCATTTGTACACCCAAAAAAAGTCGATTTACATCATGGAGAGTACAAAAGAATTCTATTTCCATTTCAATTTAATTTTTTATATCTTTGTTTTGTAATATTCCACCTATTGTTGAAATATTTAAAAAATAACTTAAAACACTAATATAATCATTTAGATGAGTTTCCAATTCAGAATGCCATATTTCATTGATTATCATTTTGAGCATAAGATGAAAGGACTATGAAATCCGGTTACTTTATTAACCCAAAGAAGTTACTTAACATAGACTATAAAAAAATCCATCTCCAATTAATTATCTATTATTTTTTTGTGATATTTCACCTATTGTAAACAAGTTTGAAAGATACTTTAAAACATCAATATAATCATATCTAGACAATCTTCCAATTCAAAATGTCATACTTCATTAGTAATGATTCTAAATGAAAGACAAAAGGAACTAATCATATTAAATAATCCATATATTTATATAGTTATAAAAAGTCTACAAAATTAGTTTGGCTAATTAAGTAACAACTATATCACTAGACTACAAAAGAATCCTATTTCCATTTACATTTTAAAAATCATATTTTTCTATAACATTTTACTCTTGTCATTTGAAAAATTACTTAACATAATCATATTTAAATAAAATTTCAATAAAAATGACAATTGTTTAAATAATAAAGCTAAAAAATATCAAACTTATTAGGTTATTCAAAGCCAAAAAATACCAAACTTTTTAGGTAACTCAAAAGTACAAAAATAGAGTTGTCTTAGCATGTCAAATGTCATGTGCAAATGAAAACATCATGATTTTGATGACATTTTATTCTTCATTATTTTTTAAAAATCCAGCATCCAAGCTCACATCACTATGTGGCCATAGTCGAAAATGGGACACAAGATGAAATGTCAGCTACTAAAACATTCATGTAGTGTACGCTCCTACCATCTAATTATGACTTAGCATGTTGTTTTCCAAGAAGAATAACTAATGTCATGTACTTTTGCAAGGAGAATAGCTATGGCCTAGGAGAACTCCCCATATAATCCAATCGTATGGATGATAGAACCAAAGGAAATGTCATGTAGTTTTGCAAGGAGAATAGCTATGGCCTTGGAGAACTCCCCATATAATCCAATAATATGGATGATAGAACCAAAGGAAATAAAAATATTTAATTATAGTTAAAACTTCATGTCAATCCGTCCATGTACTATTTTAGGATGTACCTTATAGACTAGATTTATAAATTTTTAAAGGATAAAAATAAGAATTGTAGTTTTGGAGAATTTTATTTTTTAAAATGTTACATTTAAATTAGAATTAAGAAGAAATAAAGTTCATTAGAAAAAGATTTTTAATATTACTACTATTAAAAAAGTCTAAATGACCACCGAATTCAGGTCAAATATCATCACCTTGCAGTCAATATCAGATATCACTTGTTCGCAAATTTATTGGATGATCTCATCCACACAAAATCTTTCAGCACAAATTCATTTGATAATTTCCTATCCACATAATCCTTTTACCACAAAATTATCAAATTCTTTTCTTGCATACTATTCTGTAATAATTAAGCACCAATAATGGAATGCCTTTTTCTGACACCCATTTTGAGCACAAGTGCATTGAAAGATTTCTTGCTCACACACGCTTTTGATCATAAGGACGTTCAATGTTCTGATGCCCACATGCCCAATTGAGTACAAGTGCATTGTTTTCATTCATTCTTCTAGTTTGTCATGGATCCAATCAGTGTTGCTTCATTAACGTTCTCCCTAGTTACAGGAGTTCTCCTCCTAATACTCTTCACTTTTCTGAAGAAGAGGAATAAGAGGAGTTTGACATTACCATTAGCACCAGGTCCTCCTGGATGGCCTTTCATTGGGAACCTCCCTCAGCTTGGGGACAAACCCCACCGATCTCTTTTCCTCCTTGCCCAGAAATATGGGCCTCTCATGAACATCAAATTGGGCATGCAGACAACACTTGTTGTTACATCTGTTGGAAGTGGAGACACTCTGAGAGGGGGGGGGTGAATCAGAGTGTAACAATTTTAACAAGGACTCCTTCTCAACTTGGCAATTTTGTTTAACAATAAGCACAAATGAATGTAAGTTGAAAAATCTGAACAAATGAGACTTAACACCTTGATATAACATTGTTAACGAAGCAAGAATAACACAATAAGACCAAATGAAAAACTTGATTCATGCTTTTCAGAAAACAAAATGTTTTGATTCTTTTGCAAAAACATAAAATAGCTAAACGAGTATTGCAAAGATTGCATCACATAAATTCAAACAAAACTGAGTATGAAATAAAAGGAGCAAAAGACATGAAGTATCAGAGCATAAACTAGTAAGACAAATTGAGACAAGACAAGGCACATAACACCATGATTTTCATGAGTGGAAAACCCTCCTGGGGTAGAAAAACCACTCGGTAAGATTCCTTATATTATTTCAAAGAGCACCAACTCAGTACACAAAATTTAGAAGCCACAAAGCCTCAAGGAGCACCAACCCCTCTTTCTTATCCAATAGAAACATTCCAACTCAAGCTACAGTCACTGGTAATTTTATGATTGCTTTTAGTTCTGCAATCACAAAACCATCAGTGATTGGAGCGAGTATATTTTACCTATCTATACAAATGATTCTCTCTAAATGATTTTTGCAACAATATTCTTCATGTCTTTGTAACACAGATAGAGAATAATAACATTCTTTTAAAGAAATTAAACACTATCAGAGAGAAAACTCAATCTCTGAATCAACAAAATAATTTCAACCACTATAGCCTCATGTACTCTGCAACAAAGCAGAGTAATACTCTAGAACCCTCGACTATCAAAAATCTCTAATAATCTTTTGTTATACACAGAGCACTTTGTTTTCTTTTTCAACAAACTCTATGTTTTCCCCTTATTCACACAACACAAATGTATTTCAACATATTCTGTTTTTAAACTATTCTCTTCCAAAAAAACATCTTCAAGAATAACCCTCGTATAGGGTTACCAAACCCTTACTAGAATTTGCAAACCGAAAAAAAATAACCGATTAACTATGCAACGAAAAGAGAAGCTGAGAGATAATGTCATTGACTCTGTATTGATCTAAATAAACTAAAGATGCTTGAATCTCCCAAATTTGAAAACCAAAAAAATAAGGCTAAATTTGTTTCATTATTTCCATTTTTCATGGCTGAAAACCTAGATTCGAAATACCTGAATCTTTTTAAACAGTTGAACAAGAATATTACCTGTAATGTGCAACCTCATTGATAACTGAAAAGAAACTAACCAGAAATCCATTTAGCTCACTGTTAAGTCCACCCTTGCATCATTCTTCCCAACCAAACAAACTAACTCGAGCTCCTTTGCTACAGCGGCGGCTGCATCTCTCATGGCGTCTAGGGTTTGAGACGGACTTCAACCAAACAATAAACTTGCTCAAAAACAAAATGAAACAAAGAGATGCTCCAAAGGCTTTCAATATGTTGGTCACATAAAGTATTCCAAGAATATGCTGCTAGTCTGTAAAAGTATTAAACATAACACTAACCAAAGATACCTTTCAATTAAATGCCAAGTCAGCGTTATTCAATGTATCTGTGTCACTAGCCTGGCCCAAGAGAAAGGCTTTTTAAAAAAATAGAATATAACCACATGCTTAATGAACTCGCCTCAAAATATGATACTTAGGCAACACAACTTCTCCCTTTTTATTTTCTTGTCATCGAGGACAAAAGTATCAAAGAGCAACAAACTCCCCCTTTGTCCTTGATGGCAAAAAAATTAAAAAGAAAAAAAAACTCAAACCATCGTTGCCATGAAATATGTTGTCAACTGAAGGGACCAAAATTAATGTAAGGAAAGCCACTGTCAACAAATACAACATATACAATCAACATTGAACCTTGTCATATGCAAACCTGTAAGAAATACAAGATCGTCTGAACCTGTAATATGCAATTCTGTAAAAAAATGAATACTGTCAGAATAATGAACTCCCAATCTGATTTGTATCAAACAAGAATACCAAACTGTAATACCAGTCACTCCCATTCTGATCTGTATCAAACAGGAATACCAAACTGTAATACCAGTCACTCCCATTCTGATCTGTATCAAACAAGAATACCAAACTATAATACCAAAATAAAATGCCAACGCCACTGTAATATCAAAATGAAATACCGATGCCTGAAATGCCAAAATGTAATGCCACAATGTCACTGTAATATCAAAATCAAATACCAATGCCTGAAATGCCACAATGTCACTGTAATATCAAAATGAAATGCCAATGCTTGAAATGCCACAATGTCACTATAGTATCCAAATGAAATGCCAATGCCTGAAATGCCACAATGTCACTGTAATATCAAAATGAAATGCCAATGCCTGAAATGCCAAAATGTCACTGTAATATCAAAATGAAATGCCAATGCCTGAAATGCCACAATGTCACTGTAGTATAAAAATGAAATGCCAATGCCTGAAATGCCACAATGTCACTGTAATATCAAAATGAAATGCCAATGCCTGAAATGCCAAAATGTAATGCCACTTTCTCCCCCTTTTTTTTTTCTTTTTTTTTTTTTTTTTTTTTAAGGACAAAAAGAAAGTAAATCAATAGAGCAACACTCCCCCTCAAATCATGCATTAAGTGAAGACAAGAGCAGATTGAGAAAGCACTCCCAATCTATCCCTTAACCGTTCAAAGACTTCTTTAGACAAAGATTTCGTAAAAATATCCGCTACTTGTGCCTGGGAAGGTACATATAAAACTTGAAATTCATTAGCCAACACTTGTTCTCGTAGAAATAGTAATTTAATAGCAACATGTTTAGTGCGAGAGTGCATCACAAGATTCTTTGAAAGACTGATGGCACTAGTATTATCACAGAAGATGGAGATGGGCTTGTCAACTATAATACCCATATCAGCAAGTTGATGAGACATCCAGATTAATTGCGTACAACAAGTTGTTGCTGCAATATATTCAGATTCTGCAGTTGATAAAATGACACATTCTTGCTTTTTGCTGTGCTAGGCAACAAGGCGATCTCCTAAGAAGAAAGCTGCACCACTGGTGCTTTTTCTATCATCTATATAGCTAGCCCAATCAGCATCCGTAAAACCAACAAGAGTAAAATCATTATTTCGTGAATACCACAAGCCAAAGTCTAAAGTACCTTGAATATACTTGAATATCCTTTTTATAGCAATCAAATGAGATTGTTTGGGGGCAGACTGAAAGCGTGAAACCAAACAAACTGCATGCATCAAATCAGGCCTAGATGCAGTTAAATACAGTAGGCTGCCAACCATTGATCTATACTCAGATTGATTTACCTCAGGTGAGTCATCTGACTTGGTCAATTTACAACCAGTCTCCATTGGAGTACTAACAATTTTGCAATCTGTCATATTGAACTTTTTAAGCATCTCTTTTGCATATTTGGTTTGTCAGAGAAAAATGCCTTGTTCAAGCTGCATTACTTGAAGCCCAAGAAAGAAGGTTAATTCACCCAACATGGACATTTCAAATTCAGATTCCATGAGTTTTGAAAACTTTTTGGATACGGCATCATTATGATAGCCAAATATAATATCATCCACATAAACTTCAACAACTAAAGTATCATTACCTTCAACTTTGACATACAGGTTACTGTCAACACCACCTCTAGTATATCCATTTGTTGTAAGATGGGCATCTAACCTAGAGTACCAAGCTCTTGGAGCTTGTTTAAGGCCATAAAGAGCCTTTTTCAACTTGTATACATAATCAGGTTTATCTGCAGAGACAAACCCTTCTGGTTGTTCCATATATACCTCTTCATCAAGATAACCATTAAGGAATGTTGTTTTAACATCCATTTGATACACTTTAAAGTTTTTATAACATGAGTATGCCAGAAATATTCGTATTGACTCTAGCCTAGCAACAGGTGCAAATGTTTCACCAAAATCTACACCTTCTTGCTGTGCATAGCCTTTACACACAAAGCATGCTTTATTCCTAACAACTTTACCAGATTCATCAAGTTTATTTCTAAAAATCCATTTACCCCCTATAAAATTTTTATCATCTGGTCTAGGCACAAGTTCCCAGGTTTTATTCTTTTCTATTTGACTGATTTCATCTTGCATAGCATGCAGCCAACAATCATCAACAAGAGCTTCAGAAACAGACTTAGGTTCAAAATCAGTTACCAGACAGTAATGCTCAGCCATTTGAGCTTGTTCACCAGTTTTTGCTCTTCTCCTAGTCAAGATTCCAGCATCCATTTCACCAATAATCTGACTTTGAGGATGTCTTTTAGTAATGATTCTAGAGGGTGTATGTAAAGGAATTTTAGTTTTAGGACTTGGTGGAGGACTCTTTTCATTTGTAATTTCTGCTTCAGCAGATTTAGGAACTTGTTCCAGTCTTATTGAAATATCCTCTTCAACATCCTGCATACCATCACTTAGAAGAAATTGCTCATCGAATCTTACATTAATAGTTTCAACTATCTTGTTCAATCTATTATTGAAACATCTATAAGCTTTGCTATGAGTAGAGTATCCAAGAAAGATACCCTCATCAGTCTTAGCATCAGAACTACCTAGATTTTCTTCATCTCTTTTTATATAACATTTGCAACCAAAAATTTTGAAGTATTTAATTGATGCAGCTTTACCATACCAAAGTTCATAAGAAGTAAAGGTGGATTTTACCCTGATTTGCACACGATTCAAAATGTAAACTGCTGTGTGAACAACTTCTTTCCAATATTTGTCTGGCAGATTTGCTTCATTCAGCATTGTGCGAGCCATCTCTTTAACTGTTCTATTTTTTCTTTCAACCACCCCGTTCTGTTGAGGTGTTCGGGTAGTAGCATATTGTCTTTTAATGCCATGTTTCTCACAATAATCTATAAACTCTTGTGATGTAAACTCACCACCTTTGTCTGATCTTAAACATTTGAGCTTTAAATCAGTTTCACGTTCAACCATTTTTCTGAAAATTTTAAATTTGACAAATGCTTCAGATTTATGTTTTAGAAAAGTAACCCATATCATTCTTGTATAATCATCCACAAAAAGCATGAAGTATTTTTCACCGTTGATGGATTGTGTCCTGGTTGGACCACATAAATCTGTGTGAACAAGTTGTAATGGTCTAATAGAAGAGTGTTGTTTAGATTTAAAAGTTGTTTTTGTTTGTTTACCTTTAAGACACTCTTTGCACACAGAGTTTTCTGGTTTACTCAAGATGGGTAATCCTCTAACATTCTGATTCTTGCTGATTCGAACCAGATTATCAAAGTTCACATGTCCCAAACGTTTGTGCCACAACCAATTTTCCTCAACTTGACCCATAAGACACATGCCTTCGTTGATTTCATAGTTTGTGGAGTCAAGCAGGTTGTAAACATTGCCAATTGTTCTCAAACCAGCAGCTACAATTTTACCAGACTTAGTTTTTATAGTACAACCATGAGAAGTGAAGGACACATTATAACCACTATCACAAATCTGACTAACACTTAGTAGGTTGTGTTTCAATCCTTCAACAAAATACACATCATGTATTGGAGTATCATCATTCAGTAATAATGTACCCTTACCTCTGACGAAAGCTCCTGAATTATCACCAAATCTTACAAAACCTCCATCAAAGTCTTCAAAATGAATAAATCTATTTTTGTCTCCTGTCATATGGTGTGAACAGCCACTATCCAACACCCACAGTGACTTCTTACTTGAAAAGAATGCAGATTGCACTATCATAGACTGTTCAATACTAGGGACAAACTTTGGTTTCCATACCTTATGAATATTTGCCTTTGATTTGCATTGAGAAGAAGTATGTCCAAAGGTGTTACACTTAATGCACTTCACAGTGTTTGGAAAGCCATAGGTTTGATTGTATGCAATCATAGAAGTTCTATGTTGTAAAAATCTGCAAGTGTTAACCTTATGGCCAAACTTGTTGCAGTAAAAACAATAACCATGAAAGAATCCAAACCTAAAAGGTGTCATTCTATTGTAAGCCTGAAATTGGTTTCTATTTGTAGGTTTAGTAATTTGTTTTGATGCTTTAGCACTCTCAAAACCTACACCTGTCATATTCTTGCATAGTTTTTGTTTGTTTAAAATTTCATTTAAATGCAAGGTACTTTCATACTGCTCAATCTGCTTATGCAAAGAATTAGTTTGCTATTCCAAAGTGTTAACTTTCAATTCACTATTAGCAAGTAAAACTTTTAAATCTTCTACTGTTTGCTTTGAATCTTTTAATTCAATTTGCAAAATTTGAATTTCACTTTCATGAGAAACTACAAGCTTCTTTAGTCTTTTGATTTCCTTAAGAGCACAAAGCAATTCTCCTTCAAGATCAATTTCACCTTGATCTAAGTCATCAGATTTATCTTCTGATATGTTCATTATACCTTTCTTTGAGGAAGTTTCTATTTCAGCCATAAACAAAGTTTCATCACCTTCACAAGGTGAGTCATCTGAATCATTTTCAGAATCTTCTTTTATAAAAAGACTCTTCTTTTTCTGAAATGGATTGAATTTCTTTTTAGAGTTCCATTTTTTCTTTCTCAAAACTTTTTCTGATTTTTCTTCTTCACTGTTTTGATCATTCAGGGGACATTGAGCAGCAAAGTGTCCAGCTTTACCGCAATTAAAGCATTTGAAGGGTAGTTTTCCCTTATATATTTTTTTTAACTTTCTAACTAGCAGAGCTTCTATAGCATCTAAAAGTTCAGACTCACTATCTGGTTCCTCTTTCTTTTCTACTTTGAAAGCAGTTTCTTTAGAATTAGAAGAATTACTACCAATCCTCATTTCATAAGCTGTAAGTATACTTTGAAGGTTGTCAAGAGACATAGTAGAAAAACTTTTCTTTTCTTCTAAAGTGGACACCTTAGTTTCATATTTAGGAAGTAATGTTCTAATAACTTTTCTGACAACATCTTTTTCATCAACATTTTCACCAAGACCCCTTCTTGAATTCACAACTTCATCAATTCTAAGAAAATAATTTGCAATAGTCTCATCTTCTTTCATTCTCAATGACTCAAACTGATTCTTGCGTGTGAGAATTTTAGATTCCTTGACCTTTGCATCACCTTGATAAATGGTTTCTAGCTTACTCCATATTTCATTAGCAGATGCACAATGCATAACTTTAACAAACACATCCTTGGTGAGACCACATAACAGAGCATGCTTAGCTCTAGCATTTAACTCATATTGAGTTTTAGCATCAGGATCTGAAGGAATGGAAGTAGGAACAACATATTTTGTAGTAACAATGTTCCACACATTTACATCAACAGAGATCAAGTATGTTTCCATCCTGATCTTCCAAAACACATAATCTATGCCATCAAAAAGAGGAGCTCTTGATAGAGATGCACCTTCTTGAGAATGAGCCATAAAAAAAAAAATTCCAAATGACCAGGAACAATCCCTAGGACAGACCTATATGAGGGACCCAATGCTCTGATACCACTTGTTGGAAGTGGAGACACTCTGAGAGGGGTGGGGGGGGGGGGGGGGGGGTGAATCAGAGTGTAACAATTTTAACAAGGACTCCTTCTCAACTTGGCAATTTTGTTTAACAATAAGCACAGATGAATGTAAGTTGAAAAATCTGAACAAATGAGACTTAACACCTTGATATAACACTGTTAACGAAGCAAGAATAACACAATAAGACCAAATGAAAAACTTGATTCATGCTTTTCAGAAAACAAAATGTTTTGATTCTTTTACAAAAACATAAAATAGCTAAACGAGTATTGCAAAGATTGCATCACATAAATTCAAACAAAACTGAGTATGAAATAAACGGAGCAAAAGACATGAAGTATCAGAGCATAAACCAGGAAGACAAACTGAGACAAGACAAGGCACATAACACCATGATTTTCATGAGTGGAAAACCCTCCTGGGGTAGAAAAACCACTCGGTAAGATTCCTTATATTATTTCAAAGAGCACCAACTCAGTACACAAAATTTAGAAGCCACAAAGCCTCAAGGAGCACCAACCCCTCTTTCTTATCCAATAGAAACATTCCAACTCAAGCTACAGTCACTGGTAATTTTATGATTGCTTTTAGTTCTGCAGTCACAAAACCATCAGTGATTGGAGCGAGTATATTTTACCTATCTATACAAATGATTCTCTCTAAATGATTTTTGCAACAATATTCTTCATGTCTTTGTAACACAGATAGAGAATAATAACATTCTTTTAAAGAAATTAAACACTATCAGAGAGAAAACTCAATCTCTGAATCAACAAAATAATTTCAACCACTATAGCCTCATGTACTCTGCAACAAAACAGAGTAATACTCTAGAACCCTCGACTATCAAAAATCTCTGATAATCTTTTGTTATACACAGAGCACTTTGTTTTCTTTTTCAACAAACTCTATGTTTTCCCCTTATTCACACACCACAAATGTATTTCAACATATTCTGTTTTTAAACTGTTCTCTTCCAAAAAAAACCTCTTCAAGAATAACCCTCGTATAGGGTTACCAAACCCTTACTGGAATTTGCAAACCGAAAAAAAATAACCGATTAACTGTGCAATGAAAAGAGAAGCTGAGAGATAATGTCATTGACTCTGTATTGATCTAAATAAACTAAAGATGCTTGAATTTCCCAAATTTGAAAACCAAAAAAATAAGGCTAAATCTGTTTCATTATTTCCATTTTTCATGGCTGAAAACCCAGATTCAAAATCCCTGAATCTTTTTAAACAGTTGAACAAGAATATTACCTGTAATGCGCAACCTCATTGATAACTGAAAAGAAACTAACCAGAAATCCATTTAGTTCACTGTTAAGTCCACCCTTGCATCATTCTTCCCAACCAAACAAACTAACTGGAGCTCCTTTGCTACAGCGGCCGCTGCATCTCTCATGGCATCTAGGGTTTGAGACGGACTTCAACCGAACAATAAACTTGTTCAAAAACAAAATGAAACAAAGAGATGCTCCAAAGGCTTTCAATATGTCGGTCACATAAAGTATTCCAAGAATATGCTGCTAGTCCGTAAAAGTATTAAACATAACACTAACCAAAGATACCTTTCAATTAAATGCCAAGTCAGCATTATTCAATGTATCCGTGTCACCAGCCTGGCCCGAGAGAAAGGTTTTTAAAAAAAATAGAATATAACCACATGCTTAATGAACTCGCCTCAAAATATGATACTTAGGCAACACAACTTCTCCCTTTTTATTTTCTTGTCATCGAGGACAAAAGTATCAAAGAGCAACATCATCTCCATCCATGTCAAGAGAAGTACTGAAGAACAATGACCACAGCTTCTCAAGCAGGATAATCAATACAGCTGCAAGGGCATTATACTACCAAGGCACAAGTCTAATATGGAGTCCTAATGGCCCTCATTGGCGCTTGCTTAGAAAGATCTACAACGCAGAGATTTTTAGTCCCAAAAGGCTGGATGCTCTGCAGCATTTGAGAAGAGAGGAGGTATGTAAGACTATTGATTGCATATTGGAGGATTGTAAACAGGGGAATAGTGTGAAGATCGGTGAAAGAGCTTTTATGATGTCTCTTAGCCTTGTGGGTCAGATGGTTTGCGGCAAACAACTGCTTGAGCCAGGCTCGGCACAAGCTGCAGAGTTTAAGGGCGTGGTATAGGAAGCCCTCAAGTTGACAGGGCTTCTAACCTTATCCGATTTTTTCCCTTTTCTGAGGGGGTTGGATCTTCAGGGGGTGAGCAGTAAAACTAAGATTTTAGCCCAGCGTTTTGATAACATGTATAACAGACTTATTGAGGAGCGACTAGCACAGAGGGCTGATATGCAGTGCAGAGGTAATGATGTGAAGGATTTTCTGGATGCAATGTTGGATTTGAGAGAAGATGGCACACAACTTAGTCTGGAGAACATCAAAGCAACGCTTATGGTAAGCTGGATTACTTATAATTATTTTTCTTTCATATTTAGGCTTGACAATTTCACGTTCCAGCTAGATACTTCTAATGTGAACTTATCTAGTCTGAAAAATCAATTGGTTTATATTCCTTATCTAGTCTGACAAATCAATTGTTTATATTCCTTTCATTTAAAAGAAGAGTTTTGAGAGGAAATTTTCTGTACAAATTTTGAAAAGGAAGTACATATCAATCATATGAGCGTGTGAATATATATGGAGAGTATCTTCCATCCTTCCCCAAATAGATCTTCGTACCTTTTTCTCTGCTGGGAGGCGGATAGGATAGGATAAGAGGATCTGAAGGCCCTCCCTTTGCCGTGCCAATAGCACCCCTGCAACGCTATCTCCTCCCACCCACCCTCATCAGGGTGGGACTATAGTTCGCTGATATTTTATTTTAATAGAAATTATCTATATTAAAATTTTGAAAAGGAGGGATTTATCAATGATATGGGATCTGCATATATAAATATAGCAAGTCAAGAAAAAGTAAATCATAAATTATATGCAGAGAAGCTTTCTATTAGCTGTTGAGATTTGTTTTATAATTTTTTATTTTTTTTCATATTCAATTTAAATAGTAAATAGATTAAATAAAAATAAAATAACAAAAAAATAATTGGACGCTATTAAGAATTTTTAGGAATATTTGAAAGCAAGAGCAGGTGATCTCATGAATTTTATGGTTTAGTTTAAACTTTAAAGCTTAGGATCTAAAATTTGTAGATGTTGGTGGCTTATAAATTTCAATTTAAAGAGTAAATAAATGTAATAAATTAATTAAAAAATAATTGATAGGAATTTAAAATCTTATGATTAATAAATGACAAACCAAAAAAAGCCTAAACTGATAGGGCAATTGCTAGCCACACCCAGATACATCTCCTTGAATCTAATTAATCCTGTAGCATACTCATTTTGCTTCATGAAACCCGTGCTCCTATAAAACATAATTCTTCGACTGAGAGAAAAGTCAGTAAATTAAATTTTAGATCTTTAAACAATTAAAATATTCTTGATAAACTGATAAGCATAAAATTATTACTGAAAAGGAAGCAACCACACAGAATTAGTACTGAAAAGAAAGCAACCTAAGAAATACATGAAAAAATCATAATAAGAAAAACAATCACCAACTAAACAATCTGAGCACCAACTCAACATCCTTAAGACACCAACCATAAGGATGTTACAAACAAGAAAACTTGTCGCTGACTTCAAATTTTAAATATTACACTCTGTAACATCTGAAATCTCCATGTAAACTTTTACAATATGAACTCTATCAACTCTCAGATATTCTTTTCAGTATTGCACTTCTTAATCATTAGAAATATGCAAATAAACTTCTGCAAACTGTCAACTGTCAAAACATTAGAAATCTGCAAATAAACATCTAGAAACTGTGTACTGTCAGCAACGTTCAGAAACCCTGTCTACACATACTCAGAACAAACTTATCAAGAAGGTTATGATATATTACTGCTTGTTCACAACTGAACTTATTCACATGTTAAATCGATCACACAGAGAACTGTTTTAATCTTCCATTATGAATAGCATACTCACAGTATTATCTAATGTTCTATCACAGACTTCTGTTCATAAGTTTTCATAATAAAGAAAAACCACTCACTACTCAGATTTCTTTCAATTGCAGAGATACTGTTTTGCATAGAGAAAACTGTCAATACATTCTCAATGCTAACCAAATATGTCTTTGTTATTTCTGTCTTGTTACAAATCATACATACGCACCCCTCCTCCACAGTTTTTTTCTCTCTTGTAACTATCGTTACAATTAAAAGAGGGAAAAAATTTAACCAACAGAAGGAAATACAAAGTAAGAAAAGTCAATCGTTCAAAAAAAAATATTACACAATCTTGTTTTATTCACTAAGTGATCCAACATGTAAAACAAATTCGAAACTAGTTGTCCCTATTCACTATATTCCAAACCCTATATCTGTTCAAAATACATTTGAGCAGACAAGATTATCAATAATTAATCATTCTTTCATATCACAAGGAAGAATACAAACAGTCGTGTTTAATGGCAACTATAACAATGAATTAATTGGCCGATTGTAACTGAAACAGGTGACAATAATTAGTTGGAACTGAAATGAAAAACTGTTCCATAGCAAAGTATAAACAGTTTAAAAGTTTAAAAGACCAAACTGATGACTGAATCTTTGTTTGATCAAACCCACACTGCTCACAAAACTCTACCTGATGACATATACAGATCGTCCATATAAGCAAGACACCAAACCTTTGATGGCACATGAACAGAAGAAATACGTGATAGGTAAACCGTTAAAGTCTAAAACTGATGAATACAATCTGTGTATGAAGCAGTAGGTATTTCTGTTCGGTCTGCAACTCATCGTATCATCAACCCAATTTAATCCTGTAAGTGTGTGTTCTGTAAACCTAACAAATCCTACAATAACATATTACTCTTTTTTGACTCTGATATAGAAAATGAAGTTCGAGATAAGAAACCAGGGATTTATTGCCATATAATAGTTTTACAATGATTATTATTTCTTTTTAATTTTTTCTATGATTTAATGTGGTTAAAGAAACCCAAATCATTTATATTCATACATTCAATTTTTTCTGATAATCAGAAATAATCAAATGGACAGTCTTAAACCCCATACACTAAGCAACATATTAAGCTTAGAGAATGTCAACAGTAAGTATTTAATACTTTAAAGTCTAAAAGTCAAAGCTTAGTATGTGATTTTAGGGTCTGATTAGTTAAAGCTTGTCCTCCTAGATTAATTCTTTCCAAATATTTCCTACTGTTTCTTACTAAAATCTTGAGAGATAATCTAGGGATGGAATCAGATGCTTATTTCATATTTCAGATGTACTATGGCATCTGTGGTTGGATGCCACATAATTAAAGTTTTGAATTTTCATCAATAAAGTTTGAAGTGATGGTTCAATGACCAAGCTACAAATAATCCTCATCAATCAAAAGCCAAAGCTTCAGTTATGAAACATTTAGACAAATATGCAATTAAAAATTAGAATACATTTTTTTCTTTTTTCAATTAATTAATAAATACATATAAAAATGCATCCTAAATGCTACATTGACATTTTGTGAATTCTATAATGATGACTAAATAACTGTTTCCATCAATTTTAGCTATCTTAATGTGATCTATATCATTAACTGGAACATTCTATTATAGGGCAGTCTACTCATGACCACCACTTTAGCTTTGTATGGTACAGTGCTTCACCACTGCTTCGCCTCCCAAAAAGAAAAGCTTGGATCTTTCATAAAACTCAAAGTCAAATTAATCGTCCACAGCGTTGTCACTATTAATAACACTACCCAAATTCTTGTTCTCGCAGGACATGTTTACTGCAGGGACCGACACAATTTCGGGAACAATTGAATGGACAATGGCAGAGCTTCTGAGAAACCGAACAGTCATGAGGAAGGTCCAAGCAGAGCTGGATGATGTTGTGGGTATGGAGAGAAGAATAGAGGAGGCAGACATAGCAAATCTTCCATATCTCCGAGCAGTAGTGAAGGAAGTGTTGAGATTACATCCTGCAGCCCCATTAATCTTTAGAAGGGCAGATATGTCTCGCGAGATTAGTGGGTTTCTTGTTCCCGAGAAAACCCAGGTGATCGTGAATGTATGGGGCCTTGGGAGAGACCCTGCTGCGTGGAAAGATCCTTTAAATTTTAATCCAGATAGGTTTCTGGAATATAACATTGATTACAAAGGTCAGGATTTTGAATTCATACCATTTGGAGCAGGAAGAAGGATATGCATTGGGCTTCCACTGGCACAGAGAATGGTTCATTTGGTGGTGGGATCGTTGGTGCAAACTTTCAATTGGTCCATCCCTATTGACAATCAGGCAGGTATTGATATGTCTGAGACATTTGGTCTGACATTACTAAAAACTGTGCCGCTGAGAGCTATTCCTATTGTCAGGTATTGATATGTCTGAGACATTTGGTCTTGACATTACTAAAAACTGTGCCGCTGAGAGCTATTCCTACACGAAGAAATGTCAGGTAAAAATTACAGACATTCTTGGGGTTAGATTTTTATTTCAAATGTTGATTTGGTATAGTGGTGGAGAATTTGTATTCTTAAAAGAGATGTCAAAAGTTCAAATATATCTTGTTTGTAGCATGATTAGGTGTCTCTAGGAAGGAATATGGATTAGTCTCATATAATTATAAGTCACTGGGAGTCTCATATTACTATAAGTCATATGTAGACACATAAACAGATCACTGTAAGCTATATATAGGCCCATAAACGGACTATGAAAGAATCCATTTCCATTTGATTCTTATGACTATTGGATGCTAGTTGTAATATTCAAATGCATGAAAAAGATTATAAATTATAGTGTTTGTGGGATTATATTTTTTCTTGAGTGTTTTGGAAATAATTGCATTTCCAATAAATTAATGGACACATAAAGGACAATTAAATAGATTCTTTTAGTTAATATCATATTTTAATATGTTTCAATGAATTCATTAAGTATTAAAATTTTGGAAAAGATCAATGTTGTAATCTGTTTATTAAGTTTTGTCTCTTTCAAACATTCATGTGTTCCATAAGCCATTTGTAGATCCAAACCAAGCCACATGACATCATAAACTATAAAAAGATTCTATTTCCATTTGAATTTAATTTTTTATATCCTTTTTTGTATTTTCTAATTATTTTTGAAATGATTGAAAGACCAAATTTTAATATAATCATTTAGACGACAATTCAATCCAAAATGTCATATTTCATTGATTATTGTTTTGAGCGTAAGATGAAAGGACCAAACTTATTAAATAACTTACATATAGTCTATAATTTTTTTTTGTGATATTCAATCTATTGTAAACAACTTTGAAAGATACTTTAAAACATTAATATAATCATATTTAGATGATCTTCCAATCCAAAATGTCATACTCCATTAGTAATTATTGTGAACAAAAGACAAAAGAGATCAATCTTATTTAATAATGCATGTATTTGTAAAATTATAACAAATAATCTATAAAATTTGATTTTTTTAATTAAATAACCTAAACTAGATCACTAGACTACAAAAGAATCCTATTTCCAATTACATTTAAAAATCATATTTTTTCTATAACATTTTATCTAAATAATTTGAAAATAACTCAAAATAAAATATCAACATAATCATCTTTAAATAAAAATTCAATAGAAAAGTCATATTCCATTAACAATTGTTTAAATAATAAAGCCAAAAAGTACCAAATTTATTAGGTGACCGAAACTTGCAAAAATTGGATTGGGTTTTCCTTTTGCTTATTATAAGGAATGAAAATGTTGATTGAAACTTTCATAGGTTAAAACTTTATACTCTTTTCCTTATTACTATAGTGTTTTCAAATAGTTGAGTGTAGGATGATGTTTCTCTCCTAGTTTTGTTAAAGCTTAAATCTGATGGGATTTCTCTCATGTATTCATGAGAATCCAATTTTATTGTGCATTATTTATTTGATCCTTAATTTATTGTTTGAATAGAGATACATCATGGTGACATGGTTTTTTGATAAGTGTTATAGTATGAACAATTAATGTAATTATGTAATATTATAAATTTGGGTCTTTTTGAATTTGTTGTGGTTTGTAATGAAATAATTTATACAAAATAAAAAAGAGAAATATTTTATAATTTTCCAAATATTCGAGGATGATAAAATATTTTGATAGTACAAACTTCTAAGTCTTCCAAAAGAACACAATTTATAATAAGAAGATCATAAACTAACCACTAATTTTTATATATACCATGTACCTATGCCTTGAATGCCACCTAAATTTACTTAGCTATCTATAAGACTATATCAATCATCACATAACTTAGGTAAGAGCACATTAAAAGATTAAGGGCATAACCTGCCCCCATTCTTCAAAGAAGCATAGTCTTCGACACTTATCTATTGTGGATATTTTTGCACAAAATCTTTATTTTGTTAAGTAGCATCGTTGATTGAATAGGTCTTCCATTTGATCAAATAATCTAAGATTAGCCTCATCTATAGATTCTTAGTGTTTGTTTGAAAAATTCTTTGAAGATCAAAAGTTATTTTGTGCAATTATTTTCTCTATTATTCTTCTTCAAACATGAAACATTGAAAACTCGACGTATTTGTTGAAATGGGTAACTCTAATCTGCATGCTACACTACAAATCCTCTACAACACCTTTTAACATCCATGGTATTTTAAGAGTGCATGCTTGTTATCTTTTTATTATTGTTTCAATGAAATTTGTTGATATAATTGCAATCACAAAACTTATTCTCCCACTTAAAAATCCATATTTATTATACTAAATAAGAAACTATATTTATGACATATTTGTGTTCATGTCTCCCTATGATTAGTAGAGAGACTTTGATCTATGTGGTTGCCTTCGTATTTATTTCTACATATATAATATGACAAATTAAGTTCTTTGGTTTGATATTTGTAGATATAAGAGAATATTGAATCAAATTTTAAGGGTTTATGGCTGGTGATGAAAGTGCCATGAAATATACTTTAATAGACGAAATATTTGTAAAGAGGAATATATTAGATGGTTTTCTGATGCAAGAGCATTCAGTGGACTGGTGATCAACATCAATGTCGATTTTTTTTTAAAAATTTTTAATTTGTTTTTTATATTTCTATTGTAGTTAAATTATTATCACCTCTGCTTTCTGATAATCGACATCACCCAAAAACATTTTCAGGATTGAATGTTGATGGTTCACCTTTGGACTTGTCATCACGCAAAGCACGAGAGGAAGCTTAATACATTGACGATCCTATCATTTATCTTAACTACCACATGACTTACTCAACAGAATCCCAAAATGGAAACATTTTGTTAATTTCTTCTGTTGCCAGTGTTATAGCCATTTAATCTACTACCATTTATGCAGCTCAAGGGAGCAATAAATCAAATTACAAAATTTTGCATATGAATGGACCGCAAAGAGGAGGTGTTGCAGGAAAGAAGTTTGGGAAGTGTGTGGGCAGAGAGAGAGTGAGAGGAGGCTTTGTAGAAATAATTGGAGTTTGGCCAAAGAGGTGATATGTGCATAGTAAGGCAAGAGGAGGTGCCTGAAGACTCGAATCTTTTAAGTGTCAATAAAGTTTTGTGAGTAGACAAAGGAGAGTAGTGATTGAAAGGTCATGACTGTAATAATGTGTTTACAGTTTTGATGTGAATAAAACATATAATCCATTGTTGCAAAATAAGTATTAAATTGGAAGTAGAGATTCAGTGCATTTGTCTTGTGTTTGAGTTTTGTAGTTCGAAGACTAGAGGGAGTACCTGTTGTGTAATTTTCTGATGCAAAAGAGGGGATGACATAAAATCAAGAGAATTATGAAGCTATGGGTGGGAAAGATGAAGTTTGATGAAGTTTAGGTCATTAGGAAGATATAGGAACAAGAAATGAAACAAGGATGGGATGTGAGAATGGAAGTGAAATGCATCTAGGGTTAAAAGTAGTAAAAATAAAAATGAAAGTGAAGAGAATAAATTGGTTATGAGTAGGTAGGAAGAAGTAATAATTCTTTAAGGCAATATAATGATGAGATCTAAATTTTCCTTTCATGATTTTTAATAATTCAAGGTGGATTTTGCGAATTGACCTTCGAAATGGTATAAGACACGTCCGAACTTTATATTATAACATTATATGTGCATGAGAGATAGTGCATATGTGGAAATATAAAAGTAATAAGCTGACCACTTTACAAAATGTTAACTAGAAATGACTAACTAATCCATATAAACTATTAACAAAATTCTCAAAACTCTTTACTGTAAAAGAAGGATTGTCATTGTCTTGTAATTTTATTGTATTAGATGAAGAAAAACATTAAAAGAGATGCAATCAAGAAAAATGTAAATAAATGAGATACAAAGGTTATATAAAATCAAATAGAAAAGGTATACAAGGTTAAACATTGTTGTACAAAGCTAACAAAAGGATCCAGAGAGTCAATTGAGAGCTCATTACAATAAAACTTGCCAATCATCAAATAAATTCCAACACACATTTCTACAAACTTCTCAATTTATTACCAATTTACAATTTATAGTGTAATACCTTATAAGCAAGCATTTGAGCATCTAAACTAATCTCAGCCTTCCAAATTTGACCACTCAACTTCATTCAAGGTTTATTAATAAGCTTATATTTTTATTTACTATTGAAATGAGCAGCTCATTTAATATTTTTGGAAGATAACAAAAGTATATTTTCTTTGATGAGAGAAAAATGATATGTTAAAAAAAATCAATGTCAATCTTTGGAGAAACTATAAGATAAAAGAGTACATATTTTAATAGTTAAATTGGAGAGCACTAAAGACTAAACAAAAAGGATGAATTTATTGAAATTGTTATTAAGATCAAGTCAAGGTTTAATGTTTAACCAATAACACCATTTCATCTAGGAAAAGTCACATCAATCACCAAACTTCATAACACCTTTCTTCAATAAATGGTAAGATTTTGTGGAGAACCTTATGTTAGTGGTTCTCATCAAATTTGGATATTTCTATTCCACCAAATGGAGAAAAAAAGTTGAACCCATGTTGCAGTGATGGTTCTTTCTTATTAGAAAATTGGCATACTCTTTGTCATGCTTTCCAAATTGGTCAAATAGGAAAAGACACTCTAATCTAAATGTATGGTGTAAGGAGATGATTATTTAACCAATTACCTTCATATCATTTCTTTTTAATGGTAGCATTATTAAATCTATATCCCTAGTTCAATATATTCCTTGGTTCCTCATCTAAAGAAAATTTAGTGATCCATTTAGCCACTAAACATTTTTTTTTGAGTTTTAGAAACTATAATTCCAAATTTGAGGTTGGACATAGCTTGTATGCATTGAGACCAAGAGATAGCTTTATAAAAAGTAGTATCATCCTGTAGCGTTGTAAATTGTACGCACTTGCTAGGGTGGTACAATTTCACACCTATTTTAGCACCCGCCTTGGCGCATATTACATTTTGCATTGCATTTCCCCTTTAGTACTTAATTAATGAAATTAATTAGGTCTAAGGTTCTATTTCATCATCTTCCACATCATAAAGTTGGGCCCTTTCATCATAGTGTGCCCCTTTCATTTTATTCCTCCAATACATCATTCAATCAAAAACCCTAATTAGGTCCTATTTTGAACTTGGGGGCTTGATTTCGGGGGTCAAAACATCTCGAAATCACCTATAACTTTGGGACTCTCTCTAAAATCATCATATCTGACGGCCCTAAAAATTTGGTGAAAAGTTGTCAGGATCGTGGCACCCGGAGTGCACACAGTCTCGGACATTTTTCCTGAAATTTTAGGAGCGCGATCCAATCATAAAATAAAGCTTAACCCCAAGAAATTGGCGGGAGATTCAATCTCTAGGTCGGCCAAAAGTTGAAATTACAACCTAGGGTTTCATATATAAGAACTCTCTTTCTTCATTTGAAAGGATTCGGATTTTGGTTTGACGAACTTTCTATGCAGCGAAAGAGAAGATCTTTGAAGACTTCAAAAACATTCAACATCCATCCATTAAGCATTCATCAATTTCATTCATCCATTTAGGGTTTTGAAGGCATTGAAGAGCAATAGGAGATTACCGACTGAAGATTGGCTTGTACCTCTCCCTTGGGGTTGGGTATGATTTCATGTTGTTTTCATGTCTTTTGCATAAGCCTCATTATATCATTTGTATTCATGCTTTAGATCACTTTGCATCTTGATTTGGAGCATTTACATTATCATTTACAAGCAATTAGGGTTTACTTTCTAGGTTGCTCTAGTTTTCTTACTTGCATTTTAGGATCTTGCACACACACAAGGTCTGCACACACATTACTTTTACAATACAACTTGGCTATTCATGGAGGTGTAAATCACTGAAGCGGGGGTTTGACTAAGGCAAAACCCTATATAGCCGCCCACCATACCTTTTTAGATATAAGTGCAGGTTTCGGGCGACGCCGCAAGTTGCAGATCCGACGGAAGCGGACCGAGATAGAACTTCACACCAAGTTTCAAAGCAAAAGACTAGGACAGGGGCGTGGGGTGCCCTGGTCCCTGGGACAGAGGCGCTGGGCGCCCTAGTCCTTCTGTCAGACAGCAATTTTCAACATTTCCGACAGCTTTCCAGGTTGTAAAACAGTAGTTTTAGGAGCAGTTTTTGGGGCAGTATCAGGACAGTGGCACTCGCGCCCCCATCCCAAACATTTTCACTCAGATTTTGACTCCAGGTACGCATCTGCATTCTTGTCTTGTCCTTGTGTTTACAGCTTTTCATTGTTTAATGTCAATTCTGCAATCTTGTTATTAGTTCATACTTGCATTTTGGGGTTAGGGATTGAACTTGCATGATTTTATCTTTCAATTACAACAAAGGAATAGAAATCCTAATAGGTAGCCCATGGCTCTCTCTTCCACAAAAAGAAGTAGCCAATTGTGTGATACCTCTAGGCTCTTTCGTATTCCACAATGTGTGTCAAAAGGTAGGATTAGGGCATGTTAACCTAGTCTCGCTTTTTCCCCTACACATTTTGGTGAACCCGACGTGAATCTATCATTGCTTTCTCTTGCATTGCATTTGTTAGATCTAGATCTAGATTTAGTGTGTTTCATTTAAGATTGATTTTTCATTAAAAAAAAAAAAAAAAGGAGAAAAAAGAGAAAAAGAAAAAAAAAATAGGGAAGAGAAAGAGTGTGTTCTTTGTGTCTTGGCATTGTGTGTTCAAGTTTTATGCAATTTTTATTTCAAAATGTCAGATTTTTACTTGCAAGATGTTCATATTTATGATGATGTATGCAATTATGTTGATCATGAGTATAGCCAAGATGAATTAGATGAAGCTTTAGATGAGTTTTTGAACCCTAAAGATACCAAACCTTCGTTTTACCAAAAACTCATAAACATTGTTACTATGCCATTTCGGTGTGATGAGAGAGATAAGTCGAATGATTCCTCTCAAGGGTACATTCCTATCAACTCTTCCACTAAATCTAGTAACATGGTTGTTTTCAATGATCCCCTCTATGAAGAGATGTCTCCTTTTGAATCAAAAGATAAACCTTTTAATCGATATGATCATGCTTTGTTGGATGATGCTCTTGATGACTTTGTGGCCTTATCGAAATCTTTAAACAAGAACAAAACTACTAAATCAGTTAACATGATAAACTGGAATGAGTATAATAAGCCTCTCTTTGAAGTCCAAGGTGCTTATCCTTCTCCCACCTTTCAAGTTCCTAAATCACCTCTCCTTACTATCCAAGGAGGGTATGGTCATGATTCCTTTCTTACTCCGAATAAACCTAGCATCACTATGCAAGGAAGAAAACCTATAAGTCCTTATAGTTATGTCAAGCAATTAACTAGAGAGAGTTATCATGCGGTTGCCCATACTTATCATACTAGAAATAATAGGTAGCCTAATCCCCCTCCTGTTACTCCAGTTTCTCTTCCTAATCCTCAACCAATTCTTCCGCAAGCTCCACGTATTTCACAAGTTATGGGTAAGGAATATGATCTCATAGAACAACTTAAAATTACCCCTGCTAAGATATCCCTTTGGGATTTGATTCAAACTTCTTCCGCTCATCATGGAATGTTACAAGACGCATTGAAAGATTTGAATGTTCCTCCACCTAATACATCCAGTAATATAGTGTCTTTGGTTAACTCTGTGATAAATCCTAAAGCTCAAATTGTGTTTACTCAAGATGAATTGCCTACCAGTGAAATTCAACATCAATATGATCCCTTGATGATTGTGGTTATCATAAATGACACTGCTATAAGATGAACACTGGTAGATAATGGCTCTGGCCGTAATGTGTGTAGCATTAATCTATTGCATAAGATGAATGTGGATACATCCCTTATTGAGCCTGACTCTCATCCCATTCGAGGCTTTGATAATGTGGCTAAGTCTTCATTAGGTACTATCACCTTACCCATCACAGTGGGACCTATTACTTTGCCTACTCCTATCCATGTTATGTCAGGAAATCTAACATACAACTTGTTATTAGGGAGACTTTGGATTCACAGTATGCAAGTTGTCCCCTCTACATTGCATAGACAAGTTCAATTTATTTATAACAATAAGACATATACCTTGATAGGTGATACCAATTTTCAAGCTTGTTTGCAAACATCTACTTCCAAAGGGAGTTCTTTTGAACCTTCCTCATCTAGTGATGACTCTCTAAACAAGATACCTATGGATGAATCATTACCCTCTGATGATCAAAATTCTTTGGATGAGTCTGAAGTTCTTGAAGAAGATTCTCCTCAACTTGAATCTACACATGAAAAGGCTTTTGATCCTGAGAAGTTTCTCGCAGAAGATGATTGGGGATCTCTTAACTTTAATCCCACCTTTGTAGGTGAGTATAGGGTTTCTCCTAGAGAGATAAAAGTTAAAAAGGAGGAAGAAATTAAAGATCAATCAACCTTACCTAGACCTATGAACAATAATTTTGTGGCCGCTTCTCAAACTTCTTCTCCTCACACCTCTAATTCTGAAGAGTTTGATTCTTTGTCTTATGAAAAACCGCCTCCTTTTTCTGAAATGGCTGATCGTTATGGTCATGGTTTTCATATTTTAGCTAAGTATGGGTATAATGGAAATGGTTGTGGTGCTCACGAATAAGGGATAAAGGTTCCTCTAGGGAATGATCTTTATGATGAGACCTTTGGACTTGGTTAGTATCCCTACAAGCGCACTAAAGCTTCTAAGAGACCATGTATTAGCGTTAATGTTATTTCTACATCTCTATCAATGAGACACCCTGAGTATATTGATAGGGATCCTTCGTGTGCCTATGCTTTGGATGTCTTCCCTACCAATGATGCTTTAGCTGAGTTCTTGGGAGCATATGACACTCTTCCTCGTTATCATCACAATAGGGGATTTCCTTATTGTTTGAACACTGAAGCTTATTTTGGAAAAGAGATTGATAATGATGAGATTGTGGAAGAATTCCCTCAATTAAAGGATATTCCTCAACAAAGCAATCTTCTCATAAGTGATACCATTGATGTTAAGATGGATCCTTGCAATGAAGAAAAAGTTATCCAAATTGGAAAGTGTTTGGATGAAGAAGAACAAGAACAATATGTAGATTTATTGCATGAGTTCCCTGAGATATTTGCTTGGACATACTCTGACATGCCTGGTATAGATCCTAAGATTGTTACTCATAATATTGTCTTAGTTCCTGATGCTAAGCCTGTGAAACAAAAGATTCAGAAAATGAATCCTAAGGTAGCTTTGCTTGTTAAGGCTGAGATTGAAAAATTATTGGAGGTTGGATTTATCTGCCCTATTGATTATTCCCCGTGGATTTCAAATATTGTCGCTATGGCTAAACCAGATAATAAAATAAGAATGTGTATCGATTTTCAAGATTTAAATAAGGCTTCTTTAAAAGATGATTTCCCTCTCCCAAACATTGACATGATAGTTGATTCTACAGCAGGACATGCTTTGTTATCCTTCATGGATGGTTTTTCAGGATACAATCAAATCTTCATTAATCATCAAGATCAATTCAAAACTGCTTTCACCACTTCTTGGGGTACATTTTGTTGGGTAATGATGCCTTTTGGACTTAAAAACGCCGGTGCAACTTATCAACAAGCGATGACCCTTATCTTTCATGATTATATGCATAAGATTCTAGAAGATTATGTTGATGATATTTTAGCCAAATCCATTCTTCGTGTAGATCATATTAAGATCCTTTGTGAAATCTTTGAAAGAATTTGTAAATATCACATGCGCTTGAATCCACAAAAATGTGTTTTTGGTGTGGATAGTGGAAAACTATTAGGATTCATAGTTTCGCATCGTGGGATTGAGGTGGACACTAAGAAAATAGATGCTATTGTCAACATGCCACCTCCTAGAAATGTGTCTCAACTCAAAAGCTTACAAGCAAAGATTCAAGCTATTCGTAGGTTCGTATCTCAACTTGCAGATCATACCTTTCCTTTTACTCAACTTCTCAAAAAGAATATCAATTTTCAATGGAATGAAGATTGTCAGCAAGAATTTGAAGATTTAAAAGTATATTTGGCTAGTTGTCCTATCCTTCAACCTGCTGAACCTTCTAAACCCTTTCTTCTTTATACAGCTGCTTCCTCTCATGCTCTCGCAGCATTATTGGCACAACATGATAAAGATGGTAAGGAATGTCTGGTTTATTATATAAGTCATACCTTACTCGATTATGAGACTTGATATTCTGCAATAGAAAGACAATGCTTGGCCTTGGTGTTTGCGACTCAGAAATTGAGACATTATCTTTTAAATTCAGAAGTCCACATCATGGTAAAGTTTGATCCTTTGAAGCATCTATTCTCTAAAACTGATTTATCAGGATGCCTAGCTAAGTGGGTTATGATATTAACTGAATTTGACCTTAAATTTGTTTCACAAAGAGAAATTAAAGGGCAAGTGTTGACCGATCACTTAGTTGAGGCCCCTTCACCTTTCTCCTTCCCTAACCCTGAGTCCTTTCCTGATGACTTCATTCTTTCTATAGAGAAAGATGAAACTTGGGAGTTATACTTTGATGGCTCTAAGTGTCATACGGGATCGGGGGCAGGTGTTGTTCTAATTTCTCCTACAAAGAAATCCATTCCCTTATCTTATCGACTCAATTTCCTATGTACCAATAACATTACTAAGTATGAGGCTCTTATAGTAGGAATAAAAGCAACCTTGGCTTTGAATATAAAGCACATACATATTTATGGAGATTCTCAATTGATTATAAGATAAGTAACAGGACTGTATCAAGCAAAACAAGACAAATTATCACAATATAAAGACCTTGCTATCTCTTTGTTACAAAAATTCTATTCTTATACCATGGAACCTATTCCTCGAAAAGATAATCGACATGCGGATGCAATGGCATGTGTGGCTTCTCTTGTATCTTTAGAGGACCCTTTGGTTGATCTTAAATTTGTTATTCACAACCTTATTTCTCCAGCTATTGTAGATGATTCTAGCTTGGTGACATGTTGTGATTTTATAGACTTAGATGAATGGTATTCACATATCTTAAGATACTTGACCAATGGTACCTTTCCTGATTCCGCCAATAGGAACACTAGGGCTAGAATCTGCAAGTTGTCTGCTAGATATATCATTCTTTCTAATGTTCTTTACCAAAGGGGTTATAATGGTCTTCTCTTTCACTGTCTTAACAAATCGGAAATCCCTATTGCTCTTGAAGAGGCACATTTAGGTGCCTGTGGGGGGCATTTTGGAGGCAAATCCTTGGTTCAAAGATTGCTTCGTATGGGATACTATTGGCAAACTATGCAGAAGGATTCTTTTTCATTTGTTAAGAAATGTCATCAATGTCAACAACACAATAATCTGATTCATGCTCCTGCCCAAGAACTTCGTTCTCATGTAGCTTCTTGGCCTTTCTTTGCATGGGGGTTGGATCTCATCGGTAAAATCTCTCCTCCTTCATCTCAAGGACACACTTTCATTATAACCGCAACAAATTACTTTATAAAGTGGGTAGAAGTTGTTCCCCTTCGCTCTACTACTGCTGAAGTGATTTGTCAATTTCTTCTAGAAAACATTATTTCTCGATTTGGGATACCTTCCACTATAGTCTCAGATAATGGGACGTCATTTAAGAACAAGGACGTGAAGAAATTCCTTGAGAAATATCATATCAAACATCGATTTTCTACACCATACTATCCTCAATCAAATGGTCAAGCCGAATCATCCAATAAGATAATTGAACAAATTCTTCGCAAAACCATGAATAAGCATGGTAAGGATTGGAGTACTCAGCTAATCTATGCTCTTTGGGCCTACCGAATGAGTTTACGAATTGCTACAGGAACTACCCCTTATAATCTTGTTTATGGTGCTGATGCTATTATGCCTTTAGAGTTAGAGATTCCATCACTTAGAGTTTCTCTCAAAGGTATAGTAGATAATGACTCTTATAGAGAACAAAGACTTCAACAGCTTGAGACGCTTGATGAACACCATATAAATGCTCTTAAGCATATTCAAGCGTATCACAAAACTCTACAACGAAGCTATAATGATAAGGTTATTCAATGTTCCTTCTCAGTAGGTGACTTAGTTCTCTATGAGAATCAGCGCAATGTGAATGCCTTACCTGAAGAAAAGGGAAAATTTAGTCCTAATTGGCTTGGACCATATATTGTTATTGAAGATTATGGATCGGGTGCTTACAAAATAGCGGATGTAGACAGTACGCCTCTTAAAGAACCTATAAATGCTATGCACTTGCGTCGATACTATGCTTAATTCCTCATTCCTTATCTTTCATTTCATCTATCTTCTTTTCAATTTTTCAAAATTGGGTAATATGTTAGCATATCTTGGTTAGAGCAAATAGAATTAAATGATATTGTGTTCAGTCTATTTTGCTTTGTTCTTGACAAGCGTGTTTCTTTACTTTATAGTTTGTCTTGAATTCATTTATGTAAATTGCAAAAGATTTACATTTCCATTATGCTGGCATATTATACAATGTCTTTATGTGTTAAGTAGAATCGTATCATGTTGTGTTTAAGTTTAAAATTAAATCACATTAGTTATATGATTCTTAGGCTTAACACATATTTCTTCTCTATCATCAATGTAGTACTTGATTAAATATTTTATTTTAATTAAGTCACACATGTATCAATTTAATCATGGAGCATTGAGAACTCAATCACATGGAAATTAAATTCAGAACATACATGTACATCTACCAAATGTATTAACTTTAATCAAAATATACATTATTTTAGGCATTAAAGATAACATGTTTGAGACAAAGAGAAGCATATATATATATATATATATATATGTGTGTGTGTGTGTGTGTGTGGATCATGTTTTCATTTACAAAAGTAAGTCACTATACATCCAAAATGTGACCTATCCTACATCATGAGATCATCTCCTATCCCTAGGGCTAGTGGTTGGAGAGTGACGACTAGACGCTCCCTCCTGATCCGGCCGTGAAGGTGGACCCATAGGTGTATAGCATGATATAGACCGTGAATGACTCTGAGAGGAACTCCTACAATCCCTATCCATAAGGATCGCGCGATACAAGGTAGCCTCGGCCTGAGCTGCTGCTAGGTCACGCTGTGCCCGCTGAAGGTTCTTTGATAGAACTCTCTCTCTCTCCCTCCATATGTCCACCTGTACTCGAAATGGGGAAAACAAGTCCTCATCCCGACCCGCATTCCCCTGAGACCTATAGGCAACCTGTGAGGAACTGGGGATCTGTGCCATCATGGAAATATCTGTCACTGCTTGCTGAATCAAGGAATGCCACTCCTGCACATTAGCTGTAGCAATAGAATAGATTTTGTATTAATATCATTCTATATCATCAAAACATTAATTAACCAATATAAACCTACTATACCGGGATCTCCCTCATGCCAGTAGGGATCGTGATATGGTAGCATCTGTGACTGGGAACTACTAGGCTCCCAACGCTCAGATGATCTGTGCACGATGGGTATAGGTCTCCGTATCGCCTCATGTTCCCCCTTTTGGGGAATATGGGGAGGATCCAAGGCTACGGTATCATCTCCTGAATGGTGGGGAGCTGCATCTGACTCCTCCTCATCATCTCTATCCTCCTCCTCCTCATCATCCTCATCCTCATCTGCATCCTCACCCACATCCTCGTTCTCCTCATCATCATCTCTATCTATGTCATCCTCCTCTCCTTCCTCCTCCTCCTCAGTACTGGGCTGATCTCCTATGGGTGGATCAGGATCTCCTGCCTCCTCTGATCTGGATCCCTGATCGTCATCTCAGTCTCCATGTCTCCATGGACCTGGCTGGCCTATCGGGTAATCTGGTGGAAAGATAGGCCCTGGGTATGACCTCACAAACCATGAGAGATACTTGCGCTGTGCTCCGGGATCTGCAGAGTAATTAGTGACCACATCCTGATCAAACCCCTTTATATCTATAATCTTGATATCATCTATCATAGGTTTCGCTACTGCTCTAGGTTTGGGAAGGACTTGCGAGTGTCGAGTATAGATAGGTACATCGGCTGGAACACACTGCTCTAGCCCAAACTGCCTCTGTACTCGATCAAAGTAGAATGGGACTATGATATGTGAGTATCATCCTCTCAGTAGGCAGTTCCTCTGTAAGCATGCTAGCTGCCTCTCCATTCCATCCCATCTGTGCATCCGCAGATATGGTCTCCATACTGTCACCTCAGCTGTCAATCTATCAAATGTCACTCTCCAATATAGTAGATCCCCAAATCTCCACTCGCTGGTAAGTGGATAGGCAAACACCCTAGGTCGCTCGCTAGCCATACTCATCGAGTAGCCGACAGGCCTAGTGCATGTGAAGTGCTCAAATATCCACACCTGCAAAAGTGTGCATGTCATCAAACTACAACACTGTCCAAACACATACTCCTCGAGGTCATGATAGAGATGTGCAAGCATACTCCGGCCCCAAGCATATACTCTCCTATGTCCCTCCATAGCCCTGATGCACCATGTGAGACCCCCATGCATGTGCGTACCTCGCCCATTAGGGCAGACGGCTAGTGCAATGATGGCAATCATAAGATGTCTCACAAGGGGCACCTCTCCAGTAGGATGTAAGAGCCAACTAACCATGATGCGACCTCTAGTCTCACATGACATGACTCTTCGTATGTAGTATACCTGCTCCCTCTGATAGTCCTCCGCTGACCGATCGGTCGCGTATGTCACGGTGGCTCCTCTGATAGGTAGGCGAAGTATGCGGTACACATCCTCCAGTGTAACCATCATCTCTCCTACTGGGAGATGGAATGTACATGTGTCAGGATCCCATCGCTCCATAAGTGCCATCAGCATCGTAGGATGGAATCGAATGGCCGGCATGAGGATCACATACCATAAACCCACGATTGATAATGTATCCCTCTCTGCCTGAGTCAGCTGGGGAATATGATCTCGCAGACTGCGAAGAATCTGCCCCGCGGTGTGCTCTCTCATGTATGGGAGACCCTGCGATGCAAAAACATAAGTGTAATTAGTACTCAATCATCAAAATCATCTACGCAAACTGTCGAACATCAAATGCTAACCCTGACATCCCTCGCCAAGTCCTGATTGGGACCATGGCACCCTGAGAGGACCATGGCGCCCTTCAGGGACCATGGCGCCCTGAGAGGACCATGGCGCCCCATAGGGACCATGGCACCCTGAGAGGACCATGGCACCCCACAAGGACCATGGCGCCCTGGGTGGGACCCGGGGTCAGATTCCAGGGGCCGCATTTGATCACAAAAACTCAAAGTCAACAGAAATGCAAAAAGTCAAAGTCAAAGCTCAGTCAACTCACCTCGTCCAGTGGCTCGTCATCGATCACGGCCTGTCGCATGATCTCAATCCTCGTGGGACACTCCGGTCATTGTGAAGGCATGATGATGGCTATGTGGGCTCCACTGCAATGAACAATACTCATAAATCAACAAAGTGACAAATGCAATTGTCACTTTCAAGGTATATATTTTCATTCCTTTATTTTCAAAACCCTAATTTTCCTCTATCACTCATTTCATCATAACTTGAGCTTGGGAAATAAAATTTTTGAACCGTCTATTGCATAGGAATCATATTTTTGTTCCCTTACTCCCGGGATGTTCCAAAACATGCTCTGATGAAGCCTCTTCAGTGAACATCTCTCATCAATAATCTCTCACACAATTTGTCGTAAGTAAACATGTTATCCTGTTTCACCTCCCTAATAAGCAAGCTGAAACAGGGGGGGCATATCGCTACTCACAAATTTCATCACTTTCCTTAGTAAGCATTAGGTGATTTTGTGATCTAACATGTGTTTTGTAGGGTGCGGTTCCTAACTGTGTACTGCAGATACCGCTAGGGGCTTCGTTCGACAGACTTATGGATATATCCTTTTTCAAATAATGTTTACTTTCATGTACTTTAGCTTGCATATGCATGTAGTACTCATATGACCGCTAAAGTGGGGGCTAAACATAGCGTCGTAAATTGTACGCACTTGCTAGGGTGGTACAATTTCACACCTAGTTTAGCACCCGCCTTGGCGCATATTACATTTTGCATTGCATTTCCCCTTTAGTACTTAATTAATGAAATTAATTAGGTCTAAGGTTCTATTTCATCATCTTCCACATCATAAAGTTGGGCCCTTTCATCATAGTGTGCCCCTTTCATTTTATTCCTACAATACATCATTCAATCAAAAACCCTAATTAGATCCTATTTTGAACTTGGGGGCTTGATTTCAAGGGTCAAAACATCTCGAAATCACCTGTAACTTCGGGATTCTCTATAAAATCATCATATCTGACGGCCCTGAAAATTTGGTGAAAAGTTGTTGGGACCGTGGCGCCCGGAGTGCACACAGTCCCGGACATTTTTCCTGAAATTTTAGGAGCGTGATCCAATCATAAAATAAAGCTTAACCCCAAGAAATTGGTGGGAGATTCAATCTCTAGGTCGGCCAAAAGTTGAAATTACAACCTAGGGTTTCATATATTTGAAAGGATCCAGATTTTGGTTTGAGGAACTTTCTATGCAGCGAAAGAGCAGATCTTTGAAGACTTCAACAACATTCAACATCCATCCATTAAGCATTCATCAATTTCATTCATCCATTTAGGGCTTTGAAGGCATTGAAGAGCAATAGGAGATTACCGACTGAAGATTGTCTTGTACCTCTCCCTTGGGGTTGGGTATGATTTCATGTTGTTTTCATGTCTTTTGCATAAGCCTCATTATATCATTTGTATTCATGCTTTAGATCACTTTGCATCTTGATTTGGAGCATTTACATTATCATTTACAAGCAATTAGAGTTTACTTTCTAGGTTGCTCTAGTTTTCTTACTTGCATTTTAGGATCTTGCACACACATTACTTTTACAATACAACTTGGCTATTCATGGAGGTGGAAATCACCGAAGCGGGGGTTTGACTAAGGCAAAACCCTATATAGCTGCCCACCATACCTTTTCAGATATAAGTGCAGGTTTCGGGCGACGCCGCAAGTTGCAGATCCGACAGAAGCGGACTGAGACAGAACTTCACACCAAGTTTTAAAGCAAAAGACCAGGACAGGGGCATGGGGGGCCCTGGTCCTACCAGGACAGGGGTGCTGGGTGCCCTGGTCCCTAGGACAGAGGCGCTGGGCACCCTGGTCCTTCTGTCAGACAACAATTTTCAACATTTCCGACAGCTTTCCAGGTTGTAAAACAACAGTTTCCGGGGTAGTATCAGGACAGTGGTGCCCGCGCCCCCGTCTCGAACATTTTCACTCAGATTTTGACTCTAGGTACGCATCTGTATTGTTGTCTTGTCCTTGTGTTTACAGCTTTTCATTGTTTAATCTCAATTCTGCAGTCTTGTTATTAGTTCATACTTGGATTTTGGGGTTAGGGATTGAACTTGCATTTTGGGGTTAGGGATTGAACTTGCATCATTTTATCTTTCAATTACAACAAAGGAATAGAAATCCTAATAGGTAGCCTGTGGCTCTCTCTTCCACAAAAAAAAGTAGCCAATTGTGTGATACCTCTAGGCTCTTTCGTATTCCACAATGTGTGTCAAAAGGTAGGATTAGGGCATGTTAACCTAGTCTCTCTTTTTCCCCTACACACATCCCATCTACTCTATATGAACTACCAATATAGTTTACACAAGTCTTTATAGCCGTTCTTTGGTGGCATTTGACTTATGAGGAAAAGCAAACGTGAGCACATCAAGGAAACCATTATTGAGTGTTGGCTTGATGATGATGATGATAGAGTTGTAATAAGAATTTTGATAGCTTTATTTGTGTTGTCATTGATGGCAACCATGTTTTGTTTTATTTATCTAGTTCATCTAGACCAATCGGTATAGCCTAGCCGGTAGTGGAATTAGTTAGACAACAAAACTTCTAAGTTGTTGTCAACCGGTAAACAGGAGTAGAGTGAAGATCAAGCAACTGGTATGAACAATTGAAGAAGAGTTATATGTTGTGGTCTTACAAGAGTGTTGGAGACAATAAAATGCACCTATGTTCCAAACCGCATTAGTAGATTTAGTGTATTGAGCGAGTTATGGTGGATTTGCCAGTAATAGTCAAGAAGAACAAAGAACTGGTATAGCAGAGTTACTCTGATCAGTAATCGATAGACTTATTGTTATGTTTTTAAGTTATGAATTATTTTGCTGACATAAGAAAAGTGTAATGAGCTGTAAAATGTAAAAGGTGACTAGATTCAATGAACCTAGGGAATTGTTCCAAGGTTCTTAACCGACTTAACAAAGTTCTTTTTAACGAGATGTAAATTGTATGATTTCATGTATCAAGAGTGAGAATTTGATCATGTGATGGAAGGAGAAGTTAGGGTTTGATGTTTAGTCAGTGATAGAAACTGAGAAAAAGCATATCTAATTAGGCACATAGGTGCTAACTTCAGATTACTTGAACTTGTTGTCTTCCTAATAGTTGTGGTAGGATCCTAGTAGGTCTAAAGGTGAAATCCTCTAACAAGGTGACACATTAGCTTGTGTTTGTAAATCCCAATAACATGGGTAGCTCCTAATAGGGTTGAGTCCTAATAGGCATTAAATTGTATGGCTCTTAATTGGGCTAAAACACTCTTAACCGGGTGTGCCCCTAACAGGATGATTGTATAACCTTAATCGCTTAGATCTCTATACTACAGTTAGAAGACCCTTGTGGGTACTAATTCCCACCGTGGTTTTTCCCATTTGGGTTTCCACATGAAAAATCATTGTATGTTATGGTTTGCATGCTTTATTGGATGTTTTCTTATGTGGTTATATTTTTTGCATGTGCTTATTGATTTTCAAGTTGGTGAAAGTAGTTCTCAGATTTATTAAGTGTTTGCTTGCACTAATTCATTCCCCCTCTCAGTGCCTTATAAGTTTATCAGTTAGTATTAGAGCCTAATTCCCTTAAGGCTTAACCATTTGGGAAGGATCTCTAAGGATAACATAGGGGAAGGTTCAATGAGTTGCATAGAGCTTTCAAATAGGCTTACAAAATTTGAAGAAGCCCTCGGTGAACTAATGGTCAAGTAAAAAGCTTCATTGGCTAAGAGAAGATAGTTGGTTGAGCAGTTGATGGAACTTAGTGAAAATAGTTCATTTGAGGAAGTAACCATTGATGCCTTGTCTAATGAGGTGAAAATGGTGAATGATGAAAAGACAAATCTGAGGAGAGAGATGGAAGCCCTTACCATCAGGATGAGCTAAGAGTTGGAAGCCAAGAGGATAGCTGAAGACAAAATAAGAGAGAAGGATCATGAGATCTTTAAGCAAAATGAGGAGATTGGTACCCTGCATTCACATCTTCATGAGGAAAGAGAGGGAAAAGAGAAAAAACAGGAAATATAAGCTAATCTAGACATGGCTATGTCTCTTAGAGAAAGTCTCGCAAAGAAGAATGAGGATCTTATGAAGGAGTTGGCTAATGCAAATGAGTTATTAGCTAAATTCAACAAGAGCACTGCTATTCTTGATGAGAAGACATACACAAAGGTATAATGGAGATACAAATGGTTTGGGATACACAATATTTGAAAAACAAGAGCCATCTGGTACAAGGGCACCTTGCATGAAGCCAAATCTGCACCAAAGACCAAGAAGAACACTGGTAAGAGAACCTACAAACCAATATGTTTTAACTGTCATAAGGTAGGTCATACTGCAAACATTTGTAGAAGTAGATTTGGTATTTTTTATGGATATAGACCTAATGCATATGAAGGATATAAGCCTAGTAATTCTGATGGATATTGCTTCAATTGCAATAAATATGGGCATAGAGTTGTTGAGTGCAGGTCAAGAGTGAACAATTAGAGATCTTACATGTATTAGAGATCTAATGGTGAATGGCAGAGATCTTACAATGACCAGAGGAACCCTACTTGGCAAAGACCTTATGTGAATCAATCTAGTCCATATGAAATGGAGAATAGATGGAATGTGACATGTTCAATCTATCACAACTATGGTCATGTGGCTATGAATTGCCAAAGAAGAACTAATAGAGGCAATGCTGAACCTTGGAGAGCATCTAGAATGACATGTTTTCACTATCACAAACTAGGACGTATTGCAAGGTTTTGTAGAGCTAGAATGAACCAACCGGTTAATTAGTCTGTTGACTAGAAAGGAAAGAAGAAGGTAGATGTGGAAGAAACTATAAGTGAGATGAATAAGATATGGAGGAAGAAAAGTGAGGAACCATCAGAGAACTCTAATTCTTCACCCGGTCTAGAGAATCTCTCATCAAAAAACTAAGCTATGTATGAAGCTTAGGGGGAGCATATATTGTCAGATCCATTTCTGGACCCCCTAAATGGTGTGCAGTAAGTCAAATCTACACATTTTGATTCTATATGATGTTATAGAGTGATTTTGAACTGGTTACATCTCAAACCGGTAGCAAGTCTTAGGGTTCAATGGTGATTAGGGTATATTCAACCGGTTTAGCTTTAAATACAGTTGGTAATAGGCAAACAAAAAGGTGTTTTAATGTCTCATTTTTCACTTAGCATTTTTGAGAGGACATTTGGAGAGTGATAGAAACATAGAAGAGGGTTTTATTGCTACTTTGGCAAAGTTGACAATGGATTGTGAAGATTTGTGAGAAAGTGAATTAGCAGAAGAGCATTCAAACCAAAAACCCTAGCTTTTAAGAAGTCTAAAGGTATTTCTCTGTGAATCTGAGTCTGTGTTTGAATTTTCACAATGGATACACCACATTATTGATATTATCGAAATACCTCAACCAGAATTTAAAAGACATCCTCATAAGTCCACGAAGATTGATCCAACTAGAGCCCTATCTAGCATACCCTATGAAGTTTTGCATGTTGAAGATATTAGATCATACATCCATTGTAAACTTGAGGATTTGGGAAAATTTTCCATCTTTGATAAATACTTATTACTGTGTGATAAATAAGGAGTGATGAAGGATGAATTCAAAAGGGTATCCGATAAGGGTTTTCACCATGCTGTAAACTTTCTAGATGATTTTGAAGAAGAGCATGTGAGATATGTTCTGAGTAGGATCCACGATTAGTTTATGTAGTTGGATAGACCACACAAGATCACAAAAGAGGCTATCCATGCTCTCATCGGATTATGTACCACTGGTGAAGTTCCTGTTTTGAGATCAATCTTAAAGGATAAGGTTATCTGACTATCAAAGTTGAAGTGGGATGGTCATGCCATGATGGTGAATGATATACATGATATAGAAGTGAATTTTGCATCCATGGTCATCGGCTACAGAGTATACCATTTGAGCCAGATAAATAGAATTCTTAGAGCTGCTATCCACACAACTTACTGGATATTGAAATAAAATGTTGATTATGACCTAGAAGAGGCCTTGAGAGCACAACTGATGTTGAACCTTGAATCAATAAAGAAGGACAAGCGATAGAAGTTCAAATTTGGTTAGTTGATTATTGGATTGTTTTTCTATTTCCAAAATGACTTTCCTAGTATAGGTGATATCCAATGGTTTGTGGATACACTGACAACCTTGAAAATCAAGAACAACATTAAGATGCTTGGCAATGAGTTCACAAGGACTATTTGGGGATACTTCAAGGATTTCTAGAAGAAATTGCATGCTAGAGAGAGGATACCAAAGCATGTAGTAAAAAACATATGAAGACTCCATTTGTTTTATGGTTGATACTGACACTTGCTAGATGGATGTTGCAAATCCAAGGACTTCATGGGTCATGCCTATGGGGTATGAGGTAGAAGAAGACATCTTGACTATTTATGCTAATCACCTCCTATCTAAACTGATAGATCCAAATCTATCTAGGTTTGGCACATTTAAAGAGATATCACTACAAGTACATGCTGAATTGGCCAAACCAGTAGTGGCAAAAAAGATCGGGAAAGAGGTTGAGGAATTTGTTGTTGCACAAGGTTTCACAAAGGAGATGATTGATGAAGCAAGAACCTGATTTGAAGAAAGGAAAGTGTGTACCTCTAGTGTCTCCACCGATAGACAAACTAGGAGTGCTAATGTCAAGAAGGAGAAGTCCCCTCCTCCTCCAAAGATAAAAATCAGGAGTAAAGCAAAACAAGTTGAGCCTCAAGCACCTAAAGTCACAAAAGCTACAGGAAAAAGAAAGAAAGAACAAGTACAAAGAGTTTTAAGGCTATAGAAAAGGAAGATGCAGAGGAAACAGAATCAGAAGGTGGTAAGAAAGAATTGAGAGCAAGTGGCAAGAAGTCTGAAGTGGTTGGTTCACCCACTATCAAATCTGTTAAGCCTCAAATAACTAAATCTACTTCTCTTGAGAGCTTGTTGAGTAATATGAGGAAGTATGGTATATTGGTTGATGTACATAAATACTATAAAAATTTTGGTGAGGAAGAGCAGAAACAAATTGAGGGTTCAGTTGTTTGGTTTATGAATCAATATAGCAAAGAATTGATTGAATTAAAAGGACATATACTTGATTCTCTGTATAGAAAATTGGAAGCTAGATGGCAGACTAAAATTAGGCAAGATAAAGAAATAATAGTGTTTGTACTTATGTATTTACAACCGGAGACCCCCAAGGAGGAAGTGCAAGAAATTATTTTAAATTCAAAACCATTATTTCATACCAAAAAAAAGTTAACAAGATTTCTTGTTGGTAATGTTGGAATGTGAAGTTGAAATTGGACTCTTAGCTAGTAGTGGTTGAGTCATCATGGCTATCTTAGCTAGGAGTGGTTGCATCATCATGGAGTACCTAAATATAAATTTTTTGAGACTTACTATAAATTATAGAAAGTTTTGTTAATAAACTTTCTATAAATAGTAATTCTAACATCTGTTTTACATGTAGTTGTGCGAGTCATACTTACTATATTTAGTAAGTTGTCTTCAAGTAGACTCTACAACTCAGTTGTTTTAGGTTGCTCGAAGTAATGTTTTGATGTATAGTTTGGAGATTGTTGTAACTCTATAATTCCTGAGAATCAATACAAAAGATAAAATTTGCCCATGGAGTTTTATTGGTATAGTTTTACCAGGTTTTTCCACATAAATCTATGTGTTATGTGCTATTTTTCTTCTTTGAAAATTTTATGAACTTGTTATTTTTCTCACAATTGGTATTAGAGAAAAGGTTATTTGTGTAGAAGTTGTTTGTTTTTAGAAGTGAGCAATGGCTAGAAATAGTGTTACCAGATTTGAGGTACATAAGTTTGATCGTTCAAATTTTGTTCTATGGAAGCTTAAGATTCAAGCTTTGTTGTGAAGGATGGATGTGATAGAGCTCTTAAAGGAGTATCATCAAAACTTGCAAATATGAGCATGAGAGAGTCAAATACCATGGATAGCATGGCTAGAGCAACAATCTAGTTATCTCTAGCAGATTCACTTATGTTCAATGTTGTAGAGGATAAATTTGCTCATGACTTGTGGAATAAGCTTGCAAAGTTGTATGAGACGAAGTCATTAATAAACACAATTATTCTAAGGAGACAGTTGTATAATTTGAGGATTCATGACAATGCATCTTTCAAAAATCATATGAATGATTTCAACTCATTGACAAGCAAGATGGCTTTAGTGGGTGTGAAAATTGATGAAGAAGACAAGGCAACAATATTACTTTGCTCCTCGCCAGATAGTTGGGATCAGTTGGTTATGGCTCTTAGTAATTTTGCATCAAGTGGGAAGTTGGTCTTTGAGGATGCGGTGGCTACTTTAATCTCTGAAGATTCAAGGTGGAAGACATCTCAAGGATCTTCTTCTATTGAAGCCCTTGTTGCAAGACGCAAAACTCAAAAAAGAGCAAATACTAAGCATGGACAAACCAGGTCCAAACCAAAGGGGAAGAAAAGGGTGAAATGCAAGAACTATGGCAAGAATGGACCTATCAAGAAGGATTGCAGGTTGCCAAAAGAAACCAAGGAGAATCCTAGTACACCAGAATTTGACGCAAACATTGCTGAAGTTTAGACACCATTGGAAGATGGAGAGGTATTAACTGCTAATTTGAGAAGTTCTTTACTTCATGTTTGGATCCTTGATTCTAGTGCTTCCTTTCATATGACACCACACAGAGACTGGTTTACTTATCGGTCTTGTGATGGTGGTATGTTCTACATGGGAAATCACAACCCATGTGAAGTTGTTGGTGAAGGAGAGGTAATAATCAAGATGTTTGATGGAATAATAAGCACTATTCAACATGTTAGGCATGTACCTGGTTTAAAGAAAAAAATACTTTCAGTTGGAGTGTTTGATGAACAAGGTTATCGATTCAGTGGTGAAAATAGTTGTCTCAAGGTAACAAAGGGAGTTTTGGTTGTGATAAAGGGAGAGAAGGTTGGTAATCTCTATAGGTTAGTTGGACAAACTAACACTGGAGAGGCTGTTGTGGTATCTGATGCAGAGATGGACTTATTATCAACCTGGCATCAAAGGCTAGGTCATATGAGTGAACGAGGTCTCAAGGTACTACTAGATATAAATCTTCTCCCAGGTGTAAAATCTAAAGATTTAAGTTTTTGTGAACATTCTTTGTTTGGAAAAAAGAATAGACCAAGTTTTTCTAAAAGTACTACCATAAGCAAATATGTATTAAATCTATTTCATTTAGATACATGGGAAGCTTTTGTAATATCTATTGAAGGTTAAACATATTTTGTTTCATTTATAGATGATTATTCTCGTAAGGTGTGGATTTATATTCTCAAGAAGAAAGCTGAAGTGTTTTCTTGTTTTAAGAGGTTTAGAGCTCTGGTAGAGAATCAAAAAGGTAAGACAATAAAATGTCTTAGAACTAATAATGAGGGTGAGCTTTCTTCAACATAATTTAATCAGTTTTGCAATGAGAATGGAATTGTAAGGCAGTTGATGGTTTCTAGGACACCACAACAAAATGGTGTTATTGAATGCATGAACTGTACAATCATGGAGCGAGCCAGATGCATGTTGAGTACTACTAGTTTGGAGCAGAAATTTTGGGGTGAGGTTGTAAATACACCTTGTTTCCTAATCAATAGATCTCCCACTATTGCTCTTGATAATAGAATTCCAGAGGAAATATGGAAAGGTATTTACCAGTTGATTACTCTTTTCTCTATTTTTTTGGTTGTAATGCTTATGTACATATTCCTAAAGAGAATAGAAATAAGCCGGGCAAGAAGCCCACAAAATGTATTTTTCTTGGCTATGTAAAAGGTACAAAGGGGTATAGATTGTGGGATACTGTTTCCCACAAGATTATCGTTAGTCGAGATGTGTATTTTAATGAAAAATCAATGCAAAGATGTAAAGAACAACAAGGTATGGAATTTATTCCAATAGAGGTGGAAAAACATGATGATCATCTAAATGTGCTTGATGAAGAACAACTAGATGCAGAGAAACTAGATGAAGATGAATTAGAAGAACAACAACCAGTTGAGCCACAGGTTGAATCATCACATGTTAAGAAGATCCTGTATATTAATCAAACCACCTGTAAGGTATTCTCTTGTAATTATGCTTGTGCATTAGAAATTGATGTTGGTGAACCTAGTTCATATCAGAAGGCTTGTGAAGCTGAATGTGCAAGAAAATGGAATAGTTGTTATGGAAGAGGAGATGGAAGCTCTACATAAGAACAAAACATGGGAGCTTGTACCATTACCTAAGGGGAGAAAATCTATTGGGAACAAGTGGGTCTTCAAGTTGAAGAGGGATTTAAATGATAATTTGGAGACATATAAAGCTCGGTTGGTGGTGAAGGGGTATGCATGAAAATCTGGTATTGATTTTGATGAAATTTTTTCACCTATTGTACAATTAAGCACTGTTAGATGTTTTAGCTCTTGTTGCTAGTCTTGATTTGGAGTTAGAACAATTAGATGTAAAAATAGCCTTCTTGCATGGTGATCACTTAGAGGAGATTTATATATAGCAACCAAAAGGTTTTGAGGAAAGAGGCAAAGAGAATCTTGTTTGTAGGCTAATAAAATCATTGTATGGTTTGAAACAAGCACCAAGGTGTTGGTACAAGTAGTTTGATTCATTCATGTTGAGTTTGGGTTTTAGGAGATGTGAAGCTGATCATTGTGCCTATTTTCTAAGGTATGATGATGATAATTTTATTGTTATACTACTGTATGTTGATGATATGTTGGTAGCAGGTCCCAACATGTATAAACTCATCCATTTGAAAACTCATCTTGCTAAGGAGTTTGAGATGAAGGACTTAGGAAGTGCAAATCAGATTCTTGGAATGAGGATACATACAGACAGAAACACCAAGAAATTATGGTTGTCACATAAAACTTATGTGGAGAAGGTTCTGCAGTGCTTCAATATGAAGAAAGCACAACCAGTTACTACTCCATTTCCTATTCATATTAAATTGTCTTTTGAATAGTGCCCTAGCACAAAAGCAGATAAGACACATATGTCTCATGTATCGTACTCATCTATAGTAGGAAGTCTTATGTTCACCATGGTAGGCACCAAACCAGACATTGTACAAGTAGTGGGAGTTGTTAGTAGGTACATGGCAAATCTTGGCACTAATCATTGAACAACTGTGAAGGGGATTCTCATATATTTGAGAGACACATCAGATGCTACTATCTGTTATAGTGGGAGTAGCCTTCAAATTAATGGGTATGTGGATGCATATTTTGGTGGAGATAAAGATAAGAGAAAGTCTACAACAGATTATGTTTTCTCTTTAGCTAGAGGTGTTGTTAGATAGGTGTCGAAGTTACAGGCAACGGTGGAATTGTCTACTACTGAGGTAGAATATATGGCAGGAACATAGGCTAGTAAGGAGGCAATTTGGCTTCATAGACTTTTGGGTGAAATGCAAGTGAAGCAAGATAACATGGTACTGCATTGTGATAGTCAAAGTCCTTTACACTTAGCACAAAACTAAACTTACCTTTCCAGAACAAAGCATATTGATATTCAATGTCACTTTGTTTGTGAAGTGTTGGAAGGAGGATAGATCTCTTTAGCCAAGATTCCCGCTAATGTAAACCCCGTAGATATTATGACAAAACCTATTAGTAGAGAGAAGTTCATTTGGTGCATAACTTCTCTTGGTTTGTGGATTATGTGATGATAGGCAACATTGGAAATCATCTTTCAGCAGAGGAATTATTCAGAGTTTGCAATTTGACTTCAAGTGGGAGAATGTTGGAATGTGAAGTCCAAATTGGACTCTTAGCTAGTAGTGGCTGAGTCATCATGGCTATCTTAGCTAGCAGTGGTTGCACCATCATGGAGTAAATTTTTTGAGACTTACCATAAAAAAAAAGTTTTGTTAGTAAACTTTATATAAATAGTAATTTTGACATGTGTTTTTAATGCAGTTGTGCGAGTCATACTTACTTTGTTTAGTAAGTTGTCTTCAAGTAGGACTCTACAACTTAGTTGTTTTGGGTTGCTCGAAGTCATGTTTTTGTGTGTGTGAAAAGTGAACCTGTATCTGCAAGCTGTAAGACACAAAACTTCAACAAACCATTATTTGCATGGGTTAGTTAATCAAAAGCGATAAAATGAAATCCATTGCAAGTCAGCTTATTGCCTTCTAGTAGATGTGAGTTTAGATTGCTCTCAGATTGCTAAGCTATCCAGTGACTAGACAACACCTAAATAAAGGATTTTTAAATAAATATGAGCATGAATATGAGCTAAATGGATGCAAGATTTAAGCTAGATATACAAGATTAATATAACATGATTTAAGCAATATATGAATATTTAAGCTAAATGATTTAATCAATATGAAATAACTAATATGCAATATCTCAATGCGAATTCTCAATGAACCTAGAGTAAAAACAACATAATAACAATATATTCTCCAGGATTTTTGAATGAGCGATGAGAGCTTGAATTTATAGAAAATTCAGAAAGAAACCAAAGGCTGAGATCAAATTATGCTAAGCGGTCAAGATTTTCCAAGAGGAACCACAATCCAGGTGAATTGATGTGATTGGATGGTTTTCTCAGTTTTAAAGGAAATTGAACTAAAATTAAGATAAAATCATGAAAAACTTATTTATTCTCTATTTCATTCAATTTTAATATTTAATTATTTTAATTGCTTTCTTTGAGATTATTTATCAATTTTTAATTTTTTTTTCAAGATTATCTCCTTTTTTTGATGATTTAATGGTAAATTGATTTATTTAATTAAATATGCTAGGATATTAAATAAAATAAATAGGATAATTGTTTAAAAATGATTTACTTGCAATTATTAATTAATTATATAAATATTTAATTAATATTTGGTTATTGATTTGCCATGTGACATTGGTGATTTTAGAAATTAATTGTGTGCTCAAGATTTATTTAATTGCCTTTGGTTAGGACCCTGGTGATGGAATAGAGATTAGGGGCTCATGGTTTAGATGACCATTTTTAGGGTATTACATTTGCCCCTCTTCGAATTAATGTGCGAGCAACGCTATGGTTCAAAGAAAATTTAATGTCTAGGAGATACCAATTTTGAACTTGATTGATCACGAACTAGATGAAGAGTAGGTATTTAGTTTGTTTTGAAGAGATAAAACTGAATAGAGTTTATTAAAGAAAAACTGATCTAGAACTTGATTGAACTAGGACTGATAAAGAGCTCAAAGATACTGAACTTGAACTTGATTGATCAAGAAGTGGATCTTACCGATCTAGAACTTGATTGAACTAGACACGGTGAGCAAAGAGAAAAACCAATCTTGAACTTGATTGATCAATACAGGATGAGCGAAGATAAACTGTTCAGCTTGATTCGATGCAATGAAACTGAACACGTGCTTAGATTGAGTGTGATGAAAGATACTCTTTAAACCCTTGATTGAGTTTAAACGAATAATCAGCTTGATGAAAAGTGGTGAAACTGATTAATGTTAAGAGACTAATTCAGACAAAGACAATATCAACTTGATTTGAAGCAATGAAACTGATATGCCCCTAGTGATTGATTTGATGAAGTTTAGCTACTTGTAACGAAGACTTTGAAAGAAATTCTCAACTTTGAGGTCATGAGTATGCCCCCTTGGAAGCGAAATCGAAAGATAGTGAGGGTTGCGCACTGATTTTAAGCATTTTGAGCAATTATAGGTTATTTGAGCACAAAGATTACTGTTGAAGATTAAAATCAGAGTTAATGTGAGACTTAAATTGATATTTAGTGTTGATTAACAAGAAATTGAGCACAAATTGAAGAAGAGAATGAGCAGTTGATGAAAGTGCTAAGTGGTCAACGTCGGGAAATTTTGATTAGAGAATTGATGTTAGATTTTGATTTCGATCCCGAAAATGGACTCAGGATAGTCTATTTACAAGCTCTTGATTTGATTTCATCGTACTTATGTTGATTGATTATGAGATGTTGTTCTATATTCTTTATTCTATATGTATGCATATCTTTTTCAGTATAGATGAATGAATGCAAATGGAATATGGATGTTTATTTTTGTGTTTATTTTTCATGCAAATAAATGATGATGTAAATGAATGAGAAGAATGAGTAACTAGTAGTGCAATTTTTTTCATTTTTTAATGCAATAAGATAAATGTAAATGAGTGATAATGAAAGTATGAATCTATATAAAATGCTTATGTATGCAGATAATCATCTCAATACACAAGTACTCAATTGGAGAAACGATGATGAAAATGAGCTGAGAAATGATGATGCTTCAAAATCTCATTCAAAAGATAACGAGATCATTGTAATCATGCCAAAATCACTCGAAATTCATGAGATGCAGAATGAAATGCAAAATGAGATGCAAAATGAGATGCAACCTAAACCTAGTCACTGGATTTGAAATGCTTAAGTTTCATCACTAAGCATTAACAAACATAGCAGGTAGATTAGAGTTCCTTTCTTTTCATGCGCAATATTAATTATCTTGTCCATATTGACCCTTTTTTCGTTCATACCCTTGGACAGATTTCACAAGGACCTGGATTGCATGATAAAGAAATTCCCTCAAAACAGATAAAGAAATGATGGGAACCTCCCTGTAGCATACAAATAAGTGGAGTCGAGGTATGTGTGGTGATTTCACCCTAATGTGAAGCCTCTTATCATAGACACCCAGCTAATTAGATGTTTCTAGATCATCAGGATCATTCCTACAAGAAGAAAACAAAGAAAAAATTATGCTCCCAATCCTTGCTCCTCGTAGTCAAGATAGACTTCCTCGAGTTACTTAGAGGGATAATAATTGAAAACCAATGTAAAAGACAACAAACAAAGAAAATTTCATGCATAGCTCAAACTTTTTAGTGATTGTTTTCAGTAATCTTGTTTTTCTTGTTTACTTAGTGATAAAACTCTTCAGTAGCTAGGAGATAGGTGATTGAATCAGAGTGGATGACTGGGTACCACTGGAAAAAATATGACTTGGTTGATACTTCTTAGGACATGTAAATTGATCAGTCGATTACCCTAAGACTAGGGCAGTGATCAGTTTCAAGCCATGAGGGTTCTAAAAGAACTAGGATGTCACGAAAGTGAATAAAAGATATGCACAAGTAAAAGCAAAGATGCAGGAAAGCGGGAATGAAAATGAGAAATACTAATGTTGCTTTGATAGATAGAGCACTTGAGTACAAGAGGCATCTGTTTACAAGGTTTTCATCTACTTGGCAAAGATCCCTTTTTTTTTTCAGGACTTTTTTTATTTTTAAGATTTCTTGAGGACTTTTTCTGCTTTTTAGGATTTTTTCAGCTATGCCCCTGTGTGGGAGAAAAAGTGACACTAAGAAAACATGCCCTAATCTCACTTTCAAGCACACATCTATGGAATACGAAAGAGCCTAGAGGTATCGCACAATTGGATACTTCTTCTTGTGGAAGAGAGAGCCACGGGCTACCTATTAGGATTTCTATTCCACAAATGTGTGCTTGAAAGTGAGATTAGGGCATGTTTGCTTAGTGTCACTTTTTCTCCCACACATTTTGGTGAACCCGACGTGAACTCCAATCTTCTCTAAATTCTGATTTATGTTTTCAAATTTGAGTGTTTATGCTATTTCAAATTCAAATTTGTATTTACAAGCTTTAATTTCTTGCAAGATTAAAAAAATTTAGATGAAATTTTTGCTAAAACCCTAATTTTTCAATTCAAAGTTGAACTTGTGGATAGCTTAATTGGATCAATAATTTCAAATCTGATTTAGGAACTCATTTGAATCATAAATTTCATTTTCTAAATCTACATTCTAAGTGCTTGCATTGGTTAAAATTGAACATTTCCTTCTATTTTGCATGTGTTATCATTTGAAAAAGGAAAATTGTTGTCATGATGCATTCATTTCATAGATGTGATAATGGGTTAGCTTCCCTTGTTTCAATTTTTCCTTCTCCTAAAGAACCTCCCCCCATCTATAACAACATTTTAGTTCCTAAAAGAGTTGCTACCGATCCCTTTGAGACTCTCCCATGCTCTAAGGATGAAGACTTTAAGAGTGATCTTGACAATTCTCCTAAAATGTGCCCTTCCTATTTAGCTATCCTAGAGGAAGAGAATAATATCATAAACACCTTTCTTAATGTTACTTTACCTTCCCTACATGATGCCTCTCTAACTGAAAAGGTATTGATGGACATTGACTTATTTTCTCCTAAAGTTGGTCCTTCCAATGGGGGCATGTTAGTGCAACAAGAGGTTATGAACACTTCTTTCAAAGATCTCCTTCCCAAGCATGAATCTTTGGAGAAATATGTTCATGTTCCTCCTAAAAAACACTTCCTTCATGAGGATCCTTTTGTGCAAGAAGATGACATGATCCCTACATTTCCTATTGATGGCATTTCCTTTTCTAACAAAATTCCCACTAGAGATGATGAATTAATGATAAATGCTTACCCTTCTCCTAAAGTTTGTCTTACCCATAAGCATCCCTTAGAGAAAGAAGATGAAATAATAAGCAATTTCCTTAATTCTCTCTCCCCTAAAGATCATATTGAATATATTTTGAGGAAAGAGGATGAGTTTAACACATCTATTGATGCTCTCCCTCCTAAGGATGAGGAATTAATAAACAATGTTATCTCCTCTCCCGAAATTGACAATACTTCAAACATTCCTTTCAACAACCTCACTATTTGGGATGAACCATTAGAAGAAGGTGTAGATTATTCTCTACCCCTAGCCAAAGGGGATGAAATCAAGATTGAAAATTCCCTTGATAGTTTCTCACCTTCCTTGAATCTCAATTATTCTCCCTCTCCTCAACTTGGTTCTACTCATAAGGAAACCCTAGTTCAAAGCAAGATGGTTAACATCTCTTTCAAAGATCTCTCTCTCAAAAGTGAGACTTTAGAGAGAAATGTTGATCCTTCTCCTAGAGAGTTTATTCCCCATGTATATCCTTTGATGATAGAGGATGATATGACCTTTCCTAGTATTACTCTCCCTACTAGAACATCAATGCCTATTCTTTGTCTCTCTCCTAAAATTGATTTAATCCATGATAAGATTTTAGTGCAAGAGAAGACTATCAATAATTCTTCCAACACTTTCGTTCATTCCTCTAAACCATCCTCAATCAATTTGATACATGTGAATGAGACACCTAACAAACCTCTCTTCACTGTCCAAGGTGCTTGTCCTTCTCAAAATTCTCAACCTTTAATTAAGCCTATCTTAGTGGTTCAAGGTGGTTATGCTAATGATTCCTTTTGCACTCCTAAGAAACCTATTATTACTGTGCAAGGAGGTTATTCTACTAAGAGCCCTTATGAGTATGCTAACCAACTGACTAGAGAGAGTTATCATGCGGTTGCTCATACCTATAACACAAGAAACAATAGGCAACCTAATCCTCCTCCAGTTATCCCAACTTCGCTTCCTCCTTCCCAACCAATTCTTCCACAAGCTCCTCGTATTTCACAAGTTCTTGGTAAGGAATATGATCTCATAGAATAACTTAAAGCTACCCTTGCTAAGATATCCCTTTGGGATTTGATCCAAACTTCTTCCGCTCATCATGGAATGTTACAAGATGCCTTGAAAGATTTGAATGTTCCTCCACCTAATACATCTAGTAATATAGTATCTTTGGTTAACTCTGTGATGAATCCTAAAGCTCAAATTGTGTTTACCCAAGATGAGTTGCCTACTAGTGAAATTCAACATCAATATGATCCCTTGATGATTGTGGTTATCATAAATGACATGGCTATAAGATGAACACTAGTAGATAATGGCTCTAGCCTTAATGTGTGTAGCATTAATCTATTGCATAAAATGAATGTGGATACATCTCTCATTGAGCCTAACTCTCATCCCATTCGAGGCTTTGACAATGTGGCTAAGACTTCATTAGGTATTATCACCTTACCCATCACAGTAGGACATGTTACTTTGCCTACTCCTATCCATGTTATGTCAGGAAATCTAACATACAACCTGTTATTAGGGAGACCTTGGATTCACGATTTGCAAGTTGTCCCCTCTACATTGCATAGACAAGTTAAATTCATTTATAACAATAAGACATATACCTTGATAGGTGATACTAATCTTCAGGCTTGTTTGCAAACATCTACTTCCAAAGGGAGTTCTTCTAAATCTTCCTCTTCTAATGATGACTCTTTAAACAAGATACCTATGGATGAATCATCACCCTCTAATAATCAAAATTCTTTGGATGAGTCTGAAGCTCCTAAAGAAGATCCTTCTCGACTTGAGTCTACACATGAAAAGGCTTTTGATCCTGAGAAGGTTCTCGCAGAAGACGATTGGGGATCCCTTGATTTTAATCCCACCTTTGTAGGTGAGTATAGGGTTCCTCCTAGAGAGCTTAAAGTTAAAGAGAAGGAAGAAACTAGAGATCAATCAGTCTTACCTGAACCTATGAGCAATAATTTTGTGGCCGCTTCTCAAACTTCTTCTCCTCACACTTCTAATTCTGAAGAGTTTTATTCTTTGTCTTATGAAAAACCACCTTCTCTTCCTGAAATGGCTGATCGTTATGGTCGTGGTTTTCGCATTTTTGCTAAGCATGGGTATCATGGAAATGGTTGTGGCACTCATGAACAAGGGATGAAGGTTCCTCTAGAGACTAATTTTCACAATTATGCCTTTGGACTCGGCTATAATCCTTGCAAACGTACCAAAGCATCTAAAAGACCATCTCTCAATGTGAATGCTATATTTAGTAGTGATGATGATCTCACTTCAACTAAATCATCTTCTACTTCTATCAACTCTCATTCCTCTCATAAGGAAATCTTGGTGATGAACAAATCCCTTTATGACTCCCCTCAAATTTCTAAATCCACTTATGAATATTTATCTCCTATTCATCATAAAGTCCTTTCCTCCAGGGATAAGGCTCTAATAAATTACACTCAGCCCTCTTCTAAGATTTATTGTGACTTTTCTTCTTCAATTTTTATCATTTTACACATGTTTTTGATCTCACTTATAGTTGAGCATTTAGCATGTCATATTCAAATACCTCATTCAATCCATCATGTCTTTAAATAACATTAATGGCTATTATGTTGCTCATCATTATGTGACATTGGTAGCTCATTTACTGGGGGCTCATTGTCATTCATGATGGTACAATTTCAAGTGCAATCATATTTTTGAAGCAACATAATAGCCTAATTTTCTATGTTATCTCTTGTTCCTATGGGGACAAGAGTGATTTCATACATCTCTTCTTTTGCTTATGTCCAAATCTCTCCCTAGAAGATTGTGTAAGTCCTTCTCATTGAGGCAATGATCTTTCCTTATTTTATCTAAGGATCCACTTTTTCCTATTTCGTGGATGGTGTGAAATTTATTACTTGATGTTATTCCTTGTATGCATTTGTTGTTGTTTGTTCAAGGATTCTCTCTTACAAGAGGTGTAAGTCCTTGACTACAACCTCTTTTACACTTGGTAAAATACATCCATAATGAATTCACTCTCCCGATTGGGTTAAAAGGAGCATCATCCTTCATTAAGAATCACTTTCACCTCGCAAAAGAAGGAAGTATTGCATTCTTATTCTCTTCTTTGTCTTATTCTAGAAGATGTTATATTTGTCTAAGACAATTCCTCTCGGGGATAGGTGGCTTTTGTTGAAGTCTTCAAAGATCTGCTCTTTCGCTGCATATGAAGTTCCTCGAAAGCCAAAATTCCGATCCCTTCAAATGAGGAAAGAGAGCTTTTATGTATGAAACCCTAGATCGTAAATTCGTATTTTGGCCAACCTAGAGATTGAATATCCTACCAATTTCTTGGGGTTGAGCTTTATTTTATGATTGGATCATGCTCCTAAAATTTCGGGAAAAATGTCCCGGACCATGTGCACCGGGCGCCACGGTCCCGACAACTTTTCACCAAATTTTCAGGGTCGTCGGATATGATGATTTTAGAGAGAATCTCGAAGTTACAGCTGATTTCGAGATGTTTTGACCCCCGAAACCAAGCCCCCAAGTTCGAAATAGGGCCTATTTAGGGTTTTTGATTAAATGATGCATTGGAAGAATAAAATGAAAGGGGCACACTTTAATGAAAGGGCCCAACTTTATGATATGGGAGATGATAAAATAGGACCTTAGACCTAATTAATTTAATTAATTAAGTGCTAAAGGGGAAATGCAATGCAAAATGCAAAATGCGCCAAGGCGGGTGCTAAACTAGGTGTGAAATTGTACCACCCTAGCAAGTGCGTACAATTTACGATGCTACAACCCCCAGTATGCAAACCTATATGACATGATGATATGTAGAATGCATGTGGAGACAATGAATTTTTTGATATGATCAATATTAATGCAATATGCATGATGAAGATTCATTTCCTATTTGAACAAGGACGACCATGTTTGTTTAGCACTTTGTAATACATCAATTGAATTGGAGGTACAAAACATTTCATAGATAGATGGTCAATCGATCCTTAAGGTCCCTTGGAACATCCAAATTAACACACTTAGTGACTAGGATTTACAAATGGAGACGCAAAAAGCTTCCTCATTGATTTTTGAAACTTTGATCTTCTTTCGCCCATGTGAGTGCAAATAAGTTAATTCATGCTCTTGTGTTCACTAAAGATCCTTAGCATCCTATATGACTAGCTACATGGATTATTCTAACTTCAAAAGCATCCCAAATAGAGCCTCACTACTAGCGGTGTAGGAGCACCCTTCTAAGGGCTCCCACCATTTGTTTTTGTTGTGATTTTTCTTCTTCATGAAGCCATGTAGTGTAATAAGAGCCAAGAGCTCATTGGTTTTGTTTAGGTCCTAGGTTCATAAGTCTAGGTTGAGTTTTCTCTTGGAGTGGAGGATATGTGAGTCTAAAGATGAGTTTGGGGTCCTTTTGGCATGGTTGTGTCCATAGGATAGCCTAAAGAAGGCCTAAAATCCAAGAAAAGCAACATTGCAAGAGTTGCTCAAAAGTTGCAAAAAGTTGCATGACAACTTTTCAAAGTTGTCATGCAAATTTTCCACCAAATTGGTCATAACCTTATCTTGGCATTGGGAACCCTAACCCTAGCACAAAAACTAAGGCAAATAAATTATAAATTGGTGCAAACCCAAAAATGATGGGTTGGATGTCAGATTGTACGGCCAAAGGAAAAAGACCTTGACTATGACTGTGGTTTTGTTGCCAGTCAACACAAATGGAGCAATAAAAGATTGATAATGGATTGTTCTACAAAAAAAATTGTGTTGAGAGTCATGTACACTATTTATACTTTCATTTTGAGCATTTAGATTAGGTTTATTGTTCAGGTTTTGTGTGCTTTGTAAATATTTTTTGAATTACTCTTTCACTGTCCAGTTTTGGACTGTTTTGTGAAAATGGGCTGATAACCCCTATTCCCATTGTGGAAACACCATGAAACCATGGGGTATAGGAGTAGAGGCCCTGTAAAATGTCTCAGAGGAAGAAGGGCCCTATAAAATATAGGCAACCCTTTCAAAAACCCACTCCTATGCAAGACTGGTCTGTGCCTGGCTAGGAAGGGTCAAGGTGGCAGAGGTCTGTGAGAGAAAGGAAGGACAAGGGAGGAGGTACCATTTGGAGGAGTTGAAGAGGGGTGTGTGGAGCATCATTTGTGAGAAGGAGGATCCTCCACCAATCTAGACAAGGTGGTGAAGACAGCAAACCATCTCTATGTCCCAGGCAGGCCTGAAAACCCTCAAAAACCCTAAAAAAACCCTTAAATTCACCTAGGGCAGTGTACAGACACTTGAGGTCCCAAAACTAGGAAAATCCTTGAGCCTTTAATAAAGGAATAGCAGTCCCTTTGGGAAGTTTTGCAAGTTTTGGCATTGTTTGCAAGAGGAAGCCCAAAAAGTCCGTAATGGAGGCCTAATAGGGGCTCATTCCTTGTAGCCCTATTTTGTAGGAAAAAAGAAAAATAGTAAGATCGGTAACAAGTAGGATAGTCTAAACCTCTTGGAGGCACATGAGTGGTTGTAGGAACATGTCAAAGACCTATCCTATCCTTGCTAGGACCTGAGAAGGTGTAGGAAGAGTTAAACCCTTATTAGCCTATGTAAGGGTTTTTGAAGCTTGTGAGTGGGTGAGAGCTTAGGAAAAGAATCACATATTGTTGGTGGGTGGATTGGGAAAGGTTAGGGGATCCCACAAGAAAGGGAAGTCCTAGAGACCCTAGGGTGTGGTTGGAACTCCTGGTGATCCAAGGAGAGGATCAAAGAGCATAGACTAGGTTAGTCTATCCCAAGCCCATTCCCATCATATTGGTATCAGAGCAAGTTAAAGATTTGGTGGACCGTGCATGTCTCTATATTTTGGTGAATCAGTAGGGGAGAACATAATGATCACTAATGCAGAGCTGGCTAGGAAGGTAGAAGAACAAAAGCAGAAAAATAGACTCCTTGATGATGCTGAGTGAGATAAGGGACAACCTACAAGAAGTGGTTGATCAGAGAGCACAAGGACTCTGGGGTGAGCGCACCAATGATGGAGGTAAGAAAGCTATTGATATAGATGACATCATACCTAAAATAGACCCCTTAATCAATGAAGAACCTTTTGTAAAGGCCATTAAGGCTTTGAATACAAAATCTTTTGAAGGATTGAAGCTTTTTAGTGGAAGGATGGATGTTGACACCGTCATGGAATGGATTGAGGGTATGGAGAGCCATTTTTAGTGTGAAGGTGTGACAAAATCCCAAAAGGTTAAGGTTGCCAAATCAAGACTAAGGGGAGCAGCTTGAACATGGTGGAAGTATTTGCAAGAGGAGAGAATTAGCATGGGGAAGCTACCTATTGGAAACTGGAAAGCCATGGTGAGTAAGATCAAGGAGAACTACTTGCCAGAGGATTATGAAGTCCATCTTCATAAGAAGAGATAGGTATTGAAGCATAAAGATATTGATATGGCCTCTTACATAGAGGAGTTTCACAAGCCTTGTCTTAGATCCAAAGTCCAAGAAGAGGAACTTATCAAGGTGGCTAGGTATCTAAGTGGCCTAAAGTGGAACATCCAAGAGGAGATAAGCCTATGGACTCCTACCACTATCCAAAAATGTCATCAACTTGTTGCTAAGGTGGAATAGAGGAACAAAAGGAAGGGAGACTCCAACAACAGGGGTAGAGGTAGAGGTAGAGATCAAATGAGTCACCGAGGTGGTTACCAAAGCAAGGCAAATGAGCAAAGGAATCAAGGAGAGTCCAAGTTGACTGAACATAATAGTGAAACCACTCTCAAAGGAGGCCATTCTAGAGGAAGAGGTGCACAAGGGGGTCCAAATAGGGGCAGAGGTCCCAGTAGGGGTAATTCCTACTTTGCAACCATGAAATGCTACAATTGTGGTCAATGGGGACACCCGGCCTATAGATTCCTTGACAAGCCTACTTCATCAAACAGTGGAAAGAGGGTTGCTTATGCCCATGAAGACACATCAAGCAACAAAACACCTAAGGCGGACCATATTGAATCAGAAATTGGAGAAAATCTAATGTTCAATAGGGTCTTGATAAGACAACCAGTTAAGGATGAACCTAAGCATAGGAGAGCATTGTTTAGGGTGAGATGAAAAATCCTTTGTAAGGTTTGCAAGGTGATAGTTGATTCAAGGTCAACTGATAACATCTTATCAAATGAGGCAACCAAGAAGTTGAAACTCACAAAGATACCCCACACTAGTCCTTACAAGGAGAGTGTGCTTGAAAATGAACAAACTTGGGTAGAGTTTTCTATTGGAGGGTACAAGGACAAGATCCTTTGTGATGTGTTACCCATGGATGCTTGTCATCTATTGCTAGGTAGACCCTAGAAATTTGATAGGAAGGTGATCTATGATGGAGAGAAGAACTCCATTTCCTCCAAGAAGGATAGTAGAACCTTTAAGATTTAGTCTCTGACAGAGAATGATGAGGGAATCTCAAGAACACCTATTGTCTTACTTAACACTAGTAAAGAGTTTTTACACCTACTGCATCAAGAGGAGGTAGTGGGATGTGCCATATTTGTAAAACCAAATGAGGAGTAAGGTAAGTTGTAGACAGAGGTACCTAAGGAGGTAAAGCAAATGTTGCAAGAATATAAAGACATAGTGAGTGATGGAGCACCTAAAACACTTCCACCAAGAAGGTCTATAAGCCATCAAATTGACTTTGTACCCGGTGCATCCCTGCCCAATAAAGAAGTATATAAGATCACACCCTATCAAAACAAGGAGGTGGCAAGGCAAGCATAGGAGTTGTTGGATCAAGGACTAATCAAGAAGAGCATCAGCGCATGTGCAGTCCTGTTAGTGCTAGAATCAAAGAAGGGAGGCAAGTTGAGACTTTGCACTAATTCAAGGGCAATAAATAGGATCACCATAAGGTATAGATTTCCTATTCCTAGAATAGAGGATTGATGGACTATTTAGGAGGTGCCATGTATTTTACTAAGTTGGACCTTAAAAGTGGTTATCATCAAATTAGGATTAAGGAGGGTGATGAGTGGAAGACCACTTTTAAGACAATAGAAGGGTTGTATGAATGGCTTGTGATGCCATTTGGACTTATCAATACCCCAGGAACCTTCATGAGGTTGATGAATGAGGTGTTGAAGGACTTCACAGACATATTTTTTGTGGTGTACTTAGATGACATACTAATCTATAGCAGAACCAAAGAGGAGCACCTTGAACATTTGAGGTTAGTCCTAGAGAGGTTGTATGAAGAGAAGTTGGCAATCAGCTTAGAGAAGTGTGACTTATTGAAGCAAGAGTTAGTCTACTTGGGGTTTGTGGTGTCTAAGGGAACCTTGAATATGGATCCATGCAAAGTGGAGGCAATCTTGAATTGGCCTACCCCTAAAACAAGGACTGGAGTTAGGAGTTTCCATGGTTTAGCCCAATTCTATAGAAAGTTTGTGAGGAACTTCAGTGGCATATGTGCACCAGTACTTGACACTATAAAAGGAGGCCTTAAAACTAAGTTCAAATGGACTAAACAAGATGATGAAGCATTCCAATTATTGAAGCAAGAAGTAGCCACAAAACCCATCCTACTCTTACCTACTTTTGACAAGCTATTCACATTGGAGTGTGATGCAAGTGGAATTGCAATAGGGGGTGTATTGAGTCAAGAAGGAAGGCCCATTTCATTTTTTAGTGAGAATATTAATGAGGCAAAGAAGAGGTATTCAACATATGATCTAGAGTTGTATGCACTAGTTTAGTCTCTGAAGAAGTGGAGACATTACCTACTCCCAAAAGAATTTGTGGTGTTCACAGATAACCAGGCTTTGAGTTACATTAACACTCAAGAGAAGCTTAGCAACAGACATTTGAAGTGGATGGAGTACCTCCAATCCTTTACCTTTACCATCAAGCATAAAAAGGGGCAACTTAACAAGGTTGTAGATGCTTTAAGCTGGAAGTTATTGACTATCCAAGAATTACAACTGCAGAGCATAGGGATAGAAGGTTTCAAGGATCTCTATGAAGAATATGAAGACTTCTCATCAGCCTACAAGATCTGCAAGGAGTTTGAGAATCATTTTCATGGTGAGTATGAAGATTACACTCTTCAAAATGGTCTCTTGTTCAAAGGCAATCAGTTATGTGTTCCTAGGGGATACATAAGAGAAAATCTCATACAAGAGAAACACAATGGAAGCCTAAGTGGACACTTTGGATCTAGTATAGAGATACTACTATTGGCCTGCCAAGGGCTGTGAGAAGATATGTGGAGCAATGTGGTGTGTGCCAAAGGGAAAAAGGTGGATCAAGCAATGCAAGCCTCTATCAGCCATTACCGATCCCAAATAGGCCTTGGGAGTGTGTGAGCATGGACTTTGTGGTAGGACTCCCCAAGACAAAGATAGGTATGGATAGCATCTATGTGGTGGTAGACAAGTTTTCTAAGATGAGCCACTTCATTCCATGTACAACTACTAATCATGATAGTTATATTGCACATCTCTTCAAAGAGATTGTAAGGATTCATGGACTCCCATTAAGTATTTTTCAAATAGGGATAGCAAGTGGGGAGGTCAACTTGTGTCTGAAGCTACTTGGGTTGAAGAGGGCAGGTTCATGAAACTTGGTATTGATCCGACTCTCATCTCTCCCCTAGTTCCTTAATTTTGTGCAGAGGGGGAGTATGGTGTAGGAGCACCCTTCTAAGGGCTCCCACCATTTCTTTTGTTGTGATTTTTCTTCTTCATGAAGCCATGTAGTGTAATAAGAGCCAAGAGCTCATTGGTTTTGTTTAGGTCCTAGTTTAAGTCCTAGGTTCACAAGTCTAGGTTGAGTTTTCTCTTGGAGTGGAAGGTATGTGAGACTATTGATGAGTTTGGGGTCCTTTTGGCATGGTTGTGTCCATAGGATAGCCTAAAGAAGGCCTAAAAGCCAAGCAAAGCAACATTGCAAGAGTTGCTCAAAACTTGCAAAAAGTTGCATGACAACTTTGAAAAGTTGTCATGCAACTTTTCCACCAAATTGGTCATAACCTTAGCTTGGCATTGGGAACCCTAACCCTGGCACACAAACTGAGGTAAAGACATTATAAATTGGTGCAAACCCTAAAATAAGCATTTGGATGTCAGATTGTATGGCCAAAGGAAAAAGACCTTGACGGTGATTGTGGTTTTGTTGCCAGTCGGCACAAATGGAGCAATAAAAGATTGATAATAGATTTTTCTGCAAACTAAACTATTTTGAGAGTCTTGTATAGTGTTTATACTTCCATTTTGAGCATTTAGATTAGGTTTATTCTATAGGTTTTGTGTGCTTTGTAAATATTTTGTGAATTACTCTTTCACTGTCCAGTTTTGGACTATTTTGTGAAAATGGGCTGATAACTCCTATCTCCATTGTGGAAACACCATGAAAACAAGGGGTATAGGAGTACAGACCCTATATAGTGTCTCAAAGGAAGCAGGGCCCTAGAAAATGTAGGCAACCCTTTCAAAAACCCACTCCTACGTGAAACTGGTCTATGCCCGGCTAGGAAGGGTCAAGGTTGCAGAGGTCCGTGAGAGCAAGGAAGGACAAGGAAGGAGGCACCTTTTGGAGGAGTTGAAGAGGGGTGTGTGGAGCATCATTGGTGAGAAGGAGGAGCTTCCACCAATCTAGACAAGGTGGTGAAGATAGCAAAGCATCTATGTGTCCCAGGGAGGCCTGAAAACCCTTAAAAACCCTCGAAAAACCATTAAATTAACCTAGGGCAGTGTACAGACACTTGGGGTACCAAAACTAGGAAAATCCTTGAGCCTTTGATAAATGAATAGTAGTCCCTTTGGGAATTTTTACAAGTTTTGGCATTGTTTGCAAGCAGAAGCCCGAAAAGTCTGGAATGGAGGCCTAATAGGGGCTAATTTCTTGTAGCCCTATTTTGTAGGAAAAAAGCAAAATAGTGAGATCGGTAACAAGTAGGAAAGTCAAAACCTCTTGGGGGCACATGAGTGGTTGCAAGAACATGTCAAAGACCTATCCTATCCTTGGTAGGACCTGAGAAGGTGTAGGAAGAGTTAAACCCTTATTAGCCTATGTAAGGGTTTTTGAAGCTTGTGAGTAGGTGAGAGCTTAGGAGAATAATCACATGTTGTTGGTGGGTGGATTGGGCAAGGTCAGGGGATCCCACAAGCAAGGGAAGTCCTAGAGACCCTAGGGTGTGGTTGGAACACCTAGTGATCCAAGGAGAGGATCAAAGAGCATAGACTAGGCTAGTCTATCCCAAGCCCATTCCCGTCATATTGGTATCAGAGCATGTTAAAGATTTGGTGGACCATGCATGTCTCTATATTTTGGTGAATCAGTATGGGAGAACATAATAGTCACTAATGTAGAGCTGGCTAGGGAGGTAGAAGAACAAAAGTAGAAAAATAAACTCCTTGAAGATGCTAAGTGACATAAGGGACAAGCTACAAGAAGTGGTTGATCAGAGGGCACAAGGACTCTGGGGTGAGGGAACCAATGATGGAGGTAAGAAAGCTACTGATATAGATGACATCATACCTGAACTAGACCCCTTAATCAATGAAGAACCTTTTGTAAAGGCCATTAAGGCTTTGAATACAAATTTTTTTGAAGGATTGCCACTTTTCAGTGGAAGGATGGATATTGACACCATCATGGAATGGATTGAGGGTATGGAGAACCTTTTTTAGTGTGAAGGTGTGATAGAAGCCCAAAAGGTTAAGGTTGCCAAATGAAGACTAAGGGGAGTAGCCTTGACATGGTGGAAGTATTTGCAAGAGGAGAGAATTAGCATAGGGAAGCTACCTATTGCAAAATAGAAGGCCATGGTGAGTAAGATCAAGGAGAACTACTTGCCAGAGGATTATGAAGTCCAACTTCATAAGAAGAGACAAGGATTGAAGCAAAAAGATCTTGATGTGGCCTCTTACATAGAGGAGTCTTAGAAGCTTTGACTTAGATCCAAAGTCCAAGAAGAGGAACCTATCAAGGTGGCTAGGTATCTAAGTGGCCTAAAGTGGAACATCCAAGAGGAGATAAGCCTATGGACTCCTACCACTGTCCAAAAATGTCATCAGCTTGCTGCTAAGGTGGAAGAGAGGAACAAAAGGAAGGGAGACTCCAACAAAAGGGGTAGAGGTAGCAGTAGAGATCAAGTGAGTCACCGAGGTGGTTACCAAAGCAAGGTAAATGAACAAAGGAACCAAGGAGAGTCCAAGTTGACTGAGCATAATAGTGAAACCACTCTTAGATGAGGCCATTCTAGAGGAAGAGGTGTAGAAGGGGGTCCAAATAGGGGCAAAGGTACCAGCAAGGGTAATTCCTACTTTGCAACCATGAAATGCTACAATTGTGGTCAATTGGGACACCTGGCCTATAGATGCCCTAAAAAGCCTACCTCATCAAACAGTGGAAAGAGGGTTGCTTATGCCCATGAAGACACATCAAGCAACAAAACACCTGAGGTGGACCATATTGAATCAGAAATTGGAGAAAATCTGATGTTCAATAGGGTCTTGATAAGACAACCAGTTAAGGATGAACCTAAGCATAAGAGAGCATTGTTTAGGGTGAGATGCAAAATCCTTGGTAAGGTTTGAAAGGTGATAGTTGATTCAAGGTCAACTGATAACATCTTATCAGATGAGGCAGCCAAGAAGTTTTAACTCACAAAGATACCCCACACTAGTCCTTACAAGGTGACTTCGTTGAATCAAGAGCAGAGTGTGCTTGAAAATGAACATACTTGGGTAGAGTTTTCTATTGGAGGGTACAAGGACAAGATCCTTTGTGATGTGTTACCCATGGATGCTTGTCATCTGCTGCTAGGTAGACCATAGAAATTTGATAAGAAGGTGACATATGATGGAGAGGAGAACTCCATTTCCATTAAGAAGGACAGTAGAACCTTTAAGATTCAGTCTCTGACAGAGAATGATGAGGGAACCTCAAGAACACCTATTGTCTTACTTAACACTGGTAAAGAGTTTTTACACCTACTGCATGAAGAGGAGGCAGTGGGATGTGCCATATTTGTGAAACCAAACAAGGAGAAAGGTAAGTTGCAGACAGAGGTACCTAAGGAGGTAAAGCAAATGTTGCAAGAATATAAAGACATAGTGAGTGATGGAGCACCTGCAACACTTCCACCAAGAAGGTCTATAAGCCATCAAATAGAATTTGTACCTGGTGTGTCCCTGCCCAATAAAGAAGCATATAAGCTCACACTTGATCAAAACAAGGAGGTGGCAAGGAAAGTGCAGGAGTTGTTGGATCAAGGACTGATCAAGAAGAGCATAAGACTATGTGCAGTCCCGGTACTGCTAGCATCAAAGAAGGGAGGCAAGTGGAGACTTTGCACTAATTCAAGGGCAATAAATAGGATCACCATAAGGTATAGATTTCCTATTCCTAGAATAAAGGATTTGATGGACTATTTAGGAGGTGCCATGTATTTTACTAAGTTGGACCTCAAAAGTGGTTATCATCAAATTAGGATTAAGGAGGGTGATGAGTGGAAGACCACTTTTAAGACAACAAAAGGGTTGTATGAATGGCTTGTGATGCCATTTGGACTTATCAATGCCCCAAGAACCTTCATGAGGTTGATGAATGAGGTGTTGAAGGACTTCATAGGCAAATTTGTGGTGGTGTACTTAGATGACATACTCATCTATAGCAGAACAAAAGAGGAGCACCTTGAACATTTGAGGTTAGTCCTAGAGAGGTTGCATGAAGAGAAGTTGGCAATCAACTTAGAGAAGTGTGACTTATTGAAGCAAGAGTTAGTCTACTTGGGGTTTGTGGTGTCTAAGGGAACGTTGAAGATGGATCCAAGCAAAGTGGAGGCAATCTTGAATTGGCCTGCCCCTAAAACAGGGACTTAAGTTAGGAGTTTCCATGGTTCAGCCCAATTCTATAGAAAGTTTGTGAGGAACTTTAGTGGCATATGTGCACCAGTACTTGACACTATAAAAGGAAACCTTAAAACTAAGTTCAAATGGACTGAACAAGATGATGAAGCATTCCAATTATTGAAGCAAGAAGTAGCCACAAAACCCATCCTACTCTTACCTACTTTTGACAAGCTATTCACATTGGAGTGTGATGCAAGTGGAATTGCAATAAGGGGTGTATTGAGTCAAGAAGGAAGGCCCATGGAATTTTTCAATGAGAAGCTTAATGAGGCAAATAAGAGGTATTCAACATATGATCTAGAGTTGTATGCACTAGTTCAATTCTGTCAAGAAGTGGAGGCATTACCTACTCCCAAAAGAATTTGTGGTGTTCACAAATAACCATGCTTTGAGTTACATTAACACTCAAGAGAAGCTTAGCAATAGACATTTGAAGTGGATGGAGTACCTCCAATCCTTTACCTTTACCATCAAGCATAAAAAGGGGCAACTCAACAAGGTTGCAGATGCTTTAAGATGGAAGTTATTGATTATCCAAGAATTACAACTGCAGAGCATATTGATAGAAGGTTTCAAGGATCTCTATGAAGAAGATGAAGACTTCTCATTAGCCTACAAGGTCTGCAAGGAGTTTGAGAATCATTTTCATGGTGAGTATGCAGATTACACTCTTCAAAATGGTCTCTTGTTCAAAGGCAATCAGTTATGTGTGCCTAGAGGATCCATGAGAGAAAATATCATACAAGAGAAACAAAATGGAAGCCTAAGTGGACACTTTGGAATTAATAAAACTTTGGATCTAGTACAGAGATACTACTATTGGCCTAGGTTGCGAAGGGATGTGAGAAGATATGTGGAGAAATGTGGTGTGTGCCAAAGGGAAAAAGGAAGATCAAGCAATGTAGGCCTCTATCAGCCATTACCGATCCCAAATAGGCCTTGGGAGTGTGTGAGCATGGACTTTGTGGTAGGACTCCCCTAGACAAAGACAGGTATGTATAGCATCTATGTGGTGGTAGACAGGTTTTCTAAGATGAGCCCCTTCATTCCATGTAGAACTACTCATGATTATAGTTATATTGCACATCTCTTCTTTAAGGAGATTGTAAGGATTCATGGACTCCCATTAAGTATTATTTCAGATTGGGATAGCAAGTTCATGGGCCATTTTAGGCAAACCTTATGGAGAAGACTAGGAAGTAATCTATCATTCAGCTCAGCTTACCATCCACAAATTGATGGTCAAACTAAAGTCATTAACAAGGCATTAGGAAACTTGCTAAGGTTTCTAACCAAGGAGTATGGGCAGACTTGGTATCTAGTTATTCCACAAGCTGAGTATGCATACAATGATAGTGTAAATAGGACCACTGGAAGGAGTCCTTTTGAGGTTGTCTATGGCAAACATCCTAGAGGGGTGTGTGAACTAAGAGAACTTGGTTCAATGGAGATGAAGAGTGGGAAAGTAGAGGACTTCACTCAAACCATCACGAAAATCCAAGAATAGGTCAAGAGAGCCATCCTAGAGTCTACTCAAAAACTGAAAGCTAAAGTGGATGATAAAAGGAGGGAGGTTTAGTTCAAAGTGGGTGACTATGTGATGGTCCATTTAAGTAAAGCTAGAATGCAAAGCGGCAAGCCTACTAAGCTACAAATGAAAAGGGTAGGACCTTGTAAAATTCTATCCAAATATGGTGAGAACACCTACAAGGTGGATCTCCCTTCAGGTTTGGCTATATCACCAGTCATCAGTGTTACTAATTTGATATTATACAAAGGTGAAATAGAAGGGCAGACTGAGAATTAGGCCAAGGTGTTGCAGGACTTAGATGTAAATGCCTTGCCTCAAGTGAAGTAGTCCATAGTAGAGTAGATCTTGGAGTCAAGGGTGAAGAAGTCTACTAGACACCAGGTCTACATGGAACACTTGGTGAAGTGGGGAGGTCAACCTGTGTCTAAAGCTACTTGGGTTGAAGAGGGCAGGTTCAAGAAACTTTGTATTGATCTAGCTCTCATCTCTCCCCTAGTTCCTTAGTTTTGTGTGGAGGGGGAGTATGGTGTAGGAGCACCCTTCTAGGGGCTCCCACCATTTTTTTTTGTTGTGATTTTGCTTCTTCATGAAGCCATGTAGTGTAATAAGAGCCAAGAGCTCATTGGTTTTGTTTAGGTTCTAGTTTAGGTCCTGGGTTCACAAGTCTAGGTTGAGTTTTCTCTTGGAGAGGAGGTTATGTGAGCCTATTGATGAGTTTGGGGTCCTTTTGGTATGGTTGTGTCCATAGGATAGCCTAAAGAAGGCCTAAAAGCCAAGAAAAGTAACATTGCAAGAGTTGCTCAAAAGTTGCAAAAAGTTGCATGACAACTTTTCAAAGTTGTCATGCAACTTTTCCACCAAATTGGTCATAACCTTATCTTGGTGTTGGGAACCCTAACCCTAGCACACAAACCAAGGCAAAGAAATTATAAATTGGTGCAAACCCTAAAATGATGGGTTGGATGTTAGATTGTACGGCCAAAGGAAAAAGACCTTGACTGTGACTGTGGTTTTGTTGCTAGTCAACACAAATGGATCAATAAAAGATTGATAATGGATTGTTCTACAAAAAAAATTGTGATGAGAGTCATGTAAACTATTTATACTTTCATTTTGAGCATTTAGATTAGGTTTATTGTGTAGGTTTTGTGTGCTTTGTAAATATTTTGTGAATTACTCTTTCACTGTCCAGTTTTGGACTATTTTTTGAAAATGGGCTGATAACTCCCATCTCCATTGTGGAAATGCCATGAAGCCATGGGGTATAGGAGTAAAGACCCTGTACAGTGTCTTAGAGGAAGTAGGGCCTTGGAAAATGCAGGCAACCCTTTCAAAAACCCACTCCTACGCGAGATTGGTCTGTTCCTGGTTAGGAAGAGTCAATTTTGTAGAGGTCTGTGAGAGAAAGGAAGGACAAGGAAGGAGGCACCCTTTGGAGGAGTTGAAGAGGGGTGTGTGGAGCATCATTGGTGAGAAGGAGGAGCTTCCACCAATCTAGAAAAGGTGGTGAAGACAACAAACCATCTATGTGTCCCAGGCAGGCCTGAAAACCCTTAAAAACCCTCAAAAAACCCTTAAATTCACCTAGGGCAGTGTACAGACACTTGGGGTCAAAAAATCAAGGAAATCCTTTAGCCTTTGATAAATGAATAGTAGTCCCTTTGGGAATTTTTACAAGTTCTGGCATTGTTTGCAAGAGGAAGCCCTAAAAGTTCGGAATGGAGGCCTCATAGGGGCTAATTCCTTGTAGCCCTATTTTGTAGGAAAAAAGCAAAATAGTGAGATCGGTAACAAGTAGGAAAGTCAAAACCTCTTGGGGGCACATGAGTGGTTGCAAGAACATGTCAAAGACCCATTGTATCCTTTCTAGGACCTAAGAAGGTGTAGGAAGAGTTAAACCCTTATTAGCCTATGTAAGGGTTTTTGAAGCTTGTGAGTAGGTGAGAGCTTAGGAGAAGAATCACATGTTGTTGGTGGGTGGATTGGGCAAGGTTAGGGGATCCCACAAGAAAGGGAAGTCCTAGAGACCTTAGGGTGTGGTTGGAACACTTGGTGATCCAAGGAGAGGATCAAAGAGCATAGACTAGGCTAGTCTATCCCAAGCCCATTCGCATCAACCAACAAGTTTTTAGAGCTCCAACGAGGTTATAGACTATAATTTCTTGAATATTGCTCTGTTGTCAGTAGGTGTCCATATCCCTGATGGAGTTACTTGCATGTTCCCATAGTCAAGATTTTTGTCACTCTTGTATGCTTGATATTTCAATTATATATCATTGGTTTTTTTCCTTGAGATGAATATTTGGTATAACACTTTTCTTTTTTTATTTTATTGCCTTGACTTGTAAGTAATGAAACATGCTTAGGTGTGACAATTACAGTGGCGCTGAAGTAGAATGTTAGATTTTTCACTAGTCATATGATCAATTAGGTGTCTAGAATGAATTAGAGATTTTATTAATGTGTTTGAGATATAGAAATTGATAGATTTTTGGTTAGCAAGTCTCAAATAGTGAAATCACTACCCAACCATAAGTAAACCGTCGTCACAACATAATGTTGAAAAATGAATGACCTTATGACCTCAAGGACTTCATATCTAAATATTTAAGAAAGGAAATAACCCTTGTTTGTCTTGTATGCAAATAAATGATAAACTGGGACAATTGCCTTGTTTGATTGATGTTGCTATATGCAAATGCAAAAATTTAGTGAATGTGATGCATTTGAAAAAGAAGCTATATGCAATGCAGTGCTTTTAAGAAAATGATATGTAGTGCAAAAAGAAAAACCAAACCTAACCCAGCCCTTAGATATATATCATTTAAGGTGCATGTTGTTCATAGGGTCAGGGAGTTTTGTGTAGGTAGTTCATTGGTCTAGCATAAAGATGTCTTTCCAAGAAGGACTTAGCTAAGTGTACATGTCCAACATCTCCAATGTTGATTTCCTTAGTTTTTGGATTTGGTGATGAAACTAGGGTAAAGTCTTATGCAAAGGACCAGATAAGGGGTATGGAAGGATGAAAAAAAGGTGTTTGATAATGGAGCAGATATTAAAAGTTTGGTGCATGACTGAATGGAAATGTTTGCAAGATCACCATTGGCACACATCTTGAGGGATGGTGAATTGATGGAGGAAAAATGGATCTCTGATTTTGAGATTTGGATGGAGGAACAATCTAGGATTTTGGAACATAAAGATCCAAAATAGATGAAGGAGGTGATGGAGAAATAGATTTTGAAGGTTTGGATGGAGGAACAACAATCTTGGTTGTTGATTTGGATTTTTCTTTAGACTATTGTGCTTCAAGGAGAAGCTTAGGGATCCACATGGTTTTTGACTTTTCATGCTTTTACAGGTTCTTGGAACACATTTCTTCTACAAGTGCCTTAGGAACCCATATAGATTTTGATTTTACTTTCTTTTTCTTAATGGGCCTTTGTGTCCTTTTAGATGGATGGAAGGTATGCGAAGATGTATGCCTTTGTTGATCCTGCACAAGGGATGGAGGGATATAGGGTCCTAAAATGGATGGAAGAGATGAAGAGGAAGTAGTGTACCTGGATTTTGGTTTAGTAGGGATACCACCATATTGAGGAATGTCACTGAGGCCATGACCCTTAATATTATCTTTGACATGGAGGGGTTCTTTCTTGTGAAGGTCTACCCCTTTGTGTTTATAAATATTTTGACTTGTAGGATCATGAGAGGGCTTTGTAGGCATGATAGATCCTTGAGGTGAATGTGGAGGATTATGAAAAGGAGATGAAGGTATACTTTTATCTTGACATGGAAGAGCACCATTGGATAGAGTAGGAATGGTGTTTATATCTTCATTTTGAATAGGACCATTTGAAAAGGTGGAAGAGGCATCATGATCTTGTTTAGGAATGATTTTTTTCTCTTGATATGGAAGGGTATCATCTTGGAAGAAATGGAAAGGTATAAGGGGATCATCATGGGATTCTAGGGAGGTAAGATCCTTTTCAACCATTCGATGGGATGGCCTTTGAGATATCCCTAGAGGATCAACATGAGAAGTTTCATCATTAGGTTCATTATTTGAGGGATATGATTTGAATTGCTATTGAGAAGCCTTAGGAGATGGAGGCATCATGGAAGAGATGGAGGTGACATGTGGGCCATTTCTAGACATAGGTTCATCATTTTTATCATGCTTGGTAATGGCATCTGGTTTCTCTTTGGGTGAATTATTATGATCTTCAATTTCAATAACACCATCATCAAGGAGGTCTTGAATTTTATGTTTTAATTCCATACACTTTGAAGTATTATGCTCATTTTGTTTGTGATATGCACAATATTTACTCAAAATTTCACATCCCCATGTGGTATTTTTAGGTAATATGATAAGATTGTTCATAAGAAGCTCTTCCAAAGCTGACTCAATAGATTGCCCCAAAGGTGTAAACTATCTATCTAGAGGATATTTGGAGGAAATGTCTTTATCTCTTGGTGAAGGTGTCTTGTAAGCTTCTTTGAGATTTGGCTTTTGACTGTCAATTATTTGTTGTTCCATCTTATGTAATTGTTTTAGCATTTATTGAAGTCTAATGTTCTTGATATCATGAAGTTTTATCTCAAGAGGTGTCTTTGAATCTTTTCATTGAGCTTGAATGTCATATATTTCTCTCTCGAGTTCTTGAATTTGTTGAGCCAAGATAGCCATGGGCTTCTTACTTTTGTTAGAATTTTTAGAAGAGCTTTTAGTTTGAATAGGCACTTACAATCAACAAGATCAAGAGCTAGATGTGATGCAGAAGTCAAGATCAAATTGCAGTTAGTTGTTCATTTAACGTAGTGATTGAGGAAAGTGACTAAGACTCAGTTTGGTTTCAGGAAAGATCTATCTTGTGGAAGACATTATCTAGGTTAACTTAGGTTTGATAAGATGTTTGAACTAGCTTAGAAAATGATTGACAAAATTGTTAAACACAATGACAGGGGTACACTATCAAGACTGTTTATGCTCAGGAGGATGATAACCATTTTTAGGTTTGATGTAGACTGTTTTTGGCAAGTTTGACTATTTTAGACTAGCAAAATCAGAGATTCGTACAACAGGTTTTACAGGACTAGACGACAGTGTAATAGCTTCAGGAAAATGACAATACTATTTCATATGAGTTGCTGCCTAGTACATTATGACATATGGGTATGTTTGGAATGATAGACTATTCAATGCAAAATTTTATCGTATGACACAGGATATGAGATGAAATGACAATTCTTAGAATTGGACAATAGACAATCAGGGCTCGTATGACACAGGATGGAGGCTCAAACGACAAACTGTTAGGACTGATGGAATATCATACGACACAGAATATGAAGCAAGATGATAAATTAGAAGACCTATATGACTGTGTCTAGATAGAGGTTGAATTCTGAGTTTTTAATGACTAAATATGACCAGTTTTGAGGTGGACTGAGTTTTCAATGACTGACGAGGACTAGTTTTTGACACTAACAGAGTTTATCATTGAGTTTTTGATTAATGAAAAAGCAGGTTTTGAAGGGGCCCTGAAACCCTTTACAAGCAAGACTTAAATAGCAAAGCCACGAGAAACAGAGGAATAGAACCAAAAAGAAAAAACCAACAGAAAACTAAAGAAAACCCACAAAAGCCCCGAAAAGCCAGCTGGCCTTCCAAGAATCAGATTTTTTCTAGGGCTTTAGCTAGGGTGCTACTAATTTCTTGCAGCTCTTTCATGTTGTCTTTGAAGTTGGGTAGATCCTTAGCAGCAACAACCATAGCTTTCTTGATACTGGCCCTGGTTTTCTTCATAGTCCCGCCTACCGGGGTAGCATCACCACTTCCAATCTGGATGGTCTCCTCCTCTAGGTCAAGATCCATGACTGGTTTAGGAGTATGGTCAAAGACCTTGGCAATGTCCTCCGGGTTTTTCGTGATAGCAGAGAGGATACTTGGGATAACTCCCATCTGATTTTTCGTCGCTTCTTTTCCCTCTTCCAATGATTTTACCTTGTTCTCCATTTCCTGCTTCCAATTAATATGCTCTCTATTTTCATCCTCACTCTTTTTATTCAAATTTATCCCTTTCTTTTCCTGGCTTTTTAGGATTTCATAGGTCCATCTATCGAAATCCATTCTAGCCTCCGAGAGCTTCTTGAGATTATCCAAGATAAGCCCCTCACCAGCACTTTCCTTGTCCTTGCTATCCCTATCCTCAGTTAGGTCCTTCTCAGAGTCTTTGTTTATTTCCTTCTCATAATTAACTTCGGTTTCCTCATTATCCTTTGGAGCCGTTTCTTCCATCAGATGGCTATTGTCCTTACCAGGGTGATCACTTAGAATAGGGCTATCTTGACCAGCCTCAAAATCTTCACTTTCTTCCTCATTGCCCAGCTCCTCTTCTTTCTAGCCATCTTCATCGTTAGAATCATCCGTCTCCATACCACTGCTTTCCTTGACAATGTCCTTTGTTTCCAACCCGGGGGCACTTTTCTTTTTCTTGCTAGATGACGCCTTCTCCTTGCTAGTTTCTCCCTCTTCCATCTTTCTCTTACCGGGGGAAGCAGAAATCCGCTTATTTTCCTACAGAGCAAGGGTTTTTCAATGCTCATAGACAAGCAGCAAGAGCCTGCAGTGGAGAATCGGGCTGGAAGGGTTAGTCCTATGTTTGTTGAGGGACCTGGAAAGGGACCAAAAAAGGTAGTAGGGTAGAGACACCTTTTTGTCATGTCTGAAATGGTTTAAGAGCATGAAGTGGTAGGTTTAGGCCCTGGAGAAATGGCCTTCAACTGTGATATACTCCATGATTGCATTCAGGACCCAACCCCAAAACTTCTTGACGTTTGCAGCTTCGCAGTAGCCCCTGGTAGCCTTGCCTATTTTAGCGCGCTCTTTCTCTTTCTGTGGGAACAGGTTAACCGCATTGTTGGAGACCTTGAGGTCTCAAAAGAAGTTAAGCCCAGTGTGGGGCATTCCAATCATAGTTGAAATAAGCCCAACGTCTAGCTTAAATTTAACTCCATAAAGTTTAAAAGAGCCATTAGACCAGTTTTCAGAAATCTTGGAAATGGCTAAGTTAACCCTACCTTTGTCATAGTCCTCAAGATTTTCCATGAAGCTAGTAAGAGAGCCCTTCTCCAATTTTGCCTAGACTTTTTGCATTTCTTTCCAGGTTGACATGTTGTCTAGTTCTTCATGTCTTAGGTCTCCTCCCATTTTTGGTTGCGAGCTATCTGCTCTATTTCTCTGCAAATTGAGACCTTCTTTCCCGATGCTACTCAAGTTTTCACACTAAGTAACCCACAAAGCGTGCAGTGATTTATTGGAGATAGTAGGAGATCTGCCACAATGCCAAGTGATGATGGCCTTTCCAACAAGGCGTAAATGATTCTTTTTACTTGTCATGATTTAATTGTCCTTCTCTCCCCATATAATGGTCCTTTCTGAGGATCTCTTTAATATTTAAATTGAGGTCATCCTCGTGCCAAATCATTTGAGAGTCAGAGTTAACTCTAGTATTCACTAAATAGTCAGCAACACTATTTTTCTCTCTGAAGGCATGTTGTATAATAATTTCTTTGAAACCAGCGATGATCTCTCTAGCTTTCATGATGATATTCTCAATAGACCAAGAAGGCTCTGATTCCCCCTTTAAGCACTTCATAATGTTAAGTGAATCCCCCTCAAGCCATATTTTATCATAATTAATATTTTTGGCTATAATTAAGGTATTCAAGGCAGCAGAGGCTTCAACAAAATGGCTAGTTTGATTTCCTAGAGGACTAGCCACCGCCTTAAGACAACTTCCAACAAAATTCCTAACAATGCCCCCATATCCAGCTTTACCCTGTTTCCCTTTAGAAGCCCCATCGAAGTTAGCCTTAATCCATCCCTACAGGGGAAAACACCAGACAAGACCTTCTCTGCCTTTCTCCTTGCTAGTAGTAGTAGTAGAAAGGTTCCACCTATCTTTGAAATCATCTTTAGTAGCAAGTCCCTGATTAGTACAATAGAGGCATTCAAAAATACTCCTAAAGATTTTATCTACAACCACTTCAGGAATAGCCTTTTTATCTCTGAAAATCTTGTTGTTGCGCTCTTTCCATATATTCCAAATAACAATCAGCAAAGTAAGTCTCCAGGTCTCCACAATTTTAGGATTAGAGTTAGGACAATGCCATTGAAGCCAAGTGTCACCAAGAGAGTTCGAGAAGACCCAGCTCAGGTTCCACCTGGAAAGGATAATTTTCTAGATATCCTGGCCAAAAGAGAATTGATTGAGAATATGGCAAGCTGTCTCTTCTTCCTTGTAACAAAGAGAACACCTATTAGGAAAAATAATGCCTCTTTTATGAAGATTATCCAAGGTTAATATCTTATATTGGATGAAAATCCAAAAGAAGATGTTGACTTTGGGAACTAATTTCTTATTCCAAACTTTAGCCCAGATGGGAATATCTTCCACCAGGGCATTGTGAATAGCCACCATGGAGGAAATAGAGTATTTCCCATCTAGAGTTCCCCCCCATATCAGAATGTCATCTTTGTTGTCTCTAGGGATTTTAGTAGAGAGAGCAATCTGAAGGAACTTGAGATCTAGACACTACTGACTAAAGTCAATCCAGTCCCCATTTCTCCAGTAATCTCTTACCATTTCACCATACCTGCATTTGAAATTGTCTTTCCAATCTTTGCGGATAGGAATTTCCTCCAGAGGTTTATCTAGGATCCATCTATCTTCCCAAAATCTTATTTTCCTCCCATCCACAAGGTTCCAGGTTCTACTAGCAGCAGCCCAACCTTTAGTAGATTGCACAGCATTCCAAATGGCAGATCCATCAACAGAGAAAGAGTTGTCAAATAATTCTTCCTCAAAAAGTTGCATATAGAGATATTTGTTTTTCCAAATAGAGTTCCATTCTCTTTCCTCCCTTTTGAATCTCCATATTTGCTTGGCTAATAAAGCTTTATTCATAGAACCAATGTTCCTTAAGCTCAACCCACCTGAGGCCTTAGGGGAACAAATGTTATTCCAGGCAATAAGGGGGATTCTGTTTTTAACTTCCACCCCGACCAAAGGAACTTTTTTTGGATTCTTTCAATAGCTTCTACAAAGTTTGAGGGGATTTTGAACAAGCTAAGAGCATACACAAGAAGATTTTGGAGAGTGGCTTTGAGCAGAGTAACTTTACCAGCTTGACTAAGGATAGCCCCTTTCTAGCTAGCGAGTTTCAAGTTAAGTCTATCAATTAACTTATTCTAGAAGGAATCCTCGGGCTTGAGACATAAAGGAAGCCCCAAATAGGTAGAAGGAAACTCAGATATGTTGCAACCAAGAATCCTACCAATCCTTATTTGCCTTTGGGCTGGTGTGTTGATGAAAAATAGAGAGCTTTTATCGCAGTTGATTTTTTGACCAGAGGCAGATTCATAGGTATTCAGAATAATCTTCATATTTTTGGCTTCTAAGATGGCGGCTTCCCCCATGGTGATAGAGTCATCAACGAATTGTTCATGGGAGCAGACAACATTGGAAGAAGAAGGTTTCAGACCCTTAAGATTACCTTCTTCCACATTTTTAAGGATGAATCTACCTAGGCATTCAACAAGAATGGTGAACAGGATAAGGGAGATGGGGTCTCCCTTTCTGAGACATCTGGAGCTTTTGAAGAAACTAGACGAGGAGCCATTAACAATAACAGCAGAGGAGGAAGTTTCCATGAGTTGAGAATAGAGCTAGATAACTTTGTCACCAAAACCAAATGATTTCATGATCCTAAGGAGTAACTGCTAGTTCATTCTATCAAAAGCTTTAGCCATTTCTAACTTAAGGAAGAATCCCTGCTAGTTCATGGGAGCAGACAACATTGGAAGAAGAAGGTTTCAGACCCTTAAGATTACCTTCTTCCACATTTTTAAGGATGAATCTACGTAGGCATTCAACAAGAATGGTGAACAGGATAGGGGAGATGGGGTCTCCCTTTCTGAGACATCTGGAGCTTTTGAAGAAACTAGACGAGGAGCCATTAACAATAACAGCAGAGGAGGAAGTTTCCATGAGTTGAGAATAGAGCTAGATAACTTTGTCACCAAAACCAAATGATTTCATGATCCTAAGGAGTAACTGCTAGTTCATTCTATCAAAAGCTTTAGCCATTTTTAACTTAAGGAAGAATCCCTGTTTATTTGCCACTTTCAAGGAGTGGATATTTTCATGAATAGAGATAATAGAGTCCAAAATCTATCTTCCGGGGACAAAGACATTCTATTGGATAGAGATAATCCTTGGGACAACATCCAACAACTTGGAATTCAAAACCTTGGAAAGGATCTTGTAGACAAAGTTACACAAACTGATGGGTCTAAACTTGTTAAGAGAATCAGCTCTGGAGTTCTTTGGGATTAGGACAATGAAAGTGGCATTCAGTTCCTTAAGAAGTCTTCTGGAGCCAAAGAATTCCTTAAAACCATTGCATATGTCAGCCTCCACAATGTGACAGAAGTTTTGGAAGAAAAACATGGGGAAGCCATCCAGACCAGGGGATTTATCACCCTAAAAGGAGAACACCACCTTTCTGATTTCTGGATTAGAAGGAATATGGGATAAGAGGCGATTGTCAGCTTCCAACAGGATAGAAGGGATAGCTTGTAAAAGGGTATTTTGCTTGCTATAATCTAGGTTATCCACTTCACCCAACAAGGTACTGAAATGCTCAAGAGCTTCCTTCCTGATGTCACAATCCTCTGTTAGGATGCCTTTATTGCAGGTTAGGCTTCCCTGTGCTTAAGAGCGGTTAAGTGAAAGAAGCGGGTTTTTTTATCTCCTTCCTTCAGGAACAAGGCTCTAGATCTTTGTCCCCAGAAAGTCTCTTCATTAGAAATGATGGAGTGGTATTTAGATAAAAGATCATTTTCAGCCATCCTAAGATCTTCAGTCAACCCCACCTCTTGGATTCTATCCTGTACATACTTTAATTTAGCTTTGACTTGAGTTTTGTTCTTGAATATGTCCCCAAAAATCTCTTTGTTCTAGGTTTTAATTTTGGCTTTAATGATGTTGAGCTTTTTAGCAATTCTAAAAAGAGCCTTTCCCTCCACTTTTGAATTCCACCATTCAGCAATGCAGGCTTCTAGAGAAGGATGGGAGAGCCATGCTTTTTCAAATCTGAAAGGGAAGTTTCTCTTTGTCAAAAAAGTGTTGGCAGAAAAGGAGATGGGGAAATGGTCTCAACCAATTTTGATAACAGAGCCAAGGGAGCAGGTATACTTACAAAGCTAGTCAAGAGAAATTAAAGATCTATCAAGCCTAACTTGAATCGGATCAGCTCCATTTCTTCTATTGGTCCAAGTGTAATTGATGCCCTAGAGATCTACATCAATGAGAGCTTGGTCATTAATGAAATCCATAAGGTCTTGTTTTACATCAAGATTTATAGGGATACCTCCCATCTTTTCTTCATCTTTGAGTGGGGTATTGAAGTCTCCCATGATAATCTAGCTTTGATCAGCAAACTGGAGTCTGTCAGTGGCAAGGCTTTTCCAATATTTAGCTCTCCCAGATTTGGTATTAGGAGCGTAGACATTAGATAACACCCAAACAAAGTTGTCCCTAATATGCTCAAGAAAAACTAAGTTCCTATTAAAAGTGGAGATGATTTCCTTTCCTATTATGGTTTTTTGGTTCCAAAAAATCGCAGTTCCTCTAGAAGCACCCTCTGAGTTAGATCCTATGACTCTATTTTCCTTGAAAATTCTAATCCTTTCAACTTTTTCTTTAGACATCTTGGTTTCCTGAACAAGGAACACATCTGGTTTATGATCTTTGATGATGTTTCATAACACATCTTGCTTATGGGGGGCATTTAGCCCTCTGATATTCCAGGATATAATCCTCATGCTTTAATTGGGGATAGGGATGACTTAATGAACACTGTGTTCCATCAGCACGATTCTTCCAGCTTTCCTGTTCCCTTTGATGTTTTAGGGATGGCCTTCCCTATTTTTTATTCTGACTTCCAACATCTGCCTTTTTCTTAATCTTGCTTTTGGTTGAGATTCCTCCATTGAGTTCCTCCTTGTTCAATTTTCATTCTCTCGACCTGGGTATCTAGAGAATCTCATCCAGCATATGCACACTTTGGGTAGGGGTTTTATAGAGGAGAGTCTTTGCGCTTCCATTAGTTAAAAGTAGTAAGGGCTCAGTATCAGAAGGGTCTTGGGCTTCATTAAAGTTTACCTCGGTCGATTTAGAGAGTGAAGAGGCTGAATAGGATTCTTCCTTCTCCTAGCTAGCTGATCCATCCTCCTGGGGCAGAATGGTTTCTTCCTTCTCCTAACTAATAGATTCATTCTCCTAAGCTTATGGGTTTTTTTATTGATCAACTCAGTTCTTGGCTCTGCTTCTTTAGAACTCTCTAGTGGGTCATTGGAGAAAACATAATCCTGTTTATCATTGCTGCTACTCCCAGTCCTCTTTACTTCATTCATAAGTTTTGTTGCATCATTTTCTTGGTTACACTCAGATGTTGATGAATCTACATTTTTGTTTGTCATTTGCCAGATCTTTTTGTTCTTAGTGTTACTATCAGTCTTGAATTCCTTGCCTTTCTTGAGCAGACATGATTTTGCCCAATGCCCCGATTTTTTACAATGGAAACAGGCAAATGGTAGAGATTCATATTCAATAGATTGGGACCATTTTCCTAGTTTAGATATGATATCTATGGATTGAGGCATATTTGTCATTTGGTTAACATTTACATAGATGTGAGAAAAGACTAACCTTGATTTAGCAATGCCCTTGAAAACTTCCTCATTCCAGTATTCCAGTAGAAGACCCAGGAGATGTGTCCAAACTGGCATAGAAATGAAGAAGGATTCATCGAGGACGAGATTCGGGGTCCATTTGTGGAGAGCCAGGGAAGACTTGCCAAACATCCAAGGGCCTTCACAAACAGATTTGTTCATGTCTTCTTTAGAGTTGAAAGCGAAGGTAAAAAACCCTCTAGGCAGCACCGCCACTTCCACTTGTCCTTTTACAATCCAATTTCTCCTTATGAAATTCCTAACATCATCGATGTTAGGCCTAAAGCTAGAGAATCATCTGACTAATGTCATAGATAGGCCAGCTACAATCATATCAACCACTTTGTCCAGAACAGAAATAGCGACCAGACCAGAGGTGGGGTCTGAAATGTTTGTTACTTCTAGAAGCCCAGATTTAACTAGCGACTTCACTCCAAAGAGCAAAGACCATTTTTTCCCTTTTCCTCTGTCGTGTGGGTCCTTAGGGATTGAATCTTTTTATTTTCCCAATTTTTCTTTTTCCTTGTCCTCTTCTGACCCTTGAGATGTTTGACCTCCTGCCTGCTTTCCAGATCCGATCCCGAGGAATAGTAGTTTCCAAGAAATCCGCCTTCCCCAAGAATTCTGCCATTTCCAAATTTGAAATTTGGGATTCCCGCTCCTTTTCGCTCCACTCCTATCCCGCTCCTTAAAATGTTTATCATTGAATTACTTGGTATTGTTTTCTCCATTTTTGGTATTCCAGTTTCAATTTCAGGGATGAAAACATAGAAAACACGTAATACAAATAATAATTCCAATCACAACATGCAAACCCTATGGAGGTTGGCTTAGAGAAGAAAACATTTGCTTGGTAACTTAGGTACACACCCAATAGCTAATTAGAATATGGCTGCTGAGTCTCGCATAATGGATTCTCAATGCCGTATTAGCCGACTCCAAATGCTAATGGGGGCAGGATATGATAAGTGGCTTGGGAGAGTTACTATCTCTCTTGCACAAAGATTTTCAACCTTTTGGAGGTGAATCAGGTAGCTTCTAATATGAATTGGACCTAATAAGGGGTTCGTTCGGCGCGTCGAGGTATAAACTCAATTAAGAGGTCTCCCACCCTTGAAAACCAAGGTTTAATATACCCAAAGGTACAAAGGAGAGCTATTCCCGAGCATTGTCATTGACTTGATTTTCTTCAAATCACGTTTGTTTTATGGTGGATTGGAGTACTTGGCGTTTAGCCATTCCCACTTGGGTCATTCCCCTCTCACCCACAGTAATGGCTATGGAGTTATTAGCTCCTTAGGAGGGCAGGCCTGCTAAATATGTACAAATATCAAACTTAAAGAAAATACCTCAAGGGTCTGGATTTTTGATTGTCTATACAAACAAGAGCATACTCTCCTACCTCTCAAAATTTTCTTAAAACATGAAATACAGATTTGTTCTTTAACCAAATAGCAAGTTAGGTGCCTAAAATGAATTTAAAGAACACACGATGTTTGGTTGATTCTCTTTAGGCAACCTACAAAAACAATGCATTAGTAGTCATGTTGTTTTTATTTTTTGATAGGCGTATGTTTGATTGATAAATTCTTTGACAAGTGTTCTACAAGAAACTGGTTAGGCTATGAAAATCTCAGGCAGACAAAAGACAATTCAGGGTTAGCATCAGTGTAATCAAAATTGAATAGAAAACCTAAAGAATGAAACTTGTTTTAACCTAATAGAATACAAAATTGTATGACAATTCTCACAGAAGCAAAAGACAAAATCCTTTTCTCGTACTAGTTAGAACTGATCATAAAATGATAAAGTACAGAATCAGATATTCAGAGTAGAAATTCATATGAGCCCATTTCCTAATTCATACGATATAATAGAGACTTTGATAGAATGTCATATGATGTAGTGATAACACTTGTATGATATTTAGCAATGAATCTATGGACGAGACTTGTAGGATAGAAAAAGTAATTTTGAGGCCGAAAAAAGTAGTCTTCTGCCCCACGATGGGTGTCAAAAATGTGTGTGTGAAAAGTGAACCTGTATCTGCAAGCTGTAAGACACAACACTTCAATATACCATTATTTGCATGGGTTAGTTAATCAAAAGAAATAAAATGAAATCCATTTCAAGTTGGCTTATTGCCTTCTAGTAGATGTGAGTTTAGATTGCTCTCAGATTGCTAAGCTATCTAGTGACTAGACAACACCTAAACAAAGGATTTTTAAATCTATATGAGCATGAATATGAGCTAAATGGATGCAAGATTTAAGCTAGATATGCAAGATTAATCTAACATGATTTAAGCAATAAATGAATATTTAAGCTAAATGATTTAAGCAATATGAAATAACTAATATGCAATATCTCAATGCAAATTCTCAATGAACCTAGAGCAAAAACAACATAATAACAATATATTCTCTAGGATTTTTGAATGAGAGATGAGAGCCTGAATTTATAGAAAATTCAGAAAGAAGCCAAAGGCTGAGATCAAATGATGATGAGCGGTCAAGATTTTCCAAGAGGAAGCACAATCCAGGTGAATTGATGTGATTGGATGCTTTTCTCAATTTTAAAGGAAATTGAACTAAAATTAAGATAAAATCAAGAAAAATTGATTTATTCTCTATTTCATTCAATTTTAATATTTAATTGTTTTAATTGCTTTCTCTGAGATTATTTATCAATTTTTAATTTATTTTTCAAGATTATCTCCTCTTTTTGATGATTTAATGGCAAACTGATTTATTTAATTAAATATGCTAGGATATTCAATAAAATAAATAGGATAATTGTTTAAAAATGATTTACTTGGAATGATTAAATAATTAAATAAATATTTAATTAATATTGGGTTATTGATTTGCCATGTGGCATTGGTGATTTTAGAAATTAATTGTGTGCTCAAGATTTATTTAATTGCCTTTGGTTAGGACCTTGGTGATGGAATTGAGATTAGGGGCTCATGGTTTAGATGACTATTTTTAGGGTATTAAAGTTTTGATGTACACTTTGGAGATTGTTGTAACTTTGTAATTCTTGAGAATCAATACGAAAGAAAAAAAATTCCTGTGGTTTTTAACTAGTATATTTTTACCATGTTTTCCATGTAAATCTGTGTGTTATGTGCTATTGTTCTTCTTTGCAAATTTCCTGCACTTGTTATTTTTCACATAGGTAAGTCCTAGTCGATGCAAGATGAGACTGAGGAAGTTTTGAAAAATAAATTAGGACTTGAAAAAGAGGAACCAAAGAAGATGGATTCTTCTAAGGAAGAAGATCTCTCTAAAGCACCAATAATTGAACATGAACTACCAAATGTGTTTGAAATTGATCAGATACCGAATGTTACCCAAATAAAGATAGAACAAGAAGATGTTCCCACATCACTTCCTACTATCACAATAGAAGAACTAGTGATAATAGAAGTTATTCCAACCGGTAAAGATGAAGAGAAGATAGGGAGACAAGTTAATGCACAAATAGATGATGTGCAAACTACAAAGTCACTAGAGAAAGATGAAGAAATACATAAAGACACACAAGAGAGTGTATAGATAGATGTTGAGCAAACTAAAGAGCCATTAGAGAAGGAAGAAGTGAAGCATAAAGAAGAAGAACAAGAACATAAAGTGTCCCCCTTGGTTATTTACTTCAAAGAAAATAATTGATGATGATGAGGATGATGATACAATGGCCATCCAAGGACCAAGAAAAAGATCATAAGAACTCAAAGGAGAGATTGCATCTGCAATGCAATCCAATGCCAACACAACTGATGGAGATTGCATCTGCAATGCATTCCAAGGCCAAGAAGAAGATGATAAGAGCTCAAAGGAGAGAATTTCATACTATATAGACTGCAGTTGATATATTTTCTATTCTATTACTAGAGACTGATACCGATAGTCCCACAACTCCCATTGAAAAATAGGACCACTTGGTCACAATAGTAGCAGAGCAAATGAAGAGTATCAGAGAGTCTGCTCTACACATTATAGAAAAAGAATATGAAAAGAAAATAATTGACACATTGATCAAGACAATTGACAAAGACAGAGAAGGTCTTACTGTGAATATGGACAAAATCAAAGAAGCATTGAAGAATGGATGTAAAATTATTTCTACAATCTGCAACTTTTCATTGTTCTTTGATGATATTGTTAAGAAGATAAAGGAAGCTCAATAGGAGCTAAAGAGTTTGAGTGAATCATTTGATCCAATAAATGATTCAACAACAATTTTTGGTAGATCTATCATAGTAATACAACATAAGCTTAAGGCATATGAGGCAAAATAGAGTAAGCAAACTACATCATTGCAAAGTTACAAACTCATCTAGTCCCAAAATTAAACATTTTGTAGAGAGGATACAAAGGGACAAAGGCAATTTTGACTACACCAAAAATGAGTACACTTGATGCTATGGAAGAGCTTGCATACCAGATCCAAACACACATTGAGATTACATATACTCTTTTGGAGACATGGGAGAATGATTTGAAAGTCTTGAAGGCTAGTTTTGCTGATGTTTTTCTCAAAATATAATTGTAAACTTTTGAACTCTTATACATTTGATAATGCAAATTTTGGTGTGTTGTATTCATTTGTTTGATATATATTTTCTTACATTTGTCATTGTTGTCAAAGGGGGACTAGTATAAGTCAGTCAAAATTTTGTAATAGCATGTAATTTCTAAGGGGGGCTTTTGTATTATATGTTTGAGTTGAGTTATGATTGTTGTAATGTGACACTTAGATAGAAAATCTCCCAAGTGTTTCCATCAATTCCAAAGGGGGAGATTATTGGATTGATGATGATGAAAGAGTTGTAATAGGATGTTTGATGAATTTATTTGTGTTGTCATTGATGTAAATCATGTTTTTTATAGTCATCTAGGTCATCTAGACCAACTGATATAGCCTAACCGGTAGTGGAATCAATTAGACAACAAAACTACTAAGTTGTTGTCAACCAATAAATAGGAATAGAGCGATGATCAAGTGACTAGTACATATGATTGGAGAAGAGTTAGACATTGTGGTCTAACAAGAGTGTTGGAGATAGGAACATGCACCTATGTTCCAAACCACATTAGTAGATTCAGTGTATTGAGTGAGTTATGGTGGATTTTCTAGTCACAGTTACGAAGAACAGAGAACCGATATAGCTAAGTTACTTTGATCGGTAACCGGTAGACTTATTGTTATGTTTTTAACTTATGAATTGTTTTTCCAACATAAGAAAAGTGTAATGAGAGGGAAAATGTAAAAGGTGACTAGATTCAATGAACCTAGGGAATTGTTCCAAGGTTCTTAACCGACTTAACAAAGTTCTTTTTATGGAGATGTAAATTGTATGATTTCATGTATCAAGAGTGAGAATTTGATTGTGTGGTGGAAGGAGAAGTTAGGGTTTGATATTTAGTCAGTGATAGAAGCTGAGCATAAGTGGATCTAATCAAGCACAAAGGTGATAACTTCAGATTGATTGAACTTGTTGTCTTCCTAATAGTTGCAACAAGAAAATCCTCTTACAAGGTTACTCCTAATAGGGTGTAGTAGGATCCTAGAAGGTTCGAAGGTGAAATCCTCCAACAAGGTGACGCATTAGCTTGTGTTTGTAAATACCACTAATGTAGGTAGTTCCTAACAAGATTGGGTCTTAACAAGACTTATAGCTCTTAACTAGGCTAAAATGCTCTTAACTGAGTTTGCCCCTAATAGGGCGATTGTATGACCCTAACTAGTTAGATCTCTATACTGCAGTTAGAATATCCTTGTGGGTACTAATTGCCACCCTAGTTTTTACCATTTGGGTTTCCACATGAAAAATCATTATGTTATGCTTTGTATGCTTTATTGGATGTTTTCTTATGTGGTTATAATTCTTGCATGCTTATTGATTTTCAAATTGGTGAAAGTAGTTCTTAGATTTATTAATTTTTTTCTTGCACTAATTCACCCCACCCCCCCCACCGTCTCAGTGCCTTATAATTTTATCATTGAGAACCTAAACCTTCCTCACTTATGCTCAAGGAAATTTTCACTCCAATTAAATAACTTATTTTAAAGTCTATTCAAGAATCATTTACATATAACAACTAGTGCTAATGCCATACCAAATAACATGCCAAGATATTGGATAACTTCACCATACCTTATTTGTTTCCATTCTTTAGGAATCCAATGAAGAATGAGACCTTATTGAATAATGACAAATTTAGTCATGTTTGATTAAACACTTACAAATTTTATATAATGCAATATGAATTTAAAATATCTAATGAAATATATAGCACTTTTTTCGATCTTGGGATAATACTAATATGTATAAACAATAAAACTCATCAAACTAACTCTTTATAAAATTTGTCAATCTACTCTATATTAGAAGTAAATTTAACTCAACTACACATAATTATCAATGTACACATTACACAAAATGTTATTTTTAATAAAGTATATATTAAAAATAGGAAATAAACATAAGAGCTTAGAGGGGCTTTGCAACTTAAGGTGTGTGAATGAGGGTTTGACCCTTGGTGGAGGGGTCTTCCAAGATAAATTATGGAGGAGGAAGGCATACAACCTCCTCTATGTAGGTAACTTTCCTCTCATCTTCTTGATTCTTTCATTTTAATGTTGTTTTATGCTTGTACTTTGGGCTTTTAGTTAGTGTGATTTAAATGTTTAATGGGCTAGGATGGATGAGAACCTAGATGGTGAAGCATTTATTTTGGGAGATCATGTCATTAATAGAGATGCCACCACTATGACTAAATCTAATACATTTGAGGAAACTATTGTTAATTCTTGATTCTTTGTGCCCAGTTTGGCAAAATTCAAGATGCTAGGGTTTTTATTTTGTTTGAAGGTAATGGTGACATGAGAGGAGAAGGACGAGATAAGCATAATAACCTTTCTTTGTCTAGTCTTTCTATCACCCCTAATTTGGATATGATTGATGCACTGAATAATGAAAAAATTAGGTTAAAGGAAATCATTATTTTCTTGTGGTTGTGGATACTGATAATTGCTCAACTCGTAAATATTTAGATGAATGGCTAAAAAATATTTGGATAAAAAATTAGGGTTTTATTTTTCTTTCTATAGAATGATTTAGAAAGTATTGTTTATCATTTTATTTAATGATGCTAAGTCACAGGTAGTAGTTGTCATGAAACAATACTAGTCCATTGGAAAATGTACTTTTGGGGCCCTCAAATGGTCACCCAAGGTTGTGAGTGATGAAATTCTAGCCCTCTCTAGCCCTAGGTGGAATGTTATAAAAACACTTCCACCTATATTGTGTAATTTTATTCCCCAAATGTTAAACTCCATTGGGAAAGTGCTTAGAGGGATAACACCTACTCTTTGGTTCCCCACATGGATGCTAGGGTCCTAACATTGATTGACCACAATAAAGACTTACCCAAATTTGTTGAAATTAATATTATTGAGGATCCCACAATCTATGTTTTGAAGGAATTGTCATATTCTAGCAAAACGTAATCCCCCTACTAGCTCTAAGAGTAATTCTAGAAACCTTGTGCATCACATTGGTGAACCTTCCACCCCTCTTTAGTCTTTTTCTAATCTTGTAGAGGGTGCTTACTAGGGTCATATTTTAGAATGGCTTAATGCTCTTAAAGATACAATGAAGGTTGTGATTAACATTTCACTTGCTAATATTCATGTTCCTGATAAGCCCGCTAAGTTTGGGAAGTTTAATGCTAACTCGCTCCATCATTCCATCATTGTTGTGTCACTTTCTAAAATGAGTGATGTCAAGCAAGATAAATTTGACTAGTTTTTGCATCCATGAAATCACAAGGTTAAGAGGAAGACCTCTTAACACCTTTCCCTTGATAAGATTAAGAGATCTAGGGTTTCCATGATGGAGGTGACCCACTATTCTGAGGAATAGCCCAGGTTGTTCATTCCTCTATCTCAATTAATGATGATTCTCACATTATGTCATATGTGGCTAGTTCGGTTAAGGAAAGTAATAACTCTCTTGTCAATTCTAATTTTAGGGGTATTGAGTAAAGGATATGCTCTAGTATGAATTTGAGTGAAGTTGATAGCTTGATACCCCCATGGGGGGTTCAGACACCCTAAAACTAACTAAAAATTTTGATATTCTGAGGAGCTCCAAAATGGAAAGGTCTATAGAACTCCCCCCTCCATTGTGGTACACAAACTAAATCTTCACCTTAGATTGATGTTGACTCTTCTATGATCAATGATAATTAATACATTAAACTTGATAGTGATGCTTCTTTTCTTGAAGTTATTATTGTAGACCCCCTTATTAGGAATAAATATTTTAATGAATCTCGTGACTTAGCCATAATTCCTTATGAAAAAACTAGAATGAGCCTCTCTGAGAAATTCAATGAATCCCAACCTATTGATTCAAACTTGGAGACTTGGTCCCTATCTGGTGATTCGATCACTAAAGAGGAGCATAGTTTAGTTCGAGATCAAGTCATGGACTCCAAAGCTCAAGATTATGAGATTTTGATTCCTTCTAGGAATGGTCTCTTAAAAGATAATAAGAAGGAACTACCTTAGTGCTTCGACAACTTTAAATCTTCCAAGGACATAATTTCTTAATGTTTCTCATTAATTTGATCTCCATCTCTTAGAATGTTATGGGACTTCAATCCCTAAATAAGAAACATGTTGTTAAGAGGCGTCTTAACCAACATAAAAATAATAATATTATGTTGCTCCAAGAACAAAATGATTATATGCTGAAAAAATAAGGATCCGATCAACTACTGAGAGGGGGGGTGAATCAATAGATAGAAAATATACTAAACTTTCACAAAACTTAAACCCAACTCATAAACAACTTGCTAAACTAATCGGTTTAGTCACTGTAACAAAAACTGCAACTGCATTGTCAAACTTTACCGGTTGAACAAAACATCAATGATACAATGCAACAGATCTGAAACTCAAATACTGTTTAACCAAAATATAAAATTACTTTACTAACATCAGTAATATCTCATTTCAGATCACTTCCGGTCATCTAAACATATCTAAGTGGTTTTACCAATTAATCATATCAACCATATCAAAACATATCCACAAAATCACTCACCACTTGACACAATGATTTTTCACATGGAAACTCAAATGGGAAAAACCATAGCGGGGATGAATACCCACAAGTATTCTAAACTCTTTTGAAGTTTTCCCTGTTAGGAGCCAAGCCTTGTTAGAAGCATATACAATAATGTCCTATTAAAAATAGATTTGGTTAGGGACCACCTAGTTAAGGGATTGACTACAATACCCTCTTAAAGACAATACCCTATTAGGAGTAACCTCGATAGTGAATTTCAAATTGAAGATAATGGATCACTTGGTTAGAGGATTTAAACAACACCACACCTATTAAAGCTTACCCTGTTAGGGGATTTAATTATTATAATGGTTAGAGAACAATAAGATCTTTGCTGATCTGGTAATAGCACTATCTTGCTTAGTCAGATCCTCTAATGCTCTTATCTTCCTTCACAACATTCTATAGATGCTCCTTCTGGTTTGGAAACAGTCTCACTACCATACTTAGCCGAATTGGCAACACAATTACAAACAACTCATCGACCTTAAATACAAATACAATAGGTCAGTAACACATCACAAAAACTACAAATATCATAGAGATTATAAACATATCAGTTCAATCATAACCATTGGATTACATAGTAATGAACTACACATTATTCAAGACAACATGAACCACTCTTGGATCACCACACATTGGATCCTACAACTCATCACGTGTTTTCCACTTCATGCTATGCACTTGCTCATTCCCAAGATAAACAGTTATCTTCACGTGCAAAAAACCACTTTGAAACTCATCACGTGCATCATGCTTATGTGGCATCTTCATCTCTAATCACCATTTGATTATAGATCATCACAACTGATTCACCAAGCTCCATCGGTTAGGGTTCTTCCTATCAACTTTTTTAGGTTACCAATTGATCACTCTGCTTGAAATACTAATACTGGTTTCATTCACTGCTTTACTTCCGGTTTCACTATTGCATCACTACCGATTTCAATACAACTCCATTACCGGTTACTATTGACATTAATGACAATAGAATGCTTCATCAATGCAATCTTCATGCAATCTTCATGCAATGCCAATAATCTCCCCCTTTGGCATTGATAGAAATACAAATATCAATACCCTTTGATTGTGATGATTGAGAGTAATGTACATACTCAAGTATTGAAATCCCGGTTTACATTTTTCCATATACTCTCCTTCAACTTTATCTTGACCATGTCTTTAGCGGGTAACTAGCTATCAATCATACAATTTTTCTCCCCCTTTGACAACAATGCCAAAGTGAAGGTTAACCGTTCTATGCTTCATCGATCTACAACAAGCTACTCCCCCTATATAATAGCTCCACTCTACACCAATCTTGCTTCAAGATTTTCAATAAGCTCCAGGACTGTTGTCTTCCACATCTACTTAATTGACTTCATGTAGGGGTACAACCCCTAAATTACCTCTAAGATACTCAAATGTAGCCTTAGGTAGAGGTTTAGTAAAGATATCTGCTAGCCATTACTTAGTAGATACATGCTCCAATGACACATCTTTACTTTGCACTTTCTCTCTCAAGAAATGATACTTCAGCTCAATATGCTTTGTCTTAGCATGCAACACCTGGTTCTTAGAAATTTTTATTGCACTGGTGTTATCATAGAAAATTCTTATCAGTTCTGATATCTTTAACTTGAAAACTTCCAAAATGTGTTTCATCCAGATTGCTTGGGTGCAATTCATATAAGTTGTCACATATTAAGCTTCTGCAGTTGATTTTCATATACAACTTTGTTTCTTGTTGTTCCAAGACACTAGTCTTCCTCCAAGAAAGAATGCTCCTTCGGTTGTACTCTTCCTATCATCAACATTACCTGCCTAGTCTGCATTTGTATAGACTTTTAAATCAAAGTTACTTGCACATAGATACCATAATCCATAATCAATTACACCTTTCAAATATTTGAAAATTCTTCTAGTTGCTACCATGTGTGTCTCCTTCGAGCTTTTCTGAAATCTGGCAACCGATCCTACTGCATGAGCAATGTCCGGTTTGCTATGGACAACATAATGTAGTTTTCCTAACATTGACCTTTACTCCATTTCATCCAATGATGTAGAGTCATCCTCCTTTGGCAATTTACAACCTGTAACCATTGGTGTTCCAACTTCTTTATAGTCTCCCATTCAAGAAGTCTTCAAAACTTCTTTCACATACTTGGACTGTGTCATGAAGATACCTTCCTTTATCTATTGAATTTGTATACCTATGAATTTTTTTTATCTCACCTACCAGTGACATCTCAAAATCATTCTTCATTTCATCAGCAATGCCATGACACATATCATGATTTCCTCCAAAAATGATATCATCAACAAATACCTCACTTACCAATATCTTATCTCCTTCTAACTTGAGATATATATTACTATCTTCACTAGTTCTATGAAAACCTATCTTCACCAACTAAGAGTGCAATCTTTCATACCATGCTCTAGGTGCTTGCTTTAGTCCATATAATGCCTTATGTAATTTGCACACCATGTCCTTTTCTACAGTTAAAGCATAACCATCTGGTTGTTCAATGTAGAGTTCATCTTCCAATATTCTATTTAGGAATGTTGACTTAACATCCATCTGATATAATTTGAATCCTCTGTATGTTGCAAATGCAAGTAGAGTCCTTACTCCTTCCAATCTTGCAACTAGTGCAAATGTCTCACCATAGTATTCACCTTCATCTTGTGCATATCCTTTGCATACCAGTTTGGCTTTATTTCTAACCACTACTCCATCTTCATTCAGTTTATTTATGAATACCCATTTTGTACCTATTACAGTTTTGTTCTTCAGTGGTCACCAAGTATTGTTCTTCTCTATCTGTCAAGATCTTCCTCCATTGCCTTGATCTAGTCTTCATCTACAAATGCTTCTTTTGCAATTGTAGGCTCAATGGTGGAAATCATACAAGAGTTCTCTCCAAGTCTTGTTCTTGTTAGTACACTTGCATTCATGTCACCAATAATCTGATCAAGGCTATGATTGATTCTAACATACCTTTGAATGACATGATCATGTGTTTTAGGATCTTCTTCTTCTTCTTCACTTTCTTCTTCTTTTTCTGTTGGGCCTCCTTGTTCTGGTTGAACTGGGGCTTCTCGGTTCTGTTCACCAACTTCTGGCTTCACCAGTTCTAGTTCCAAAAAATGTGTGTAAGGTTCTTCTTTTTCCTTCTCTTTACTGGTTTCTCCTGATTTCTTAGGAAATTCATCAACTCGGACATTAACACTTTCAATGATCTTCTTGGTCTAGTTGTTATAACACTTGTAAGCTTTTCTATTGGTGGAGTAACCAAGAAATATACCTTCATCACTCCTGGCATCAAACTTACCAACATGATCACGTCTCTTGATAAAACATCTGTTACCCAAAATTTTAAAGTAACTGACATTACGTGATCTACCATACCAATACTCATAGGGAGTTTTATCCTTACCCCTTTTAACCAGTATTTGGTTCATTGTGTAAATAGTTGTGCTAATAACTTCTCTCCAGAATGTCTTAGCTACACCTCCTTGAATTAGCATAGTCCTAGCAACTTCAACAACTGACCAATTGTTCCTTTCTACAATACCATTCTATTGTGGTGTCCTAGGTGCAGAAAGCTTCCTCTTAATTCCATTGTCTTCATGGTAACTAGTGAATTCCTTTAAAGTAAATTCACCACCTTGATTGTTTCTTAAGAACTTTATCTTCTTACCACTTTAATTTTCAACTAAGGCTCTGAATGCCTTAAACTTGCTAAATGCTTACATCTTGTCTTTCAAGAATGTGACCCACATCATCCTAGAGAAACCATCAGTAAAAATCATGAAGTACCGATTAACTTGAATACTCCTAGTCCTCATTGGTCCATAAAGGTCAGTATGAACCAAATCTAGAAAATGTTCTACTAAGAAAGCTTTTCTCGTTAAGGTTGAGGATGTCATCTTCCCTAACTGACATTCCTTGCACAAAGCATTCACTAGTTTGTCCAACTATGGAAAACCTCTTACTAATTTGGACTTACTAACTTTGACAATGTTATCAAAATTTACATGACAAAATCTCTGATGCCAAAGCCAACTATCTTCTACTTTTGCAATTAAACAACTATTGACTTTAGAACTTAAATGAAAAAAGTTACCTCTATTCTATTTTTTGTTTGCAATCAGTTCACCTTTGCTTCCATAAATCTTGCAGACTCCATTCTTATCAATTCTAGTGGGTAACCTTTGTCATTGAATTGAGCAACACTCAAAAGATTGTGTTTCAGTCCTTCCACCGAGTAGACATCATCCACACAACTTTTTCCATTCAAAGAGATGGATCCTTTTCCTTTTACCATGCAGGGTGAGTCATTCCCAAATATCACAACACCTCTGTTAAACTCTCTCAAAGTTAGAAACTTACTCCAATCACCGGTTATGTGGTGTGAACAACCATTGTCTATAATCAAGTCATCAGAATTATCCTTGTGAGAGAGTAATGCCTTCTGATCTGATGTCTCTTCTTTGATAGAAACAAAGAATTTGTCCTCATTTGCATCTTCTTCAAATTCTTCATCTGTAATTCCTCCATCCACTACAATGAGACAATATCTTTTACCTTTACCTTTATACTTCTTGTACTTCTCATGTTTTATCTCATTATCTCCATTAGGATAGTTAGCTGGAATATGGCTAATCTAGTTATATGTATAACATTTCAATGGTGATTTATCTCTATACTTATTGGGTACTTTTGGGTAACCGCTTGGCCAATAATGCTTTAAGTTCAATCAAACTATCTTCATCATCTACCTCCCTATTGGATGTAGACTCATGACTGTAGCTCACTTCTCTGCTTTTCATTACTAGCGGGGTTGATACTAAAGCTCTAAATGTAGATTTTGATATCTGAACACTTCCATCAAAACCATTTAATTCAAATGCAGTTAATTTACCAATGATGGAGTCAAGAGTTACCTTTGTTTTATCAATAGACTTGAGTTCCTAAATGGTTACAACTCGGATAGTGTAGACTAGTAGAAGGGTTCTCAATACCTTTCTAACCACTGTGGTATCCTCCACTATACCTCCAACACTTTTGATCTCTCCGACTATCTCCTTGATCCTTTAACCATACTGTTGAATGTTTTCATCTTCAGCCATCTGCATATCATCAAATTTACCTCTCAGAATCTCTTCTTTGTCAATCTTAACATGCTCACCACCACAATAAATATCTTCCAGTTTCTTCCATACTTCATAAGTAGTTCCCAATCCATGAACATCAACATACTCTTAATCAAACAAGGAACTGATAATGACCTCCAATGCTTGATTGTTCTCCTATATCTCCTTCTTTTGATCCTATGACAAAACCCCACTAGGAAAGTTATATTGAGTAACAACATGTTCCCAATATTGACTTCCTAAGATTTTGATATAGATCTTCATCCTATCACTCCAGATTCTGTATTTTTCTCTAATTAATTTCAGACCTTCTTTATTCATCATGTTCTCCTAGATATTTTCCTCAAGCTATTAGGCTTAAACACAAGAGGACCTGAAATGCTCTAATACCATTTGATAATATGATGAAACAATAAGGATCTAGTCAACTACTGAGAGGGGGGAGTGAATCAGTAAATAGAAAATATACTAAAATTTCACCAAACTTAAACCCAACTGATAAACAACTTGCTAAACTAACCAGTTTAGTCACTGTAACAAAAACTGCAACTGCACTGTCAAACTTTACCGATTTACCAAAACATCAATGATACAATGTAGCATATGTGAAACTCAAATACCATTTAACCAAAACATTAAATTACTTTACTAACATCAGTAATAGCTCATTTCAGATCACTCCTGGTCATCTAAACATATCTAAGTGGCTTTACTAGTTAATCATATCAACCATATCAAAGCATATCCACAAAATCATTCACCACTTGACACAATGATTTTTCATGTGGAAACCCAAATGGTAAAAACAACATTGGGGATGAATACCCATAAGTATTCTGAACTCTTCTGAAGTTCACCCTGTTAGGAGCCAAGCCTTGTTAGAAGCTTATACAATAATGTCTTGTTAAGAACAGATCCGGTTAGGGACCTCCTGGTTAAGGGATTGACTACAATACCCTTTTAGGAGTAACCTCGGTAGAGGATTTCAAATCCAAGCTAATGGATCACCTAGTTAGAGGATTTAAAGTACACTAAGCCTGTTAAAGCTTACACTATTAGGGGATTTAACTATTGTAATGGTTAGAGAACAATAGGGTCTTTACTAATCTTCTGGTAATAGGACTATCTTGCTTAGTCAGATCCTCTTCTGCTCCTATCTTCCTTCACAACATTCTATAGACACTCCTTCTGGTTTGGCAACAGTCTCACTACCACACTTAACCAAATTACCAATACAGTTACAAATAACTCATCGACCTTAAATACAAATACAATAGGTCAGTAACACATCACAAAAACTACAAATATCATAGAGATTTTAAACATATCAATTCAATCATATCTATTGGATTACATAGTAGTCAACTACAAATTGTTCAAGACAACATGAACTGCTCTTGGATCGGCGTACATTGGATCATGTAGCTCATCACACATTTTCCACTTCATGATATACACTTGCTCATTCCCAAGATAAATGGTTATCTTCAGGCACCAAAACCACTTTGAAACGCATCATGTGCATAATGCTTATGTTTCATCTTCATCTTCGATCACCATTCAATCATAGATTATCACAACCGATTCACCAAGATCCATTGGTTAGGGTTCTACCTATCAACTAGTCAGGGTTACCGATTGATCACTCTACTTGAAATACCAATACCGATTTTATTCACTTATTTACTACCAGTCGTAATAAAACTCCATTACCAGTTACTATTAACATCAACGACAACACAATACTTCATCAATGCAATCTTCATGCAATGCCAACACTAAAAGCTACTAGGTTCACTCTAGGAGTAAATCTCAGATACATATGGAAAGATGCACTACAATTATCCACCAATAATGATAGAGGTAAAAGGGGTGACGTCATTATTATTTGAGGCAACTGGGGTACAAAATGTGAATAGTAGCTCTTCGCCATGTAGTAGAGTGGTGTAGATAATTTTTAACCTTTGTAATACTAAGGTTGGAGCATGTTCCCTTTGTGCCAACAATAACTGTAGAGAAATAATAGATCTTTGGAAATAGTTGGATAGTCTCTTGGATATTCCTTGGCTTATTGGGGGGACTTTAACATGGTTGAACATCCAAAGGATAAACATGAAGGTCTAAACCTAGAATGGAAATGTGTGGAGAAGCTCTATTGGGAAAGGATGAAAGATAAACTTTGATTGTTTGATTGCCTTGAAGGTATGAGGAGAGAGTATAGATCAAGATGATATACATGGTGTAACTTTCAACAAGGGAGGAGGAGAATTATTGTAGATCGGATAGGTTTTATGCTAATAAAGACCTTTTTTATTTCAAATAAGAGGGAGATTGAACCACAATCAAAGTGTGTCCCTTCACTTTCCCGGGTCATCATTCGATCTTAGCTCATATTATAGTGAACTTCAATACAACCCCTTAGCTTAAGAGGAAAGATACCTTTATTCTTAACACCAATAGTCTAAATGATCAAGATGCCAAAATTGCCATTTATATGATTAGACAAATCATAAATGTGGCTCTCATACCCTCTCTACCATTGACAAACGGAACAAAAATGTTAGTTCAAAAGAACTATATTGAATTATTGGAAAGAAGAAACCTAAATATGGTAGAAGACTAGAGAGAGAACTCATGGATAACTTGATAGCTCAAGAAGCCCAAATTCAAAATAACCCTGACAATTAGGAATTATCTTTCTCATTATCTTGAACTAGAGGCATGTTGAGAAGAATACAACATAAGAAAATATAGGGAATCAAGGTGAGGGCTAGGATAAATTGGTTATAGCAAGGAGATAAGAGCTCACAAAAGTAATTCAAGGAAATAATTGACAGAGTCTAGGAAGAGGGTAAAGAACTAGTCGACAATGAAGACATTAAAATTGCTGTCCTACAGAATTACTTAAAGCTATTCTTTTTAAAGGATAACTCCCCATCTAGACTCTTTGTTAGAGTCAAATTTAGAGCCCTCATCCTATGAATATTTTATCAACAAAGGGAAAATCTCTCAAAAATCCTATCTCAATTGAGGATATACATAAGACTATCAAAACCCTCAGATCTGCATGGTCTTTCCAATGATTTTTACAAAGAAGCTACGAATTGGATTAGCATGGGTCTTTTGCAGATTTATGAAGAAGCTCTATATGGGCGTAGTTTAGGTATTGAGATCAATAAGCGGGTGATAAAGCTTCTCCCGAAATAAGGGGACAAAACCCTTATTAAAAACTAGAGGCCCAGTACTTTACTTTATGTTTCCTATAAGACTTTTGTTAGGATTATTGCAATCAAACTTGTGGATATATTACCAAGTTTTGTTAGCAATACTCAAATAAGTTTTATTAAAGGGATCTACATTATTGAGAGCCTCATCAAAAGTTGGAAGGCCATGAATTGGGCAAAGTTAACTAACCAAAATGTTGCTATGTTCCTCATTGACTTTGAAAAGGTATATGATTGGATCAAATGGAGCTTTCTCATTAGGATGATAGAATATTTTGGATTCCCAGATGTATTTTGTCAAATGGTTTGATTTTTCCTTAACAATAACTCTTCTTAAGTGAAGGTTAATGGCTCTCATACTCAACCCCTCAAGCTAGAAAGGTCTATCAAGAAAGGACACCCACTTCATAAGGTTGTCATTGGCTGGGCAATATCATATCATGTATATTCATGTTGGGGGTTTTAGTATCCCAATAATGAGGGTACAATATATTTCCTATCGATAAAAACATGGGGGTTTTTAATTAGGGCTATAAAAAAATGCAATATTTGGTGACAATAGGGGTCTTTTAATTTAGGTTGTGTATTGGGCATGGGGGGTTCACTTAGTGAACCTAGGTTATAGCACATGCATTCATGGCATACTAAAGAATCCCCCTATTTTCAAAAAATATTATTCTAAACTCCTTTTTTGTCACTCCCTCCCAATACATAGGCTAAATTAAAAGCCTCCCTATTTTTACCAAAGATTGCATTTTTTTATAGCCTTAATTTAAAACCCCCTATTTTTACCGATAGGCAATATATCGTACCCGCATGTTTGGTATATTAAACCCCCCACTATGAATGCACATGATATAATATTGCCTAGCTAGTGAAGCCCCCTTGATGTAGACCAAAACAATGGTGGCTAAGACATATCATGGACTTAAATCACCACCTCGAATATGAAACACCTCCAAGAATTATACATTAAATAATCACAACATAGTACAAGCATCATGTCAGCTAAGAACAAGAAGAATACCATCGAACCAAACAAAATCATCCATAACACACTCACTGATCAATATAGACCACCAAAATGAATAGTACATAGTCTAGAAACATCCACAAGCATCATGAATTACCACAACAACATCCACACCAACTCAAATTACTAGAATCATTGTTATCATCATACCAAACTTCAAGAACATTAACCAAATTGATTGACAACCTAGAAAAATTACTTGTGGATCTCCAAACCATGAACCATTTGAATTGAAGACACACATTAACATTCCAAACATAATTACAAATCTGCAAATCAATGTATTAGAATGTGGAGCAATGAAAATCAGAAAAATACTGAACACTGGTAATACTGAACAATGTTAGAACTAGACACAACACTAATACTTATATATCATTCAAATATTCATGTGGACCTCTGAATCTTGCACTGAATCAACTACATATATCACTCTACAAACCCTTTAATCCACAAACACTAATCATCAATATACAACACAAACCAACTAGCTAAACTTCACTGCAACAATGCACTAGACAAAGAAAATATGTTGACGTCAATGACAATACGTTTCTCAGATATCATTAAGACACTTATTTGCAGCAATGAACCAAACATCCAACACTCCCCACATAACATTAAGTAAAGATGAGGCCTTATATGATAAGCATTTTCCTTCCCAATCTACTAAAGAGGACATGCATGATGAAACAAAGGAAAATCCTCCTCTACAAGATAGTCCTTCTTCATCTACTAATCCTTTCATTCCGTCTAAACATTCTTACACTACAAACTTCAAATAAATTTATTACAATACTTCCCCACCTTCTAAATTAAAATATTATTATTTTGGAACAATGAGAAAATTCAGAGGCAGGGAGGGTGAATCTGTTTGCACAAAAACTTTCTGCAACTTATACCACAAATTAGATTTGATAATTAACAATTAAAACATGAAACAACACCACATCAATATTACACATAACATCAAGATTTATGACATGAAAAACCCAATTAAGGGAAAAACAATGGTGAGAACCTACCCACAATGAGATAATACCTTGTTAGGAGTAAATGAAACATTACAATGGGGAATGCACATACATTCAGGCACAATGCCTAGAGCTCAATGCTCAAACAAGAAACCCAAAAAGGTTGCAACCTTAAGGAAAGACTCACTACCTTCTAGGAAGTCTCATTGACTTAAAAAATCATTTGGACAACAATCCAGATTACATGAACTATAAAAATATCATCTCCATATTTTTGGATACAGTTTCAATTAAGCACACAATTTTCTCTACAACAATTTTTTTCTCTCCTTCACACTTCCAAAAGATGAAATCACTTGTTTGCACATACAAATTGATCATACAATCACTCAAGGATCATAAAAAATACATCTTACATGATTATTAAATTTATTTATACAAGATATCAACCTATATTTCAAGCTCGGCTAAACCCTCAATACTGATAATATGATGAAACTATAAGGATTTGGTCAACTAATGAGAGAGGGGTATAAATCAATAGATAGAAAATAAACTAAACTTTCACCAAACTTAATTTCAACTCAGAGACAACTTGCTAAACTAACCAGTTTAGTCACTATATCAAAAACTATAACTGCACTATCAAACTTAATTGGTTGACCAAAACATCAAAGATACAATGTAACAGATCTGAAACTCACATACAATTTAACTAAAACATTAAACCACTTCACTAATATTAGTAATAACTCATTTCAGATCATTTCCGATCATCTAAACATATCTAAGTGGATTTACTAGTCATTCATATCAACCATATAAAAAACACATCCACAAAATCATTCACCACTTAACATAATGATTTCTCACGTGGAAACTCAAATGGGAAAAACATGGTGGGGATGAATACCCACAAGTATTATGAAATCTTTTGAAGTTCACCCTGTTAGGAGCCAAGCCTTGTTAGAAGCTTATACAATAATTTCCTATTAAGAACAAATCCGGTTAAGGACCACCCGGTTAAGGGATTGACTACAATATCCTATTAAAGGCAATACCCTATTAGAGGTAACCTTGGTAGAGGATTTAAAATCCAAGATAATGGATCACCTGGTTAGAGGATTTAAACAAGAAGCCTATTAAAGCTTACCCGGTTAGGGGATTTAACTTTTGTAATGGGTAGAGAACAACAGGTTCTTTGCTGATCTAGAAATAACACTTCCTTGCTTAATTAGATCCTTTTCCTGCTCCTATCTACCTTCACAACATCTTGCAGACACACCTTTTGGTTTGGTAACAATCACACTTAACCAAATTTTCCAACACAATATTGAAATAATTCATCGACCTTATAAGCAAATACAATAGGTCGGTAACACCACACAAAATCTACAAATCTCATAGAGATTACAAACATATCGGTTCAATCATGACCGTTAGATTACATAGCAATTAACTACACATTGTTCTAGACAAATTGAACTGCTCCTAGATCACCGCACATTGGATCCTGTAACTCATCACACATTTTTCACTTCATGCTATGCATTTGATCATTCCCAAGATAAAGAGTTATCTTCACATGCCAAATCCACTTTGAAACTCATTACGTGCATCATGCATATGTGGCATCCACATCTCCGATCACCATTCAATTATAGATCATCACAATCAATTCTCGAAGCTCCATCGGTTAGGGTTCTGCTTATCAGCTAGTTAGGGTTACTGGTTGATCACTCTGCTTATTATTGCATCATTACTGGTTTTTATACATCTTTATTACCGGTTTCTATTGACATCAATGAGAAGAGTATACTTCATCAATGCAATCTTCATGCAATGCCAACAATCTCCCTCTTTGGCATTGATGGCAATACAAATATCAATACCCATTGATTATGATGATTGAGAGTTAAGAACATACACAGGTATAATAATCTTGGTTTATATTTTTCCCATATACTCTCCTTCAACTGTATCTCCATGTCTTCAGCTGGTAACTGGCTATCAATCCTATACAGTTCTTCTCCCCCTTTAACAACAATGCCAAAGTGAAGGTTAACCAAATAGTTTCATGCTTCATCAATCTGCAACTAGTTGCTCCACCTATGGAGTAGCTCCACTCTAGACCAATCCTTCATCAATATTTTCAATAGGCTCCTAGACTAATGTCTTCCACATCTTCTTAATTGACTTCATGTAGGGGTACAACCCCTAACTTAACACCAAGATACTCAAATGTAGCCTTAGGTAGAGGTTTAGTAAAGATATCGGCTAGCTGTTCTTTTGTAGATACATGCTCCAGTGACACATCTTTAATTTTCACTTTCTCTCTTAGGAAATAATACTTTAGGTCAATATACTTTTTCCTACCATGCAACATCGGGTTCTTAGAAATGTTTATAGCACTACTGTTATCACATAATATCCTTACTGATTCTGATATCTTCAACTTAAAACCTTCCAAAATGTGTTTCATCTAGATTGCTTGGGTACAATTCATATATGTTGCAATATATTCAACTTCTGCGGTTTATTGAGAGATACAACTTAGTTTCTTGTTTCCCTAAGACACTAGTCTATCTCTAAGAAAAAATTATCCTTCAATTGTACTCTTCTTGTCATCAACCTTACCTGCTCAATCTACATCTTTATAGAATTTTAAATCAATGTTACCTGCATATGGACACCATAATCCATAATCAATTGTGCCTTTCAGATATCTAAAAATTCTTTTGGCTGCAACCATGTGTATCTCCTTCGAGCTCTTCTGAAATCTGCCAACCAATGCTACTGCATGAGCAATGTCTGGTCTATTATGGACAACATAATGTAGTTTACCTATCATTGATATATACTTTGTTTCATCCATTGGTGCAGAATCATCTTCCTTGGACAATTTACATCTTGTAACCATTGGTGTTCCAACTGGTTTACAGTCTCCCATTCCAAAAGTCTTCAACACTTCTTTCACATACTTGGACTATATGATTAAAATACCTTCCTTAATCTATTGGATTTGTAGACCTATGAATTTTTTTATCTCAACTGATAGTGACATCTCTAACTCATTCTTCATTTCATTAGCAAAATCATGACAAATATCATCATTTCCTCCAAAAAAGATATCATCCACAAATACCTCACTTACCAGTAACTTATCTCTTTCTGTCTTGAGATATATATTAATGTCTTCACTGGTTCTTTGAAAACCTATATTCACTAAGTGAGAGTGCAATCTTTCATACCATGCTCTAGGTGCTCCCTTCAATCCATATAATGCCTTTTATAATTTTCACACCATATCCTTTTCCACAACTAAATCATAACCATCTGGTTGTTCAATGTAGACTTCCTCTTTCAATATTCCATTTAGGAATGCTGACTTCACATCCATCTAATATACTTTTAATCCTCTATATGCTGAAAATGCAAGTAGAGTCCTGACTCCTTCCAGTCTTGCAACTAGTGCAAATGTCTCACCATAGTCTTCACCTTCTTTTTGTGCATATCCTTTGCATACCAGTCTAGCTTTATTCCCGACCACTACTCCATCTTCATTAGGTTTATTTATGAATACCCATTGTGTACCTATTACATTCTTGTTCTCTGGTCTGGGTACCAATGACCAAGTATTTTTCTTCTCTATCTGGTCAAGTTCTTCTTCCATTGCCTTGATCTTGTGTTCATATCCAAATGCTTCTTTTGCAGTTCTACGCTCAATGGTGGAAATCAAACAAGAGTTCTCTCTTATCCCTCTTCTAGTTAATACACCTACATTCATGTCTCCAATAATTTGGTTGGGGATATGATTGAGTCTAACATACCTTGGAATAATGTGATCTTGGTTTCTAGGCTCTTCTTGTTGTTCACTTTCTTCACCTTCTATTGGACCTTCATGTTCTGGTTGAACTGGGGCTTCTATGTTCGGTTCTCCAACTTCTGCCTTTACTGGTTTTGGTTCCAAAAATAGTATGTAAGGTTCTCCTTCTTCCTTAGCTTTACTAGTTCGTTCTTATTTCTCAATAAATTCATTAACTCAGACATTTACACTTTCAATGATCTTCTTAGTATGGTTGTTGTAACACTTTTAAGCTTTTCTCTTGGTGGAGTAACCAAGAAATATGTTTTCATCACTCTTAGCATCAACCTTACCAAGATAATCACCTCTTTTGATAAAACATCTGCTACCAAATATCTTAAAGTAACTCACATTAGGTGATCTACAATACTAGTACTCATAAGGGGTTTTGTCCTTACCTGTGTATCTGGTTCATTGTATAAACAGTTGTGTTGACAACTTCTCTCCAGAGTGTCTTAACTACACCTCCTTGAATTAGCATAGTCCTAGCAACTTCAATTACTAACTGGTTGTTCCTTTCTTGTATATCATTCTATTGTGGTCTCCTAGATGCAAAAAGATTCATCTTGATTCTATTGTCTTCACAATATCTAGTGAATTCCTCTGAAGTAAATTCACCACCTTGATCAGTTCTTAAGAACTTTATCTTCTTTCCCCTTTCATTTTCAACTAAAGCTCTAAATGCCTTAAACTTTCTAAAATATTTTTTCTTGTCTTTCAATTATGTGACCCAAATCATCCTTGAGAAATCATCGGTACATATCATGAAGTATCGATCACTTTGAATACTCATAGTCCTCATTGGTCCACAAAGGTTGGTATGAACCAATTCTAGAAAATGTTCAACTGAGAAAGATTTTGTCTTGAAGGTTGAGGATGTCATTTTCTCTAATTGACATTCCTTGCACAAAGCATTCACCGGTTTGTCCAACTCTAGAAAACCTCTTACTAATTTGGACTTACTGATTCTTACAATGTTATCAAAATTTTAGTGACAAAATCTTTGATGCCAAAGCCAACTATCTTCTACTTTTGCAATTAAATAACTATTAAATTTAGAGTTTAGATGAAATAAGTTACCTCTGGTTTGTTTGCTGATTGCAATCAAATCACCTTTGCTTCCATAAATCTTGCACACTCCATTCTTGAATTCGAGTGGGTAACCTTTGTCATTGAGTTGAGAAACACTCAAAAGATTGTGTTTCAGACCTTCAACCCAGTTTACATCATCTGCACTTCTTTTACCATTCAGAGAGATGGATCCCTTTACTTTCACCATGTAGGGTGAGTCATTCCAAAATCTCACAACACTTCCACCAAATTCCCTCAAAGTAAGAACTTACTCTGGTCACTGGTCATGTGGTGTGAACAACTACTATCTATAATCCAGTCATCTGAACTATTCATGGGAGAGACCAAAGCCTTCTAATATGATGTCTCTTCATTAATAGAAACAAATATAATGTCCTCATTTGCATCTTCCTCATATTCTTCATCTGTAATTCCTCCATCCACTGGAATGAGACAATCTCTTTTACCTGTTCCTTTATACTTCCTACACTTCTCACTTTTTTGCTCATTATCTCCATTTAGACAGTTAGCAGTAATATGTCTAATCTGGTTACATGCAAAGCATTTCAATGGTAGTTTACCTATGTACTTACTAGTACCTTTGGGTAACTACTTGCCCAACAATGCTTCAAGCTCAATCATACCATATGCATCATATACCTCTCTGCTAGATCTAGACTCGTGGCTGTAACTCACATGTCTGCTTTTCCTTACTGACGGGGTTGAGACTGGGGCTCTAAATGCATATTTTGATCTTTGAACACTTCCATCAAAACCATTTAATTCAAAAGTAATTAATTTACCAATGAAGGATTCAATAGTTACTTTTGTCTTTGTTGGCATTTGCATGAATATTGCATTAATGATATGCTATGTTGTCACTGATGTCAATTGAACTAGTAATGGTTTTTATGATATTGATGATATTGTTGTCATTATTGATATTGTCTTGTAATCGGTAGGAAGAGCTTTGAGGAAGATTTTATAAAGCGGTATGTGAGTTTTTGAGTTGAACTGGTAAACGGTATATAAGGCTAAACCCTTTCTATGTTATGTAATAGGTAAACCCTAACAGTTGTTTTTGTTAAACCCTAATTGATAAAGTTTGTTGAAATGGTTATGTTGGTTTATTATCTATTGAGTAGTAATGATGGAGACACTTGTGATCATTATAATTAGATAAGTTTAGATTGTTTTGGCGCATTTGTTTGATTGTTTAGGGAATGAGCAAAGTAGATTGCATCTAATGCAAACCATGTGATGAGTTATAGGTCCGATGAAGTGGTGATCATGGAGCAGTTGGAATTTTATTCAAGAATGTGTATAGATTGCTATGTAATTCCAATGGTCACACTTGTACCAATTTGTTTGTAATCTCTATGAGATAATTCAGTTTGCATTGTGTTATCGACCTAAGTGATTTGTATTTAAGGTCGATGAAGTTGTTGTAAAGTTGTTGACAAAGTGTTGGCTGAAATCAGTTGAGTTTGTGGTTGCCTAATGGGAGAATAAATCTGCACTTTGATTAAAGGCAAATTGAAGTTTAAAGGGATCTGATCTAGAAAATGTAGTGCTATTCAAACAGATCAAGAAAATCTATTGTTTTCTAACAATTATAGCAGAATAGAAATTCCCTAACCAGGTAAGCTCTAACAAGCTTGGATACTTCTTAAATCCTCTAACAAGGTGATCCATTAGCTTGGATTCTCAAATCCTCTACCGAGGTTACTCCTAATAGTGTATTTTCTTTTTAGCATGGCATTTTGTAAATCCCTTAACCGAGTGATTCCTAATAGGACCAGTTCTTAACAGGAACTATTGTAAATGCTTTAACAGGCTTGGCTCCTAATAGGGCGAACTTCAGAAGAGTTCAAATAGCTAACTTGTGAGTCTCATCTCACTGTGGTTTTTACCTATTTGGGTTTTCCACGTATAAACATTCGTGTCATGTGGTGAATGTTTTTGTGGTTATGATATTATTTGTTGATTTGACTAACTTCTGATAAGGCATGATAATTGGAAGCATTGAGAGATGGAGTGTGTTAATATATGATTAAGCATTTGGAAGTTTTCAAGTTGAATGTTGTTTACTGATAAGTTGTTATATCAGTTAACCAGTTAATGTTAATTATTCTTATGAGTATTGATTTTGGCAGTGATATTCTATTGATAAGTTTACTTTGTGAGTTTGAGTTTGAGATTGGGAAGTTTGTATTAGTTTTTTGATTTACGAATTCACTCCCCCACTCTCAGTAATCTGCTGGATACTTATTCTTTCATCATACCATCAATTGGTATGAGAGAAACTCAAGTCCTCTTAAATCTAAAAGCCTAACAGCTTGAGGAAAAGTTCTTGTAGATCATGATGAAGAAGGAAGATCCGAAGTTAAACAATGATAACTATAAGATATGGAGTGACAAAATGAAGATTTACATTAAGAGTTTGGGAAGTCAATATTGCCCGATCATGTAGAAACTCAGTATATTACACCTACTAGAACTCTAACTGATGATCAAAATGAAGAACAACAAGAGAATCATCAAACATTGGAGCCTATTATCAGTTCCCTATCTGACGTTGAATATGTAGATGTTCATGGTCTTGAAACTGCATATGAAGTATGGAAAAAACTTGAAGATATTTATAGCAATGAGGAACATGTTAAGATTGCTAAAGAGGAGAGCCTAAGAGGAAAGTTTGATGACATGAGAATGTCTGAAGGTGAGAACATCCAGCAGTATGGTCAAAGGATAATAGAGATAGATGGTGAAATAAAGAGTGCAAGAGGGAAAGTGGAAGATGCCACAGTGATCAGTAAGGTACTGAGAACCCTACTACTAGTCTATTCTATCTGAGTTGTAGTTATTCAAGAGTTGAAGTCCATTGACAAAACTAAGGTAACTCTTGACTCTATCATTGACAAACTTACTGCTTTTGAATTAAATGGTTATGATGAGAGTGTACAAAAATCAGAATATGCATTTAGAGCTTCTATCTCTAACAAATCTATGAGAAAAAGTAGAGATACTTGTCATGGCTATGAATCTAGATCCAGTAGAGATGTTGATGATGAAGATAGCTTAGTGGAGCTTGAAGCATTGTTAGCAAAATGACTGCCTATAGGCACTAGTAAATATAGAGGTAAACTACCTTTAAAATGTTTTGCAGGCAACAAGATTGGTCATATAGAAGCTAATTGTCCTAATGGTGAAAATCAATACAAGAGAGAAATTTCAGAAGTATAAGGGTAAAGGCAAGAGAGATTGTCTTATAGCGGTTGATAGTGGTATCACTAATGAAGAATCTGATGATGATGCTAGTGAAGATATTGTATTTGTAGATATTAAGGAAGAGATATCAAATTAGAAGGCACTAGTGTCCATGATGGATAACTTAGATGATTCGATCATTGATAGTGGTTGTTCACATCACATGACTGGTGATCGGAGAAAATTTCTTTCCTTGAAGGAATTTAATGGCGTTGTTTTTAGATTTGATAATGACTCACCCTATATGGTTAAAGGTAAGGGAGTTTTTTCTCAAAATGGGAAAAGCAGTGTTGATGATGTCTATAGGGTTGAAGGTCTAGAGCATAATCTACTGAGTGTGGCACAACTTAATGACAGAGGATACCCACTGGAGTTTAGAAATGGTATGTGCAAAATCTTTGACAACAAAGGTGAATTGTTTCAAACTAGGAAACCAACCAAAGGTTATCTATTTCATCTTAATCCTAAAGTTAGCAACTGTTTGATTGCAAAGATAGATGATAGATGGCTTTGGCATAGGAGATTTTGTCATATAAACTTTGATAAAATTGTTAAAGTGAGAAAGTCCAAGACAGTAAGAGGTCTGCCTTAGCTAGACAAACCAACTAATGCCCTTTGCAAAGAATATTAATTAGGAAAGATGACTTGTTCAAATTTCAAGAGCAAGTCCTTCTCAGCAGAGAACTTGTAAGATTTGGTCCATACAGATCTATGTGGACCAATAAGAACAAGAAGCATTCAAGGTGAAAAATATTTCATGATCTTCACTAATGATTGTTCAAGGATGATGTAGGTCACATTCTTGAAGGATAAGAATGAAGCTTTTGGTAAGTTCATGGAATTCAAGGCCTTATTTGAGAAAGAGAGTGGCAAAAAGATAAAATGTCTGAGAATAGATCAAGGTGGTGAATTTACTTCTAAGGAATTGACTATGTACTATGATGAGAGAGGTATCAAATGACAACTTTCTGCACTAAGGACACCACAACAAAATGGTATCATAGAGAGGAATAACTAGTCAATGGTTGAAGCTGCTAGAACAATGTTGATATAAGGAGGTGTAGCGAAAACATTTTGGAAAGAAGTTGTAAGTATAGCTCTCTAAACAATGAACTGAGTTCTAGTGAAAAGAGATAAGGACAAGACCCCTTATGAATATTGGTATGGAAGATCACCTGATGTTAGTTATTTTAAGATATTTGGGAGCAAATGTTTTATTAAAAGAGTGATTATATTAGCAAGTTTGAAGCTAAGAGTGATGAAGGCATATTTCTTTGTTATTCCACCAAGAGTAAGGCCTATAAATGCTTCCACAACTGGACAAAGAGAATTGTTGAGAGCATTGATGTTCGAGTAGATGAATGTATTGAAGTCTTAGAAGGAACCAGTTCATAGAAAAATGATGAAGATCCTTGCATTTTTCTTTTGGAACCTAAATCTATTAAATTAGAAACAGGTAAAGCAAATTCTGATGCACCTGTTCAACCGGAACAAATAAATTCATAAGAAGATGATAATGAAGAAGCTGAACCTTAAGAGAATGATCATATTATTCCTAGGTATGTGAGATTGAACCACCATACTAAAAAGATTATTGAGGATAAGGATGTTGGAGTACTAACTAGAAGAAGAATAAGAGATAACTCTTGCATGATCTCCACCATTGAACCTAGAAGTGTTAAGGAGACATTTGGTGATGATTATTGGGTTAAAGCTATGGAGGAGGATTTGGATCAAATTGAGAATAACAACACTTGGACCCTGGTACCTCGATTGACAAACAAGAATGTTATAGGTACTAAATCGGTATTCAGAAACAAGTTAAATGAAGATAGTGTTGTAGTTCACAACAAGGCAAGATTAGTCTGCAAGGGTTATGCTCAAGAAGAAGGAGAATATTATGGCAAAAATTTTGCACCAGTAGCAAGACTGGAAGGTGTCAGAACTTTACTTGCATTTTTAGCCCATAAGAAGTTCAAGATATACTATATGGATGTTAAGTCTATATTTTTTAATGGGATATTGGAAGAAGAGGTATACATAGAGTAGCCACATGGTTATGCTTTGACAGATGAGAAAGAAATGGTATGCAGATTGCATCAAGCTTTTTATGGATTAAATTAGCTACCCAGAGCATGTTATGAATGACTTCATACACATCTGATAAAGATAGGCTTTGCAAGAACCAATGATGATAGTAATATTTATCTCAAGTCTGAAGGAGATGAAATACTAGCCAGTGAAGTATTTGTTGATGATATTATTTTTGGAGGTAATGATGTCATGAGCAATAGTTTTGTAGATGGAATGAAAAATGAGTTTGAAATGTCTTTAGTAGGGGAAATAAAAAATTTCATAGGCTTGCAGATACAACAAATGAAGAATGATATTTTTATTACATAATCTAAGTACGTGAAAGAGGTTTTGAAGACTTTTGACATGAGTGACTATAAACCAGTTGGAACACCAATGGTTACAGGTTGTAAGTTGTCCAAGGAAGATGAATCTAAGACTACTGATGAAAAGGAATACATGTCAATGAGTGGAAAATTACACTATGTTGTTCACAACAGACTAGATATAGCCCATGCGGCTGGTATAGTTATAAGATTCCAGAAGAATCCAAAGGAGACACACCTGATAGCAACCAAGAGAATTTTTAGGTATCTAAAAGGTATTGTTGACTATGGATTATTGTATCCATATGGTGGAAACTTTGATTTGAAGGCATACACAGATGTTGATTGGGCAGGAAATTTTGATGACCAAAAAACTACTACCGATGGAGAATTATTTCTAGGAGGAAGGCTTGTTTCATGGAGTAGTAAGAAGCAGAGTTGTACTTCACAATCTACTATTGAAGCTAAGTATGTTGCAGCTTATATGAATTGCACATAGGCTATTTGGATGAGGCACATTTTGGAAGGTTTTAAGATGAAGATCTCAAAACCTATAAAAATTTTATGTGATAATACAAGTGCCATTAATACTTCAAAAAATCCTATTTTTCATGCTCGCACCAAGCTCATTGAATTGAAGTATTACTTTTTGAGGGAAAAATTTCAAAGTAAATATGTTATCTTAGAGCATGTTTCTAGCAAGGAGCGGCTTGCAGATATATTTACCAAACCTCTGCCTAAGACTACATTTGAGCATCTTAGAAGTCAGTTGGGGGTTGTCCCTCTTCATGAAGTTAGTTGAGCATGATGTTGATTGCATTAGTCCCTGAACTACTTGCAAAATCTTAGAAGGATTGATGAAGAAGTGGATGTATTCCACAGGGGGAGCATCAAGTTGTAGTATGTTGTTGATGCATAGTGAAAATTTGCAATTACATGTTTTACTTTCAAATTGGCATTGTTATCAAAGGGGAAGAAGAATTATGTGATTAGGAGAAGAATTATGTGATTGGAAAAGGGAAACCAGTGATAGGTTGAAGACAGATAGAGCATGGTGAATATTTGGTAATGTAAACCAAGATTCCTATTCACCAATCATAGCAGCAATCAGAGGTGTTGATATTTGTATTGCCATCAATGCCAAAGGGGAAGATTGTTGGCATTTGCATGAAGATTGCATTAATGATATGTTATGTTGTGATTGATATCAATTGAACCAGTAATCGTATTTATGATATTGACGATATTGTTGTTATTATTGATATAGTCTTGTAATCGGTAGGAAGAGCTTTGAGGAAGATGTTGTAAAGACATATGTAAGTTTGTCAGTTGAACCGGTAACTAGTATGTAAGGTTAAACCCTTTTTATGTTATGTAACTGGTAAACCCTACTAGCTATTTTTGTTAAACCCTTACCGATTAAGTTTGCTGAAATGGTTATGTTGGTTTATTATCTGTTGAGCGGTAATGATGGAGACACTTGCAATCATTATAAGAAGATAAGTTGAGATTGTTTTGGAATGTTTTTTTGATTGTTAGGGGAATGAGAAAAGTGGATTGCATCTAATGCAAAGCATGTGATAGATTGCTATGTAAATCCAATGTTCACACTTGAACCGATTCATTTATAATCTCTATGAGAGAATTGGGTTTTTGTTGTGTTACCGACCTAAGTGATTTGTATTTAAGGTTGATGAAGTTGTTTGTAAAGTTATTGGAAAAGTGTTGGTTGAAATCAGTTGAGTGTGTGGTTGCCTAACCAGAGAATGAATCTATAGTTTGAGTAAAGGTAGATTGAATCTTAAAAGGATCTGATCAAGAAAATGTAGTGCTATTTAGACAACATAATTGAAATTCCCTAACCGGGTAAGCTCTAACAAGCTTGGTTACTTCTAAAATCCTCTACCAAGGTGATCTATTAGCTTGGATTCTCAAATCCTCTAGCAAGGTTAGTCCAAACAATGTATTTGCTTTTTATCAAGGCATTCTGTAAATCACTTAACCGGGTGATTCCTAACAGAATCAGTTGTTAACATGACTTATTGTAAAAGCTTTAACAGGTTTGGCTCCTAACAGGGCGAACTTCAGAAGAGTTCAAATAGCTATCTTGTGAGTCTCATCTCACCATGGTTTTTACCTATTTGGGTTTTCCATGTATAAACATTTGTGTCATGTGGTGAATGTTTTTGTGGTTATGATCTTATTTGTTGATTTGACTAACTTCCAATAAGGCATGATAACTAGAAGCATTGAGAGATGGAGTGTGTTGATATATGATTAAGAATTTGGAATTTTTCAAGTTGAATGTTGTTTACCATTGAGTTGTTATAACAGTTAACTGGTTAATGTTAAGTATTCTTATGAGTATTGATTTTGACAGTGATATTCTATTGATAAGTTTACTTTGTGAGTTTGAGTTTGAGATTGGGATGTTTGTATCAGTTTTTTAGTTTACTGATTCACCCCCCCCCTCTCAGTAATCTACTAGATACTTATTCTTTCATCATACTATTTGTCTTATCAATAGATTTGAGTTCATGAATGGCTGCAACTTGGATAGCGTAGATTAGTAGAAGGGTTCTCAACACCTTGTTAACCATTGTGGTATCCTCCACTATACCTCCAACACTTTTGATTTCACCAATGATCTCCTTGATCCTCTGAGCATACTATTTAATGTTTACTCCTTTAGCCATCCTCATATCATCAAATTCACCTCTTAGACTTTCTTACCTGGCAATCTTAACGTGCTCATCACTGCTATAGATATCTTCCAGTTTCTTCCACACTTCATATGCAGTCTCCAATCCATGGACATCAACATACTCTAAATAAGACAAGGAAATAATGACGAGCTCGAATGCTTGATTGTTCTCTTGTTCCTCCTTCTTTTGATCATCTGTTATAATCCCACTAGGCAAGTTCTATTTAGTAACAACATGCTCCCAATATTGACTTCCTAAGCTCTTGATATAGATCTTCATCCTATCACTCCAGATTCGGTAGTTTTCCCTATGAAATTTAGACCTTCTTTATTCATCATGTTCTCCTAGATCTTTCATCAAGATATTAGGCTTAATCATAAGAGGACCTGAAAAAATTTGATACTAATTGATAATATGATGAAACTATAAGGATCCGGTCACCTATTGAGAGAGGGGTGAATCAATAGATAGAAAATAAACTAAAATTTTACCAAACTTAATTTCAACACAGAAACAACTTTCTAAACTAACTAGTTTAGTCACTATACCAAAAACTGCAACTGCATTGTCAAACTTTACCAGTTGACCAAAATGTCAAAGATACAATGTAGCAAATTTGAAACTCACATACCATTTAACCAAAACATTAAACCACTTCACTAATATTAGTAATAAATCATTTCAGATCATTTTCAGTCATCTAAACATATCTAAGTGGCTTTACCAGTCATTCATATGAACCATATCAAAAACACATCCACAAAATCATTCACCACTTGACATAATGATTTTTCACATGGAAACCCAAATGGGAAAAACCACAGTAGGGATGAATACCCACAAGTATTTTGAACTCTTCTGAAGTTCTCCCTGTTAGGAGCCAAGCCTTGTTAGAAGCTTATACAATAATGTCCTATTAAGAATAGATCCAGTTAAGGACCACCCGGTTAAGGGATTGACTATAATACCATGTTAGAGGCAACCTCGGTAGAGGATTTCAAATCCAAGCTAATGGCTCACCTGGTTAGAGGTTTTAAACAAGAATCCTATTAAAGCTTACCCAGTTAGAGGATTTAACTATTGTAATGGTTAGAGAACAAGAGCTTCTTTGCTGATCTAGAAATAACATTTCCTTGCTTAATCAGATCCTTTTCTTCTCCTATCTGCCTTCACAACATCTTGCAGACACACCTTCTATTTTGGCAACAATCACACTTAACCAAATTTGCCAACACAATATTGAAACAAATCATCAATCTTATAAGTAAATACAATAGGTCGGTAACACAACACAAAACCTACAAATCTCATAGAGATTACAAACATATCAGTTCAATGATTACCATTAGATTACATAGAAATCAACAAACACATTGTTCTAGACAACTTGAACCACTCTTGGATTACCGCACATTGGATCCTGGAACTCATCATGCGATTTTTACTTCATGCTATGCATTTGATCATTCCCAAGATAAATGGTTATCTTCACATGCCAAATCCACTTTGAAACTCATTATGTGCATCATGCATACATGGCATCTTCATCTCCAATCACCATTCGATCATAGATCATCACTACCGATTCTCCAAGCTCCATCGATTAGGGTTCTGCTTATCAACTGGTTAGGGTTATCGGTTGATCACTATTTTACTATCGGTTGCATCATTGTATCATTACCGGTTGCAATACATATTCATTACTGGTTGCTATTAACGTCAATGACAAAACTATACTTCATCAATGCAATATTCATGTGTTGGCATTTGCATGAAGATTGCATTAATGATATGTTATGTTGTCATTGATGTCAATTGTACCGGTAATATTATTTTTGATATTGCTGATATTGTTGTAATTGATATTGTCTTGTAACCGAAAGGAAGAGATTTGAGGAAGATGTTGTAAACTAGTATGTAATTTTGTGAGTTGAAATGGTAACCGGTGTGTAAGGTTAAACCCTTTCTATGTTATGTAACCGGTAAACCCTACTAGTTGTTTTTTTTGTTAAACCCTAACTACTTAAGTTTGCTGAAATGGTTATGTTGGTTTATTATCTGTTGAGAGGTAATGATGGTGACACATGTGGTCATTGTATGAAGATAAGTTCAAATTGTTCTAGCATGTTTGTTTGATTGTCTAGGGAATGAGCAAACTGGATTGTATCTAATGCAAAGTGCTTGATGAGTTGCAAGTCCAATGAAGCGGTGATCATGGAATAGTTGGAATTTTCTTGAAGAATGTGTATAGATTGCTATGTAAATCCAATGGTCACACTTGAACCAATTTGTTTGTGATCTCTATGAGAGAATTAGGTTTTTTTTATCTTACCAACCTAATTGATTTGTATTTAAGGTTGATGAAGTTATTTTGTAAAAGGTGTTGGCAATAATTGGCTGAAATCAGTTGAGTGTGTGGTTGCCTAACTGGAGAATGAATCTCTAGTTTGAGTAAAGGCATATTGAAGCTTAAAAGGACCTGATCAAGCAAATGTAGTGCTATTCAAACAGATCAAGAAAAACCTGTTGTCTTCTAACACTTACAGTAGAATTGAAATCCCCTAACTGGGTAAGCTCTAACAAGCTTGGTTACTTCTTAAATCCTCTATAAAGGTTGTCCATTAGCTTGGATTCTCAAATCCTCTACCGAGGTTATTCCTAATAGGGTATTTTCTTTTTATCAAGGCATTTGTAAATCCCTTTAACCGAGTTATTCCTAACAGGATCAGTTCTTAACAAGACTTATTGTAAAAGCTTTAATAGGCTTGGCTCCTAACAAGGCAAACTTCAGAAGAGTTCAGATAGCTATCTTGTGAGTCTCATCTCACCGTGGTTTTTACCTATTTTGGTTTTCCACATATAAATATTTGTGTCATGTGGTGAATGTTTTTTTTGTTATGATCTTATTAGTTTATTTGATTAACTTCTTATAAGGTATAATAACTATGAGCATTGAGAGATGGAGTGTGTTGATATGTGATTAAGCATTTGGATGTTTACAACTTGAATTTTGTTTACTGTTTAGTTGCTTTAACAATTAATCGGTTGATGTTGAGTATTCTTATGAGTATTGATCTTGACAATAATATTCTATTGATATGTTTACTTTGTGAGTTTGAGTTTGAGTTTGGGAAGTTTGTATCAGTTTTCCAGTTTACTGATTCACCCTCACCTCTTAGTAATCTACCGGATACTTATTCTTTCATCATAGCATCAATTGGTATCAGAGCATCTCAGGTCCTCTTAAATCTAAAAGCCTGATAAATTGAGGAAAATATCTTGTAGATCATGATGAAGAAGGAAGGTTTTAAGTTCAACAAAGATAACTATAGGATAGGGAGCGACAAAATGAAGATTTACATCAAGAGTTTGGGAAGTCAGTATTGGGATCATGTAGAAACTTAGTATTTTAGACCTACTGGAACTCTGACAGATGATTAGAAGAATGAACAACAAGAAAATCATCAAGAATTGGAGGCTATTATCAGCTCCCTATCTAATGTTGAATATGTAGATGTTCATGGTCTTAAAACTACATATGAAGTATGAAAAAAACTTGAACAAATTTATAGCGGTGATGAACATGTTAAGATTTCTAAAGAGGAGAGCCTAAGAGGAAAGTTTGATGACATGAGAATGTCTGAAGGTGAGAATATCTAGCAACATGGTTAAAGGATAAAAGAGATAGTTAGTGAAATAAAGAGTGCAGGAGGGAAAGTGGAAGATACCATAGTGATCAGTATGGTACTGAGAACCCTGCTACTAGTCTATGCTATCCGAGTTGTAGCTATTCAGGAGCTAAAGTCCATTGACAAAAATAAGGTAACTCTTGACTCTATCATTGGTAAACTTACTTCTTTTGAATTAAATGACTATGATAGTAGTGTACAAAAATCAGAATCTAGATTCAGAGCTTCTATCTCTAAGCCATCTATGAGAAAAAGTAGAGATACTTGTCATGGCTATGAATCTAGATCCAGTAGAGATGTTGATGATGAAGACAACTTAGTGGAGCTTGAAGCATTGTTGGAAAAGTGGTTACCAAGAGGCACTAGGAAATATAGAGGTAAACTACCTTTAAAATATTTTGCATGGAACAAGATTGGTCATATAGAAGCTAATTGTCCTAATGGCGAAAATGAACACAAGAGAGATAAATTAAGAAAGTATAAGGGTAGAGGCAAGAGAGATTGTCTAATAGCGGTTGATAGTGGTATCACTGATGAAGAATCTGATGATGATGCTAGTGAAGATATTGTGTTTGTAGCTATTAAGGAAGAGATATCAGATCATAATGCACCGGTGTCTAGGATGGATAACTCTGATGATTGGATCATTAATAGTGGTTGTTCACTTCATATGACCGGTGATCGGAGAAATTTTTTTTCCTTGAAGAAATTTGATGGCGGTGTTATTAGATTTGGCAATGACTCACCCTATATGGTTAAAGGTAAGGGAGTTATTTCTCTTAATGGGAAGAGAAGTGATGACGATGTCTATTGGGTTGAAGGTCTAAAGCACAATCTTCTAAGTGTGGAACAACTTAATGATAGAGGATACCCACTGGAGTTTAGAAATGGTATGTGCAAAATCTTTGACAACAAAGGTGAATTGATTGCAACCAAGAAACAAACTAGAGGTAATCCGTTTCATCTTAATCCTAAAGTTAGCAACTATTTGATTGTAAAGATAGATGGTAGCTGGCTTTGGCATAGGAGCTTTTGTCACATTAAATTTGATAACATTGTCAAAGTGAACAAGGCCAAGATAGTAGGAGGTCTGCCTCAACTAGACAAACCGGTTAGTGCTCTTTGCAAAGAATGTCAGTTAGGAAAGATGAATTCTTCAACGTTCAAGAGGAAATACTTCTCTATAGAGCACTTGTTAGATTTGGTTCATATAGATCTATGTGGACCAATAAGAACAAGAAGCATTCAAGATGATAGATATTTCATGATCTTCATTGATGATTGTTCACAGATGATGTGGGTCACATTCTTGAACGATAAGAATGAATCTTTTGGTAAGTTCAAGGCATTCAGGGCCTTAGCTAAGAAAGAGAGTAGCAATAAGATAAAATGTCTGAGAACAAATCAAGGCGGTGAATTTACTTCTGAGGAGTTCACTAAGTACTCTGATGAGAATGGTATCAAATGGTAGCTTTCTGCACCAAGGACACCAACAGAATGGTATCATAGAGAGGAACAACCGATCAGTGGTTGAAGCTGCTAGGACAATGTTGATACAAGGAGGTATAGTGAAAACTTTCTGGAAAGAAGTTGCAAGTACAACTGTCTACACAATGAACCAAGTTATGGTGAAAAGAGGTAAGGACAAGACCCCTTATGAATATTGGTATGTAACATCACCCGAGGTTAGTTATTTTAAGATATTTGGTAGAAAATGTTTTATTAAAAGAGGTGATTACATAAGCAAGTTTTAAGCTAAGAGTGATGAACGCATATTTCTTGGCTATTCCACCAAGAGTAAGGCCTATAAAGGTTGATGTTCGAGAAGATGAATGTCTTGAAGTCTCAGAAGGAACTAGTTTAGAGAAAAAGGATGAGGATCCTTGCATTTTGCTTTTGGAACCTAAAACTGTTAAATTAGAAACTGATAAAGAAAATTCTGATGCACTTGTTCAACCAAAACAAATAAATTCAGAAGAAGATGATAATGAAGAAGCTGAACTTAAAGAGAATGATCATGTTATTCCTAGGTATGTGAGACTAAACCATAGTCCTGGGTAGATTAATGGGGATAAGGATGTTGGTGTACTAACTAGAAGGAGAATAAGAGAGAACTCTTGAATGATCTCCACCAATGAACCTAGAAGTGCTAAGGAGGCATTTGGTGATGATTATTGGTATAAAGATATGGAGGAGGAATTGGATCAAATTGAGAAGAACAACACTTGGACCCTAGTACCCCGATCAGTAAACAAGAATGTTATAGGCACTAAATGGGTATTTAGAAAAAAGTTAAATGAAAATGGTGTTGTAGTTTGCAACAAGGCAAAATTAGTCTACAAGCGTTATGCGCAAGAAGAAGGAGAAGATTACAGAGAAAATTTTGCACTAGTAGAAAGACTGGAATGTGTTAGAACTTTACTTGCATTTACAACCCATAAGAAGTTCAAGGTATATCAGATGTATGTTAAGTCAGAATTTTTGAATGGGATATTGGAAGAAGAGGTATACATAGTGCAGCTAGATGGTTATGCTTTGATAGATGAGAAAGACATGGTATGCAAATTGCATAAAGCTTTGTATGGATTAAAGCAGGCACCCAGATCATCGTATGAATGAATTCATACACATCTGATGAAGATAGGCTTTGCAAGAACTAGTGATGATAGTAATGTTTATCTCAAGTCTGAAGGAGATTAAATACTAGTCAGTGAAGTATTTGTTGATGATATTATTTTTGGAGGTAATAATGTCATGAGCAATAGTTTTGCAGATGAAATGAAAAATGAGCTTGAAATGTCTTTAGTAGGGGAAATAAAAAATTTCATAGGCTTGCAGATACAACAAATGAAGTATGGTATTTTCATTACATAATCCAAGTATGTGAAAGAGGTTTTGAAGACTTTTGGCATGAGTGACTATAAACTAGTTGGAACACCAATGATTGTAGGTTGTAAGTTGTCCAAGGAAGATGAATCTAAGTTTGTTGATGAAAAGGAATACAGGTCAATGATTGGCAAATTACACTATGTTGTTCACAGCAGACTGGATATAGCCCATGCGGTTGGTATAGTTGCAAGATTCCAAAAGAATCCAAAGGAAGCACATCTGATAGTAACCAAGAGAATTTTTAGATATCTGAAATGTACAGTTGACTATGGACTATGGTATCCATGTGGAGGAAACATTGATTTGAAGGTATACACAGATGCTGATTATGCAGGAAATGTTGATGATCGGAAAAGAACTACCAGTGGAGCATTCTTTCTAGGAGGAAGGCTTGTTTCATGGAGTAGTAAGAAGCAGAGTTGTACTTCACAATCTATTACTGAAGCTGGGTATGATGTGGCTTATATGAATTGCACACAAACTATTTGGATGAGGCACATTTTGGAAGGTTGTAAGAAGAAAATCTCAGAACCTATAAATATTCTATGTGAAGTATCACTTTTCAAGGGAAAAAGTTCAAAGTAAAGATGTTATCTTAGAGCATGTTTCTACCAAGGAGTAAATTGCATATTGATTTACCAAACCTTTTCCTAAGACTACATTTGAGTGTCTTAGAAGTCAACTAGGCATTGTCCCTTTTCATGAAGTTAGTTGAGCGTGATGTTGATTGTATCAGTCCCCGAATCACTTACAAATCTTAGATGGATTGATGTAGAAGGGGATGTATTCCATAAGGGGAGCATCAAGTTGTAGTATGTTGTTGATACACAGTGAAAATTTGCAATTACATATTTCAATTTCAATTTGGCATTTATTTCAAAGGGGGAGAAGAATTTTGTGGTTATGGTAAGGGAAGCTAGCGACAGGCTGAAGACAGACAAAGCATGGTGAATACTTGATAATGTAAACCAGGATTCCTATTCACCATTCACAAATAGTAATCAGAGGCCTTGATATTTGTATTTCCATCAATGCCAAAGGGGGAGATTGTTGGCATTTGCATGAAGATTGCATTAATGATATCTTATGTTGTCATTGATGTCAATTCTACCGGTAATGGTACTTATGATATTGCTGATATTGTTGTTATTGATATTGTCTTGTAACTGGAAGGAAGAGATTTGAGGAAGATGTTGTAAATAGATATGTAAGTTTGTGAGTTGAAATGGTAATTGGTGTATAAGGTTAAACCCTTTCTATGTTATGTAACTAGTAAACCCTACTAGTTCTTTTTTTTGCTAATCCCTAATCGATTAAGTTTGCTGAAATGGTTATGTTAGTTTATTATCTATTGAGCGGTAAAGATGGTGACATGTGTGGTCATTGTATGAAGATAAGTTAGAATGTTTTCATGCATTTGTTTGATTGTCTAGGGAATGAGCAAAGTGGATTGCATCTAATGCAAAGCGCATGATGAGTTATGAGTCTAATGAAGCGGTTGAAATTTTTGTGAAGAATGTGTATAGATTTCTATGTAAATCCAACAGCCACACTTGAACCAATTTTTTTGTAATCTATATGAGAGAATTAGGTTTTTGTTAGTTTACTGAGCTAATTGATTTATATTTAAGGTCGATGAAGTTATTTTGTAAAAGGTGCTAGCAAGAATTGGCTGAAATCAGTTGAGTGTGTGGTTGCCTAACTGAAGAATGAATCTATAGTTTAGGTAAAGGTAGATTGAAGCTAAAAAGGATCTGATCAAGCAAATGTAGTGCTATTCAGACATATCAAGAAAAACCTATTGTCTTCTAACAATTACAACAGAATTGAAATCCCCTAACTGGGTAAGCTCTAACAAACTTGGATACTTCCTAAATCCTCTAACAAGGTGGTCCATTAGCTTGGAATCTCAAATCCTCTACGGAGGTTACTCCTAATAGGGTATTTTCTTTTTATCAAGGCATTTGTAAATCCCTTAACCAGGTGATTCCTAACATGATCAATTCTTAATAGGACTTATTGTAAAAGATTTAACAGGCTTGGATCCTAACTGGGTGAACTTCAGAAGATTTCAAATAGCTATGTTGTGAGTCTCATCTCAACGTTGTTTTGACCTATTTGGGTTTTCCATGTATAAACATTTGTGTCATGTGGTGAATGTTTTTGTGTTTATTGTTGATTTGATTAACTTCTGATAAGGCATGATAACTGTAAGCATTGAGAGATGGAGTGTGTTGATATATGATTAAGCATTTGGATGTTTACAAGTTGAATGTTGTTTACTGTTAAGTTACTTCAACAGTTAACCGATTGATGTTGAGTATTCTTATGAGTATTGATCTTGACAGTAATATTCTATTGATAGGTTTACTTTGTGAGTTTGAGTTTTAGTTTGGGAAGTTTGTATCAGTTTTTTAGTTTACTGATTCACCCCCCCCTCTCAGTAATCTACCAGATACTTATTCTTTCATCATACCATCGTCATGCAATTCCAACAAATATAAATTACAAAATAATAACCTCACACGCTTAAACATATGCAAACCAAAATAATGTCAGCTAGGAAATAGTCTGGATCCAAATCAACACTGCAAACATGCAACACCTCCAAGAAGTACACCTTGATCATCCATAATATGATACAACCACCAAGAATGTTGCATAACACGAAGATCATCACTGGACAAGTAAATTTTTAATAACACGCACAATGATCAATGTGGACCACCAATTCACATAGAACCCAATCTAGAGATATTCACAAGCAACATGAATTGCACCACAACAACCACACCAACTCGGATTACTAGAACCATCATCATCTCAGCACTAGAGCTTATGAACACCATCAAAATTGACTATCAACATGAAAGATTTGCTTGTGGACATCCAAATCATGAACCAATCAAACTAAGGATAGACGTCAATGTCCAAAACACATCCCATACATCCACAACTCAAGATATAGCAATTTCAAAATAATTCAGAGCACAAACCAAAATATTGAATAACGTGAACAACTGAATATCAATCTCAATACTGGATCTCATAACCTGGTCAAAACATCACACGAACCACTAAAAAATAGAAATGAATCATCTACAAACAACATAGCAAAACCTCTTTAATTTTCATTAGTTCATTTGCAATATATAGGCTAAACCAAATCATTCAACCAAACTGCAACACTGGAATACACAAAAGAATATGTTGACATCAATGATAACACATCATTATAGAAAACTCTCAACAACATCCAATAATCTCACCCTTTGGCATTAATGGAAACATATGAATGTAAAAAACAATCAACGCAAAGAGAGAAATTATCCTTCAAAAATCTCCATAAAAGTTACAAGGATTAGCTCAAATAACTCAAATTACAAAACCCGTAATTCTCTAGTGTTTTTCACATGCTTCTCTCCCTCTTTGACATCAATGACAAAGGTTCGAGAATCAGGATTCCGTCACAACAAATCTGAACACCAACACTAACTAATCCCCCTAAGTAGCAACATCACTCATCAATGTGGATCACAAGATATCTTTGTGAATTTTACTAGACTGACGCAAATCCATGCATCTTAGTTCTTATCAGGAGAGGCAATTAGCCCCAACTTCTCTCTAAGAGACTCAAAAGTATCTTTAGGCAAAGGCTTTGTAAAGATATATGCAACCTATTCCTTTGTAGATACATACTCCAGTCTGACTTCCTTCTCATTCACCTTCTCTCTTAAGAAATCAAACTTGATTGATATATGCTTTGTTTTGGAATGCAATACTAGATTCTTTGAAATATTGATAGCACTTGAATTGTCACAGTATATAGCAATAGGCTCATCATAAATAAATCTTATATCCTTGAGCATCTGCTAAATCCAAATAACCCAAGTACAATTGCTAATAGTAGCAATGTATTCAAGTTTTGCAATAGATTGAGAAATAGCATTTCACTTCTTACTTTCCCAAGAGACCAGCTTCTTACCCAAAAAGAATGTATTGCCTATAATACTCTTCCGGTCATGAACATCACCTACTTGATGAGAATCTACAAAAGAAATCAATGTGAAACCATCATTCTTAGAATACCACAGACCAAAATCAACTCTCTTTCAAATATCTGAATATCCTTTTTATAGTAGTAACTTGATATTCTTTAGGGTCAGCTTCAAACATAGTAAAATGACACACAACATTCATTATATCAAGTCTAGTCTGAGTCAAATATAACAAAATGTTAGGAAGTGGGAAGGACAACTGAGAGTGGGGGGGTGAATTAGTTGTCAATAAATTATAACCCAAAACCAATTATTTCAAATTAAAAATTAGTGTTGGTAAAATAGATTAACAGTTATAGCAATACTAGTACAACTTAATGCATGAAACAGAAAGAAAAACACATCCAAAACACATGACACAAAGATTTTGAAGTGGAAACCCTGTAAGGGGGAAAACCATAGCGGGAAACCTTACCCACAGTCAGATGATACTACTATAGATAGTAAGTGAATACAATAATGGGGTCTACACATGCAAAAAGCCCAACCGCCTAGAGCTCACTACTCAATCACAAAATAGGAGTCTTACTAACTACAATTGGATCATTAAATCCAATAAAAAAGTACTGCTTCAGTATAACATCTACAATGTTGGATTTAGTACCAGTTTAAGCTCTGACTATGAGTGCCAAACACCTTCATTACCTTTCCTTCAACCTTCAGATAATATCTGAGTGATTCACACAATGATCTTCAATATTCGCACACACTAACACATACACTCATACATCTTCTAGATAAGATCTTACAATTATTTATACAAAACCTAAGACCTCATGATTAGTTCATCTCCCTAAAGATATTACATTTAGAAAATATGTCTTGATGCAATACAATATGTCGGCCTCAATACATTTACACATTATCCAATCAATAAACCATTTCCAAAATGTGTCGTGTTGATCTAGAACATGATATCTTGTACCAATCCATAACCTAGACCTATCTACTAGTAAAGGCAAATATGTGAACCTGATCAGACCAATAAGAAAAACACCAAATGTAAACATCCAATCCATATCTTTGACATAACCAAATGATCTCCAGATGATAACGAGCCAACATCAAATTCCTGAGCTTTCAGTGAAACATATAAGCTGATGTCCATACTAGGACCACAATGTGTTGGTTCAACAATAAACTAATATAACTAGAGTGCCAAATCAGCAATGAAGACCTCCAAAAAGATAAGTGTTGAAATCAATGATAAAACCAATGAAACACATGAAGAATTCATCCATAATACTACCAAGCTCCCCCTTTGGCATTGATGGAAACATGAGATGGAAAAACATCTATGTGCCAAAAACAGAATAACAAATACCAGCAATCTCCTAGAATAGTTCAATACAAAGTTTTGTACCAAGAATAGAAACAATATAACAAAAACCAAAATATATCTCTCCAAGTACAATGTTTTTTCATAGACACCTCTCCCCCTTTGACATCAAATGCCAAATTAGTCAAGAATCAAAATCAAAACATAAAATGCAGCTAACTACTCCCCTTGAGCAGTAGCTCTCCTTCATCAAAATTGGAAAAATATTTTTTTGTTAGTCCCTGTCGGTTTGATGCTAATCTTCATCATTCAAGTCTCTACCAGTGAGGTGAATACCCCAATCTTCTCTCTGAGATGTTCAAATGTTTCCTTAGGAAAAGGCTTTGTAAAAATATCTGCAATTTTCTCTTTAGTATTCACATTAACTAATCTCACTTCATTTTCTTTGGCATTTTCTTTCAGAAAATTATACTTAATCGAAATATGCTTTGTTTTAGAGTGAAATACCAAATTCTTTGATATATCTATTGCTTTTGAATTATCATAGTAAATAATTACTAGTTCTTTGCATTTTACCTTGATATCCTTCAATATTTGCTTGATCCATAATACCTGAGTGCAATTAGTTGTTGCTGCAACATATTCTACTTCTTGCTAATCCATGAAATTAATCTTCTGCGAAGAAAGAATGCACTACCAGTGGTACTCTTTCTATCATCCATATCTCCTACCTAATTTGCATTTGTATATGCACACAACTCAAAATTGTCATCCTTAGGATACCATAAACGAAGATTTGTTGTGCCTTGTAGGTACCAGAAAATCCTTTTTACTGCACTTTCATGATTTTCTTTAGGATTGCTTTGAAATCTTGGAACAATACACACTGCATTCATTATATCAGGTCTAGTTTGTGTCAAATATAGTAGCCCTCCAATCATATATTTGACCTTGTCAGATTTATAGGAGCTGAATCATCCTTTAATGTCAATTTATTAGTTGTAGTCATAGGAGTGCTTACCGGTTTGGAGTTTTCCATTCTAGATTTCTTCAAGAGTTCCTTCAAGTATTTTGTTTGACAAATGAATATACCTTTATCCGTTTGAGAAATTTGCGAACCTAGAATTTTTTTTATCTCTCCAATCATGGACATTTCAAATTCTTCTTGCATCTTGTTAGAAAAGTCTTTACATAACCCTTCTTCTCCTCCAAAAATGATATCATCCACAAATACTTCAATAACCAAAATGTCATCATTGGTGATTTTGTAATACAAATTACTGTCAGCATTACCTTTTTTGTATCCAAGCTTTAAAAGATATTTATCTAGTCTAGCATACCAAACTCTGGGAGCTTGCTTCATTCCATATAAAGCTTTCATTAACCTGCAAACCATATCCTTATCATCTATTAATGAAAATCCATCAGGTTGTTCAATGTAAACTTATTCTTCAAGATCTCCATTCAAAAATGCACATTTTACATCCATTTGATAAAATGTATACTTTTTGTGAGCTGCAAATGCAAGAAATAGTTTTACTGCTTTAATTCTAGCTACCGGTGCAAAGGTTTCATTATAATCAGTTCCTTCTTTCTAAGAATAACCTTTACAAACTAATCTTTCTTTGTTTCTGATTACTTCACCATCTTCATTAAGTTTATTTCTAAATACCCATTTAGTTCCAATTACATTTTTGTGTTTAGGTCGAGGAACTAATGTCCAAGTATTATTCTTTTCAATCTGTTCTAATTCATCTTCCATTTCTTTTATACAATGTTTATCTTGACATGCTTCAACAACTAATGCTGGTTCAACTTGAGAACTTAAACATACCTCTTCATTTTCCAATCTTCCTCTTGTCATAACACCTTGATTTTTATTTCTAATTATCTAATTTTCTAAATGATTCAATCTTACATACCTGGGTTTATTTTGATTTCCACTTATAGGTTGTTGTTCTTCAGTCATAGTTGAGTTTTTTGATGATGCCGGTGTGACTAGTTCTTCATTTTGTTCTGGTGCAATCTATGCTGGTTCATTTATAATCATTTCTATTGTTGGTTCATAACCTATAGATCTTGATTCTCCTCTAAAATGTTCATCTATCTTCACATTAGTACTTTCAATGATTTTCTGTAGTCTTTTATTATAACATCTATATGCCTTTCTTCTAGTTTAATAACCAATAAATATTCCTTCATCACTTATAGGATAAAATTTTCCAATAGACTCATCTCTCCTAATATAGCATTTGCTTCCAAATATTTTGAAATATTTATGAGTAGGAATATGATCGAACCATAGTTCATAAGGGGTCTTACTGGTTTCACCTTTGATGTGAACTCTGTTGAAAGTATAAACCACTGTATTCACTACTTCTCTCCAGTACATATGAGGTAGATTTACTTCCATCATCATGGTTCTTGCTACATCCAGATAGTTTTGTTCTTCCTTTCCACAACTCCATTCTGGTGGGGTGTCTGGTGTGCTAATAGCTATCTTTTGATTCCATTCTCTTCATAGTATGCATTGAATTCCCTAGATGTAAATTCTCCTCCTTGATCATATCTCAAACATTTGATTTTATTACCGGTTTCATTCTCTACCATTGCCTTGTATATCTTGAATCTCCCGAAAGCTTCTGATTTCTCCCTAAGAAAAGTAACCCAACACATTCTAGAATAATCATCAATTATTAGCATAAAGTATCTATCACCCTGAAAACTCCTTGTTCTTACTGGACCACATAAATCAGTATGAATTAAATCAAGAATATTATTGGATTTCTCAAAAATGCTCTTAAATGTTGTTCTAACTTGCTTTCCCATTTGACATTCCTTACATACTGGATTATGAGGTTTCACAATCTTACATAAATCCCTTACTACCTTGGTTGAACTGATCTTTACAATGCAATCAAAATTCACATTACAGAGTCTTTTATGCCATTACCAACTTTCATCAATCTGAGCAATAAAACCATTCTTATCACTGGTATTCAAATTTAAAATATTATCTTTAGTCTGATTACTGGTTGCAATCTCCAATCTAGTTTTGTTCATGATTTTGCATTTTCCATTATTGAATTGTAGTTGAAATCCTTTTTCCACTAACTAACCAACACTCAAAAGATTATGCTTTAAACCTTGAGCATAATGAACATTGTCAATATTGTCCTTACCATCCAAATATATAGTGCCTCTTCCTTTGATTAAATAAGATTTTTCATCTCCAAATCTTACTAGAGCTCCATGATATTCCTAAAATGATAAGAATGTGCTTTTATCACCAATCATATGATGCGAGCAACCACTATAAATGATCCATTACATCAATTTTTGTTGCTAATGCCTGCTCTATCGGTTTGACAATAGGTGTCAATTGATCTTCTTTTATTGCAGCAAATGGCCATCCACTATCTATTGGATCTTCATCAGAGTCATCTGTAACACCTTCATCTACATAGTAACATGATTTATCTATGTTTTTCTTAAATTTGTATCTTTGATATTTAGGGTTAGGTTTATATGTTCTTTTTGCCTCCTCTCTTAGTCTTGAATGTCTATCAGGACACCTAGACACCATATGACCAACTTTATTGCAATTAAAACATTTGAAAGGTTCTTTACCTTCATACTTACTTCCTACTGGACCTTTAGGCATCTTCCTTCCAGATAGTGCTTCAAGTTCTTCAAGTTCTTCATTTTCTCTTCTGATATCTTCCAGTTCTTTTACATAAAGTTCTTTCTAATCAGATTTGTCAGATGATGATGATGATGATGATGTTGATGATGATGCTTCACAAGCTATATCAATCTTGACTGTAGCAATAGAACCAAAATTTTCAAGCTCAAATGCTGAAAGTTTTCCAACCAAAGTATTTTTAGATACTGATGTATTAGGCATTGTTCTCAACTCATTAATAGCTATCACTTTCATTTTGTAAGCCGGTGGCAAAGCTATTAAAAATTTAGAAACAATTTCATCTTCACTTAAAGATCCTCCACAAAATTGTATTCCTAAAACAATTTCATTAACCCTTTCCATAAATGCAAAAATTCTTTCATCCTCTTCCATTTTTAAATTTTCATACCTGACCCGGTAACATTCCAATTTTGCAATTTTGACAGTGGAATCTCCTTCATTCAATGTTTCTAGTTTATCACAAATAGATTTTGTAGTAGATCTATCTAATAATCCCATGATTTGATGATCTGATAATGTGCTTAGAAGTGCTTCTCTTGCTTTCTAATTATTCTCCAAGTCTTTAGACAAGGTCAGTAGATTAGGTTTATTCAGAGTAGGAGCAACATACCCATTCTATGTAACATCCCATATATCTCTTCCAATGTAGTTCAGATGTCTTTCCATTCTGATCTTCCATATACCATAGTTAGTTCCATCAAGTTTGGGATTTTCCTTCTTGAAGATATTTGTTGTCATAGGATCTCCTCAAGCTATTAGGCTTCCACAAAAAGAGGACTAGGCTCTGATACCAATTGTTAGGAACTAGGAAGGACAACTGCGAGGGGGCGGGTCAATCAGTTGTCAATAAATTATAACCCAAAACCAATGATTTCAATTTAAAACTCAGTGTCGGTAAAATAGATTAACAGTTATAGAAATACTGATACAACTTAATGCATGAAACAGAAAGAAAAACACATCCACAACACATGACAAAGAGATTTTGATGTGGAAACCCTGTAAGGGGAAAAAATACAATGGGAAACCTTACCCTCAATTAGATGATACTACTATAGATAGTAAGTGAATACAATAATGGGGTTTGCACACGCAAAAAGGCCAACTGCCTAGAACTCACTGCTCAATCACAAAATAGGAGTCACACTCACTACAATTGGATGGTTAAATCTAATAACAATGTACTACTTCAGTATAGCATCTACAATGCTAGATTTAGTACCGGTTTAAGCTTTGACCATGAGTGCCAAACACCTTCATAACCTTTCCTTCAACCTTCAGATAATATTTGCGTGATTCACACAAGGATATGCTTATTTTCACTCTTCCCAATGATCTTCAATATTTGCACACACTCACACATACACTCATACATCTTATAGATAAGATCTTACAGTTATTTATACAAAACCTAAGACCTCGTGATTAGGTCGGCTCCCTAAAGATATTACATTTACAAAATAAGTCTTGATGCAATACAATATGTTGTCCTTAATACATTTACACATTATCCAATCGATAAACCATTTCAAAAATGTGCCATGCTTATCTGGAACATGATATCTTTTACTAGTCCATAACCTAGACATATCAAATAGTAAATGCAAATATGTGAACTCGGTCAAACCAATAAGGAAAACACCAAATGTAAACATCCAATCCATGTCTTTTACATAACGTAATGACCTCTAGATGATAAGAAGTCATCATCAACTTCCTGAGCTATCGGGGAAACAAATAAGTTGCTGATGAAACATATAAGCTGATATCCATATCGGGACCACAATATTCTGGTTCAACAACAAACAAATATAACCAGAGTGCCAAATCAACAATGTAGACCTCTAGAAAGATAAGTGTTGACATCAATGAAAAAACCAATGCAACACATGAAGAAGTCATCCATAATACCAACACAAACCACCAATCATAGATCTATATCTAGTCTGATTAGCTTTCAAAGAATCGTCATCCTTTGTCAACTTACATTTGATCACCATAGGTGTACTAATAGGCTTAGAGTCCTCAAAACCAAATTTCTTCAGCAGTCTTCTCCTAGTCATCACACCTTTATTCTTATCACCCATAATATGATTTTTTGAATGATTCAACCTTACATACCTAGGAGTTTTAGGATTCTTTGGAATTTTAGGCTCTTGAACTCTTTCTTATGCATTAACATCTACACCTTCATCCTTAAGCCTTTCTAGAGCAATCTGAACTTGACTTTGGGTCTACACTTGTCTTCCTTTATTTGAACTGGCATCCTAATCATCAAAATCATATCTGCAAGATCTAATCTGATACACATTACCTTCATCAACCTTCGCATTAGTACTTTCAACACTCTTTCTCAATCTTTTATTATAACACTAGTAGGCCTTACTCTTAGTAGAATAACCAAGAAATATTCCTTCATCACATCTAGCATCAAAATTTCCAAGATCTTTATCTCTTTCTATATAGCATTTACTACAAAAATTTATAAAATATCTAATAGTAGGAGCATAATCAAACTATAAATCATAAGGACTCTTACCAGTAGAAACTTTGAAATTTACTTAGTTAAGAGTGTATACTGCAGTACTCATAGGTTCTCTCCAAAACAAATGCGAAACATTTCCTTCAATAATCATGATTCTAGAAACTTCTTGAAGTGTTCTATTCTTCCTTTCCACAACACCATTTTGTTGTGGTTTCCTAGGAGCAAATAACTGTCTCTTAAATCCATTCTCTTCACAATATGCATTAAACTCACTAAAGGTAAATTATTTACCTCTATCAGGTCTCACACACTTTAGCTTCAAACTAGTCTTTAAAATATTGAACTTATCCAATGCTTTATATTTCACCCTTAAGAAGGTAACCCACATCATTCTTAACTAATCATCAATCAACAACATGAAATACGTGTAACCCTGAAAGCTTCTTATTCTAGAAGGATCACATAGATCAATATGCACAATATCCAACAATCCATTAGAATTATACTATTTCTCTTATAAGTAACTTTTGTCTGCTTCCTTAATTAGCATTCCTTACATACTAGATGAGAAGGCTTTATCAACTTCGGTAGATCTCTTACTGCTCTAGTAGATCTTATCTTAACCATGCAATCAAAATTTACATGACACATCCTTTTATGCCATAACCAACTTTCATCAATCTGAGCAATCAAACAACTTTTACCACCAATATTCAAGTGAAACATATTACCTTTAGTCTGTGTTCCTGATGCAATCTTAGATCTGGAGCTACTCAAGATCTCACATTTTCCATTCTTGAATTTTAAGTTATATCCCTTATCAACCATCCTGACCAACACTCAAAAGATTATGCTTTAATCCTTCAACATACAACACATAATCAGTATTATGCTTACCATCAAGAGAAATAGAACCTCTACCATGAATTAAACAAGATTTATTATCATTGAATCTTACTATACCACCATCATACTTTTCAAAGTTCACAAATTTACTCTTATCACCTATCATATGATGAGAGAAACCACTGTCAATTTCCCATTCATATTTCTCTTCTTCTATAGCAACTAAAGATTTCTCCTCATTAATGCAACTTGTAGAATCTATATTTATAGGATCATCTTCCTTGATAGAAATGAATAAAAATTGATCTCCTTAATTTCCCTTATCCAACTCATCATCTATCACACCTTCATCAACAACATAATAAAACTTCTTTTGATATTTAGGCTTATATGGCTTAAATGGATTATTAGGATTTCTATCTCTTTCTAGACACCTTGATGCAAAATTTCCTATCTTATTACATTGAAAGAATTTAAGAGGCAACTTACCTTCATACTTACTGACACCTTTAGGCAATCTTCTAGAAATAAGTTCTTCAAGCTCCTCAATCTCTCTTTCTTCATCTTACATCTCTTTCATCTCTTTCTCATATCTAGATACTAATGTATAAATTTCTCCTGAATCATATCTCTACTTCCTGAAAAATAGTAGCTTTGAATGTAGATTCAGTCTTAGGAAGGGAGTCTCCAAACTCACTCAGCTCAAAAGTAGCAAGTTTACCAATCAACATGTATCTTGTCACACTTGTCATAGTCTGGATCTCATCAATAGTAGAAGCTTTATGTTTATAGGTAGGAGATAAGGATCTCAGTATCTTGGCAACAATCTCAAACTCTTCTAGCACTACATCAACACATCTGATTCTGCACACAAGCTCATTTACTTTCTGCATAAACGAGGTGATATTCTCATCTTCACTCATCTTCAAGTTCTCATATTTACCCTTCAGGCTCTACAACTTAGCAATATTTATATGACTATCTCCTTCATGCAAAGTTTCCAGTTTTATCCATATCTAATGTGTAGTCTCTAAGTCCATTACACTCATCATCTCAAAATTTGACAAGGCACACATCAATGCTTCCTTCCATATGATGTTGTATTCTTCTTCCTTAACTTCATCCAGAGTTGTAGGACCATTATTTAGAAATTTATATACATTCTTAGTGATCTTCATGTAGTCTTCTCGTATGCATCTTAAATGACATTGCATCCAACTTTTCTAGAGAGTATAGTTTGTTCCATCAAACCTCTGACTATCCTTCTTTAAAGCAAAGGTTTCCATCTCAAATCTTCCTCAAATGGTCAAGCTTCTTCCAAAGGATCTATCTCTGATACCAATTGTTGGAAATAGGCAACAAATTGAGAGGGGAGGGGCGGGGGTGAATTAATTTGCACAAAACATTTTTGCAAATTATCCCACAAATTAGATATTATAATTTACAATTAAAACATGAAACAACACCACATCACTATCACACATAATACGAAGGTTTTTGATGTGGAAAACTTGTTTAATGGAAAACCCATGATGGGAACCTACCAACAATGAGATAATACCTTGTTAGGAGAATGAAATATTACAATGGGGAATGCACATGCATTTAGCCACATTGCATAGAGCTCACTACTCAAACAAGAAACCCATAAAGGATACAACCTTAAGGGAAGGCTCACTACCTTATAGGAAGTGTCACTGACTTACAAAATCATTCAAACAATAATTTAGATCACTTGAACTATGAAAATAGCATCTCCATATGCTTGGATACAATTTCGGTTAAGCACATAGCTTTCTCTGAAACACTTCTCTTCTCTCCTTCATACTTCTGAAAGATGAAATCACTTATTCACAAATACAGCTCAATCATACACTCACTCAAGGATCACATACATTGCATCTTACATTATTATTGCATTTATTTATACAAGACATCAACCTATATTTCAAGGTTGGCTAGACCCTCAATACCAATTACAAAATAATAACCTCACATGCTACAACAACATATGAAGACCAAAACAATGTCAGCTAACACATGTTCTGAACCCAAATTAACACTACAAACATGAAACATCTCCAACTATTATGCCTCGATTATCTACAACACGCTACAACTACCAATAATTTCACATATCACAAAGAACATCACTTGACAAGGAAATATTCAATAACATTCACAACGATCAATGTGGACCACCAATACACATAGAACATGATCTAGAGATATTGACAACCAATGTTAATTGCACCACAACAACCACAACAATTCAAATTACCATTACCATCACCATCTCACCACCAGAGCTTAAGAACACCATCAAAACTAACTGTCAACATGAAATATTTGCTTGTGGACATCCAAATCATGAACCAATCAAACTTAGGATACACATCAATGTCCAAAACACATCACATACATTTACAACTAATGATATAGCATTTCTAGAGTAATTCAGAGCACAAACCAGAATACCAAATAACACAAACAACTAAATATCAATCTCAATACCGAATCTCATAACTTGATCAAAACATCATGTAAAACACTACAAATAGGAATGAATCGTCTACAAACAACATACCAGAAACCCTTTAATTTGCATTAGCGCATCTACAATATACAAGCTAAACCAACTCATTCAACCAAACTACAACACTAGAATATAGAGAATAATATCTTGACATAAATGATGGCACATCATTCCAGAAAAATCTTAGCCACATCCAACATCTTATAAGAGTTTCTTTAACATAATATCAAAACAAGGTTTTAGAGGACAAGGACTTGGAAAATTTGAACAAGGGATTCAAAGCCCTATAAACCCTCCTACACAAATTACCATAGAAGTCGGCCTAGGAAACAATAATAAATCTCCTATGGATGACCTCCTTAGGATTCAAAATTTCAAAGGTCATCTTGCAAGACAACAAGCCATTCAAGCCTGCAAAAGTGCTTCTTCTTCAAAAATCCTTTTTTTTCTCATTTCATCAAACTCATGATCACCATGCCGATGATTGTCCTGATATTCAAAATTCAATAAAAGAACTTACAAATAGTGGTAAAGTTAAAATCATTAATGACAATCCTTCTTCTTCTAAAAATAACTCTTATCCTCAATCTCAAAAGAATAAACCTACACCTATTAATAATGAAGAAAAATTGCCTACTAGAATCTTTTAGAAATTGAAGTATGACAAGAATGTTGTTTTTCCTTTTGTGAAGTTTAGTAATAAACATAAAGAAGGAAATGGATGTTGTCTTTTTCATCATGTTATTTCATATTCTCTTTGAAAGTTTAAAGAGTTTAAGGAATTTGTTCAATAACAATACGATCGTTCTGGTATATGTCTTTCAACAGATCTTTCTCTCTTTTTAGGCTAAAATGTAGTGCCTTATCACTCCTTTCACCCTCATGTTGCTCCTCACCCTATGAAAAAAGTAGTTAACTTAATTAGGGGCTCTTTGTTATTAGAGGTGGTTCTTTTTCAACTTCAAATATCTTGGGGTAGCAACATTCTTCTCTTTTATCTCTCTCTTTTTATGGATTGTATTATTCATGACACGACGTCCTTTCTTGCATAGGGTTATCCTTCATGCGAGCACATGATTGTTCCTTGGTTAAGATATACTCCTTATTTGAAATAGAATGTCTCTTATGAATAACCTCTCTTTGGAAGATTTGTAGTTCTTCTCCTTGTTCTCTTGCTTGGGGGGAAAGGATGACTTTTTTTATCTCTCTCTTCTTATCTAATGTATCACTATTCCCTTTAGAGGTTGCATTTTTTTCATGTGTTGATATCCTTTCTTGCAAAGGTATGTCTCTTATCTCTCTCTTGTTATCTAATGTATCACGATTCCCTTTAGGGGTTGCATTTTTTTCATGTGTTGATATCCTTTTGCAAAGGTATGTCTCTTATGATTAATTCCTCCTTAGGGAAATATATTATCTCTCTCTCTCTCTCTCTTATGTATCTTATGATTAATTCCTCCTTAGGGAAATACTCCCTCTCTCTCTCTCTCTCTCTCTCTCTCTCTCTCTCTTTGAAGATTACCTCTTGTTTTGAGTAGTATTTTACATATACTAATATCTTGTGCATTTCCTTATGCCTAATCTCTTCTTCAAAAATTGTGTAATTCTTCTCATTATCCTTACACTTGGGGGGAAATGATTTCTCCTCCTCTCTTTTCTCTCTAAGGATCTACTTTTTCTTTGTTGAGTGATATTTGTTTATGATTTGATGTTATTCCTAGTGTGAAGCTATTGTTTGCTCAAGGATTCTCCCTTATGAAAGAGGTGTAAGTCCTTGGCTACAACCTCTTCTTCACTTGGTAATGTACATCTATCATAAATTTATCCCTTTCATTGGGTCAAAAGTGTGTCATCCTTTATCAAGAATCTCTTTCAGCTAGAAACAAGGGGAAGGTATGTATTCTTGTTCTCCTTCCCTTCTTTTGGTACAAGATGTTATGTTTGTTCTAGATAACTTTGTTTCAAGGTAGATGCCTTTTGAAAAAAGATCTCTTCTCCTCCAAGGATCTCCTTTGTACTTGTTGCAAGATATCTCTTTTTCAACTATCTTATCCTTGCTTATAAAATTATTCCCTGTTTAGCTTGGATTTATGACATTGTTGCCTAAAGGATATCTCCTTGGTGTTGAAGATTAGGTATCTCTATTTCTATATTCCTTAAGACATCAACATAGGGCTATATTGACATCTTAAGGGGGGGCACCCATATCTCTCCCTTTGCACCATAATTTTTGCATGTCTTAAATGGGGTGTTCATTCTCAAAACTAGAATAATACTTTTACATGAGATGCTTCACGCCTAAAATTAGACACAACGTATGATATATATCGTAGGCAAGATTACATATCATCCAAACCAATTCAACTCTTACATCAAATTTCCTTGAAACCGGGCATGTGTCCATTTCAATTAGGATTACACATTCTCAAAACCAGAGAAAAACTCTTAAATGAGATGTTCCAGAAGATACACATTCACCCCTTGGCATTCACACTGCTGTTCACCAAAATTAGTTAACTCAAGTTCACCTGCAATTGATTCTATGAAATAGCCAGTTTCAAACAATGGAATACTTTAGGACTTGGACAATATAACATAGGACCCTAATTGATCCTCTTGCACTTCAGGTTCTTCTAGACCTAGGGGGGGGACACCTTTTTGATGCATATAATTAACCCATTACACACTTATGACAACATCAATAGAAAGCATATAGATCTCACCAGGGCTCAACAACAAGTAAGTCACTACAGATGGGCTAGATCCACACATAAAACTCAACTATGTTTGAGCATGAGATAGGTGGAACATTACCACAGAATAGAAAACAAAAGATATTCTGATTTTTTATTTTAAATTTCTTATGTAAATAACTTCTATTTATAACAAATTAGTGCCTCATCTTGGGCATAGAGTCAATACAAATAACCACAAATGGAATCCAAGCTGCATATCAAATTCATTGACACAATTTACCTATATTAATGCTTGGCATTAACACATTCTAAATTCATCAAAGGATCATACATATCCATACATTAACCCAAATCCACAATTTCTGCTCATAGAATTTAAATCCCTTCTATAAAGGATGCCTAAGAACAAGAATTACACTCTCACTTTGAGAAGATAAACCCAAACTTCCTTGAAGACTGAATTTATTGAAATTGAAGAATACCTAAAGACAATCCACTAAACTGTATATATGCCTTACATATATGTGACCTGAAGCTAAGAAACAGTCTGCAAAATGTATCTACTCCATGACAACAGAATAGGAACATCAACCATTACAACCAAAAAAATTGAAATGCATAAGACGGGAACCTACAATTTCAGATTTCTCCCTTGGAAAAATCCTCCAAAAAACTAGAACCCTTTTTTTTAAATCGATAACAGGTCTCACAATTTCAGCTAGTCTGTAGCATTCTGCTAACTTAAGACAATATAGGGTCTCGCCCCTACAATATAGTCACTTTTGACTGGAGCTATGAACTAGTGGGGTCTCATGCAACATATCGATCCTTCATATCCATAATACTCCTTATATCTTCCTTCTCCTTATCTCTCCACAATACTCCTTATATCTCCCGCTCCTTATCTCTCCACACTCCACCTTATCACTCCATATCAACTACTTATCCCTCCACTTGAACAACTTATCACTCCATCTAGCAACAGGTTCACACAGGTCGTGGTAGGGGAATCCATGCAAGTGCATTGAGGAAGTAACACAATGGACGACCGCCATCCAACAATCATGAGTCAGGTTAGCTTGGAAGTCATCATCGAAGTCACCAGCGAACAAACAGGGGCATTAACACTATCAACAGGAGAAGCACCAATCACAGGGGGAGGAGGCAGTATGGCGGATCAAGCACACACCATGACACAAACATGGGGTCATCAGTGCGGGGGACATTACTCAGGTAGAGATTCGAACCAATGACCCATTATCAACAGTGGGATGCAACTTATCGTTGCACTGTGAGGTTAACCCCCCCCAAAACTGGAACCCTTACAAATGAGAAGAATTGAGAATGAAAAAAAGAGGGAAAAGATCAAAATATGCATAACACATTACCAAGTGTCCCCTTTTTCCCACTAAATATATTTCTTCATCCTTCCCATCAAAACTAAGATCTATTGAAACTAACTACAAAACTAAATTTCTCATTTTGAGAGCTTTCCAATGGTATACAATATGTCTATATTTGGGGAAATATTAACCCTCAAGCAAATTAATCACTCAATGTGGACCCATCATTTAAATGTGTGGAATTTTTACAATAGCCAAGACTTTACATTTAATTTTGATTTTTTTGTCCATTTTTGACCTGCACCCTACCATGTGGCATCCTTCGATTCATACGTGCTCCACTGGGATAACACCTCATCACCACCTCAACAGTTTTGCCACTTGTCTGCCATCTCAGCTCCATCTCACCGAGACCCAACAGTTGGACCACCACCTGTACTTGACACCTCACTTGTCATTGTATCGTGAAGGGTAATGGTTGAACACCTTCACATAGCAACTCAGCGACGGTCATCCGATCATCTTCAACCTGCTTGATCTTTAACATGCCTTTTTTGCAAGTTCTTTGTTGCTAGTTAGTGATGGTTAATTGTTGTGCAACTTAGATCTTCCTCAACTTGCTCACTGTTTAATTCGCCCTCTTACTACAAAACTCACTTACCTCAGGAATCGTGCACATGGTGGGGTCCACCTAGTTGCCAACTATCTCTTCACCCCCTCAATGTTTGTGCACACACACATTGGGTCTACCTAGGCATTGAGCTAGCACCTTGCATCCAATGCCTCAAGGATTTGAGAATATGGTTATGTGTAGCCTTACATTTAAATACTCAAAAATCCCTCCCCACTACCAATTTGGGATAATGGTCTATTTCCTAGTTTATGCATTTTTTGAAGGTTTCTGAGAGCTTTTCTTTGAATATTTAAAACACCTTTTCAACTGCCAATGGGATTTTCTGAAAGTTCAATAGCCACGTGAGGGAGAGGATTGGCTTCACCTGGTAATAGCATTTTACTTTGCATCTGCTATAGATTTTTTAAATGCCTTCCTCTACTCACAACTCTATGTAGGGGGAGATTAATTAATTTACACCTCATGTGCAGTGCAGGAAAACACTTGCAAAATTTCTAAATCCTTTTCAACCATGCATATGAGGACATTGGCTTTGCTTTGGAGTTTCTCTGCCTCTCCTCCAACCATCACACCACACCCCAATGGATTTGGCTTAATGCCTACCAATTGCGATTTATTTTATATTTTCTATTATCTTCTTTTCCAAACCACACAAAGGGAGGACTAAACTAGTTTACACCTACCAATGGCATTTGCTTCGAAAGTTTTCCATTGCCTTCCTCCATTGCATAGGGGGGGTTAAGCTTTTGCCAAACACAGCAAGGAAGACTAGTAAATGTCGTGGCATTTTCTTACACCTGCCAATGAATTTGCCTGAGCTTCTAATGCCTCTATGCTGCCCCATTTCATTTTTTTTGACACCTTCTAAATAGCCCCTTTACCTCATGCCCAGAGATGATAGTGTTACACCTGTTAATGGCATTTGTAGAAGTTTAATATACCCTTTAACTTTTCACGGCTGGTAAGGGAGAATGCTGGCAGAGGGCGTGGAGCTTGGTGATACACCTATCAATGGAATTTGCTTAAAGTTTATTAATGCCATTCTTGCCCAACAATGTATTGCACCAGCACACAATATCCTTTCTTTTCAATATATTTTCAATACAAAAGTAATGTCAATTGATTTTCCAGTCTCACGGCTTGCTTTGTAAGCTTTATCAAGTTCAAGGGTGAGTTGATAGCTATCCTCAATTTCCATGTGACCGCTTTGACCCATATACTCTCTTAGGCATCTTAATAACATGTATTAAGAAAACCAAAATATCCAATTCATAGTAGCCCATACAATAAACCTTCATTTATATTCCCACATAATGAAATGAAATCATCTCTTAGTACACGAAGTCGCCAATAAAATAATACCACAAGGGCACGAGCCAGATCAGGCCACAAAGTGGGCCTGACTAAAAAAAAATTCATTTTCATGCAAATGACCTTTGAAAACACCTTAGGAACCTTGAACATGCCTTTGGAATTGATCGACACCATTTTTTGATCATTAAACTGAGTTTTGCAACTTTTAGGCACTTGCACCACATTTTCGCATTTAAACCCAAAGATGCTATTTTAAAACTAGTCAAAACACCTTCCTGGACTTCACAAACTGGAAGACATGTACTCTGAAATACTAGCATTCACTCTGCCAAACCATTTCTCAAGACAAATCCCGAGTAAATAAATATTAATGGTCAAACATGACCAAATGGCTCTGGCAACACTATGAACCTAATAAAATCAATGTGCAGGGACCTCAAAGTGCCTTTACTAAAAATATCAAATGGTCTCCGTAGATCCCCAAATCTGGGGCATAGATACTTTGAAGTACAGAGAAGACCTTGGAATTCTTAATTCAACCAAAAGGTTGACTGGGTACAAATGGTGAGCTCATGAAAATAGCCACTTTAACAGTTTTAGCAATGAAAGTGTAGAAAACTAAATAAAGTGGCTCAAGAAACCATCTTGGAAAATTGATCAAACAGATTGACAAGGGTTTCAAATTGGAAACATAGCTAGTCTTTTATACCAGTAGTACCCTAGAAGAAATATTCTGACATGACATGCACCGGGGCATATTTTACGCATGTACAAAGTGATGCTCTGACTAGCTACTAAAAAAGGGACTTATGCAAACAACACAAATTGCAAACGGATTGAGCTTACCAAAATGAGCAAATGGATTCATAGGGACTTGAAATTTGGCATGTGGACTCTCTAATATGCATAGAATTCAATGCACCTTGAATTTCACCATGACAATCAACTAGTCAAAATTTTTAGGTGCTCAAAGTAGGCTACTTGACAAAATCTGCATTTGCACCTAAGATGCACTTTCATCTCACCCCTTGAAATGGGTACCTGATAAACTGATCCAAACTGAAATATGAAAGTTGCAAAATACTTCATAGGCCAAATGAAAGGTATAAGACATATTTCCCAAGCCTTACCCTTTGATAATTAACTGGCTTCATTTTACATGCCCTCAAAGTAGGTCATCTGAATGAGATTAGGTGCCTTCCTGAAAAATGCAGATGCAAAATTTCGAAATGGGCCTCAAAACTTGACTAAAATTTTATGAGTCCCAACACACACATCTACCCCTTGTCATTAGCACACACATTTGCACACAAAATCACCCTTTGGCATTTTCATTACATGTCTTAAATAGGTTGAATCACACTCGAAACTAGAGGAAACAAACTCTTATACGAGATGTTATACACTTGAAACAAGACATCACTTTCTCACGCGCACAAGGATGAGTGGAACTAGTGGAATAGGGATATATTATTCCTACTCTCCTCCCCAACATAGATTGACTAGATGCAAACATCTAGGGGCAAGGCATCTATGTTTTCATCTTTTTCATCATTCTTCTCATGGATCACCTTGATAAGGACATCTAGTGTGTATTCACGATCTATCTCCTTCTTCTCATGAACTCATAGCTTTTTTATTGATCATTCATGGGTGATACTTTCTTTTCTCTTTTATGTGAGAACTTGTGTTTGTGAGATGACATTTTGCAAGAATGATATTATTTGTTGAGACAATTTGATATCAAGTTCTCTTTAGCTAGTTGACTTAAGGTCTTGTTTTGGTGTTTATCTTTTTATTGCCCTTTCGTCTTTTTTTTTTTTACTCTTGCATATGTTTGAGTGAGTTAAGATCCTAATATTAAGAACTTGGTTCCTTGAAATTAGTGACATCTTATACTCTTTGTGATTTTTCTTTGTATTCCTCATCTTCTCCATTCCTCTTTCTTCTACTTTACCATGAGTATTTGCATAAGCTTATACTCCCACCAAAGTGGGGGCTAAATGTTGCATACTAAAATTGCACCCTTTGCAATTTTGACTACATTTGGGGCCCTCACCCTAGCATCCTCATCCTCATGCTTGACCGGGGCCTATTTATGTCTCTACCATGCAATAAACATCATATTTTCATCTTATGCCTTGTTGGGACCCCTTGCCACTGGTCCAATTTGGGATAGGGCCATGATGTGGTGCCTTGGTCCTCACTGGGACCATGGCGCCATGCTACGGTCCTCCCTAATTGGGGCCTAGTTTGGACCCTTGGCCCTATCCAAAAATTAGGTGATAAACCTTCCTTTGTGTTGGCCTATGTCATAAAATTAATATGTTTGATGATAGGAATGTATATAAGGAGGTCTTCCCCTCTTATTTTGGATATAATAGGATAAGGGAAAATAAGGAAAGGAGATAGGAATGAACATAAGGTGAACTACACTCAATCAATCAAGTATTCAAGTATTCATCATCAAGCATTTTTAGAGGTCTTCAAGGCTGCATATCCTTCATCTATCCATTCTAGAACAACATTACATCAATCATTTGCTAGCTTTTATGTGTGTTAGGGTTTTTTCACATTCATGCCATTTCATGCAACATATGTGATTCTGAACTATCATTTCACTGTTCTAAACCATTTCTGTCATGGGGCTAAAATATCCTTGTCCTTCTATTTAGCATCATCTCTAAATGAGAGCCTTGCAGACCATGCTAAAAAGCCTAACTCTTACCCTTTAGCCCACCAAGGGCTCATACTGCTAATATATGAACATCTAAATGATAAGGCTAGGGCAACCAAGGATGACCCTTTGATCATTAACGCTCATATATCTGAGAGTTGCAAAGACTCTGACTCAAATGGGGATCAGCCCAACACCCCTACCCACAAAAAAAGGAAAGTTGAAACAGAACATGAGGAAAAGGAGGTGCACTTTGATGAAGAAGAGGAAAAGGATTAGGACACTGATATTGAAATGGAGCAAAATAAGGATGAGAACTATGGTGAAGGGGAGGAAGGGGGTAATTCTAAAAACCCTCACTCTAACCCTAAGGGTTTGGAAAGTGAGAATGCTACTCTGAATCCTAAGTAGTATGACAACCCTAACTTTGAGGAGACTGAACAGGGCAAAGACTTTGCGAACACCATCTTGGACACTGCCTGTAACTGCACTCTGGAACTCTTCAATTTCCAGAAATGGGTTGTTGAAAACATCACCAGTATACAAGGTAAGAAAAGGGAGCTGGAAGATAAGATTAATAAGCTGATTAAGATTTCTGACTCTGGGAAACGAAATGAGGATACGGAAAATAGTGAAGCTGAGGAGGAAATGGAGATGGAGGACTGGTTGGAGAAAGATCTGATCAAAGGGGACCTAAAACATTTGGAGGATGTTATTAGAACTCTAAAAGAGTAGGTGGAGGAGGACAAAGACAATGTCAACACCTGGATCGCTCGTAATGAAAAGGCTTTGAAAAGCCTTATGAACCACAGCCTCCAGGTCCTTAAAGTTTCTTCCCAGAATATGAACGCTTTGGTGGATCATTTGGAAAGGAAAAATTAGGATAAGAACTTGGTAATTATAGAAGATGCTCCAACTTCCAGCCCCACCCACCAGAACCCTAGGCCCAGAACTAGGCAGACCACTATTGGGAAGGACACCAAAATGAAAGAGAGCCAACTAGGACAGGAAAACAATGACCTGAGGGAAGGGGCCAAGGCAATGATGCTCTTGGTATAGAATGCTGAGGAAACTATGAAGAGTTTTTAATTAACTTATAATACTAAGCTTGGGGCCAATTTCTTGTTGGCCTCTTGCTGTCCCTTTCTCTGCTACTGGTTTTTTTGCTGGTATTTTGCAGCTATCTTGTTTTGTTTCCTTCTTGGATATCTTTCGAATGTAATCAGGTTTCGGGTCCCTTAAAACCTATTTTTACTTAATCAAAAACATATGTGATTATATTTAAGAAGCAAGGCATCATCATTAATCATTGTAGATCTGAAATATACATTTCCATTATTTATTTCAATATTTACAACATTTCATTTAAGGTTTTTTCCTCAACTAGGGTTTGATTTAGGCGAATCCCTACTCCCACCCTTTTTCCTTTTCTCTCTTTGTGTAGGAAACATGTGCGTGACTATACTTCTAAGAATAAGCTTCAAACACAAAGACAAAACAACCCTCTTTGGTGTGTGGAAAAGTCAAAGGACTGTGTTTCCACATCCCAATCCCTTCTTTTTCAAGGCATTTCTACAAGGCAAATTTGAATCCACTTATATTACTTAGATCCAAGTGCACAACAAAATCTCAAACTTGTAGCTCATTATTTTCTTAGTTTTGTGTCTAATTTCAGCACTTTACCCTAAATCAACATTTAAACTCACAAAAGTGGGATCTTAAATTAACCAAATTATTCCAATGCACTTAGTATTTAGTCCTTATCTAATTTGTGACTAGATATAGTGGATTTTAACCATCTTTTGAATGTAAAGGTCCTAAATTATAAAATTAGTGGTTTTCATTCTCCTTCAAGGGTGGAAACCCTAATTTTTTGCCTATACATTTTGAAGCTTTTGAAGAAGGTTCTAGTGCACTACTAAAACATTTCAAAATAGTAGATATGTAGATGGCCTATGGCTTCTTGGATATCATGGAAAAAATGAGAAATGAGTACAAGAAAAGTTTGTTGTCCAAAAGTAGTAATGATGAGAATAAGTATGCTAAAGTTATGAATAATAGTTTGGATGCAACTGATGAAATATTTTCAGCCTCAAAATAAGAAATGTGTAAGGTCTATAGAGTAGAGGTTAAACATGGAGTGAGGTGTAGTATTGGTATGAATGGCCATGAAAATATTTGTTCTTATTCTAAAGTGGGTTACCTGTCAGAAAATGATGCTCATAAGAAGCTTAGTGATAACACTCAACGCAACATTCTATTGAAAATTTGGAGGAATTTATTATGTGTTGCATTGATATTTTGTCATTGATGTCAACACTAGGTGCTTTGGCTGTTTACCAGTATTTGGTAGGTCCCAGTAGGATGTTTTGGTTTCTGGTTGGTAAGATCATGTTGATTCGGTATACTACAGTATGTTTTGGCTGATGTAATTGGCTTAGATTTGCTATTCATTCTATTTAGATATATGTTCAGTTTGTTGGTATTGATCTAGTGATCATATGCTATCCTATATGCTAGTAAGCTTGGTTTATTGATCTGGTGAGGGTTTCATCGACAAAGCTTTGTTGAAAATATTTTGATGCTATGCATAAGTGGTGTTGGTGCGGCTTCTAGATGGGATTCAAGATGCTGATGGTGATTGTGTCTGAGCCTTGATTGATTGGGATCAGTGCTTTAGCATGTGTGGACCTAAATTGGGTCTGATGCTATCTAGGTTATGGACCGGCTTAATGTAACGTACTGATTGGTCTTATCAATTCTTTTTTGGGATGATTTATGCATTGCATAATATTTGTTTGGTCTCAGGCTGACATGTTTAATAATTATGTAGTTGGTTTATTATCTGGGTAGCCGACCTAATTGTTTAAGGTCTAGGGTTTCTATATATATGTGTGTATGATCTCATTGTAGATCAATGGAAGGGTATGCAAGTGAATAATATAATAATTATTCATGCAGAGGATTTGGTTGATCATAGGTGATTGATTTAGGTTTATGCAAGAGGTTTAAGTCCTCTGGTATTGAGATTAATCAAAATTGTACTCAGGCATAGGAGATGTTATTATCAGAGTTCACTCTTCCTTTTGGATTGTAGTCTGGATTTCTTTAGTAGTCAGTGAGACTCCTTTTGTAATGAGCAATGTGCTCTAGGCTGTTGGCCTTTCTGCAAGTGTGGGCCCCTCAATTTGTAATCACATACTTACTGCAGAACTATTATTTGACTATGGGTAGGCTTCCCACCATGGTTTTTCCCTTTACTGGGTTTTTCACATACAAATCTTGGTGTCATGTGGAAGGTATCTTTTCTCTAATTGTTTCTTGTGCTTAATTGGTATATCTATTATTTTGGTAATTGGTTTATGTCTTCTAGTGTAGATTTTATGTGTTCTAGTATTAAAGTTGTAAATTCTTAAGGTTCCGGTAATCTAGTGACAACTGATTCAACCCTCGTTTCAGTTGTCCTCTGGTTATTTAAATTGTCTAACAATTGGTATCAGATCTCTAGTCTTCTTTGCAGAAGATTAACCACTTGAGGAAGATCCTATGGCATCTAAAAGTTCAAGTTCATCTACAACTATCTTTTAGAGATAAATTCCTCAGCTTGATGGAACAAATTACAGAGTATGGAAGATTTGGATGGAGAGTCATCTGAGATGTCTTGGTAAGGAAATAAAGGAGATCACTAAGAATGGTGTAACCTCTTTTAATCCAATATCTGGCAATCCTCCTCTAGAAAACTTGGATAAGGAGCTTGAGAATGATTGTAGAGCTAGAGAAGCCCTCTTGTGTACACTTTCAGATCAGCAAATAATGGGATTTACTGACAAATCAACAACAAAGTCTATATGGGACAAGTTGGAGACTCTAAATGAAGGTAACCCTACTATTAATATTGCTAAGCTTGATGGTTACCAGGTGAGATATGAAAATTTGAAGATGGAAGAAGATGAGAGGATTAGTGCATTTATGGAAAGGGTAAATGAAATTGTCATGGTAACTCAATGTTGTGGTGGATCTCTGAGTTAAGATGAAATAGTTTCTAAAGTTCTGAGAGCTTTACCACCGGCTTATAAGATGAAGGCTACTGCGATTAATGAATTGAGAACAATGGAAAATACTTTTGTCAATATAGATACCTTGGTTGGGAAATTATCTTCTTTTGAGCTTGAAGAATTTGGACCTTCTAGAGTTGTGAAGTCTGAACCTTCTTTTCATGCATCATCAACCAACAAGAAAGATTAGAAAGCTTTGTATGCAAAGGAATTAGAAGATATGCAGAGCGAAGATGAAGAATTTGAGCAACTTAAAGCCCTATGTGCTAAAAGAGAACCTAAAAGACCGGTAGGAAGTAAGTATGAAGGAAAGTCACCCTTTAAATGTTTTGCATGTAATAAGATAGGTCATTTTGCATCTATATGTCCTAAAAGGAATTCAGGATTTGAACAAAGAGATAGAAGATCTTTTAAGCCTAGCTCTGAATATTAGAACAAGCATAAGTACAGGAAAAACAAAGATAAATCTTGTTACTTTGCTAATGAGGAAGGTGTGATTGATTTTGATGATAAACTGACACAAGACTCTACTAGTGGTTCCGACAATGGAAAGGAATGGGTGTTCTTGGCTATCAAGGAAGATGATCCAATACTAGAAGGGAATGCACTTGAAGAAAAATCCCTTGTTTCTAAAATTGAAGATAAGGATGAATGGGTAATTAACAATGGATGTTCACATCATATGACTGAAGATAAAAGGAAGTTCCTATCTTTGCAAGAATTTGATGGCAGTCTGGTTAGATTTGGAGATGACAAAGCATGCATGATCAAAAGAAAGGGAATTATATCTTTAGATGGTAAAAACAATACTATAAATGTTTATTATGTGGTCCTACAAGAATCAAAAGTTTTCAAGGTGATAGATATTTTATGCTAATCAATGATGATTATTTTATAATGATTTGGGTTAATTTTCTAAGGGAGAAATCTGAGGCTTTTGCAAAGTTTAAAATCTTTAAAGCTAAGGTTGAAATGGAGACAAGATTGAATATTAAGTGCTTAAGGTCAGATCATGGTGGATAATTCACTTCTGGTGAGTTTATTAACTTTTGTGAGAAGCATGGCATAAGGAGACAATTTTCTGCTCCCTAGACGCCTTAGCAAAATGGAGTTGTGGAAAGAAAGAACAAAACTATCTTGGATATTTCTAGAACCATGATGATGGAAGCTAATCTACCTCATATATACTAGAGAGAAGCAGTGAGCACAACAATTTAAAAATTCAACAGAATTCATATCAAAGGAGAAACCGGTTCGACACCTTATAAGTTATGGTTTGGCAATACATCTACAGTTAAGTACTTTAGAATCTTTGGTAGTAAAATTTATATCAAGAGAGATGATTTCATTGGCAAGTTTGATCCTATATGTGATGAAGGAATATTTCTTGGTTATTCTACTGAAAGCAAAGCATATAGATGTTATAACAAAATATTGTAGAGAATTGTGGAGAGTACTAATGTCAAGGTGGATGAGTTGAATAGAAGCCAAATCAAAATTTATGACCAAGAACCAGTAGTGGAAATGATCATAAATGAACTAGTAACACCTTTACTAGAACAAATTGTTAAACCAGTTACTCAAAGAATATCAGAAAATTCAACAGTAACTGAAGATCAGGGAAGAGGAATAGAGAATCAAAAGACTCCTAAGTATGTAAGGTTGAATCATTCAGAAGATCAGATCATGCGGAATAAGAACAAAGGAGTGATGACAAGAAGAAGATTGGTAGCTAATGAGGTATGTTTAATTTCTCAAGTTTAATTGGTATCAGTAATTGAAGCATGTAAACATGAATGTTGGATGGAAGATATAGAAGATTAATTAGATCAAATAGAAAAGAATAACACATGGATTTTAGTTTCCCGGCCTAAAAATAAGAATGTTATTGGAACTAAATGGGTTTTTAGGAATAAATTAGATGAAATTGGACAAGTTGTGAGAAATAAAGCTAGATTGGTTTGTAAAGGATATTATTAGAAGGAAGGAATTGATTATGGTGAAACTTTGCACCTGTAACTAGGATTGAAGCTGTAAGATTATTTCTTGCTTATGTTGCACATAAAAACTATAAGGTCTATCAGATGGATGTTAAGTGTGTTTTTCTAAATGGGGATCTAGATGAGGAAGTTTATATTAAGAAACTTGATGGTTTTTCACTTTGAGATGATATAAACATGGTTTGTAAGTTAAAGAAAGCTTTATATGGATTGAAACAGGCACTTAGAGCTTGGTATGCAAGGTTGGACAAATATCCTTTAAAACTTGGTTTCACTAAAGGTAATGATGACAGTAATCTATATTATAAGGTCACTCATGATGATATACTGATTATTGAGGTCTTTTTTGATGACATCATTTTTGGAGGTGAGGATAAGTTGTGCATGGAATTTTCTAAAAATATGGAGAATGAATTTGAAATGTATATGATTGGGGAAACGGAATTTTTCTTAGGTTTGTAGATTATTCAGACTGATAAAGGTATTTTCATCTATCAAACTAAGTATGCTAGGGAGTTTTTGAAGAAATTTGGTCTTGAAAATTCTAAACCAATTAGTACTCCTATGGTTACAAGTGATAAATTGTCAAAGAAAGATGAATCAACACCAGTAAATCCTACAAGATACATGTCTATGATTGGAGGTCTTCTATATTTGAATGAGACTAGACCGGATATAATGAATACAGTTTGCATTGTATCAAGATATCATGAATCGATACCGGTAAATCCTATAAGATACAAGTCTATGATTGAAGGTCTTCTATATTTAACTCAGACTAGACCATATATAATGGATATAGTTTGCATTGCATCAAGATATCAAAGTGATCCTAGAGAAAATCATGAGAGTGTTGTGAAAAGGATATTTAGGTACTTACAAAGGAACTTTTGAATATGGTTTATGGTATCCTAAAGATGATGAATTTACTTTATGTGCATATACAGATGCAAATTGGGTAGGTGATGTTGATGATTGGAATAGTACTTCTAGTGGAGCTTTCTTTCTTGGAAAGAAACTTATTTCATGGATCAGAAAGAAATAGTCATGTACTTCCTTACCTATTTCTGAAGCTGAGTATGTTTTTGCTGCTACTAACTATACCCAAGTTCTATGGATGAAGCAAATGTTAAAGGGCATAAAAGTGCATCTCAATGAACCAGTAGTTATTCACTATGATAACTTTGCTCCTATAGACATATCAAAGAATCTGGTATTCCACTCTAAGACAAAGTACATATCTATCCAGTATAAATATTTGAAGGAGAATGTGCAATGAAATGAAGTTAGATTGGTTTATATGAACACTAAAGAGAAGATTGTAGACATCTTCACTAAACCTTTGCGTAAAGAATCATTTGAGTACCTCAAAGACAAATTAGGGGTTTTTGCCCCTTCGGTAGAAACCCGATTGATGTCATTTGGCATCAGTCCAATATGCATTATCAGAGCTATTATTCATTCCAAATTGATGTGGTGATGCTACTACCCAGGGGGAGTAGTTAGCCTTGTGATTCAGTGGTTTATGATTTTTCTTTGATATTTATGTCAGATTCTTGGCATTAATGTCAAAGGGGGAGAGATAATCATGTGAAAAAACTTAAGGAGTTATATACATTAGGGGGAGAAATTTGTAGAACTTAACTGGGATATCATCTATAGGGAGTATTTTGGGTCCAAAGGCAATTGAGAAGGAGGGGGGAGTGAATCAGTTGTCTATTAATTTCAACCAAAATATAACTTAATCAAGCTTGATGCATAATACCGGTAAACCAAACTTAATGTCGGTTGACAATTTAATAGTTAATAACACTACCGATAAATTTTAATGCATGAAACAAAAAGAGAAATATCAACCACAACACATAACACAAATATTTGTACGTGGAAAGCCTATAAGGGGAAAAACCACACTAATACATTTGGACTAGATTTCCGACTAAGGTTTCCGATGGAGAAGGTATATTGTGGCCAAATTTGATTTTTTTTTGAAAAAATGCCCACATTAGTCATAATTCCGACAGAAATTGCCCATTTTGTTTTGACGAAGAAGGCATTAGCAATGAGAATTTTCTTTTTTTTCAAAAAAGTGCTCAAGTTCGTCGTAATTCCAATGACAGTGGCCATTGCAAAATAAAAAAAGAGGTGGGGAATTCATTTGTGAATTGCAATCCCATGTAGGTGTCTGTGGTGACTTCAACCCCCAAGAAAATCAAACCTACATCGAAGGCAATCCCACGCAGGAGGTAGATTCAAATTTCCCTAGTTTTTAATTTCATGTTGCAAAAAATATACATGTGGTGGTTAATTGTCCTAGTTTAATCTCGTAAAACCATAGAACTGTGATTGAGGAGTGAAAATTCAATTTTGTATCAGCAATCCCTTCCTCCCGTATACACGTGTGTTGATTGTTCACATGAGATCACATCTCTTTGCGGCATCATATCAAACAATTCATGAGCCTTGTCCATGTTTCCACATTTTGCATTCATGTCAAGCAGGGCATTTGCAAGTACATCACCTAACAAAAGTCCTCTATCCGTTATGCTTTGATTGATGTCCATACCCTGTTCCAAAGCTCCCATTTTTGCACAGGTAGGAAGGATGCTGGAAAAGGTTGTGGAATTTGTCTTTATGCCTTCTAATTTCATTTGCTTGAAAGTGTCTAAAGCCTTTTCGACAAATCCATTTTTTACATATCTAGCAATCGTTGCAGTCCATGAGACAATATTTCTTTCAGGCTTTCTATCAAATAGTTCATGTGCCTTGTCTATGCTTCCACATTTTTCATACATGTCTACCAAGGCAGTTACAACTACAACATCTGACAAAATTTCTCTATCCTTTATGCTTCGATGAATGCCCATACCTTGTTCCAAATCTCCCATTGTGGCATAGGCAGGGAGGATAGTAGCAATGGTCGTGGAATTTGGCTTTACACCTGCCAATTGCATTTGCTTGACAGTTTCTAAAGCCTTCTCAACAAATCCATTTTGTGCAGTTGCAACTACATCTAACAAAATTCCTCTATCTTTTATGCTTTGATGGATGTCCATACCCTGTTCCAAAGCTCCCATTTTGGCACAGGCTGGGAGTAAGCTGACAAACATAACTAAAGAAATACAATGATCATCTCCAAAGACATCAAACCACTACTAAAAAAACTGAGAGTCTAAAATATGATAGGGAATAGTGTGAGCTATCCTGAAATAAAATATTTTATTTTCAATTTCAACTAAAACATAATTACTCAACCATTTAATGTTATTAATAAGTGTTTAATTTATGAAAGAGATAAATGGTTGGCCACAAGTACATGAGTTACTAAATGCACACAAATAAGTGAATTTGATATTCAAAACTATCTACAATGAATTCAATTCTCATCCATTAGTCATTTATGTTTGCAATAAGCATCTTTCTTTGTTTTTCTTAATCTTTATTCATCGTTATGTGCATATTTCACATTCTATAATTAGGATATCAATTGCTATGGCTAAACACTAGCATGATGTTTGTGTTGTGGTATAGATGTGTGGAAACATAATTATGGGATTGTTATATTGTAGAGTTCATAAATCTAGATATCGCATGTTAGTTATAGCTCTTCTTGGATTGAGTCTAAAGTTGACATACAGTCATAAAGCCATTATTAGTAGATCTATCCATTTCTAGTAAAGACAATTGAGAAATTCATTTTGATATTGAGAGTTTCTTATCTATTTACCTATTGATCATTATTAAGCCATAATATTTAGGTCTATTTATCTCTCTTGCAAAACCTCTGTAAGTGTCCTAGATTGTCCCTACTACTCACTCTTGAATTTGGAAAAATGGAGTTCTAAAGATTTGTTGCACAGGATGGTGTTGAACATATCAACAAGGTTAGCATGGAAGGCATGTTCAAGCTTCCACTTGTACAACTTGCAACAAATGATTTGTTGATAGAATAAATTCTTGAAATAGGGATACAATTGAAAGACAAGTAAGTACATACAAACCTCCTCAGTTGAAAGTAAAATCTGTGTATAAAAAGAGTACATTGAATCCCAATCCATAAACACAATAGAGATACCGATGGAGACTTAATTGGAAGTAGCATGTTGCACCAAAGTTGTTAGAGTATGATAAGCTAGTACATAATGTTTCGTAAAGCCACATTAGTATTTTACCCAGATCATTATCTACCAAAACTAACTATAGTAATCCTTTTGAGGATTAATTTCATGGTGCTAGATCTTCATTTAATTCCACTTCTTGTTGGAGAAAGAACAGTTATTTCTTGAGGTAGATGAATATCCCATCAAAAAAGGACAAGACCCTTTCTAGAATATAACAAATTCTACTCCAACAAAAGATCATGGGGGTTTCACTAGAGATATTGAATAAGAGATAGACTTCTACTGCTGCATTAAAAGCATTGGCATGTTCTTCATTTATTGATGTAAACTCTCTGTGATGCCACCACAACCAACAAAGGTGTAAAAAGTTGTTTGCAATGCATGGATTTTTTAGGATTGTCCTTTGAGAAAATAGAATTAAAGTATGGAAGCAGGATCTACCAGCTCCTGAGGGAAAGACAATGTCAGACAATAATTTCTATTTTCTTGCCTGTGAAGAAAGACCATGTCAGAAAATATCAATGAACAACAAAATAAGGAGACAATTGCTAGATTGTGGTCTAACTTGAAAATAAAAGGTGATGGAAAATGTTATTTTCCATGCAAAATTTGTAAGGGGTTAAAGACTAGAAGACTTCTAATCAAAACAACGAAGAAACATTGTAGGTTGCATGGTCACATTGAAGGTGGACATGATTATCATCCATTGGTAAGTTTTTCATTATATCATTTTGACAATTTATATACATAATAAATCACGTGATGATGAGATCATGATCACAGTTTATTTATGTATATCAATTTTATATAGGTCGAGCACCCCAGAGCACATGGTATGGATCAACACAACCCTGAGAATATGGTTTTTGAGGTGGATGAACATGGAGGTGTGAATATCGAAGCTGAAGATAATGATCCCATGGAAGATGATGATCATGAGCCAAAAAACACAATTGAAGATGATGCTACAAATACATTGATCCATGACTCATTTACTACTTGTGCAACTGATCATGATGATGAAGATGACCTTGATTTTGTTCATGATGTCCCTCTACTTGAGAAGGCATCCGGGGCCCTTTATGAAGGCTTGTAGGCAACTCTTCTCTCTGATGTATTGTTGTTGGTGAACTTGAAGGTTATGAATGGTTTATCCAACATAACAATGTCACATATGTTAAGGAATGTCATATATATCATAATAAACTATGAATCATACTGTACCATTAATATTCTTTATTATAACAAATTATATTTTGTTGTTGTAGATTGATAGGTGAGTTTTTGTTACCACTATCAAATATTCTACCTTGCTAATATCGAGAATTATCTGTCGTTATGAAAGATATTGGAATGGAGTATCAAGCAATAGATGCTTGTCCCAATGATCATATTATATATCACAAACAACATGAATTTTGAACTAAATGCCTTGAATGTCATATCAGTAGATATTGAACAGATCAAATAACAAAAAGGGTTCCTCGCAAGGTTCTTTGCTATATTCCCATTATTCCACGTATGCAACGATTATTCAAGTGCACTAGCTTGGCACAATTTATGGATTACCATGCATGCAATAGAAGTCGAGATGACATTATTTGAATGCCTACGGATGGTTCAACATTTATGGACATAGAGGAAAAGTGACCACACTTTAAAGAAGAACCTCGTAATCTCAGGCTTTCATTGGTAGTGGACGGTGTCAATCCATTTGGAGAGATGAGATCTGTTTACTCAGTGTGGCCTGTTTTTGTTATCAACAATAACATATCTCCATGGATGTCAATAAAGAGGGAGAACATAATGTTGGAAATGATTGTTCCAGGTATTTTATCATTTAAATATAGTCGTCTAAATTTAATTATAAATATTATAGTAAAATGGTCATAATAATTATGTAATGTTTTTGTTCATTTGATTAGGTAATTACCAAGTTAAAGATATGAATGTATATATCGAGCCTCTTATCAACGAGTTGCTAGAGTTATGGAATAGTGTCACTATGTATGACGTCTCTAGACCAATAGGACAAAGACAATTTCAATTCCATGTGATGCTTCTATGGACAATACACGATGCCCTAGGGCTAACACATTTTTGTGGTATGTTATAGTGTTTAAGTTGTGCATGAACATTATAATTCAAAAAATTATCATATTTAATCCAATTATACATTATCTTGTAGGTCTTCAAACAAAGGGAAAATTTGCATGTCCTGTTTGTGGTCCAAAGATGAAATCTTGTCATTCAAAAAGTTTAGGAAAGCAGGTGTTTGATGAGTATAGGCACTTTCTCCACAAATTTCATAAGTATGAAAATACTGAAAAACATCTTTTCAATGGGAAAGAAGAGAATACAACAAAGCCATGAAGAATGACACCTCACCTATGGAAGTTGGAATATAATAGAATTAATCATCAAGGTAATGCCATTCCATCTATTGGTTTGTTATAAAACATCTTTTCTATTTTGTTTTGTTTACTGATGATGTGATTGATGATCATGAAGGTTGTGAAGGCATAAATGACCACCTTCCTAAGGGAATAAAAAGTTATCCCTGACAATTTAGTAGGTTTTGCTACTACGAGTAGTTACAAATTATTCATTTGTTTGATAGTATGCATATTGGAAAGAATATAACAGAGACATTATGAAAAATATTGGACGGAAGGCATGACAAAGAAAAAATTGTCAAAATATGTAGTGACATTCAGGATTCCAATTATGCAATGATAAATGCCAATCAATCAAATAGCCATGGAGACCAGATTAATATAAGTGAGCTTCCTTGGTTATTAACGGACCAGCAAAGCAATTCTATAAAAGAAGTCATACAAAAAATTCAATTTCCCACAGGATTTGCTATGAACATAAATAATCTCATATCAAAGAAAAGTGAATTTGGGCCAGGGATGAAAACACATGATTGACATACCTTCATTAAGGTAATTCATGTTCTTGTGTTTTTAGTATGTATTTAAGTACTGAGCGTACGCGTACTTTTCATTATGTTACAAAAAAATGAAAAGATAATTTTATAATTGTTGCAGTACGTTCTACCTCTATCTCTCCCAGACAACTTTGACAATAATGTTAAGCAAGTCATATATGATCTTGGAAAATACATAAGGTAAGTAGTGATATTTGTTTAGTTCATTGTATAGATATTATATTTGCGATTTGTTTTACTTCTTATGTAATATATTTTTTTGCGTCTTGAATACCTTGTAGGTGGCTATCATGTAAAGAAATCCATAAAGACAATATAAAATATTGGAAGAGAAAAATTCCTCATTTAATGTGTGAAATGCAAAAGTGTCTACCTCCAGCTTTTTTCAATGCACAAGAACACTACCTCATACACAAAGTTGAGGAGATTGAATTGTGTGGACCTGTACACACTAGGTCAATGTGGATGGTTGAGAGGAACTTGAAATTTTTGAAGGCTTTCGTTTGACAAAGAGCACATCCTAAGGGTTCTATGGTGGAGGGATATATGGTATACCAGACTATGGTGTACATTTATGAATATCTTCCTAAGTTTGCAGCAAAGATCCACGTGGATCTCATTTGGGATCCCAGCACCATTAACAAATTCAAAGGGGAGTACTTGACGGGGAAAGGTAGATTGAGGAAAGTGAGAGGTAATTATAAGATGTTATTGTAGTTAATTAATTCTTAATCTTCAAAATAAATCGATTGTAAGACGTCTATTTATTTTTTGTACAGTTGGTCGAGAGTGGGATGCACTACATTTGTATATTGCAAACAATCTTGATTGGATGACGGTATGGATTGAACGTTGTCAACATTCTGGACACACCTTAACATGGGAAGGTGCGGCTTCATTGGTTAAAGAAGCACATCGTAATGGAGATTCCAATGTTACAGAAAGGGAAATTGATTTAGCATATGGTTTAATAGATAAGCAGGTACGTATAAATTTATTAATCACCCATATGTTTATCAACTCACAATGCAATAAATTTTACATGTTTGACATATCGCAGGTCAAACACCACAATGCTATGTGCTGCAATGGTTATAAATTTCACATAAAAAAGCTGGATGACATGAAGAAAACTTGTGATTTTGGCATCACTACAGTCTTTGAGGTGACAAATATTTCATCGAGAAATCGATACTATGGCATTTTGGATGATATACTTGAGTGTGACTTTAATTCCTTCAAATTAGTTTTGTTCGTCGTCAAATGGTACAAGCTACAATTGAATAAAAATGATCCTGATAAAACTGTTATTGAACATGATAATGGTTTTATAATGCTAAATACAAGGTCATTTGAACCAGTTGGGGATGAGCCCTATGTTCTTCCAAGCCAATGTGAGCAAGTATTTCACTCAGAGGTTCCACATAAACCGGGTTGGTCATTTGTTGTTAGACATGATTCAAGAGGAAGGCCGATAAAGTATAATGTGATGGAAGAAGAAGATACCAAAGAAGTAGAAGATGAAGTGGATGATGATCACGATTGATAGTTTCACAATGATGATGAAGAAGAAGAAGAAAAAGAAGAAGAAGAAGAAGAAGAAGAAGATGATGATGATGATGGTGATGATGATGATGATGTTGATGGCGATGGTGATGATGGTGATGATGATGGTGAAGATGTTGATGATGATGACGATGATGATGAGGATGATGATGATGATGATGATGATGATGATGATGATGATGATGATGATGATGATGATGATGATGATGATGGCGATGATGACCTTAATGTTCATGATGATGAGGAATGAAATGTATGAGGAATGCTATTAGTATATTATCTATTGAATATTGACTTCTTGATAGAATTTTTTTTACATAATTAATTCATTCTATTTTGAATTCTAATGCCATTACATAATTAATTCATGAAGCACCTTTTAATATGGAGATGGAGATAGGGGGTGTGACTATTTATGTGACAATTTTTAAACTGTGTTTATTTATGGAAATTGGATTGTTTATTAGCTATGTGACTATTTATGTGACCATTTAGTTGAGGATCCTGCATAGTCTACATAAAGGTAAGGAATTACAAAATTTACAATGATTTTGATGACAACATCTTTTTATTATTTAATACTCTTTTTGTCTACAAAGTTCATGTTGTTCATGTTGTGTATGATGTAATTGCGCTAACATTTTTTATATTTTTTCTTTGTCATAGGCCAACATGGATCCATCACATATCACAGATAGAGATGTACCTTGTGACACTTCTACCGAGCAAGTAAACCTCATTGTAATTGTAAAAATTAGGTAGAAGCAAACTATTACATTATCATGTTCTTTTTTTTAGTTATTTATACTAATTTTGTAGTTGTTAATGATATTCTTGACACAGATGGATGTTCAAGGAAAGGGAAAGGCAGTTGCAGTACCTGAGCACCTTTCCATGAATGTGGAATCATTAGGGTTAAGCAATGATGACCTTGAAGATCCCACAGACCTTGTGAAATTCTTTAAAATGCCTCTTATAAAAATTAGAAAAGAGATTGTTGCTTTGGTAGTCGTGCATCCTACCACTGATGAGATATGACAGAGGGTGGAATTATTGTATAAGATAGTAGAAAACTTGCAAGTAAGCAGTAATGAAAGCTTTAATTATAAAAAAAGTTTAATAATGGTTTATATTTTATTCTCTTTTTATGTCATTAACTAAAATATGTACGTATTGTTTTTACAGCAATTTATCCGCCCTCATGAAAGTCATTCCTACGATCAGGGTGTTGCAGGATTAGGTGATGATGATTTTCTTGTATTATCACTTGCTTGGCTTATCACTCTGAGTACCCAAAATACATCATACTTGATACCGTCAATTTTCAAAATAAAGGTTCATCCTTGTTTACAATTCTTGAACTTTTCATATATTTAATGTATTATTCTTTAGGTGATGTCAATGTTACTGTGCAAATGCTGACGTTGCCTCATTAGAGGTCACCCTCACCTGTATTGCTGACTACAATGTTGGCAACATGTAGTATGTAGACATCCTCTAGGGCATGTCATATTGGCCCGCCCACTGTTGGTAGATCCCTCTTTTGCTCTATCTTCTGTCATCTGTTTATTTCCCTTCAAGCATTCTTTCTTGAATTCTAATGCCATTTCATAGTGGATTCATTTTTTGTAGGAGGAGATGCACATGAGGATGTGCCATAGGCAACTACTACTGATAACATAGCATCGTTTCCTGTATCTTCTCGTATTGCTAGTACGGGAACATTGCAGGCCACATTCATGGTGAGCAACGAAGAAATGCTTCCCTTAAAGTTACAAAGGTTCCAAGTACTTTAAAATTATTATTATATATACTCTAATTGTAATTTACTTTATGATCACTCATTTTGGAGTAATATTGATCCCATGAATCTTTTGCAGGCAATGATATTTTCTATAAACATCTTAGTGACATTGCATTGCAGATATTTGGGCCCACCATATGTAAAAGGTGGTACATCATATGTGAACTAACCCTTATCCACTTTTGATCTCATATCATTGCTAGAATACTTTTCCTTTGATCCATTTCTTGAAGTGTAATAAATGTAGCTTTAGTTCATTTATGAATCTAACAGGTTTGTTATTTCTTTAAAAGGTGGAATGACCAAGAAAAAAGGTTAAAAGATGAATTGACAAACCAAATGGTTGAGTGGTTTGGAAATGACACCTTTGACAAAACCAAGCTCTTTGAAAAAGCTGGCACATATATAAAGTATGTGAGGGACCAATATAGGACCCATTTGGAGAGGAACCTAAAGTACGAGCATCCCCCCATGATTCCAGAGAGGGAGTGGAAGGACCTAATTTCGGATGCCAAGGAGAGAATTGAAAGGAAAAAAGGAAATACACCAGTAGATGCTAGAAGAAGGTACAGGATACTATTAAGAATGTAATATGTACTAATTAATTACTCTTTATATTTATATAATCTAACATATTTCAAACATTTTATAGACTGAGTGACATGTCAAAGGCAACCAAGGCAAGGCAAGAAAAGCACGGGCAACACAAACTCGGCTCTGGTGGTTACATGAAACTTGTTGCATGAATTGTAAGTATCTCATGTAAACTCCCATATTGTCTCAAAATATTAATAAATTTCAAACATTTTTTTTTTATCAAACAATGCAAGAAAAATTCATGGTACCAAGAAAAAATGCAGGGCTCTGAATTCAATAGAGTGCCCATAGAAGATGACAAGAGAATTGCCTACTAGCAAGGCTATTCAGCCATGGCTGATCGGCTACGAGAATTGAGTGGGCATACAAAACATTTGAGTGCATCTGTCACACAAGTAAATATGCTAAATGGAAGTTGTTTCAAATTGAATACTTTACCAATAATCTAATTGATGTTGAGTTCCAACTTAAATTGACTATATTTCTTTTTAAATAAGCAAGCAATGATAACAATGTGCATGTCATTGGAATGCAGCCTGCTAATTGTGAAAGACCACCTGCACATGAAGGTTCGGATGTGCATCCTAGTAGTGGAGGTATTCATTTGCTATTCAAATTTATTTATTTAGCTATTAATACAATTAAACATCTTAATTTGTAATTAGAGTAGTAATTAATGTAACCTTTCTTGTTAATATTTTAGAGCATGTAGTTAGTGGTGAGCAAGTGGAGCATGATCTGGGTACACAGCCTCAAGAACATGATGTTCCCCACTCAGGTAAAGAGGACCATGGTGTTCAACATGTTGAGGTTGAGGCTACACAAAATGATGTGGCCCCATTAGGTAAAGAGCACAACAATTATGTTCTCTAAATTAATGAAATATTTGTAACAATAATAATTTTTTTTTTTTGAATTTAACCCATTTCTTTGTTATTGCAGAGGACCCCCCTTTGCTTCAGTGTCCTCATCCTTAGTATAGGACTAGGCATACATTGAGATCATGAGCAATTGGCAGAACATCTGTAGACAGGGGAAATGATGAAGACACCGATGATCCACTTAGTCTTTTCATAGCTTCAAAGAAAAAACAAAGAAAGAAATGATTGTAATCTAACTTATTCGATAATGACTGATTTTTATGTGTTAGTGAATGTAATTATGTGCTAATTAATGGTTATGGATGATATGTGTTAATTAATATTGATGAATGTTGTGTGTTAATTAATGTTAATCAATGTTATGTGTTAATGAATGTTATGTGATATTAATGAATGAATGTTATATTTTATTAATGGTAGAAATAATTAATGAATGAATGTTATAAGATGTTAACGGGGAATTTACATTGATGTTAGAGAGTGGGGGGGAGGGGCCAAATGAGCTTCCACCTTCACGTGGTTGGCCATGTTAAGTAGAGAATTTTAAACTATTCTCAAAACCAAGTGAAGCTCAACAAGGTAACACACTTTTCAATATTTCATTATGTTGCACAGTTAATCTTATTGAATAATGTATATTGAATCTTAATTGTAGGGTCCAACAGAGCCAACACGAACAACAACACCATGAGTTACTGGGTATAATGAACTCCCATATTGTCTTGTCTATACATGAACAATATGAGTTGCTTCTAGTGTTGATATCCAATGTGGGACTGCAAAAGTTATGAATATGCCTCATCCTTGTAAGCTTTTTTATTACAACTCCTAATTCTTGAGACTAAACTTTTTGTTCTTGATGTTTTTCACTAGTTGTCATAACCTCTGACTTTGATGCTTGTGCCTTAATAGAACTAGATGTTTCTTGTATGCATACTTGGTCAAGGACTGCATTATGATGCTATAGGGCTACAAACTTAAATTATTTATTGTATTGAATAGCACATTTGACATGATTTTCCCTATGAATGCTGTGGACATTTATGTATATACACTATTTCTAGTCTGTATATTGATATTAATTTTGAGAAAATATTACAAACTCAGAGTATTCTCCATAAGACTAGAAAAAAGCTCAGATAAATTTCTGTAGCGTTTTCTTACAATTACTTGCAATCATTTTTTTAGGAGTCCTGGTATCCATTTATAATACTATGGATGCATACAAGCTTTGGATGCTTCAAAAGAAATTTTGTTACAAACAACCGGTCATTTTCAAGAAGCGGTTATAAGTCCTTTTCAACATCTACAGCTTCCTCTACTTGTTGTTTTGTTGCAACCTCTTGTAATTGCTCCTAAGCATCTTCTTTCTGTCCCATATACTTATCTTTCCACTCCTGATACAAATCATCACTAGGCCAAGTAAAACTAGCAATCTTTTGTTTCATATCTTCTAGCTGCTTCCAAGTGACTCGTACATGCCCAATCTCTGGTTCTATGAAACCATAATGAGATTTCGCTTTTTCAATTTCCTCAATTGTTTGGACAAATAAGGATGTGCCATCAATACTAATAATCTGATTGATCCTTAGGGACAAATTGTGGTCCACCTCCTTTAACCAAGTCTTGTCTTCCTTTAGCTAGATAGGACCAATGAAACCTCCTGGAAACATTTCAAATTTATGATTTAAATATTCTTTCCTATAAAGTTGAGCTTTTCTTTTTATACCTGCTCCTTCCACTAAAAGAATATTCATCTCTTTTATAAACTCACATGTGGGCCCTAGATTGTCATTCTCTTATGCATCTGCATGGGAAGAATACATGAGCTCTAACTCTTTACCTCTAGGCACCCACTTATTCAGGATTGGTTCCAAAGTGGCTTCTTCTTCTGTCAATTTGATCAAAATCTCAAGAATCCTCTTCATATTTATGTATGCATTGGAGGTTTTGACTGAGTTAGCAAACTTCAAGATGGTTGCTTTCACCTTCTCCTCATATTTGTTTGCATACAATGTCTGAGCTTCTTTCAATTTTTCCAACTCATGTTGGACATTTTTAGGTAATTGGGAATTAGAAGGCATAGGAGAAGGGGGATATTCAATGATGGGACTAGGAGGAGGGGGTCTTGCTAGAAAGGAGGCTATCATGAGTGTAGAAGATTCACCAGGATGATATTGACCTGCCAGTTGACTTTGGAGTCTAGCAATTATGCTGTCTCTATTGGCTATTACTTCTTTAGCATCATTGTAAGCTTTTGAAATAGTCTCCAACTTCAATTGGAGATTATCATTTTCTTGTGCCTCTTTCTCTGCCACTGCAACATTGAATTTTGTAGTCTCTAGGACTGTGCTTGCAGCTTCCACTACCCCTGTGTCTTGGACTCTTTTAATTATCATGCCTCCTATGAGGCTAGAATCTGATGCATACTTCCTTCTTTTGTTTTCATCCTTCTTTAAAGACCACATGACAAGAGTAGCATTATCTTTGCTGAATGTCACTCCTTCCATAGGCTTTGTTTCTTTCCTCACTGCATCAAGCACTAAGGCATCAACTATATCCCATTTAGGGAGAATCAACACACCAGCCTTTGCTACCATTTCTCTTCCTTTCTTAGGGGTGATTTCTTTGAACTCCTCCATCATTTCTTTCTTAACCTCTTCTTCTACCTGAGTTGTATTTTTAAGAGGCTCTTCACTTTTTCTCTGTTCACATCTAGTCTTGAATTGATCAATATTTTGCTTCCATAGAAACTATATAAAAGCTCTTGATGTGACAAATTTACTATCAGCTAGGAATTTTTCACTAGCTTGCTTAACAGTAAGGTCCATTTCTTGGCCCTTTAACTCACCATTAGTCAAATCCATTTTAACATTAGGTGGCTCTTCAGGCATCCCCTCTTGGGTCTCCTCATAGGTATAGGCAATCTCACCGAGACTCCCTAACTACAATAATTGTTTAGCTAGAGCTTGTTCATCTCCAATGTGGATAGGAGATTGAGATGGAGAATATTGAGGCTCATCAGTTTCAATTTCCTTTCCCAGTCTCTGCTTCTTAGGGGAATCCTAGATGTCAATGACATCTTCAATTTTCCTCTTCCCTTTTGAAGTGGAAGGCTCACCTGTCACTGGCATTATCATAGTGTACTTTGACCTTTTGTGCATTACATAGTCACCATGTGGGATATCTCTAGCAAAGGCAGGCTTAGCCAATACCATCTTAGCCTTATCAGGCTCATTTTGCATTATGGCCTCCCTCTTTTCTTTTAAGGTCTGCATGAGATCTTCAAAATAAAGAAGTAGGAATTTTATTTTCTCCTCAAATGGATTGAAGCTAGAAAGGGGGTCATAGCCAGTGTCAAATTGATGGATAAAATCAAGGGCTTTCTTATATGCCACCCACTTCTCCTTCCTTAGTTCTTTCTCATCTAAGCTAAATTCATTTCTAATCAGATCTTTTGGGAACTGAAATTGATGTGGCCTACCTCTGCACACTACTCTTTTTCTGAACATTCCATTGAAAAAATCCTCAGGGTCTACACATCTTGACACTGCAATAGATAGCCTATATGGCTTAAAGAATTCTTCAAAAAATCTCCATCCACCCCTAGTGATCACAAAATGGTGAGCCATGGTAATAGTTGGGAAAATAGTCCCTTTACCTCTATTGGTTAGCTCTGCTTCTTGTACTCCCCCAATTTGTCTCAAGACTTCTGCAATCCCTATCTTCAATGGGACCTAATAGGGTAGTAAAAAGGGGGTGCCTCTAAATCCAAACACTCTAAAAATAGTAGACACATGGTATAAATATATGTCTCCCCAATTGTGAACAATCTTGATATCCTCTGCAAACTCCTTTGGTCTCAGAAACTCCAAAAGAGCCTTAGGAATTCTAGGGTTTTCTCTACATAAAAGAATCCTAACTTTAGATGCAAAGAATCTATCAAACTTTAAATAACTTGCATCTTCTCTATCCCAAGATAGAACAGTACTCCACAATTGCACTGGCATCTCCTCTTTATCCTTGACCTTAATCAGGTCCATCTCCTTTCCAAAATAATCAGCCCCTTTGAACAAAAACATATGCATTAACATGGAGTACCATCCAAATGGCCTATCCACCTTACCATTTTTCATTCCTACTAGCCCTTTATGAATTGCATCAGCAAGGTATGAGGCATAATCAAATGTTATTTCTAGGGAGGGGTTTAGAATTTGTGCAATCATTAACATATAATGGGTTGGCATATTCTTTTCACCATCCTCTCCAAAAATCTGGCATAATGCCCAATACATACCCTTAGCTCTCAGAGTGAATAGCTTGAGAGAGAATGGTTCCATTGTGTTGGGGCCTACAACTGTTAACCCCCCTATCTTTACAAAGAATTCTTTCAATGGGCCACTTCTAAGATGATCCCTTTGTGTGTTGTAAGCCTGGGCTAACGACTCAAAGTCAATAGGTTCTAACAAATTGGAGGACTCACTGAGTTTAAACACTTTCCTGAATTCATCTTCATTTATCTCAATCAAGACTGATCCCTTTATGTTCCTGATGCATCTTGCCATAGAGTCATAATTCTGTGCAATCAGGGCTAACAGATCTACATCCATAAAAACACCTGGGACCACAAGCTTTCCTACATCCTACTCCCATATGCCATTCAAAGGAGCTAGGGAATTCCTCTACCCAAAACTGACTTTGAAGAGTCCTAAGCCTGACAATCCTATTTCAGGGTCCCTCAACCAATTACCCTTATCATAAAGGCCATCTCCAATTTTTAGATGAGGGTTCTTAGGTACTAGCTCTTTGGCCTTAGTCCCAAAATTGGTGGACATGGTTAATTGCTCTAAAAAATCATCACAGATATTTTAGTCCTGGTAATTCACTTTCCTTGTAAATTATCTTCTGGGTGCCATTCTAGTCAAACAATTATACTACTAGAAGCTAGCACAGACCTCTAATGAAGTAATTCACATAGTAGTATTCGAGAACAAACCAAGAGTTATCAAGAAAAGCACAAGAAACCTGATTATTCACCTGAAGAAAATCACTCTGCAACAAACTTTGATGAAACAATACTTAGCAATCAAGTTGATGCGGACTGAAAAGGGCAAGTTGGCATTTAAGTTTTTAGAAATTAACTCCGCATGCTTCGACTTTCTTTTTAGAATTAAATTCGCCAAATTGAATTCAAAACTGGCTCCAATGGGTCATAATTTCTCTAAGTCTTTCCTCTGTTTCACTCTTTTGCTACTTCGTAGAACATAATACCTGTGCTCTTTTCTTTCGTGAAACAACGCTAGCTGTTGGAACTCGAGAACTTACATCACCTTTATCTCTATTTAATCTCTTTTATTTAGTGTCGGGCCCTACCTCCTTTTCACCACTTTGTAGAGTTTAATAGTTGCGCACTTTTCCTTCGCAAGGCCACACCAAGCATTAGATCAAACTCAAATCACCTAGCCTTTAACTCCAACCAGGACCGTCAATCCTTTTAACTAATCATGCCTCATCTTGACGGCTAATGGTTTTTTCTATTTCACTGAGGTTAAGTTGTGGGCATCTTCAGGTCCCAAAACAACAAGAAGCGTCAATCTTGAGATGAATGCCTTTTAAGTGGGCCCTTTATCCAAGAATTACTTACCCCACTTATTATTCGATTAATAAATGCCACATGGCAATTGACCATTAGCCCTGGAAATTCCTTTTGGTTCCACCCTTAATCCGCCACGTGTTCCCTTTTACTATTCCCACATAACTGTTGGTTACACCTAGGTGGGCCCTCAACCACTTTTTTAAACCACGTGTCACTCGACACATTGCTATCAAGCTCTACAAAAAGTAGTAGCTGTTATGCCATGTCACTCGTCCATGTGATTTCCACCTGTCTTTCACAACTTCACGAACATTATTCTTTGTTTGGCTTGCAGCCACGAAACCACGAGAACTGTTAGATCAAAACAGACCTGATCTACTTTTAACTTCATGCCATGCCTGTCCCTTGGGCCCATCAGCATTTTCGCTACTTCACAATGACTAACTTGCTAGCATCTTATCTTCACAAATTCACGCAAGCAGTTAGATCTCAAGAACTTGCTCGTTGTTTACTCTTTTTTTGACAACCTTGCCCAGACCCACTGCATACCGCCAACTGAGTGCCTTGTCACCACCATGTCATCACCAACTGGGGTTACCACATTTACTACCACTCTTAGTGGGACCCTCCACCTTTTCGCTATTTCACTGAAGGTATAGCTCATGCATCTCCTGGCCATGAAAAAACGAGAAGCCATTTATCTTTTTCCAACCCGATCATTCTTTAACCAAAGAAGACAACTTATTTCTAGGACCCGCCAAACACTTTCACCACTTTGTGAAGGTTAAAACACATTCAGCTTGATCTCACAAAACCAAATTGTCCATCTAATTAGATGAAACAAAGAGAGATGGCTTCTATCAATGAAACCATGTGTATCAAAGACATGCCTTTTAGTCTCCTCAAAATTCATTCTCATCAAAATCTTTTTGCTGTCCGTCAGGTTTCATTTCAAAGAGACTTTGGACTTCGGTGACTTATTTTGTCCTCCCATCAAAACTCATATCCTTATCGATATCATTCATCGATGTAGTCTTCTTCTATTTTATTGATATCACTTTTTCAATGAGAATGCTTCTTTTGGTGAATCTTCTTTATCTTGCATTGATGATATTGTTTTTTCAAAAGCCTTTTCTCATCGGTGGGGGCCACCTTTACTTTCTTCGATACCTTTTGTTGGTGGGACCATCCCTTTCAGTGAATCTTTTTGCACCAATAGTGTTATATCCTTGAAGACCTTTTCTTGTCAATGAGAACCATCTCCACTTTCCTCGATATCTTTTATCGATGGAGTTACTGTCTTCGATGAGTCCTTTTTGAAGTTCATCGGCCTTTTCTTTTTTCGATGCCCCTTTTATATCAATGAGACATTGCTGGGTCTCATCGATACTATTTGAATCTTAGATACTTCGATAGAATGCTTTTAGCCAAGAAAGAACTCCTTATCGTTGGGTCCCGCCAAACCTTTTCGCTACTATGCGATAGGTAACTTTCGAGCATGTTGAGTTCACAAATCCACGCGGGCCATCCGATTGACTGAGAGTTGCATGACAATTACAAGGCCTGATGGTCATTAGAAAAGGCAATTTAAAGGTGAATAAAAATTTAAACATTTAAAAGGACCGCCTAGGTAAAAAACAATCGGGGGAATGCTTTGCATGACAAAAGGACCCATTACTTAAGTGAATAAAGTAACACAAAAATAGAATTATAAGGGTTTTTTCTTAGACATTTTGAAAGTGATTAAACCTAAACCCTCTTTAGGACCCAAAGCAATAGAAGTCACAAGGCCTTACTAGACCCAAGAACTTCATAGACTTAGCCAATTATGGAAAAGAATACCCATTTTTTAAACAGTGATAATAGTAACCTCTCAACCTTTATCTCTTCCCTCAAAAATGAAACTTGCCATTTGAATTAATTTCTCATATTGATTAGCTTAATAATATTTGTTCAATGTTTTTTATCGTTAAAAGATTACCTTCCTTTTAGATAAATTAGTTAGATTCTTATTATGTTGAAGAACATTTAGTTAGTTTTCTCCTTCAACTGAAGTAGTTATGTTTTATTTTGAAATTCTCAATTTTTAATCTTAATATAGATCATAATTTATTTTCTTTAAGTATAGAATTAATGGAATATTACATATGGTATCAGAGCAACCAAGTTTGACATTGAACCTTAGGCTTTCCACCTATAAACAAAACTATATACATATGCAGGCGGACCATGGTTGAGATAATATGCATGCACACTATATACAAAACTCTATTTGCAAGTAAATATTTTATTCAAATCCACAATATGAAACACAGAGTTTTACTGGAAGAACACAAGTAACCTTATCTCCTTTAGATAATATCACAAGCAACTGCCTATAGAAAGATGCAATAATCCACAACATATACACAAAGGAAAGATGACTGATTATATTATGTATGTTCACAAAATGGTACAATAGTAAGCCTGAGGCTATATTCTACTTCTTCTCTAATGATCCTTATTGTTACAAAAATTCCCTCATTTATATGAGGGTATACATTGTCACCAAGCATCATGTCTTTTGAACACATAACTATTAATTAGTACTTTTGTTAACAAATTGGAAGATAAACAAGTTCAACATTCCTATGTGTTCAATGTACTTATCATCTTTATACATTAGAACGTCATTGTTTAGTGTCCTCATATCGCTTTCTGTCTGGAAATGATTGGATAGAATATTGTTAACACAAAGTGACAAATCTTTGTCCCAATCCAACTTTGCTACTACTCGATTCTTCTCATCACTAAACTCCTATTTCCACTGTTCCAACAATACTAACTCACCATTACTGTAAAAAGAGGGAACCCTAGGGGTATTCCCATTGTCCAGCCTCTGATGCTCTTTCTTTAATTGATTTGCCAATTCATCATGGGACTTCAAGTGAGCCTCAGCTTCAATTTTCTCACTTGGATTCATCAGACTGTTGTCATTCATCAAGCCTTCCAACTGAGACCTGAGCCTTTCATGCTCTTTCATAGCTTTGACTGTTCCAGTGTATGTCTTCCAATAGATTTATACAACCTGCATCATACTTTTGAATCTATGGTCAATAACCTCGACAACTAACTTATCCATCTTTTAATGTTCCTTTTTTAGTTGCCAAGATTTCTTTTCGGCCCTGTTCATCCAATACATAGCTTCTGTCAAGGCATCCATGGAATATCTGTCAGTACTGTATGTCATCCCTAGTTGACTGGTACCTGTATCAATCTGAAGCAATCTTGCTTGCAGACTCTATTTTTCTTCATCGGTTTTCTCATATAGGCTTTTGTATGTACAATTTTCTCGAACCAAAAACTCTATCTGTAGTTTAGCGACATCCAAATTTAGTTTGGAAGTTGTTCTAGGGTTAGTCTTTCCAACCTACTACACCATCAAATGTCCAAAAGCTTCTTCTGTATCAACCAATATAGGTTTTTTATCTTTGGGATAGATAGCCCACTATAGAAGAGCCTTCTGATCTAGATCATATCCTGATCCTATAAAGAGTTTATCAATCTCTTTTGGCATCATTTGCCTACTTGGGTCATTTTTCTTAAGGAATCCATCAAACAACAACGCAGAGTTCATGTCCCATCTAGAGTATAATAGCACACTAGCTTCCTTAAGCAATTGTCTTCCCTTCTCAGGTGTCATTTCTCTCATCACAAGATCCATCTCCTCTTGTAACTTTTGAAATTGCTGCTCTTCTTCACTATTTCTCATGTTATTCATAATTTGAGATCCTTTATGTTGATAGAGGAATGTGGTGAATTCCTTGGAAGTAATGAAGTCACTATCAGCAATGAAATCCTCATGCTCCAGGAATCTGATGTCAGCCACTTCTCAGACATTTAGTTCTCCTGTTGCCAAGTCTATCGGTGTATCCTCTGCATTACTAGGGGGGTAATCCTCTGCATAACTAGGGGGGTAATCCTCTCAAGGAGTGAATGGAATGATGCTAGATGTGGAAGAAGCAGACATATGAGCCAAAGGCTCTATATTCCTAATAGTATAAATGTAATCCCTAAAAACATGAGGCGAGACTCCCTCAAGTATTTCCAATTCATGCTCCACAAGTTTGTTGGCCAACTCCAAGGGGTCTTCAATCTTTTGTAGCACGTTCTCATCTATTTTCCTTCTATAAAGCTTCCATTTATAATCCTGCATTGCTTTCTCAAACTTTATTCGCTTCACTCTGGCCTCTTCTCTGCCAATGTTCTTAATGAGGTCATCCAATAGGTAAGATTTATGCTCTCCAGCCTTCAGCTTTTGTGATGGTTGGGCTATCCTTATGTATCCTTTAGGTTCAAAATAGGGCCTTGGATCCCCCATAGCCATGCCATAATAATCCAATTTTGTCTACAATAGGCCATAACTCTTTGAACTTTTCACAATAAAATCTGAAAATACTAACAACCTAGGTACAATTGATTGTTTTATATGGCTTGTTAGATGTTTTGTACTCACTATTGATAGTTGCCTCACAATATCCAAATAAGCCACTCTATTAGGGACTATAACTGGTAGTAAGTATGGTCTCCCTTCGAACCCATATACCCTGACTTGTGTGCAGTCTGAAAAACAATACCAATCTCCCCAATTGTGTTCAATTGAGGGATCTTCAGTGAAATCTTTTGGTCTTAGGAATCTTTGAACCTTTGGTGCAAGGGCATGATCGCAAGGGCATCCCAACAGTCTATATAATGGCTTGACAAAGAACTCCTCAAAATGCCAATATTGATTATTCACATACCTCTGGTCACATGAAGAAACCCATAGTTGCACTGGTTTTCTCATTCCAACCTTGTCATATGTCCTAACACATAACTCTTCTGGCCATAACCCTTCATCTTGTCCCACATACAATAGCATATGCATAAGTAAGGAATAATGCTTGAAATGAACATTGATGACATCCCCCTTTAACTTTTCTAACCCATGATTCAAAACCTCAACCAAATAAGCAGAAAAATCAAAGAAGCGGGGGTCCTTAGACTGCAATATCCATCAAAGGATGAGATTTTATCCCTAGCACTTGGGCAACACAATAATAGGTATACTTGAAATATGGATGGAAAGAGTTGACATCATAGGGAGCTTTGTCATCCTGACCTAGTGGCACTAAGGACCCTACATTCCTAGGTCTATGTATAGGGAGTCTCCACGTTTTGTAAATGTTCTATAGATTAAAATATTCACTTGTTAACTTCTTGAGGTCAATCAATTCTTCAAATCCCCAATCCAACTCGAACACGGTGTCAATAACCTCCTTTGTGATTGCAAGAATTGGCTCACACATGTAGTTATATATGGTCCTAGTTTTAGGGTCATAATTGTTTGCCAATGCCTTCATGGGCTCCACATTCATGAATACATTAGCCACAGCTAACCTTCCTAAGTTCAATCACTATAAATTGTTGATAGGTCGAGGGGAAACTCTTTTTTTGTACCCATATATGAATAATTCATACCCTCTCAACTTTGTCCATATGTCTCCAAGATCCTCAAACCGGTCCTCCAGGCCTTCCTCGTCAGCTCTAATCTTCTTGGACCTCAAATTGGATGATGGGCACTGGTCAATCAAGTCCTGGGCCAAAGAACGCCCTTCCCTTTTCTGTCTTTTAGGTTTTTCTTCTGTAGCGATAGGTTCTTTTCCCTTTCTGGTCTTATTAGTTTTAGATGATGATTCCATTTGAATTTTGTAAAAGAGGTCTGTGTGCAAACAACTTACTTGGAATTACTGAGCTTTATCTATGAATTTGTCCAATTCTTGCTTTCAGTTCGTCACCTATGAATTCCTTAATGTTGTGCCCTTTGATGGTTGATCCACTACTTATGGCGTATTTAATTATTTAGTAATGGTGCTTTGGACAATGGTCACTCGAGCACACGTTTGAATTTAATGGTGATGTGACCTTCCCTGGGATTTGTTTATGATTTTTGTGGCAATCAATAATCATTTCGATGAGGATATATCTTTCGATCATTTTTTTATTTAGTCCATCGATCTCTTTGTTTCTATAGACAATACTTTTGTTTTGAATATTACTTTGATCAAGTTTTTTTTCCCTTCATCAAAATACTGTATTTAGTGAGTGTGGTTGTCTCCTCAATGAAACATATCTGATATCCATCGGGTCTTATGTCAAAGAAACCTTGGGCTTCGGTGTCCTCCTTTATTTTTCTATCGAAATACTTCTTTCATCAATATCACTATGCCCCATCGATGAATGAGTCTATTATCTCACCGAAGATTTTCTTTATTTTTCCTTATCGTTCTTCACCGATAAATTTACATTGGCAAAACCATGCATATCGAGAACATGCCTTTTAACCTCCTCGAAACCTATATCCTCATTGATATCTTTTATCGATGTAGCTTCCTTTTGTCTGATCGATATTATTCTTTCGATGAAAATGCTCCTTTCGATGGGTCCTTTTTATGTTGCATCGATAGTATTATTTCCTCAAGAACTTTTCCCATCGATGAAGACCCTCTCTTCTTTCTTCAATATCTTTTGTCGATGAAGTTTAACCTCCTCCAAACCTATATCCTCATTGATATCTTTAATCAATGTAGCTTCCTTTTGTCTGATCGATATTATTCTTTCGATGAAAACGCTCCTTTTAGTGCATCCTTTTTATGTTGCACCGATAGTATTATTTCCTCGAGAACTTTTCCCATCAATTAAGACCCTCTCTACTTTCTTTAATATCTTTTGTCGATTAAGTTTAACCTCCTTGAAACCTATATCCTCATCAATATCTTTTATCATTGTAGCTTCTTTTTGTCTGATCGATATTATTCTTTCGATGAAAACACTCCTTTCGGTGGGTCCTTTTTATGTTGCACCGATAGTATTATTTCCTCGAGAACTTTTCCCATCGGTGAAGACCCTCTCTGATTTATTCGATATCTTTTGTCAATGAATTTATTATCTTCGGTGAGTCCTTTCGGCATTTCCTTCCTTCAATGGCTCTTTTATATCGATGATAATTATTATTTTTTTTATAAAAATGATCATCGTCGGAATTATGACGAATACCAAGCTTTCGACCGACGACTTCTTTGATCGTCAGCAGAGTCCATTGGATTGTCAAATTTAGAACGTGCATGGCATTATCGACCAATCCAACGCCAAGTTTTCGACGGTGGATTTTGTCGACACTCTGACAAAAATTCATCGAAAATTTGACAAACGGCCGTCGGAAATCAGCTCCAAATGTACTAGTGCCACGGTGGGAAACCTACCCACAATCAGATGATACTACTGTAGATAGTATGTGTGTACAAATGGGGTCTACACATGCACAAAGGCCAAATGCCTAGAGATCACTTCTTAATCACAAAATGAGAGTCACACTGACTACAATTGGACGGTTAAATCCAATGATAATCCACTACTCAAAATAGCATCTTCATATGCTAGATTAAGTACCAGTTAAGGTCTAATTGTCTTCTTCAAACCTTCCTTGAATCTTCAAATGATGTATGCATGAGTATCTCTTCTTATATTCACATATACCAAATATCACAACCTTATAATACCTTATTATGTTCCTCTACCACATAATCTCACAAATGAGATCTTACATATATACCAAAACTTAGGACCAAATGTGTAGGTTGGCTCACTAAGAATATTACAATAAAATCAATTACAAATGAATCAATATCTAATGCATCATGTTGGCTCAATGAATTTACAATAATAACCAATCAATAAATCATCTCCATAACGTGTCATGCTGATCTAGAATAGATAACTCATGTCGGTCCATAACCTAGACCAATTTGTTGGTAACAACAAATATGCCAAATTGATTAGACCAATAACCAAATCACCAAAACAAGTGTCCAAACCATGTCTTTGACATAACCAAGTAATCTCCAAATGATAACAAGTCATCCTCAGTGCCAGTGAACAATATAATCTGCTAGTGAACTAGATACTGGTGACTGTGCATTAGTCACTGAACTTGCCAGTGAACATAACCAAAGATCTCCAGAAAGATAAGTGCTGATAAGTGTTGACATCAATGACAAAACCAATGCAACACATCCATAATACCAACAATCTCCCCCTTTGGCATTGATGGCAACACAAGATGGAAAAACCATCTAAGTGCCAAAGCAGAAATGACAATTAACCAAAAACCAACAATCTCCCAAGGAGATCAATTACCAAATATAAAAATATAGATGCAGATAGTATCAATCTCTCCCCCAATGAATAGTCTCTCCCCAAAGGATAATGTTTTTCCATAGATATCTCTCCCCCTTTGACATCAAATGGCAAAGCAATACAAAAACTAGATACAACCAGTTCATAGAACTAATTACAAATACCAATTGTTATAACCAACTACTCCCCCTGAAAAGTAGCTCTCCTCCATCACAGCTAGAAAACATTTTCTCTATTAATTTCTATCAGTTTGATGCCAATCTCCAATTGTCTAAGTCTCTACCAGTGAGGGTATTACCCCAAGCTACTCTCTAAGATATTCAAAAGGCTTTGTAAAGATATTTGCAATCTTCTCTTTAGTATTCACATAAACCAATTTCACTTCCTTTGCTTCAACATTCTCTTTCAAAAATTTGTATTTGATAGAAACATGTTTACTTTAAGAGTGAAATATCGGATTCTTTGATATATCAATTGTTGTCATATTATCACAATAAATGATTATAGGCTCTTTACATTTTACCTTTATGTCCTTCAACATTTGTTTAATCCATAATACCTGAGTACAATTAGTTGCTGCTACAACATATTCTGATTCTCCTATTGATAATGATGCACAACTCTATTTCTTGTTCAACCATGAAATCAATCTGCTACCAAGAAAGAATGCTCCGCTAGTGGTTCTCTTTCTGTCATCTACATCTTTTGCCCAATTAGCATCGATGTGTGCACATAAATCAAAATTTTCATGTTTAGGATACCATAAACCAAGATTTGTTGTGCCTTGTAGATACTGGAAAATCCTTTTTGTTGTTGATTCATGATTTTCCTTAGGATTACTCTGAAATCTTGAAACAATACATATTGCATTCATAATATCAGGTCTTTTTTGTGTCAAATATATTAAACCTCCAATCATAGATTTATATCTTGTCGGATTAACAGGAGTTAAATCATCCTTCAATGATAGTTTATCACTTGTAGTCATATGAGTACTTACCAGTTTAGAGTTTTCAATAACAAATTTCTTTAGTAGTTCCTTCAAGTACTTTGGTTGACATATGAATATACCTTTATCAGTCTATGAAATTTCCAATCTTAAAAAGAATTTTATCTCCCCAATCATAGACATTTCAAATTCTTCTTGCATCTTATTAGCAAAATCCTTGCCCAATCCATCTTCTCCTGAAAAAATGATATCATCAACAAAGACTTAAATAACCAAGATGTCATCATTAGTCACTTTGAAATATAAGTTGTTGTCAGCATTACCTTTAGTGTAACCAAGCTTCAAAAGACATTTGTCTAATCTATCTTACCAAGCTCTAGGAGTTTGCTTCAATCCATAAAAAGATTTCCTTAGCCTGCAAACCATATCTTTGTCCATATCTTTGTCATTTGTCAAAGAAAATCCATCAAGATGTTCAATGTAAACTTCCTCTTCAAGATCACCATTCAGAAATGCACATTTAACATCCATTTGATATACTTTATATTTCTTGTGTGTTGCAAATGCAAGAAATAGTCTAACTGCCTCAATTCTAGCTACTAGTGTAAAGGTTTCATTATAATCAATTCCCTCTTTCTATGAATATCCCTTACACACTAATCTTGATTTGTTTCTGATTACCTTGCCATATTCATTAAGTTAATTTCTAAATACCCATTTAGTTCCAATTACATTTTCATTTTTAGGTCGGGGAACCAATGTCCATGTGTTATTCTTTTCAATTTGTTCCAATTCATCTTCCATAGCTTTAATCCAGTGTTTATCATCACATGCCCAAAAAATAGATGTTGATTCAATTTGAGAAATTAAGTATACCTCTTCATTTTCCAGTCTTCCTCTTGTCATTACACCTTGATACTTACTCCCAGTTATCTGACTTTTAGAGAGATTCAATCTTACATACTTGGGTGTATTCACTTGCTGCTATTCTTCAATCACTGTGGGATTCTTTGATGATGCCGATGTGACTGGATCTACATTCTATACCGGTGCACTTAGTGTAGGTTCATTTATGATCATCTCAATTGTCGGTTAAGAATCTACAGATCTTGAATTACCTCTGAACTATTCATCTATCTTCACATTTGCACTCTCCATTATTTTCTGCAATCTTTTATTAAAACATCTATTTGCCTTGCTCTTAGATGAATAACCAAGAAATATTCCTTCATCACTTCTAGGATCAAATTTACCAACATACTCATCTCTCCTAATGTAACATTTGCTTCCAAATATTGTAAAATATTTAAGAGTAGGAGCATTAGCAAACCATAGTTCATGAGGGGTCTTACTGGTTTCACCTTTGATGTGAACTCTGTTGAATGTATAAACCGTTGTATTCATTGCTTCTATCCAATACACATGAGGTAGTTTTGCTTTTGATATCATGCTTCTAGCTACATCTAGAATAGTTTTGTTCTTCCTTTCCACAACTCCATTCTATTGGGGTGTTTGAGGTGTTGATAACTGTCTTCTGATTCCATTAACTTCACAAAATGTATTAAATTCCTTAGATGTGAATTCACCTCCTTGATCTAATCTTAAAAATTTAATTTTCTTACCAGTTTCATTCTCTACCATTGCCTTCAATAGTTTGAATTTCCCAAAAGCTTCTGATTTCTCCCTGAGAAAAGTAACCCAACACATTCTAGAATAATCATCAATCATTAGCATAAAATATCATTCTCCTTGTAGACTTCTAGTTCTTGCCAGACCACATAAATCAATATGAATTAAATCAAGAAAATTATTGGATTTCTTTGGAATACTCTTAAAAGTTGTTCTAACTTTCTTTCCAAATTGACATTCCTTACATACCAAATTGTGAGGTTTTACAATCTTAGGTAAATCCCTTACTGCCTTAGTTGTACTTATATTTACAATGAAATCAAAATTTACATGACAACATCTCTTATGTCATAACCAACTTTCATCAATATGTGCAATCAAGCATGTCTTCTCATTGTTATTCAAATGAAAGATATTACCTCTAGTCTGATTACTGGTTGCAATTTCCAAACTAGTTCTATTCAAGATTTTGCATTTACCATTCTTGAATCGTAACTGAAATCCCTTTTCAACTAATTGACCAACACTCAATAGATTATGCTTGAAACCTTCAACATATTAAATGTTGTTAGTATTGTGCTTACCATCAAAAGTTATAGTGCCTTTGCCTCTGATCAAACAAGCTTTATCATCCCCAAATCTTACTAGACCTCCATTGTATTCCTAAAAGGTTAAGAATTTACTTTTATCACCATTCATATGATGTGAGCATCTAGAATCAATGATCCATTCATCCTTTTCTTCAATTTTAGCTGCTAGGGCATGCTCTACCAGTTGTATAGTAGGTGCTGGTTGATATTCTGTTATTGCAAGAAAAGCCCATCAATTTTTTGTCGGTTCCTCATCAGAATCATCAGTAACTCCTTCATCAGCATAGTAACAAGATTTGTCTCTATTCTTCTTAAATCTATATCTCTGATATTTAGGGTTAGGCTTATATGTTCTTTTAGCTTCTTCTCTCAATATTGCATGTCTATCAAGACACCTAAATGCCATGTGACAAATTTTATTGTAGTTAAAACATTTAAATGGTGCTTTACCTTCATACTTACTTCCTTGCGAATAATGCTTCAAGTTCTTCGAGTTCTTCATTTTCCTTTCTGATGTCTTCAAGTTTTTTTGCATAAAGTGCTTTCCAATCAGATTTCTCAAATGATGATGATATTGTAGATGATGATGATGCTTTGAAGGCTAAATCTATCTTAATTGTAGCAACATGACCAAATTCCTCAAGTTCAAAAGCTAAACATTTTCCAACCAAAGTATCTCTAGATACTGATGTATTAGGCATTGTTCTCAATTCATTATTAGTAGTTACTTTATTTTGTATTCCAGTGGTAGTGCTCTTAAAAATTTAAAAATAATCTCATATTCACTTAAGGATCCTCCACAACATTGTATACCCAAAACAATTTCATTAACTCTTTCCATAAAAGCAAAAATTCTTTCATCTTGTTCCATTTTTAGATTTTCATACCTAGCCTGGAAGCATTCTAGTTTTGCAATTTTGACAATGGTATCACCTTCATTCAATGTCTCTAATTTGTCCCAAATACCTTTAGTAGTAGATCAGTCTGATAATCCCATGATTTGTTAATCTGACAATGCACTCAAAAGTGCTTCTCTTTCTTTACAATCATTGTCCTGATCTTTAGCCAAGTTTGGTAGATTAGGTTGACTCTCTGTAGGACCAACATAGCCATTATTTGTAACATCCCATACATCTCTTCCAATGCAATTTAGATGTGTCTTCATTCTGATCTTCCATATACCATAGTTAGTTCCATCAAGTTTCGGACTGTCCTTCCTAAAATAGTTAGTTTCCATAGAATCTCCTCAAGTTGTTAAACTTCTACAAAAAGAGGACTTGGCTCTGATACCAATTGTTAGGACCCAGAGGAAACTGAGAGGGGGGGTGGGGGGGGTGAATCAGTTGTCTATTAATTTCAACCCAAATATAACTTAATCAATCTTGATGCATAATATCAGTAAACCAAACTTAATGTCGGTTGATAGTTTAACAGCTAATAATAGTACCGGTAAAGTTTAACGCATGAAACAGAAAGAGAAATAACAACCACATAACATAACACAAATATTTTTATGTGGAAACTCTGTAAGGGGAAGAACCATAGTGGGAAACCTTACCCACAATCAGATGATACTACTGCAGATAGTATGTGTGTACAAATGGGGTCTACACATGCAAAAAGGCCAACTTCCTAGAGCTCACTGCTCAATCACAAAATGAAAGTCACACTGACTACAATTGGATGGTTAAATCCAATGATAATGTACTGCTCAAAATAGCATCTTCATATGCTAGATTCAGTACCAACTAAGCTCTTATTGTCTTCTTCAAACCTTCCTTGAATCTTCAAATGATGTCTACGTGAGTAGCTCTTCTTATATTCACATATACCAAATATCAAAACCTTGTAATACCTTATTACGTTCCTCTACCACATAATCTCACAAATGAGATATTACATATATACCAAAACGTAGGACCAAATGTGTAGGTCGGCTCATTAAGAATATTACAATAAAATCAATTACAAATGAATCAATATGTGATGCATCATGTGGGCTCAATGCATTTACAATAATAACCAATCAATAAATAATCTCCATAACATGTCGTGCTAATCTAGAATAGATAATGCATGTCGGTCCATAACCTAGACCATTTTTTTGATAACAATAAATATACCAACTTGATTAGACCAATAACCAAATCACCAAAACAAGTGTCCAAACCATGTCTTCGACATAACCAAGTAATCTCCAGATGATAACAAGTCATCCTCAGTGCCGGTGAACAATATAACCTATTGGTGAACTAGATACCAGTGACTGTGCATTAGTCACTGAACTTGCCAGTGAACATAACCAAAGATCTCCAGAAAGATAAGTGCTGATAAGTGTTGACATCAATGACAAAACCAGTGCAACACATCCATAATACCAACAAAGTATGGATCAAAAAATTATTGCTATATTCTTGTGTTGGAGATTTATTTGGCATTTCTTGGCACTTGGATGTTTTTCACATCTAGTGTTGCCATCAATGCGAAAGGGGGATATTGTTGGCAATTTGGAGGAATTGATTATGTGTTGCATTGATGTATTTTCATTGATGTCAATGTAGATATTTTTCAGATTATAACCAACCGGTTAGAGACCTTGAGGTGAAATTTTGAACTCGTTTGACTATTTTTGACAACCTTTGTCATTGGTGTCAAAGGGGGAGTAGTGGAGGAGAAAAATAAATGTATAGAGGAGATCACTTGCTCAGGGGGAGAACATCTTTCTGGACTTCAATTTTTGGATTTTTCTCATGAGTGTTGCCATCAATGCCAAAGGGGGAGATTGTTGGCATTCTACACTCTTATGAGAATGGCTGATGTTGTCATTCATGGCAACCAATCGGCAGCTATTGACATCAGTAATAGACTTCTACATTCACCGATAGACACTTCACCGACGTTGGCTATAATGCATCTCGAAACTCAGGCCGACATGGAATAAACATTTATTGTTTTGAATTGTAATTATCTTTTGTAAAATTTGACTTGGTTTATTGTAAAAGACTCATATATGGATAAGGTCTTGAAAGTCATTTAGATATAGATATAGAGATATGCATAAGGATATGGATATTTATATGTGAAGGATAAGGATAGAGAAGGTTTTTGTTATAGACTAAGCTTAAACCAGTACTGAACCTAGCATAGTTGATGTTGATTTGAGCAGTACATTGTATTGGATTTAATCATCCATTTTGTAAGTTAGTGAGACTTCCATTTTTATAGTTGAGCAGTGAGCTCTCGATAGTTGGCCTCCCTGCATGTGCAAGCCCCTCCTTGTAAGTAATATTTATTCATTGGCTAGTGAATGAATATTGTGGGTCACAAATCCCATTGAGGTTTTTCCCACACTGGGTTTCCTATTTAAATATCTTTTGTTATGTTGTGTTCTCTATGTTGTCTCTGTTATTGTTATTTGTTGCATTAATTATTATTACTAGTACACTGTTTTGGGATGCAAAGTTATTAATAAGTTTAAATATTATTTAAAGTGGTTAGACACTGATTCACCCCCCCTCTCAGTGTCTTTGGGACTACCATTGAATTTAATAGTCAACACTAGCTACTTTGGTTATTTACTAGTATTTGGTTGGTCCTAGTAGGATGTTTTGGTTTCTAGTTGGTAAGATGATGTTGATCTAATATACTCCGGTATGTTTTGGCTTATGGAATTGGTTTGGATTTTCTATTCATGCTATTTAGATATATGTTTAGTCAGTTAGTATTGATCTTGTGATCGGATGCTATCCTATGCTGGTAAGCTTGGTTTATTGATCAGGTGAGCGTTTCACCAGCAGAGCTTTGTTGAAGATATTTTGAAGCTATACATAAGTGGTGTTGGTGTAGTTTTGAGATGGGATTCATGATGTTGATGGTGGGATCAATGTTATGGACCATCTTAATGTAGCATGTTGATTGGTCTTCTCGATGTGTTTCTGGGATGATTTATGTGTTGGATAATATTTGTTTGGTCTTGGGCTGACATGTTTTATAATTATGTAAATGGTTTATTGTTTGGGTGGCTGACCTAATTGTTTAAGGTCTAGGGTTTGTATATATGTGCATGATCTCATTGTAGATCAATGGAAGGGTATGCAAGCAAATAATATAATAATCATTCATGTAGAGGATTTAGTCGATTATAGGTAGTAGAGTTGGGTTTATGCAAGAGGTTTAAGTCCTCCGATATTGAGCTTAACTAGAGCTGTACTCAGGAATAGGAGATGCTATTATTACAGTTAATTCTTCCTTCTGGATTGTAGTTTGGATTTCTTATGTAGTCGGTGAGACTCCTTTTGCAATGAGTAGTGTTCTCTAGGCTGCTAGCCTTCCTGTAAGTGTAGGCCCCTCAATTTTTATTCACATACTTACTATAGAAGTATTATCTAACTATGGGTAGGCTTCCCATCATGGTTTTCCCCTTTACTGAGTTCTCCACGTACAAATCTTGGTGTCATGTGGATGGTATCTTTTCTCTAATTGTTGCTTGTGCTGAATTGGTATATATGTTATTCCAGTAATTGGTTTATGTCTTCCAATATTGATTGTATTTATTCCGGTATTAAACTTTTAAATGCTTAAGGTTTTGGTAATCTAGTGACAAGTGATTCACCCCCCCCCCCCCTCTCAGTTTTCCTTTGGTTATTTGAATTGTCTAGCACATTCAAGAGAATGAGAACCTAGAATGTAAATAATCCATGGAAGACCAATGTGCAAGTATGAAATGCTATCATGAAGACCCAAGTGTAAATGAGAGTGGACATGTAGAAATCTTACTTTCTATGGCAGGTTGTGACCTTTTTTCTAACAAGGTTGTTGGCGATTCAATCTGGACTATGATATTGAAACCTTATTTTATGATTAGTTCATTGAGTTTTCATATTTTAATGATGCTAATAGTATAGATGATCATGGTTTATATCTTGGTAACATCGACAATAGTTATAGGAATCAAGAAGAGGCAGGGGTAAAATATCTAGATTGGGATAATGGTTTATTAGGAAGTGAGCAAATTTGAAACTTGTTGTCAGTGCAATATCAAAGGTATTTAAAGAAAAGTGACTCTAAATTCTTGTGTTTTTTGCAGCCTAAGGATTATAGCTTTTGTAAGGCAATATATGACACATATATCTCTTATTTTTCTTTTACTAGTGAGTTGGTTAATATATAGAGTGACAATGCACATGAAAGTGAGATAACATTTGATTGCCATACTAAAAATAGTGATACATCTGAAAAGAATGATGATGAATCCAATTACTTTAGTATGTGCAAGGTCTCAACCCAATGCATTGATTCCCATGATGATGTGTTGTTTTATGAGCTGGAGGCCTAGTCCAAAAAATTTCATGTGGACATGGGAGTTTATTGTGAACAAGATTTACATTCTTGTGAATGTGTGTGGGATTTTGATAGTGCTTCTACATCATGTTTAGAAGATTAAGAGGCAGGTGATCTTATGGGCATGCTTGAATTTGTCAATGATTTTTCTTTCTAGAATGTAGAATTGAAAAGAGAGCCAATACATGATTTTTCCTCTAACCATGTATTGCAGGATTGTAATCATATGTCAAAATGTTTGCAAGAGTATCATCTTCAAGGTTTTCAGTATGACAATCAAACTTCTGATGAAAGTTTTCTAACTGATACCAATTGTATATTAGTGCAAGAGTTTCTTTGTTTTCAATAGGAAGAGTTTTTTATGATGTGGTACAAGGACTTAAGCCATGATAGGTGTTATGATCAACATGCCAGTATTTTTTTTGGTGAGAATAACATATTCTTATCACATGATATTCACTATTTTAAGTTTCTGCATTAGTCTCAAATGTTCCATGATGGTGAATGCACTCATGATTTTTAGTATAGTAGCTGGATGAGAGATGTTAGTATATTTGATCAGTTAGATTCTAGCTATATCTTCAGATTGGTCTCAGTAAGATCAAGGGAAAATTATGTCCATGATAGAGGAAAGAATAAGCCTTTCTTTTTTTGATGGTCTTGGGCCATCACATGTGGTTTGATGTTCAAGCCACAATAGTTAGGGGCAGAGATTACCTTTTGACTCTGAAGCCCAATGGAGTAGGCACCTGATATGCTCCCCTAGAGATCTGAATTCTTTTCATGCTCGTAAGAGGCATGCATCCCCAAGACAAAGCTGTTGTTGGCACCTCAAAAGTTTTACCAAATTATGAGCACCCAAATTCAAAATTTTGATTATGACATCCAGATGTACCATGTGGAATCCTCCCAATTTGCCTACTTTAAGAGCTATATTCTTGTTCCAGTTGATTATCAGGCCAAATCAATACTTTTTCATGATTCTCTACATTTTTATGAAGTCCTGTGTCAGTTGACATAATCCTATGAATCCACTTGATGAGTTTTCAGGGTCAATCTTTTATCCTAGCAAGATTTCGCCAAGACTTCACAATAGTCCCACAGAAAATGAATCTTTAAATCATATTGGCATAACAAAAAATGCCAAAGTGATGAAAAAGAGGTCTTGTCGGATGCCCATGTCATGCCGAAGAGGGGTTTTTTATTGAGACACCTCTCATGTCTCATCAAAACATGTGTGTCAATATAACCATAACAATCTCTTAGAGCTGAAAGTGGTCTTGCCAAAGGAGGTTGTCACACTAAAAATTTTGAATGCTACACAAACAAAATAGGGGCCCCACTTGAACAAATCATGATGTGGATGGAGAAACGAACATTTTCCTCATGGGTACCTATTGACACATGGACGAGGTGGGCCCAGTGGACTTGCCTCCCATATGCAGTATTGTGTGATCACTTTTCATAGGATCAATAACCTAGATTAACACAAGATTGTGCAACTAGTTGAACCTATAGAAGATAATGCTACAAATCCACAATATATGTGGCATGTGGGTCTTGTAAGAGGACAAAAGATGCACAAACCAATGAGAGCATGGACACATGGAGGGATGAGCCACGTAATAAGGGTGTCCAATCAGCACAGTGTTTTCAATAGTTCCAAGAGAAAGACAAATTCATGATTTCTTGTCAATAAGCTATAACATAAAGTGGGGACCATAGTTCACGCATGTTGACTTGTTAAGTTGAATGTTGGTGATTGGTCCATGTTAGACTACATGGCACATGGGCCCAATATTCAAATAGGAAATACAACAACTATCCATGTTATCCTGCATGCTCTTCGACACACACATGAAACATCCATGAGGTAAGACATAACATAGTAATGTTGGTATCCCCATCATCCAATAGGCCATAAAGAAGCACAAGGAAAGACCAAAATGAAAAGAGAAGGCATGGGGACCAACCGTGGAAGAGATAGGGTTTCAGAATGTCCAGGGAAATCAAATCTAGAGAATTGAAAATGAAGAAAAGATAGAGATTTGTTACTAACATAAATAATATGTTAGGATAGAGAAAAATCATATATCCATGTCAAAATTAGCAGGGTGATAAAGTGATGAAATTAGATATTTTTTAGATAAGATGAAATAGAAGAAAAAGGACAACTATTAATTACAAAAGATAGATATTTTGAGAATCAAATTTTCAGAAAGATGAAGGAGCCAAGTGTCAAGAGAGGACCAAATTTAGGACTTTCTTCTTCTTATTTCCATTCAAGAGGTCTATGGGATTATCACATTTTTTAATCTGATGAGAGAAGCTTGAGAAAAAAAAAGGAGGATCAAATCATTTCCAATATCTACCACTTGCAGAGCAACATAGAGGAATGTTTATATATGTTAGAGAGCTCGAAAAGTAGTTTGTCCTTTTCCTATCAGTTGGTTACCTATTTTTAAAGGCTAAAATCTTGTTGCATCCTCATTTTTCTATAAGAGGATAATCAAGGCCTTATTCTAGAGATTCTTCTTCCTCCTCATGATAGAATAGATAATACTTCTAGTTCTTAGAGAAGATTCTATGTTTATCTTTCACCAAGGGTGAATAGTATGCAATAGTGTTCATAAGTTTTGTAATGAAGTGCTGTGATTTTGTGTCATGTCCTACTTGTAGGAAAATTTACAAAGGATGATGTGCACATATTCTGTAGATATTAAACATCTTGAAATTTATTCCAATAATTTGTAAGTAGTTTTTTTATACTTGGCATCCAGAATCTTATATGAATTAATGAAATCAAGGGTTTTATGTTCATATGTCATCATAGTGTTGTTGAGTTTGAGTAGATTTTAGCTTCTTCTAAAGTAGAAGATTAAATTTGTTGATCTTTCTTCAAAAGGGTCCTATGTAGAGAGAAAGAATATAGATACAGTTATGAAATTCATTCTATGATGTGATTGATATTAGGCATCAATTATACTAGGCAAAACATGGTGCAGAATATACATATTTTGTATTGTAATAATGGTTCATCTAGCATCTAGCCCAATGGATAAGGAGATGATCATAATATTGTGTTATTAACTAAGGAAAGGAGAAAATATTATCACATAGTACAATAACCATTTTAATTTATTCAGTTTTTGCTTCCAAGTATATAGGATAATATTTCTCATTATAATCAAAATTGTATAAGGATGAAGGCCACTTCCTATGAGGTTTAAAGATCGCTGATTCGCATAATATTTTGAGAACATATCTCTTGTAGCATCACATAAGCCAGAAGGTATCAATAATGCTACTATAAGGGATAGCCACCTTGGTTTAACCGAGCCTAAAGTGCAGAGAGTGTGACTAGTTCCTTATCCCTATTCATCACTTTGTTAGTTGGTCCACTGATCCAAGGCCTTGAAGATTGATATTGGCCTCTCATGGAGGAACTGTGGAGTAATTAGTTGGAAGAACCAACAAGAAGCAAAGCCAAACACCTCAGATTTGGAATAAACAACCTACAAAACCCTCACATCTTTCCTTCTCTAGCACTCTTTCATGTATTCAAGGATTTAAAACCTATGGTTATAACAATAAAAAAAGTATAGCTCTGATAGAAATTGTAAGGAAACTTGCAACCAACTTTATGACAATTTCCACATAACCCAATTGAGATTTCAATGAAATAAATGTATAGAATCTTCGTGCAAAGAATAGACAATATAACCATCAAAAAATGACACAAGATATACCCTAGGAAAACCCTCATGATGAAAAAACTGATCCTCCAAAGGCATCTATCATCCATCTATAATTCAACAATGCAATATTACATTACATCCATTAAAACCTTCAAAACCCTAATCATTGAAACAAGCATTCCATGTGAACAAGCATGTAACCACACATCTGATGCCATACTTCCAACCTCTACAAATTCTAAAGTTGCCCAACTAGCTCACCCAAACAATTATCCTTGTAATTACTTTTATAGACACAAGCTCCTACAAAACCACCAAGTGGCATTACATCAAAACAATGTGGTACAGAATCATGTGCTACAAAACATGTGCAAATACCATGAACTAACTATACCATTGAGCTCACATCTAATATTGGGTACTTTATCAAAGTATATTTCCCAATATTAAATAAATACAATACAATATCCTAATATTACATTACAACTCATCAAGTGGCCAAAGGAATATTCTCAAGGGATCTTTGCATGTTACACGTCCATGTGCAATATCAAATAAATAAATATTACATCACATGTCCATGAAAAACTCATAATAAAAAAATATTACAATTATAAATATTATTATGAAAGGTGTACAAAACCTATTTTTCAAACACAATTGACCTTTTTGTCTTTTCAGCTGAATAAAGATGCTACCTAAGATAAGAGTCTAGATGAAGTATTTTTATTCTTCAAACCTTCTTCAATTTCAGACATATCTCTTTTAGATTTATTTTATATAATTAAATTTTCATCACTAATTTCTTTTACAAATTACAATTCAAATGCAGGAACCAAGCCTATCTTCTGCAATACTTGTAGAGTGTTGGCATTGTGTTGTCACTGATGTCAACTGGTATAGGATGGTTACCGATATAAGAGATGTATGTGCAACACTGTTATTGATGCATACCAGATGTGATGTCTTTGAAGTCACCTAGTATTGTAGGTCACTGATAAGGGAGAGAATGTCATTTAGATCAATGACCATTGGAGTCACCGGTACACAAGTTAGTGTTTGACTTGTGTGGAAGATATGGATAGGAGACCGATATGATATAATAACTGGTAAATGATGACATCTGTAAGAGAGAAAGATGTTGGTTGGTTGATTGTGATGAAGAGGGGGAATGTTACCTAAATCACATAAAAACTGGAGGAGAAGGATGTATAGGTCACTGGTATGTTGTGTGGATGTCAAACAATAGCACTCCCTTCAGATAAAGATGCAATCACCATTTCAAAAGATGACTGATACTGAATGTGCCCCAACTAGATCACATGTTCCTGTTTGAAAATATGCTGCTCAAAAAGGGAAGCCACATTGGTGCATTGGAGGATGTAGTTAACAAGGATCCACTCCAGCCAGTAAGTGGAGCTTATCTCCTATTATGCATGAATTGTATCATAGTCCACTAAGACAAGAGAGAAGAGTAGAAGGAAGGTGATTGAAGGCTCACACTAGATGAACTGGTGAAACACTAAGATGCCTCAAGTGCATGAAATCAAAGATATACACTGGACCAATAAAGAAGGCAAAATGAGGTACCGGGACAGTTGAAGAGTGATGGGTTTGTCACTTCAACAAATGAGTATGCCACCTTGATAAACTAGTTAAGAGGAGAACCAGTCAAATGATCAAGGAAAAGTTGGAACTGCTACAGATAGACGACATTGCTGGATTGAAGATGGAGTTAGTTGAAGGTTGATGACATGGTGTCATCAAGGTGGTTACTAGTAAGTGTGTCCACCAGTTAAGGTGATAAAGTGCGGATGTAGAAGGTTCTCATCTGATAAAGATGTGCACAAGGTTGGTTAGCATGTGTGATGACTGGTTGAGTGTTCCATTGGAAGAGAAGAAAGGTGAAAGGTTGATTGCAGATCAGTTAGGGTATAACCGACAATGTTAGTAAACTAGTGGATAAACAAGGTAACGGAGTTGGTCGATGATCCTATCCAGAGCGACACAGATGACCTAGCAAAGGTGGATGCTGACAAAGTGGCCACGCGGAGATGAAGTGGCAAGCATGCATGCACAAGTTGGCGTGGTATGTTTGTGAAGTGTCAAGTGGTGAGGTAGATGGTTAAAGATCGACATTTATGTCGACTGCGTGATTCATAGGATGCATAGTAGAGGTTTGTGGCTTGAGGTTAAATGGACAACTGAGATCGAGGACATATTGTTTGACCAGATCAAAGTAAGTGAAGAATAATGGCAAACCATTCTTAGTGATCAACCAAGAGATCTGCCAACAGGTTAAATACAGATTGCTAAATGAGAAAGGTGTGTTATGGAAGGCATGAAAATGGAAAGATTCATTCATGAGTTGAAACTCATCAATCAAGGAGATTAGATCTCATGAGACTTGATTGGAATTGGTTTGCCTCAAGGTTGATGAAGAAACCCTAACCGGCTAAAGTTTGAATTAGTTTTTTGTGGGAAAACTAGTTTATAAATATGCAAGACAAAATCGATGAAGGTTGCCACTGAATGAGAGGGTATTGTTGCTGAAGAAGTGAATTCAGTCAAGTGCTCACCAAGAAAGTGAAGAAGAGACTGAGTGTGAGAGAGAATAGGATTTAAGAGTTCAACCGGCAATAGTGAGGTAACCAACAGTCATCCATTGAGTTTGACAAAGGACTAAATTGGTAGTGATAGAACCAACAGAGAGTAGAACTGACAGGGAGTAGAATCGATAGAGAGCTGAACCGGGAGACAGATGAACTGACAAAGTAGAAGAAGAGACTACACAGGTGAAGGTGTAATAGAAAGTAATTTTCTTCAGGAGATAGGATTGCAACTGAAAGGTAAGCTGAGAATCGGCAAAGAATTAGAGAGAGGAAAACCGATAGAGATATTTGTAGAAGAGTTACAAAATTCATTTCTAACAAGACTATTAATTTTGTAATTGAATATAATCACAGTAGACCACTGAGTCTAAGCTCAGTGCAGGGGTTGTAGCTCCTTGGGTTGGTGCTCCTTGAGTTGGTGCCCTAAATCAAGGGTTGGTGCTCCTTGGGTTGGTGCCCTAAACATTGTAATCAGAGTTTCATTGCGAGGCTAGATTGGAGTAGTATACTCCAGCAGTATTTCTCACCAAGGTTTTCCCCATCTTGGGTTTTCCTCATATATGTTGGTGTTATGTGATGCCCCTTTCATGTGTGCTTGAATTTGTGTTAGTCTCCCTCCTAATTGGTAATTCTTATTTCTATTAGATCTAATAATTAGTACACACACATAGGATAGATAAAGGGAAAACTTTGTAAACCATTGATTCACCCCCATCTCAGTGGCACATTGTATCTAACAATTGGTATCATAGCATAGGTTCCTATTGGATAAGCTTTCTCTAGCTTTGGTAGATTTTGTCTTAAGGACACAATGGTCTATTTAGTGTCAATCCCTACTCTGGTATTTGATGGTTCAAACTATATTCCATTTGGAGTTGTAGAATAGAAGTCCATTTATCCTCTTTAGGGTATGATTTCTAGATGTATGTTGCTAATGGTCTCCCCAGTCATGTCAGCCCTCCCATCAGCCTTGAAGAAGGAAAAAGATCTAGGTGCAATCAAGAAGCCATAAAGGCTATATTCAGTGGTCTCTCTGATGATGTTTCTTCCTAGGTGGACAAGTGCAGATCAACAAAGAGTTTGTGGGATAGATTGAAGAAGCTCCATGTTAATGAGCCTACCATTGCTGGATCACAAAGTGAAAGAAAGAAGAACAATGCGGCAGATGCATGTGAAGGTGTAGAAGGCGGATCAGTCAGCAGTTGCAGTATTGATGATGAATAAACTCATCTATTCATGGCCTGAGAGATAGAATGTGAGAAGCACACATCTGAAAGTGATAAGGCAAATTTATCCCATCGAAAAGATATGTTTTGCAGTGATAGTGAAGATGATGAAGAAGAAGAAGAAAAAGTTAATCTTGAAGGAGAACTTGTGAGTGTACTTGAAGAACATAGTAGAGTGAGAAATGAGTACAATTTATTCAAGAATGTTGCAATTATGGAGCAGAACCAGTTGATCAGATGCCTTGAAGAATCTGAGAAATACATCTCAAAGTTGAAGACTCAACAAGAAGACACCAAGGAGTGTCGATGTAATGATCTAGCATCTTAGATAGAAGTCAAGGATAAAGAATATCCGTAGCTAGTAGGAGAAATGGAGATTCTATGAAAGGGCCTTGAGAAATGTGAGGATGACCTCAAGTTGAGAATCTAGTTTGATGGTAGTAGTGATGCCTTGGACAAAATGTTGAAAAATCAAAAACATGCCAAGGATGCTGAAGGACTAGGTAGTGGTGTCGGTGAATGCTCCACCAACAAGAATGTCCCTCACAATGACATTCTGTTTGTCTCCTCAAATGGAAATAACAAGAGACAAACCTTCATTGTTTGGAATACTGCCCGGAAGAAGGTTGATCTAACCACAACCGGTTCAGACATAGACACAAATATGAACACCAGTACTAGAAGAAGGAGAAACAATGGAGATCCCAAAGGAAAAGGGAAGATGGGAGAAGACAACTTCACCAAAAGAAAGAACATGAGCAAACAACAAAGAAGACCTCCTACCGGTAGAGGACAAGGAAATGCTATTGCCCACAACACAAAAAAAGTGCAGGAAAAGAAGAGATCAGATGGAAGAAATGCAAATAATGGACAACCTAGGGTCCATCCTAGAGAAGTAGAAATGGAGATGCCAAACCGGTAAGATATCCCCATGCATGGCAGAATAAGTTTGTAGTCATAATCCTTCCTTCTCTGATTATTGCTTTGCATGTAATTATTATGGCCATAGGGTAGAAGAATGTAGGAAGGGATCTAGAAGGAATAATATAGGATCTCATAGATATCATGCATATGAGAAAAATGTATCAAGTAGATACATGCATATCCCCTCTCCTGATTATGCAAATAGTGTTTGTTATAACTGTAATGGATTTGGCCATAGAGAGTTTGAATGCGGGAAGAAGGTATTGCAATCATATGGAAACCAATATAGAAACTATGCTCAACATAGAAATGAATATAGAGCATATGGAAGTTAGAGACATGCATGGAACCAAAGGACAAATGTCCCTGCAGAATCCATAGGTCCACCAGTTTCTATTGCGGGTCACAACAACATGACTAGAAGAAGATGGTCTAACTGATATGTTATAAGGTTCCCCAATCATGAGATTGGCATGGATGTTGTGTGCTACTAAGGAAATTCTTCCGATCATAAGGAAGATTATGGTAGAGCAAGGACCAATTAGCAAAAGAAGGTAATATCTACTCCCAAGACTGAAAATGGGAAGAAGAATGAGACCATGTAGGTATGGAGGAAGAAGAAAGAAGATGTAACCGTAGACCGGCATTGTGCATTCAATGCATAGGTGGTATCTCCTAAGGATTAAAGAAGATGTAGTACCTTAGGGGGAGTAGTACACTAACCTTATCATTCACCCCCTCAGTGAAGAAGGACAAATGGAGGAACAAGTTGCTGCCAGTATGAAGGAAGAAAATGAGATGACAAGTGTGTGTAGTGACTTCCTTGGCTATAAATATACAGATGAGAGATGGATCACTACTGCATATGTCAATGGATAGGAAATTTGCAATTAGGATCAGATACAAATTGACACAGGAAGTTAGGAGTTACAAGAAGGTGCTCTAGTAGTGATGATGGACCGATACAAGAAACCGGTATGTGCAGGATGTTATCGGTAAAAATGTTAACAAGTACTTGTAGGTTATGTAAGACAATGAGCTTCAAGATCATTGCATTAGCCTCGGTAACATGGAATGAGGAGTTTATGTCTCGGGTGGTGCTGATGAAGACCTGAAAGACATATCCTGGCCCAACTATTGATTATATATGCATGCATCCTTTGAGGGATAACTGGTTTGATTTATGGCATGATGATGATATTGTATGTGCACACTTAGGATCATGTCATATGTTATGGTGGAAATTGTGGAGATGAGAGATCATCAATTGATCACATATGCACAGCTCAACTTGTATATGGTGCAAATTGGAGCTCCAATATTGAACCTGACTGATAATGTGGACCTGAGGTGTATGACTTAAGGAGAGTTCACGTGCACATAAAGCATAACTGACATGCTTGAACTTATGGGTGTACCAATTGCTAAAGATGGAAATTATTGTAGGAATACCCAAGAGAATTTCATTACCAAGGGTATCTGCTTTTCAAATCGGTAGCACTCATAGTACAATCACATTTGATTCTAAAGATCAATCAGTATCAGACGGGGATGACGCAGTTTGACAGGCATGTTTGTTGTATTCACTGACACATGGGCCTTAAATTGGTTTCAGTCTTGCATATACATTAGGGTTCCGGTTTTCATATACACTTGGTTGCTGAACAATTGGTGTCAGTTGATAGTCGAGCCCTACATCTTAAATGTTGTGATTTGAGAGGATGCAATGTATGAAGGTTAAAGGAGAAGATGCATCCGGTAGAGAAAAAGGGGAGAAAAATCTCTGTCAGTGCTCGACAAACACAAGGAGGAGAGTCACCCTAATAATGCCCTTCGCAATTATTGTCAAAGAGAAAGATTTTGTAGTATACCGCCTAATACATGTGTGATAATCCATGGATCACACAAAGGGGGAGAGAGAATATGTAGTATGTTGAATACTACATGTGTTGACATCAATGCCAAAGGGGGAGATTGTTGGCATTATGTTGTCATTGATGTCAATCGGTATAGGATGGTTACTAGTATAAGAGATGTATGTGCAACACTTTCATTGATGCATATTGGATTTTCTGTCTTTGATGTCACCTAGTATTGCAGGTCACTGGTAAGGGAGAGAATGTTGTTCAGATCAATGAGCATTGGAGTCACTGGTAGACAAGTTAGTGTTTGACTTGTGTGGAAGATATGGAAAACAGACTAGTATGGTATAACAACCAGTAAATGATGACATCTATAAGAGAGAAAGATGTTGGTCTTTTGATTGTGATGAAGAGGGGGAATGTTACCTAAATCACATACACACTAGAGGAGAAGGATGTTCAGGTCACTGATATGCAATGTGGATGTCAAACAACAAGACTCCCACCAGATAAAGATGCAGTCACCATTTGAAGAGATGACTGATAGTGAATGTGCCCCAACTAGATCAAATGTGCCTATTTGAAGATATGCTACTTAAACAGGGAAGCCACATTGGTGCATTGGAGGATGTAGTTGACAAGGATCCACTCCCACCGGTAAATGGATATTATCTCCTATTATGTATGAAATGCATCATAGTCCACTGAGATAAGAGAGAAGAGTAGAAGCAAAGTGATTGAAGGCTCACACTGGATGAACTGGTGAAACACTAAGATGCCTCAAGTGAATGAAATCAAATATATACACAAGACCAACAAAGAAGGCATAATGAGGTAGCAAGATAGTTGAAGAGCGATGGGTTTGTCACTTAGACAAATGAGTTTGCCACCTTGATAAATTGATTAAGAGGAGAACCAGTCAAATGATGAAGAAGACAAAGTTGGAATTGCTGCAGACAAAGGACATTGCCCAATTGAAGATAGAGTTTGTTGAAGGTTGATGACATGGTGTCATCAAGGTGGTTACTAGTAGGTATGTCCACCATTTAAGGTGACAAAGTATAGATGTAGAAGGTTCTCATCTGATAAAGATGTGCACAAGGTAGGTTAGCAAGTGTGCTGACCGGTTGGGTGTTCCACCGAAAGAGAAGAAAGGTGCGAGGTTGATTGCAGACCGGTTAGGGTATAACCGATAGGGTTAGTAAACTAGTAGATGAACCCGGTAATGGAGTTGGTCGATGACCCTATCTAGACTGACGCGAATGACCCAACAAAGGTGGATGTCGATAAAGTGGCCATGTGGAGATGAAGTGGCAATCATGCATTCGCTGTTCAGTGTTGGGCAGCAAGGTAGATGGTGACAGGTTGACATTTATGTCGGTTGTGTGATTCACGAGATGCATAGCAGAGGTTTGTTGCTCGAGATAAAATGGACAATAGAGATCTAGGACAGACTGGTTGACTAGATTGAAGTAGGTGAAGGATAACGCCCAACCATTCTTGGTGATTGAACAAGAGATCAGCCAATAGGTTAAATGTAGAGTGCTAAATGAGGAAGGCATGTTATAGAACACACAAAAATGGTGGGATTGATTGATGAGTTACAATTCATCATTCAAGGAGATCAGATCTCATGAGATCTACTTAGATTTTTTTTTCCTCGAGGTTGATGAAGAAACCCTAATCACTCGAAGTTTGAATTAGTTTTTGGCGGGAAAACCAGTTTATAAATATGCAAGCCAAAATTGATGAAGGTTGCCACTGAATGAGAGGGTATTGCTGCTAAAGAAGTGAATTCAGTCAAGTGCTCACCAAGAAAGAGAAGAAGAGACTAAGTGTGAGAGAGAACAGGGTTGAAGCTCGTTCAACTGACAACAGTGATGCAACTGACAGTCAGCCATTGAGTCTGATAAAGGAGTAAACCGATAGTGACATAACCGGCAGAGAGCATAACCGGTAGGGAGCGAAATGGATAGAGAACAAAACCAATAGAGAACTAAATAGACAAATTAGAAGAAGAGATTGAACCAGTGAACGTGCAAGAGAAAGTAAGTTGCTTTAGGAGATAGGGTTGTAGCTGAGAGGTAAGCAGAGAACCAATAGAGAATTGGAGAGAGGAAAAATGGTAGAGAAATTTGCATAAGAGTTACAAAATTCATTTGTAACAAGACTATTACTTTTGTAATTAAATATACTCATAGTAGATCACTGAGTTGGAGTTCGGTGCAGGGGTTGTAGCTCCTTGGGTTGGTGCCCTAAACATTGTAATCAGAGTTTCATTGTGAGGCTGGATTGGAGTAGTAGATTCCAACAACATTTCTCACTGACATTTTTCCCATCTTGGGTTTTCCTCGTATATGTTGGTGTTATATGATGTCCCTTTCATGTGTTCTTGAATTTGTGTTAGTCTCGCTTCTAACCGGTAAGTCTGCTTTCTATTAGATTTGATAACTGGTACACACACATAGGATAGATAAAGGAAAATTTTTGTAAACCACTGATTCACCTCCCTCTTAGTGGAACATTGTGCCTAACATAGAGATCAAAAGCATTTTGGATTATACTGTACTATTACCTATTCTCACTTGACATTTTTGTACGTCTCTTTCAATATTTATCTTATTTAAGATAGTGGATAACAAAGGATACTAAAAATTGATATTGGAACCAATATGACTTTAGAGTGGGAAACAAAAATCAGATACGGTCCCCTTAAGATGAACCATCAATACTAATTCTGAAATAAAATTTCAAAATAAAAAATTGAATGCCAAGCCTATCTTCTAGAAGGTGAAGCTCAACAATATTTTGGATTAGAACGTACTACTATCTATCTTCAAATGACATTATTATACATCCTCTTGAACCTTTACATTACTTTAAGATTGTGGGATGAAAAAATATATAGGAAGTCAATGTAGAATGCTAGACAAAACCACATTTTTTTTTATAGTGGACAACAAAAATTAGATAGGGGAAGAGCACCAGTAGTTGAGCACCCTAACTTCACGCTTCTCAAAATCCTATGTGGAAATTTCAAATCACTCCCAATTTTTTACAGTAGCTTACTTGGCAAGTCCCCTACTTATAACTAAGCTTTCAGTACCACATCATCAAGTATGGTGCCACATCAGCATGTTTTTTTCCAAGGTGTCCAAAACAGCCCAAAAAAAAAGTGAGACCAATAGGCATGCAAAAGAGGCCCCAATAGTTGTGCAACTAATATGGCATCACCTGATTGGTTACTTTTTACAATATTAGTACATTTCTTAACAACTATTGGTACATTTCCTAACAACTATTGGTACATTTCTTAACAAAAATTGATAGTTTTTGATTCAAACAATAGGTTTTATTTGTTCAATATTTGGAACAAAAGGTATCAACAACCCTCACAACAATTGGTACATGCTCAACTAGTGGTGCTCTTCCCCTACTTTATAATGTACTTCAATTTCAATTAGATAACCTTGCAAAGTAAATCATATACTTTATAATGTACTTTATTTTCAATCAAATAACCATGCAAAGTAAATCAGATACTTTATAATGTACTTTATTTTCAATTAGATAGTCGTGCAAAGTATATTTCTCTCACTAAGTTGTAATCTATGAGGAAAAATGATGTGTTTGTCAATATGATTTTTCATTAATATTCTTTTTTTTTGGAATGTAAAAGAATTTCAATTTGTTTGATGAATTATAGTGAAATTATTTTTATTTCTATGAAAATATATTAAATTAAGCGTTATGTAACCATTAGTTCTTATGATTGCAATATTTTTAAATAATTAAATCGATAATTTTTTCATATAAATTTTATTCATATAATTGAATTTGATAATATCGATATATTGAAACAAAACAAATATTTGAATAAATGTTTCTTTATATGAAATAAGGAAATTTTAGATCTCAAGGGATATGATTGTGTTTTATCTCTTGTTTTGATTAAGGGGAAAACAGGTTTTGAGGGGACCTGAAACCCCGCAGCCACAACCTAACATGATGGATTGTGTTTTATCTCTTGTTGTTACAATTAATATATTGAAAATTCTTAATGTGCATTACTTCAAATCATAAACTTTAAAGGGCCTTAATTGAAATTTTTTTTATCTGTTTCCCTTTGAATTATGATAAAGAAGTTTCTTTAAGTGAGCATGATAAAATCATAAGTTTGAACTTTTAATTCCAAGAAAAATGTAGTATCATAATAATTAAATGTTGGGAGAGATTTTTCAGGTTTGACGATTTATAAATTATTTCTAGTGACCACCTACCAACACATGGATGAAATGATATATATATTTTTTCTATTGTGAACTCTTCCATTTTAATGATTTTGATATGACAAATATCATTGTACATATTACCTCACATAATCATGCTTTACTAGTTTATAAGTCATGTAATAAAATAAAAAAGAATTAATGGATATTACATTCATGAAAGAGATCATGGGCCATTAAGTTTTATCACTCAATGTGTATAATTATGTGAAACTTGAGATAATAAGTACAATCATTCATCCAATAGAAATCTAATTAAATCATTTTATAAAAGAAAAAAGAAAAAATTGCATGATTACATTGAGAAAAAGAAATACTAACATTTAGGAAAAAATGTTTCTAATTGATTAGAATGTACAATGAATAATTAGTTATACATTTTTGTAAAAAAAATAATTGTCTTAGGTTTGATCCATTTAATCCATTAGCATATATATATTTAAGTACAAGTTACTGGACTATTTAATTATGGTGCCAAATTGACATAAGTATTGAGTTTCATAATTGAAACGTACTAAATATGTAAATAGAAATTAAGTTTACACCAAAACTTATTGAGTCAAGATAAATCTAAGCCTAATTAAGATTTTATTTGATATTCCTTAATGTAATACCCACTTCTTACCCAAGGGAAGATCACTAAAATGTAGCAACAATTTTTTTAACAACAACATTCTACATAAATATCCAAAGAGATTATGATCATACTCACTATAACCTTCAGCTAAAATTATGGATAACAATGATTTTAGTTTAAACATTACTCAATTAACAAACCTTTCGCTTCATTCTAAAGTTTTCTCTTTCCTGAATAGTGCTTGGCTCATCCTATCACATGTTCCTTCATACAAGCCTACACCACTAGATGTACAATATTGGATCTATCAAATGTTAGATACATGTCCAACAAGATAAATCATAGAATTAATTTAAGTAGATCAATCATATATTAGACTACCATTGAACTCACAAGGGAGCCACATAACATTAGGAAAGAGTGGCAGGATCAATCAACTCAGAATCCCCAGACCTAAGAACAAAACCTAAAGTTTTAGGGTCTCATTATAGATGACCTTGCCTATGTGAATGTACAGAGACTTCGTAGTTTGACTTTAAATTATGTAAATTTATAAAAGAAGGTACACAACCCTTTCTAGGGCCTCATACCCCAGACAATTATCCTCATTGACTGCCACTCACTTAGGTGAAACAAAGACACAATTAGATAAATAGACCTATTACATAGACTATACAAATGAAGATCTCCTCTCAAGTATTAGACAAAGACAAGTACAATTAACTGATGACATTTCATCATAGACCCAATGAATAATTAAGAAATATTATCTCTTGAGATACAATAATCATAGGGTATTTCTCAATCGGGATTCACTTTGTTGATCATAATTTAGAAGGCACTAAATATAAATAAAGGAAAGTAGTGTTTTGAGTTCAGGTCCATACTAGGTACATGGATAGGTCCTCCCAAGAAAATATATCTGTCTATAAGACATTCATTTGTCCCTCTCCTACATTCATGATTGACTCTAATAAGAAAAGTTAACTCACCCTATAGGAGATACAAAATTTGTATGATTACATAGTTCATCATCACTAACATCCAACCCTAGTCATAAGCATTCTCCCCTAACACAATAAATTTGTATAGGATACATAAATCAAGCGTTTGAGGTTATAAAAAGATCACGTTCAGATTCCCTTCCTAGTCATATTTACATCTTATCACTCTTAGACAGCATATAAATATTTTATATAGGGTATTAAGGACACAATATAAGGTCCTCTTGATAATAAAATTATGATTAAGAACTGGACCAATAGAAACATCGATATGGTACACATATTGCATAATTTATATTATTCAATCTATCAAGTACATGATTTTACACTAGAATCAACAATTACATATAACTAACCCTTCTCTCTCTTGTCTTAATATAAAGAATACATTGTTATTTATATAAGTAATAATCATTTTATTATAACATAATATTTCCTCTATATAACATTCTTGACGCTTAAAGATTATACTTGTTTTGAACGAAATAAGTTAAAGAATATTCCAAAAGACTAAATCCAACTTTTCAAATACTAGATTAACATTCAATTATAATTATAAATTACCATTTCTTCCTTTCATTGTAGGAAACCACAAGCTACAATTTAAATTCTAACCATTATATACATACTTATTCTTTCAATGAAGTCTAACCTATTGACTTAACTTTTTAAACATATTTCTACTACTAATGACATGGTTTCCTTATATGACACCTTGGTATGTTTCTCATTAAGATTTTAATAAATTCAATTTAATCAAATCTTAAATTTATCATTTAACAATGTAATAAAAAATTTATGTAATAATATGAAGATCAAGAATGTGAACATTAAAGACTTCAAACGATAAAAAAACGTAACTAATTAATACTAATAATATCTTATACATCTAAAGTGAGTATCACTAAATTTAACTAAACATTGAATATTTGTAAAACAAGAATAGAATCCTACAAAAAATATAATTCAAATAATCATTAATTTTAATTATGCTGGGTTGATTGAAATACCTTGTAGAACTCTAGTATTACAAATATTTGAACAACACTTCGTTAAAAGACAAAATAATAAAACAAAACAATAATATAGATTCTAAATAATTTGTTAAATATTTGTTTATTAGATGTGTAAAATAAATTTGAAAAGATAACAATAACTTTAATATTATTGATTTGGGCAAATAATATAAGTAATGTTATTAGGGTAAAGTAATTAATATGTACTGATACTCATGCTATGGTAAATGGATAATCTTACTAGAATAGATGTAATATTATATTTTCAATAATATAAGAGTTTTTAGAGTTTAAAATTAATTGCCTCATTTAGCACAAAAAAAAGAAGTTAAGGGTATTATCAAAATTAAAACGATTAAAAAAAAACAAAAATGTGAGTTATAGTAAATATCATATTATATTTTTATTATGTTGTTACTATTTATTTATTATTATAAATATTAGTACTATATTATTAATAACATTATTTAATTACATTTATATTTTTATTATGTTGTTATTTATATATTCATTATTACAAATATTAGTATTATATTATTAAGAAGATTATTTTATTATCAAAATTTTATATTATTAAATTGTATGAAAGTAAATTATTTGTTCATTTTTCTTTAATATAATATTTGGGTAACTTGTATATTGGTGTATAGGTGGTCTGCCCTGCTTTTGGATATTTGCGAACTTCCCTGATTTTCTGCCTTCTTTTCTTTTTTCGGTTGACGGTATGCCGGATGGTGATCCGCCGATGGGTCTAGCTAGCACCCTAACTGCAGAGAATGGTAATATGGCGGTAGTCGAAGGTAATATGGGTGGCAAGGTGGTGAACTCTAGCAACTGCCTTGATGGCAATCCAGATGGAAATAGGTGTGATCTGACCTCATTAAATGCTAATTCCTCTCCTGCATTTAAGTTTTCTGCTGGTCTTGTGCCGAATAACACTCTCATTTCTGCAAACATAAATAATGGTGTGAGAAATAGTAGTAGCCATGCTTCCAGGTCTAACATCAGTGCAGGTGGTAAGTGACGGTTTTTCTTGGAGGCAGTCGTTAAATCCTCCCCAACGATTGTTTCTGGAGCCCGTTTTACTTCACCTTTGTGCGATGAGATCTCAACAGGAGGTAAGCAATCTGAGGACAATTCTTCATTTCATGTTACCCTGAACCAAGAAATGTTAGCGGAGATTATTAGGGAAAAAGAAAGATTGAGGAACACTGCCATTTTCTTCTCTGCAGTAGAAATTGACAAGGTTCCTGCAAGAAAGTTTTTAGATTGGCTTTACAATTATTGGAATTTGAAGCTTGGTTTTCAAATTTCATTTTGTAGACAGATACAAAAGGGGTTATTTGTGATTTTCTTTAATAACAATGATTCTCAGGTAGCGGTTTTAAAAAAGGAATACTAGTCTGTTGGTAACACAATGTTTAGAGCCCTAGCATGGAATGCTGATGCTAACCTAGATGAGATAGTTGCCCTTTTAGCCCCCAGATGGGTTCTCATTAAGAATATACCCCCTTTTTTATGGCGATTTATTCCTTACCTAGTTGAACCCCTTGGCAAATTTCTTCGAATGGACAATTCAGCTAGGTTGGTTCCCCATCTCGATGCTAGGGTTCTTATTGCTTTAAAACCTGGTCATGATTTACCCAAAGAACTTTTCATTGAGATTGATAAAGAAAAGATATCCTGCCCTGTCGAAACCCTAGGGGGTTTAAATGTATGCTTCCTGTGCAGGAAAGAGGGGCATTTGAGAAAAGACTGCCCTATCATCAAAAGCAAAACCCCAAAAAACCCATCTTCATCAAATAGCACTTCCATATTGATCCCCTCTTCCTCTGTTAAGCCTAGCCCTTCGCCCCCCCTATCAATTCCTTCTAGTCTCTTTCCTCCTCCTTGTCGTTACCTACTTTTAGTAATGAGGTTGTTACTGGCATTGTGGATGCCGATGGATTTCAAGAAGTTACAAAAAAGAGAAAAAATAGATCTAACAGAAATAATGCGGCTTCAAAAATACTCCCGCCTCCTTCATCAGTAAAATTGATGGATAAGGTTCAGGACTCTACAAAGTCCTCTATCCCTCTGGATGATAAAAATGGGCAGGGAATTTCTATGTTTTCTACCCCTCTGTTAGATACGGGCATGCAAGAAACCACTAAGGTTTCTCAAAATATTTTTAAAACCCCTAATCCTAAGGTCCCTGTTAAAGATTTTAAGGAAATCTCTAATGATTTCTTCTTTGAGGTCATTCCAGCATCGTCTATTGCCAATTAGTATGTGGAACAAGAATTGGCTTCTCCTTCACTCTTGGATAATGAGGACATCCTCATGGCAAAGAGGAAAGGAAGACCGCTTGGTTCAAAAAATAAACCTAAGAATAATAAAAAGCAGAATCAAGCTAACCCTAATGATGCCTCTCCTATGGAGGATGTAGTTGTTTCTGATGTGTCCAATCCTAAAATTCTATCCCAATGAAGTGTATTTCATGGAATATCCGAGGACTTGAATGTCCTGATAGAAAATTTGTGGTTAAAAACTTTCTCAGTACTATGAATAATTTAGATATTATGATGTTGCAAGAAATCAAATCTACTAGATTCACTCTTGAATCCAATTTAAACTATATCTAGAAAGATGCTCTCAAATTTTGCACTAACCACCCTCAGGGGAAAGGAGGAGTTGCGATTTTGGTTAGCCCTAAATGGGGACCTAAAATTAAGGGCTTTAGCTTTTCCCCCTGTAACAGAGCTATTTGGTTATTTTTTAAACATAATGATATGGAATTTGGTATTTTCTCTATTTATGCTGCCAATCATTATAATGAAAGATCCAATTTTTGGTCTTGGCTCTGTTTAGTTCCAGATATTCCTTGGATGTTTGGTGGTGATTTTAGTATGATTGAAAGTCAAGAAGATAAGATGGGGGGTCTCCCCTTCTCCTGGAAAGAGCAAGAAAGGCTTGCTTGGAATAATTTTAAATGTTCTAAATCTCTATTTGATCCGTTATCTAGGAATAAGCACAATAATCTTGGGCTCTGGTTTACTTGGTGCAATTATCAGAAAGGTCAAGCTAGAATCTATTCTAGATTGGACCGTTTCTATCTTAATCATATTTTCTTCTCTGTGATCCCGGATAAACTTAATAATATTGTTTTGGTCTCTCCTACTACTCTTTCGGATCATCACCCGATCTATATTTCTATCAATCTTGGTCGCTCCCCTTCGTGTGGTAATAAGGCTAATAATAAATTCATTCTCAATACTAGCTTGTTGAAAGATGAAGACATTCTTGCTGTTATTTCAATTATTAGATTTATTAATGAATCTCAGTACCCCTCATTATCCTTTATCGATAGGTGGAACTTAGACATTCCTACCTGGCAGAATTTGTTAAGAACGGTTGGCCAAAAGAAGGCCAAGGATTATAGACATAAGGAGTCCTAGCTTAACAATAACTTATACAATGCTGAGATGGCTATCTAAAGTAATCATGATGATCCCTATCTCTGCCATCAACTAGCTTATGCTAAAAATGAGCTGAGAAAACATCAACATCAGAAAGCTTTAGGAGCCAGAATTCACTCTAGAGCCCACTGGCTTCAATTTGGTGATAGAGGTAGTAAATTCTTTTTCAATCTCATTAAATAGAAACAGGCTAAAGAGACTATTGATAAATTACTCTTTAATAATCAAATGGTTTCTAATATTGATGATATTAAAAAAGAATTTGCTCTTTTTCATGAAGAGCTCTTCACCTCTGAAGATTCTCAGGAAGCTAGGACTCTTAGAGATCAATGTAAGAACCTTATCCCCAAAAGAATTTTGGATAATGTTCCTTCTGTTCTTGAACAACCTATATCTTTGGAGGAAATTGAAAAATCTATCAATTCTCTTAGCAATGATAAAGCTCCAGGACCCGATGGGCTCCCCGTGGAGTTTTATAAAGCCAATATTAAGTGGATCTGCAAAGACCTTCTTAACATCTATAATGAAGCTATTGGTGTCGGTACTTTGGGTAGGGAGATTAATTCTGGGATCATCAAGCTCATCCCTAAAGAAAGTGATAAAGCTCTTTTAAAAATTGGAGACCTATAACTCTTTTAAATGTTTCTTAAAAGATTCTTGCCAAAATCATGTCTCGAAGGTTGGAAACTGTTCTTCCTAAATTTGTTTGCCCTACCCAAATTGGTTTTGTTAAAGGAAGATATATTCTTGAGAACTTGATTACTAGTTGGGAAGCCCTCAATTGGGCTAAGCATACTAATCAGAATGTTGCTATGTTTTTACTGGACTTTGAAAAAGCTTATGATAGAATTGAATGGGGCTTTATTAGTATGATGCTTGATGCTTTTGGCTTCCCTTCCTTCTTCTGTGACATTGTTAAAATGCTTCTTAGAGATGCTCATGCCCAAATTGATATTAATGGTTCTTTATCAGCCCCTTTTCCATTAGGTAGGTCTATTAGACAAGGCTGTTTGCTTGCCTTGCCCTTTTTGTTATTGCTTCTAAAGCTCTATTCTATATTATTAGGGATAACACCTTATCCCCTACTATCAAAGGCATCACTCTTCCTGATAACAAGGAGCTTATTAATTGCCAGTTTGCTGATGATACTTCTCTCTTTCATGAGGTTTCTAAAGATAACTTTGTTGCTATGACTCATAAACTCAATTTTTTCTGTAAGATTTCTGGAGCTAAGTTATCCCAGTCCAAGTCTATTTGTCTTGGATGGAATAACCATCCTCCTGATTGGTTCAGTAAGTTTGAATTTCAGTGGGGTGGTCCCTCAAATATTGTTAGATACTTGGGTATTCCCTTTTCTGTCGATCCTTCTTTGAAAGATATGTGGAGTTGGGTTAAAGATAAGATTCATAATAAGTTGAATAAGTGGCATAATAGGTCTCTGTCTTTTGCAGGTAGAGTGCAAGTTTGTCAAAAGATTCTCTCTTCTTACAATATTTACTATGCTTCGGCTTGGATGTTTAATGATTACCAAGTTATGGAAATTCAAAAGGCTACCAGGAAGTATCTCTGGTCGGATGGGAAAGGAAATAACAAGGCTCACTCTATTAAATGGAGTTGGTGTCATGTGGATAAACTCTTTGGGGGCTTGGGGCTTAAAGACCTAAGACTAAGTGGTCTTGCTTTGGCCTCCAAATGGATCTTTCATGCCTTGGAGGGGGATGACCCTTGGAGAGTTCTTATTCGTAACAATATTGAAAGGGGTTATCCTAAGAACGCTAAATTTTGGAAAAATCTCTCTCTTACTGATCTTATTTGTAGTGAATTCCCTATCATTGTTCAAGGCTTGGCTGTGTTCAAGTCTATCTGGAAAGCTTGGAACCATGTTAGGCAATTCATTAAGAATAAGGATTGTTTTGATGATAAGACCCTCCATGGTGAGAGGTCCATTTGGTGGAACCTTAAGCTTGGCAATAAGCCCCTTGCCCTTACCCAAGGCTGTTCTGCCAAATGCTGCGCTAACCTTGGGATCAAGCAGCTTATTGATATTTTTGAAAATGACAGGCTTATTCATTGGGATGAGCTTAAAAGTAAATTTAATCTCTTAAATTCTCATAAGAGAACGTATAATATGATTGTTAGGGCCAACAGGAGTATTCCTAATGTTTGCCATGTTGATTCTAATAGTTATTAGAAAATCAAATGGCCTGGTGGTATTATCATTTCCAGGCTTAAATCTAAAAACATTTACTCCATCATTAACAACAATAATGACATTATCAAGCACATTAATGATACTTGGTATGTTAATTTGGATGTTCATTCTTGGAATAAGATTTTTGACAATCTCTGGAAAAGTTCTATAGATCCTAAAATCAAATTCTTTAAATGGTTACTTATTCTTAATAAACTTCCTATTAGGAATTACTTCTCTGAGACTAACATGTGCAGCATTTGCAAAACCCCAGAAATGGGAAGACATATATTCTTTGAGTGCTCTTTTGCTAAAGAGGTTTGGTTGATGTTTGGTATTTCTATCCCTGCTTCCTTCAATATTCTTGAAGTTATTACTAGCTTTATTTTTAATATTAAAAAAGATGTTAATATGTTCTGGGATATTCTCTCAGCTAACATTTTGTGGCAAATTTGGAAGTGCAGAAATGAAGAAAGATTTCAAAATGTCCCTAGATTGCTTACTGAGTCTTTTCGAAGTCTCACTTATTTCAATTTTTTTTCACAGATTCAAATTACTATGACGGTTAACAAAGCTAAGTTCAAAAGGTTGCTTAGGGATGGACATGCTACGTTCTTTACTAACGAAGTTAAGAATGGATACTTCTGGAGGCTGCACCTGGACAATATTTGCAATTTCAACCTTACTTTTGATGGCATCTGCAAGGAAATTAAAAGAAACCCTCAGTGTACTACTGGAGAGATGTTATACATGCGGAAGCAAATCCAAGATCAAAAGAACTTGGTTTGGATGGAAGGTGCTTCGGGGTGGACTGCGTGGGTGGACTCTTTTGAAGATGTGCTGCATTAGATGTTGTTTTCTGCCCTAGTCCAGTTTTTGTATCAGTCTGGTTGTGCATAGCATTCGTCTTTTTATCCTCTGATACTTTGATTCTCGGTGGTATTTGTTGACTTTGTGATCTCCTTATTCTTAATATAAAAATTGTATGAAAGTAACTAAAATAATATTATTAATTTATATATTTTGATTATATATGTGTTTATTTATTTATATAATATAAGACTTTAAAAATGTAGATATAAATTTTAAATATTTGTTTATTGGATGAATAAATTTGAAAACATAAAAATAACTTTAATATTATTGATTTGGGCAAATAATATATGCCATGTTATTAGGGTTAGGTAATTAATAATGTATTGATATTCATACCATGGTAGAATCTGATCTTGATTTGGGCAAATAATATAAGTCATGTTTTTAGGTTTAAAATTCACTGCTTCATTTAGTAAGATTTCAGAAAGTAATAATAATTAATATAGGGTTACTATTAGAATGAAAATATAAAAGTGTGTTGGTGGTTATTTTTTTTTTAAAACACTACAAATTATATTTTATTAACATAACTATTATTAATACTAATAACAGAGAGAAATCCAATCCTGAATATTGATCTCCTAATATTCAAGAGGAGAATGATTTACTATGAAACCCCTAAGACTCGTTCCGAGCAACTCAGAACATTAGAAAATAAATATATAACTATTCAACAAGAAATCCTAACATCTAATACCGGCATCCAAATAGTTTAACATATAAAAGAATATTTACTTAGGCTAGCCCCAAAACTAATACCGGTATCCTCCGCCCCACAAAATAATTAAAATCCTTGCACATAAGGGAAAGCTCAAATCCAATCACAGAGGATGGATCAAGGAAGGGCGTTTCACTCAATCTATAGAATAGTGTATGCTACATTAGTCAGCCATCTAAAAAATCTAATATTTGTTTCTCACTATGTAAGGAAAAATGTTAGACTGGAAACTTGGAATTGACCCCTATAAATTTGTTATGTGTGATTTGTGAACTTTTATTTTCTATTATGCTTGATGTTTGTTGATTTGTTGATTTCTTATGTATTTTTTGAAATCATTAAATACCTTGTAATGCCTAAAAATACTTTAAGGGATTATAATTCCAAATCAATCTTAAAAATTGATAATGATTTAGTATAATAATATCTAATAATGCAAATTCTTGTACAATTCTTGTGCATAATTAGATCCATTGTAGTGCATCAAAAGTGTGTAAATTAAAGTGATATTCAATTATTCATGGATTACAAAATTATCAGAACAAAAGAAACTTAAAAATTGAAAATGATTTAGTATAATAATATCCAATAATGCAAATTCTTGTACAATTCTTGTGCATAATTAGATCCATTGTAGTGCATCAAAAGTGTGTAAATTAAAGTGATATTCAATTATTAATGGATTAAAAAATTATTAGAACAAAAGAAATTGAGTAGATTTAGATATAAGAACATAGAAGCAAAACATGCAAGTTGTATTATTTGGCCCTAGGCTAGAGGTAAGATATAATTTATTTTAATAATTTAAGTTTGGGTGGAACAATTATTTTACCATGAGAGTAACCTCATAATTGCAAGCTATTATCAGATACAAAAAGGGCTAGAAAAAGGGCTAGACATTGGTGTATGATGTGTGCATGGAGTTAAGTGTGAGTGCAGGTGTGATAATCAAGTGAACACGTATGAGGGTCTATAAACAGGCTAAATTAATTAAGTGGTAATTGTAGAAATAGATGTATAATCTAGTAGTTGGATAGCATAGCCTACCGAGGGAGCCAAATTTGTATAAGATTACAAAACACATTGTCAATATATTTATATATCAAAGTATTTCTTCAAAATGGAGAAAATATAAAATGAGAATTGATATGAGTATGAATTATTTTTTCATTATATAATGATTATAAGTAAATAGTTCATATATTCTTAAAGTTTCAAATGAGATTCTAAGTTAGTTCTTAAAGTTATTTTCCAATAGTTACTCTTCCTATATGTCATTGATTTTTAGAAAAAAATATTTTCATCTTGTTCTCTAGTAGAATCTCTTGTTTAGGTTTTTCACAATGAATAATTAAAAATGACCAAAAGAAATGGAAGGCTTTAGATATAGAGATGTCTCTAATCCAAAAATATTTTAGCTACTCTTGACTATTCTAAAGTTTTATAAATAACGCTCTTTATGATGATGTTATGAGATATTCTAATGATATCTTAAAGTTTTTTTATAATGCACATTTTAAAAGTATTTTGTTTTGTTCAATTAGTATCAATTATATTTTGGACATCTCAACCAACATGAAAATTGAATACATATACAATATTCAAAATAGATAAAATTATAATAACAAAAATATTTAAAATAAAGAGAACGCTAATATAATAAATAGCTCCAAATGACTAAGAATAAATAGCTCCAAATGACTAAGAATAAAGTAGACACAGAACTGCATATTCATGCAACCATGGAACCTAGTACTTAGAATTTATTGAATTGCACTGCCAAGGAAATTAGCTATATTTTAAAAAATAGGAATTAAAAGGTTATAATCAGGCCCGCCAAGGGCTAAACTCTCTCTATATTTTACATAGGTACTGGTTCATTTAGTATTTCGCCTTGTTCCTCCTCTCATCTGCTAATGCTGATTCTCATGCAATTGAACATAGTGTAATAGTCTGAGGAGGCTGTATAGACCTTGTTAATCAGTGAACAATGAGAAGGAAATCAAACTTGATTCACTGCTGCCACTTTGACAACATCTGTGGCTTCCACCTCCTTTATATCGATAGGCAGATCAAATATATTATCTGTCTTTTTGGTTTCAGGAAGTTTGTGAAGCTTAGTAGCTACAGGTAAAACAGGCTCTTGGCTTCTGTAAATGTAGTAAACAACGAGCTGAGCTATTCCTAGGAGGAAACCAATGCCATTGGGCACCTGCCAAAAAGAGAGTCATTCAATCAGAAAAAAGGTGCATAGTCCCTGCCAGAAATTACATGAAAACTATACTTGGAAATGGCAATACGAAAAGAGAGCTTACAGCTATAAAGATATCCTTGGCCATTACAGAGTATACAGACCAGACAAGTGCATTTAGAGTGGTGAATAGCGAGATAAAAAATGGCATGTACTTAACACTTTTGGTTTTGATAACAGCTCGCTGCAAAATATACAGAAACCCATCAACATTCATGAAAGGATGAATTCATCTCCTAATTAGGCCTTATATTTTGGGTAGAGACCAATTTTTTTTCTCAATTTTATTAATTTGGGTAGAAACTAAACTTTTAGATGTATTTTTTTCTTTTGTACAGTTTTCATAGCAATCTAAATTAAGAAGAACATAAGATTCATAACTTACCACGACAGATAATGGGGAGGCATACATAGCAATGGAAAGGATCACACCTAAAGTGCCAACCAGTAACTGTCTGGCATTGTATGTGTGCAGCACATAAATAGTAACTACAACTACGATGACAAAAGCAGCCATCATTGCAATGGCTAACCGCGCCGTTTTTACCTGCCAAATAAATTGAAGGAATTAGTGTGAGAAAAACTACAACTATGTATTTAGCTTATTGCATGTGATCTAGTAGCCACCAAACGGCCTTCAATTACAAACACGTAGCTGTCACAATGAGTTACCTTTTCTTTCCTGGAGGCAAATGTCAGAAAGGACAGCAGATAAAATATCTCCAAGAAAATGCCTGCACCATTGATCGTGAGCAGCAAAGTACTGTGAGGTTTAACAAATGGGGCTCCGTAAAGTGCCCAAAGACAACAGTTGAACAAGGTACAGGCATATGGAAGCCCTGAATACTCTTGGGTAGACTTAAGCTTATATATCCCCCAGAATGTTTTCCTGCCATTTCCAAATATATTAATACTTATATATAAGCTCACATGTTAATTATGCTCATAAATATAAGACAAGTTTTCAGTGTCATGCAACAAGAAGAATGTTGATATCAAAGTTGCTGACTGAGACAAATCTGATGTGCGCTGTACTTACATAGGTGACAGGTAAAGTGCCAGTGAAGTTATATTTCCTGAACCGCAGACCACCAAGAAACATCAGTTTGCACTCTCATATAAAACCAACTTAACGAAAATCAACTAGTACACATTAAAACCTGCACATGCAAATGAGCGACAACTCCACAAATACACAACAAAACTTGCACATAAAAATGAGCAGGAAACCTATAGAGAAAACTTGCACATAAAAATGAGCAGAAAACCTACAGAGAAACTTGTATATACAAATCAGAAAGAAATTTATAGCAAAAATTGTACATGCAAATCAAAACGGGGAGCAGATACGCAACAAAACCCACATACAGAGCAAGCAAAATAATCCCTTGGGGGTTAAGAAGAGGTTATTCTTTTATGATGCAAGTTTTGTGGAAGTTTTACAGTGTAAACCTCAAAGTAAAAACTTGTGTTCTAGCCATTATCAACCGACCATTTTAAAAGCCAAATATTGATTAGTAATCACCGATTCACTCTACCTTGAGGATGAAAATGTATCATGCAAAACCTAATAGCCTCCACTGTTCTTGTCTAAAATATAGAGTACAATTATAGGACCAACCCAAAAAAGTTAGAAATTCTATTCTGGTCGTACACAGGCTTTTATCTCCTATTCTAGTCCCATTTTTAAAGTCTTGAAATCGAATTAGGATAGAAAAAAGTTCAGATATACAGGGTGATCCAGATTATAGTTATATTTCATAAAATAGTGGTCTGGATGGCTTACCCATAATTCCGACCACAAGCTTCAGAGGAAAGGCCATTGAACAAAAGACGAAACTATCTTTGGAGTACTCAAAAGAAAATAATCTTATGCAAATTGAAGGCAGCACAAGAAGAGATGAAGTTGTGAAGAGCACAAAGATTTTTAGGTTCTTTTATAGGCCTTCATCCTGCACATGACCAACTTGATATCATCATCTACAGTGGAATGCAGGAAGAAAGCACTAGTGATCAAATTGCTTACATCAGAGTTATTGGAAATCAGCTCAATACAGAGCTTACAGTCAACTTGTCATATGGACATGCTTTTTCCTATGTTCTAGCATGGTTATTATCTCTCTTGGTCCTTTTATGTATCTCTATATAGCAAAATGCACTACACTCAGAGGATTATTTCATAATATTTCAAGGATTCGTTTTCAAAACGTACAGATGCTGTAGAAGAACATTACAGAAACAGTCGATACAAAGTGTGGGATATGATTGTGAGAGAAATGCATTGAATTTTTTTATTTAACATAAAATATATCTACATGTTGTATATCATCTATACAAGTTTTATTACATGCACCATCTTTCTCCCCCATTGAATCATTCACTCAATTACACGTAGATTCCATGTCATTAAGAGTGTTTATTACATAAAAAGGATCTGCCACCCCAATTCGCATTTTCATGTAGAGAGGTCAACAAATTGCAGTTAAAATAGTCTTAATCACTCAAGCACTTGCCCAAAAATCTCCACCATAGTCAGTTTTGGAGGTCTAAGCTGTATATTTTGTAGCCAATGCCATTCTTTTCCCTTGGCAAGAAGTCTCAAAACGAATGTAGCCAACATGACCAACCTTCTTCTGAGCTGTTAAGTGTTTCCACTCTTCATTTAAATAATCTTTATTTGTGTTCTTGATAGCGTGATTTTTTTTTTGTTTTATTTGTCTGTCTCAAGGGCACAATTCAATCATAGCTATGTTTCTTTCAAGAAAAAAAAATGTTACTTTTTTCTTCCTTCCAAAGCTTAGATTCCTTAGTTTTGTTCAAATTGTGCATGCAAGCCTTGGATTTAATACCGTCACGTGATGTAAGGTAGCTATGTGTATTGGAATCTATCTTCACAAGTCATCCAGTAATTCCAGGCTGTAGCACATTTGCAAGCTGTACAACAGTAACATACAATCAATGGGTCACTGTTCATTGCAATTATCGGTGTGGAAATTTTTATGTTACAAATTTAATTATATGTTTGGGTTTTTATTGGCTTCTTATTGATCAAGATTAGAAGATTATATAGAAATATAAACAACTCAAAAATGTATTAAACTAACTCGATAGAAACAACAAAGACATTTATCAAACTATTTGAAAAACTTAGAGCTGCAGCGAGACGGACCAATAAACAGACCAAATACAGCTCAATGTGTATGGGACCAATACTGTTTTAAAATAAAGGAGGGGTTAAAATTTATTCAAAGCAAAACAAGTACAAAGCAAGGGCATCAAACAACCGTGTCAAGATCCACTAAGTGGTCTAACTAATGAGACAAATCTAGGGGTAATTGACCCTTATCCATGATATTTCAATTATGCATGTGCTCAGAAGCCCATTTGGTGAGACAATCGACAACACCATTCCACTCCCTAGGGATATGCGTGAAAGAAATAGAAAACAAAGAATCACACAAATGAAGAATCTGGTTAACAACCAAACTCAACTACCAGCTAACATCTGTAGAATGCTATCAAGTTAGCAAATTCACCACCACCTGAGAATCAGATTCACAATTGAGCCTACTCCAGCCAAGAGCACAAGGATGCTCCACAACAAATAAAATTGTGAGAGCCTCCATCAAATTATTAGTGTGACAACCTTTATAAATAGAAAAGAGAAATTGAACGGTCCCCAAGCTATCTCTACCAATGCTGTCAATACCAGCAGGACCAGGGTTTCCCCAAGAAGAGCCGTCCATGTTAATTTTTAGAATGCACAGTTGAGGAGGACACCACCTCCCCACTTGATTTATCTTTCAAAGAGGGCGTCGACATCTATTTCTCATGAGATGGTGTTGTGGAGGATGAAGATGGAACCAGTTGTAGTAACTAACATAACTTGGATCCACAGTCACAGACAAATCACATTTTGCAGAAATAGTTTCTCCCAAAGAGTGGAGAATTTTCCACCACAAGGGGTGGGTTCCTAGCAACACATCTTGAAAAATTCAATGATTCCTCTCCAACCATATATGCCAAATAATAAAAGAAGGGCCAAGAGACCAAGCAACTTGAAGAAAAGAGGTTTTGGCCAAGGTCGTCCTCCAACAAGCAAAAAACTCAACCAAAGAAGAGACATGCCAACAGGATTGGTTCCATAGCTCCCACCAACAGTGTCAAATATGTCTAGAATAGGAACATTGAAAGAAGAGATGAGAGACACTTTCTTCACTATTACAACACAACACACACATCGAAGGGCCCTAAAAACCACACTTACATAAATTATCCCAGGTGAGGCACCAGTTGTGGACCACTAGCCATATGAAAATATTACACTTTGGCCAAGAGATCTTATACCAAACTTGCTTCCACCAAGGGACCTAAATGTCCCCAAAAGTCTTTCGCACCAACTCAACATAGGCAGTAGAAATAGAAAACTTTTCAGACAAATCATTAATTGCCCAAGCCAAAACATCATTCCCTGCCAAGGTGGTGCATTCACGAGACTCAAGAATTTGAGGCAGCTTTTTTCTATCTTTCTCAGAGCCTCCAAGTGGCCATTCCAAATGATTCTTCCAATGAAAATGAGCCACCAACCCTCCATTATGAGAAATCTTATAATGATCAATAGTATCCCAACCAGCAGCAGTAAACATATCAGAAAGGGACTGAAGATGAGGATGAGTAGAAAGGATAGGAGGATGACCATCCCAGGAATCTAGCCAAAAAAGAGCTTGAGACTTTGTATGACAGATCCAAAAGAGCCCATTCTTAACTAACTGAGCCCCCAACTTAAGAGTATTCCATATCATAGAACCATGACCCTCCACACGAAAGTGAGAAACATCAAACACATTAACATTTGGAAGATACTTATGGGTGAGAATACGAGCCCAAAGCTGATTCTGACTAGTGCACCAACGCCAATATAACTTAGCAGCAAGAGCTTGCCCATTTAAAATAGCAAAATGTAAACCAAGTCCACCCTCATTCTGAGGCCTACACACAGTGTCCCACTTATCAAGGCTCCATTTAGTAGTTGACAAAGTACCACTCCAAACAAATTGCCGAGAGAGGGTATCAAATTCCTTAAGGAAATACATGGGAGCAACTTGATCAAAACATCTATAAATAGACAAAGCTTGAATAACAGATTTTAAAAGAGTCAGTCTGGCAGCAATAGATAGCCACTGGTGAGTTCAATGATTAACCTCCTGACGCAACTTGTCAAGCAGAATCTGCCAAGAAGACCTAGGGTGTCTTCCAATAGTAAGAGGAATACCCAAATAAACAAAAGGAAGAGACCCAACCTAAAACTACAAAATATCAGCAATCCGCCTCTGAATGGCTTGAGGAGTATTAAACAAGAAGATGGAAGATTTATGCTTATTGACTTTTTGACCAAAAGCAACAAGGTAAATATCCAAGGCTTTATGAAAAGATTCAGCTTCCCTAATACGAGCCAAACCAATAAGAGCAGTATCATCTACAAATTGGAGATGTGAGATCTGAGGCAAACCATTGCCCCATTGCTAACCATGAATAAGGCCCTAAGAAGCACGAAACTTAAGAAAATGACACAAACCCTCAGCCATAATAATGAACAGGAAAGGCGAAAGAGGATCCCCTCTGCAAATACCACAGGAAACCCCAAAAGGCTTCGAAGGTTCGCCATTCACAATAACTGAGAAAGATGAAGAAGTAACACAACTCATAGTCCAATTCACCCATTCTATGCTAAAACCAAAGGCTAAAAGAATTTTCTGAAGAAAACTCCACTTAACTCTGTCATATGCTTTGGCCATATCCAATATGATGAACATAGATCGTTCCTTTAAGGTTGCCATAGAGTGAATAACCTCAGAAGCCACCACCACCCCATCTAGAATTTGTTTACCAGCTACAAAAACCCCTTGTTCCTCAAAGATCACAAGAGGAAGACAAGTTTTGAGCCTCTCTGCAATCAACTTAGTGATAATCTTATATACCACATTACAGAGAGCAATCAGGCAAAAAAATTTAAGTTTATCAGCACCATCCTTTTTGGGGATGAGAATCAAGAAAGTAGAATTCAAAGCTCAGAGAATCTTCTTACAAGGAAGAGATTCCTGAACCACCTCTAATAAATATAGATTTATAATATCCCAAAACTCCTAAAAAAATTCAATAGGAAAACCATCTGGGCCTGGAGCTTTACCTTTGTTCATTCCGAACACAACTTCCTCTAACTCAGGCAATTAAATCAGATGAATGAGAGAGGCATTCATAGCATTGGTCACCGAAGAGGGGATACATGAGAGAATCAAATGCTCCTTGTCCACATCAGGAGGGGAATCTTCAGTAAAAAGATCAAAGTAGTAATGAAAAGCCTCATGAGACATAGTTGATAGAGATGAAATTTGAAGTCCTTCTAAGGTAACCATCTAGAGGAAATATACCCCTAATTACACCAAGCCTAAACAAAGTGGTGAAAAAAAGAAGAATTCCTATCCCCTTCCCGAAGCCAATCAACCCGAGCCTTTTGTTTCAAAAAAATCTCCACATGAAGCTCCCACTCCTCCACATTGCGCACAGCTTGGGATTCCACTTTTCAAAGAGCATCCGAGAAACCATTATCCCATATCTAGCAAGTAATCATAGCAAGATGTTCCAAAGCACTTCTCTTCCTGGACGTAAGATGACCAAAGCATGATAGATTCCAACTCTTAATGTGATATTTGACATATTGAAGTTTCTTGACAAAGAAATACATAGTTGTGTCAAAAGCAGTGCCTCCCTCTCTCCACCACTTAGCCACTAAGTCATGCAGTGAAGAGTCCCGAAGCCACATAAGCTGAAATTTAAAAGAAGGATTCTTTGGAGTAGCAAAAGAAGAAGCAGAAAATTTAAAAGGCTAGTGATCAAAACTTTTCCAGTCTAGAATTTCAGAAATAGTAACCAAACCGCCGCCCATCCAGAAATAGGAGACAAGAAACCTATCCAACCATTCAGAAATCACTTTCTCTCCACATTGTTGATTATTCCAAGTAAAAATCCCATTAGAAGGCTTAACATCCACTAAAGAAAGCACATCCACCTGAGCTTGAAAAAGATCAGAAGAAGAACCCAATCTAGGCAACCCTCCTTATCTCTTCTCCTCCATACTCAACACAGAATTAAAATTACCTCCTAAGATCCAAGGAAGATAAGGAGCACAAGAGTGGACAAACCTAAGATGTGCTCAAATCTAGATTTTACCTCGGATATCAGCTGGAGCATAAACATTTGTAATAAGAATAGTCTCCCTAAAGTCCAATGCAGAAGAAACTATGGAGATAGAAGAATGACTAAAAATCCACCAAAGTGGAGCAATCTTACGAGGATCCCAAAAAAGAGCCAGACCTCTAGAATTACCGTGAGAGCCAATGCATTGACGTTGACCGAAATACTAGATACGAGAAGCATACTGAAGCATGACATCAACAAAAACCTTAGTCTCCTGAATAGAGAAGATGTCCATAGAATGAACATCAATCAAATCATGAATAGCCTTTTGATGAGAGGTGCTATTCAACCCCCTTACATTCCAGGAGAGAACAATCATGGAGGAGATGGAGAAAAGTGAGCATCAATGGTCTTAACCAAACCAGACTGCACCAATAAATCTCCAGTAATTTTAATCTTTTCAAGATCCTTCTTTCTCCCAACAATAGAGGAAGGAGCAAAAGAACCTTTCTTGAGAGGGTGTTGTTGCACGTCGAGACTGTGAGAAGAACCCTTACTCTTGTCACAAACTACCTTAGCCAAATCTGCAAGAACCATGTCATCTTGCAAAGGCTCATCCATGGTCACATTTTGATCCTGAACAACATGTGGATAATTCACCACAATAATATCCCATAAAATGTGGGAGTCAGAACCTGAATCCTTATTTAGAACAACATCCACTGGAATTCCCTCCTCTAAGGCCAATGAATTCAATACCTCAAACCGATTGAGGCCCTCATCAGTTTGCATATCTCTGAAAGATCTTTTTTGCCCACGATTCCTATCCCAAGATTTAACAGGAACAAATCCTTCCTTATCCTTACCCAAATCAGTATCACTCATTGGAGTTTTTCCTATGTTCGCTTCAGCCTCCTTAGGCAGTGAAGAAGGAGAGGACCTATTAGAACGAGAATTTTTATTAAGCATAGGACATTGTTGTTGAACATGTCCATATTCATGACAAACACGACAACAGAAAGGCAAGAACTCATGATCCAGGGGTTGAACCCAAGAAGACGAGCCAAGATAGATTTAACGAGAATCTGACAAGGGGTTATAGTCAATTTCCACACAAATACGAGCATAAGAAATTACCTTACGATCAAGGGTTTGTTGAGAAACCGCAATAGGCTTCCCAAGAAGAGTCACAATTCACTGTAGAATATCATCCCTCCAAAACTCCAATGGAAGTTGTGGCGGGCGAACCCAAACAAGAACCTTAGAAGGTAATTCCTTAGCAGAATTAAAACCTATATGCCAGGGTTTGATAAATAGCCCCACATGATTATAGAAATAGGGTCCTCCCTCAAATACTTGATTTCGATCAGCAAGGTTGGAAAAGGAGACCATAAAGTAGCTAATCACAACGAGCATAATATCCATCTCACCCTCAACCTGCCATGATCGTCTTATCCAAACTTCCAATGCCGACAAAAGAATATGAATGCCAAGAAATTTGCAAATGAGAGTGTGACAACTCCAATACGAGACATCATCCATAACTGAATCCAGAGAAATAACCAGAACCGAACGATCTTGACATCTAGGGAAGCAACCATTAACTTTCTTCATTTCTGAACCCTCACCCTCATAAAAAGACTTTGCTTTTTTCGCATGCAAACCGGAAGAAGAGCCATGCAGACCTTAAGAAGAACCATCATGGAGCACCTCAGCACCAGCTACCACTAAACTGATGGATACCAACTACATCGCCATGCACAAAACCACCTATAACCCACACATAAAACTGCTCACTCCCCAAAATGACAGCACCCAGAAACAAACCCCAGCAAAGCATCACACAATACCACAGTCCTCTCCAAACACCGAAATCCCCAAACAAAGAGCGAGCAAATCACGAACCAAGGAACGAAGAATACAAGCCCCCCCCTATCTCCACTCTCCCCCCTGCGAACACCCGAACTCCCCCACCCAGAACGTCTGCAGTAGTCGAGAAGGAGAACGGCTAGGGCATCCGAGCGAACATCCCTATCTTTCATGAGGAGGTGCGGAGGGGACGAAAGAAAAAATCAAAACCAAATTTTAAAATTTTTCGGGACCAATACTGTTTGTTGTGATTGTTTGACACCCAGTTAGCCATTGTGAAACGGGATAACTAAACAAATCAGATTTATTTTCTTGTTTCATTCATAGCTTTGCATTGCAACGGTCCTTTTTATTAATGACATCTTTCGCGTTGGTAGTCATTATTGTTTTTCATTCTTATATATTACTGAACTTTTAGTGATATTCTGGGGTTGGCCTCTCTACAAAGCTGTACCTATAGTCCTTTAAGGAAACATGATTGCGGGCCATCAAAGAGAGGCATGAAATGTAGGACTAATATGTTGTAGTGAGGAGTATCTTAATTGTTTCTTGTAATATTGTACTTTGTACAATATTACGATGTGTTAAAGGATCATTTATTTCTTTTTAAATTTTACATTATGGAATTATAACATAAATATATTATGAAGATTATTTGATGAGATTTATTAGATATATACATTAAAAAATTATTTATTTGTGGATTTGTTTTCACCCCAACAACTCTTTAGGACTTATGAATTAATTGATAAGTTGAAGAATATCATGTAAAATGTTTTTAATTTTTTTTTTTAATTTTAAAGGGAGGGAGTTGTCTCCTATAGTAACGCTTACCAAAAAGAAGTTTCAAAATTGATTTCAATAAATATATTAAAAATAATATTATCTGAGAATAAAGTTAAATTAATCCTATTATTCAATAAGTTTAATAATAGTTTACAAAGATGTCTATGTATAGATTATTCTATTTTTTAGTATATTTTAATACAATAAGCATCAAAGGTGACTCAATAGTATATCTTAATTTAGAAGATTATACTTAATTGGATGGGGTATAAAATAGAGTCTGAAACTAGAATATTATATATGAGGTGATGTGTAAGGTAAAACAATCTCTCACAAATCTTGTGTGTTTTAAGTAACTTTTATGTATCATTATCATTCCTCCCTAAAGTTAATGTATTAGTCTCTAGTACATTCCGATAATAAGAAAATGCTAGACATATATCAATGAAGAACCCATCTAGCCCAATGTTGAAAATGGACTACTTTGGCAATGGTGTTGAAATGATTCAAGAGTATATCTTAATTTATATTATATTTGATCAAATGGGATATATAAGAAATCTCAAACTAGGATATTATATATGAGTTGGTGTGTTAAGTAAAAAATCTATCCTAATTCCTACGTGTTCTAAATACTCTGAATAAATCATCACCATTCTCCGGGATCAAATGTATTAGTATCCAATTAGTGAAAAAGATAATAAAATGTTAGACATATATTGGTGAAGAAACTATTTAACCTAATATAAAAAATTGAACTAGTTTTGAAATGACGTAAGAAATTGTTGAATCATGAGATTGGGAGGGCCCATAAAACTTCAGCATAAAAAAATAATTACAATATATACAAGTTACTTGAGGGGAAGTTTGAAATTCTATGCCTTTTCAAATATCATAAAACTAGAGTCAATAAAAAAAATCCTAGAACAAAATATATTCTATCAATATTAGGTCCCAAAAATATTGGCGATTCTTTAGATCCACTAAAGTTATTCGCTATCGTAACCATGGACCAAATAAAAGGAATTTTCAATTCATTTACCAAAATTTATCAACATGTTGATATACATAAAAATACTTAACTAGATCCATTAATTGAACTAGTAATTGTTGCTCACAAGTCTCCAAGGTGGTTGGGACAAATTCCATTCAACATAATAATCCTTGATGAACCTTCATGTAAAAATTACTGAATTAATAACATCATGAAATTATAATTGTAGAAGAGCATGTCCAAATATACAAAGATGTCTTAAGGAGAACAAAAGTTCAGCATGAAGATGCCACCTATATGACTTGTATGTTAGCTTACCAATAGGATAAATTACAAACTAAAGCAACTTGAAAAATATATTGTAAATCAATTTAAGCTACCTATAGAAATTACCACACTTTATCATCACTTTACCTATGCTAGATGAGAACTAGAAGAACCTATTATGATTATTTAGTATCTAGTTCCTATAAGCCATATTCAAAAGAAAACTACCCTTATAATTTAAATGAAGTTACATATATACGTATGCACTTTATATTTATTGGACACATTAACCTCCATATTTGAAAGGTATTGATCTATAGTTAGAACCATGTCCAAACCTTTTAATAAAGGTTTAACATGGTGGAATAACAAATGTATTCTTAGGGATTTACTTTAGGTAGATTATATTCTTTGGGATAATAAAAAACATGCAAATAGATACATTTAGAATTTGAAGCTAAATCTCATTCTTGACTTAATATTCTCGAGTCAAAATCAATATGGTCTAGCTATGAAATATATTCTCTGTCTAAATGATAGTATTTATTTACATTCTTTTTAACACCTTGTTCTTTAAGAATATAAAAACAATTCTTACTTTCCTCAATATACATATTTCAAAAAAATATACTACTCAAAGTATATAAAATCAATAAAACTAACTAATCTAGAACTTGATAGCATCTAAAATGTAGTTCAAAAAGAAATATCATTCTGATGAAAACAAACTAAATTAAAATTCCATAAATAATCTAAGAAGAAATATGAGAAAATAGAAAAGACATATAGTTTAAAACATATTAAAAATAAAGAAGCAACCATAACAAAGAATAAACCATGGGAAAACAATTATGAAGATGTCCTATCCTTCAAATCTTAAACAAATTATATTATTAAAAATATATAGAGGATTAAAATAGAAATGTAGGCTCAAGCTTTCACTAGATATTATGGTAACATATATATTTACAAATTTTCTAATAGTATAATAATACTCATGAAACTAATCTATAAAGTATTCATCTCAAGAACCCAGTAAATAGGAGAAACACTAAAAGAAACCACAAAATGGTAAAAACCAAACCATAAGATAAAAGCACCAAAAAATTGGACTGAGAGATAAATTCATTATTTCTAAATCCATTATTAAGTTCCAACGCCCAAATCCAAATATGTTTTCATAGGCTAAAAATAGCATACTCCTTACACCTATCATAATCTCTTCATATTCAACTCACTAAGTTGAGTACTCTATTTTGGCTCCACTATCTCCATCCAAAATTATATTATAGCATATCATAACATATGTCATAATTTGGTTAACATGTATATCTCTTTCTTATATCCATCTTATGCATCATAAATGATCTGAAACATTTTATGTACGACACAATTTTCAAAGTTTATAAATTTTGATATGAGATGATTTTGACATTTTTTAAAATTAGATGTCTCAAAGAGTTTCATGTCATTATAAATAATTTTATTTGATTAAATTGGGTAAATATATTTTTATGGTTAAGGCCTATTTATATATCTTTTTGGATCTAAAATTAAATTATATGATGCAGGACCATGGACAGGGTGTAGGAGTAATGTTACATCACCTGAGAAAAAAGAAATGTTGTATTTTCTTTTGTTTTGTTGTTTCTCCTTTGTTCTGTGGGACCCATTAGGTTGGTTGCACTATCTAAATTGTGTAGAAGCTAAAAATAGAAAACAAAATAGTCATGTGCCATTTTGAGGAGCTTTGCTCATTTTTTGTCATATGGACATAAAAAATGGTCCAAAAGAGCAAAATTGAAAAATCAGATGATTGACAAAGGCATTGCCTCAATATCCTAAATAGTTTGAAAGATATCAAAGTTTTTTGTCTTGAGCATTTTCTCCAATTAAGCTTAAAACTCAAAATTTAAAACCTTAGAGGCCCCCACAAAAGTTCAAAACCCCAGTAAATAGATCTTAGATTATTTAATGTTGTAGATCTCTTTGTGAGCTTTCCAACAATATATTATAATAGCCAATTGGATGCCCGAGTCAAAATTTATGGCTCTCTAAAGTTGTGCCACTAGAACTCAAGTTTCAATAAAATTCCACTTGGGCGGTAAAATGAACCGATGGACTCTTGGCACCAAAAAGGGAAAACTTACAATTCCAGAACATTTTGAAGAAGTTTTAGATGTTATATAAAAAAGATGAACGAGGCTTATAGAAGATAGTTCGTATAGTGTAGATTGTGATTCTTGCTTTACAGATTATTGGCTTGCAGATCATTGTAATGGGAATTCCCATGTGGGTGTTGCATGATATTTTTTGAATGTTGCAATTTCATTTCATTGAGATAATAAGAAGCAAGTGTTTTCTCTCTCTCATTTTTCTATTTATTTCTCTATTGTTGTTGTGTGTTTGAATTTATAAGGGGAGTACCCTTCATCATTATATAGTAAAATTAAATAAATTATATTCTATATTCTACAAATTATATCATTATGTTCTTAACATCAGAATGTAGGGTTGATAAACATATCCTAACATTATCCCATTAATAAAAACTCTTACAAGATCCAATGGAATAAAACACTATCAACTATCTACCAAAAGGTCCATGAGAGACATATTTACTACACCACTTGAATAACTGAGTGTTAACTAGTTTTTTAAAAGTATCTACAAGATTTAGTAGTGTCCACCTCCTCTAGTATCACTATTCCATCCTCAATCACATTATAATATTAAAACATTTATACATGAATTCACTTTATTTATATATGAAATGTCATGTTCTTTTCCAAGATAATGGAGCTTTCACTACTAGAATAGACTTTAACTACCATCGATTGCAACCCAACATATATAAAACAAAATTATAGGCTAGTTAGATTATTTACAAGAATACAAGATGCTTGTATTATATATTTTTGTAATGCTCCTAACCCTATAGTTCACATTAGGTTAGGAATAGTCAACTTGTGGCCACCTTAAATCTTAATAAGTTATATAAACATTATTATAGCAAAATTCCAACAATAGTTATGTTGTATTAGGAGTTTTATTTAAGTCTTAAGTCAACCATGGTGACAACCATAACATAATTATGTATATTTAAGAGCTAGTGGAGAGTTATTAATATCATGTTGGGCATTTTTTTTTATTGAACACTATTGGAGGTATCCCCCTTCGAGTGGCATATTATTATCATTTATTATTATTATATTTGCTACTATAGTATTATATTATGAAATTTATTTAATTACAAGTTGTATTAAAGAACCATTTTGGCATAACAATGGTAGGATAATTCTTTTATATTTTAGATGTCACTTTTCTAGGTGCATATTTATTATATTTTGTAAGAAATAAAGTGTTTAAAAGGTTTTTTCGAGGTCATATTTGTTAGCAGCAACCAAGAAGGAGGACTGAGAGGGGGGGGGTGTGAATTAGTCTTCACCGGTTCAACAAATTTAACTACAAAAATAGATCTGATAAACTACAGTAATAAGATAGATAAGAAAAATTGAAAGCACAACACACAACACCAATATTTTTGATGTGGAAAACCCGATTAAGGGAAAAAAAAATGGTTGGAACCTACCCACAGTAAGATGATACTCTGCAGTAGTATGTGAAAATATTACAATGGGTAATGCACGGGGATTCAGGCAAACTACCTAGAGCTCACTCCTCAAATATAATGGCCCAAAAGGCTACAACCCTCAGGGAAGTCTCACTGACTTACAACAAGATTTAGACTACAATCCAAACTAAATCATCTAAAATAATAGCATCTCCAAATGCCTGATTACAATTTTGGTTAAGCACAGTTGTCTATCCCACAACACCAATCTCTTCTCAATCTCAACACCGAAGGATAAATCTCTTTTTTGCACATATACCACTCTTTGATAATGTAAAAAATGTTGAACACAAGGTGCCATTGAGAGGGAGGGTGAATCAGTGGTTTCCAAAAATCTTAACCTTTTAAACCTAACTTTAAGTACTGGTTAGTAATTTAGGTATTAAGAGGATATACCTGTGAGATAAGAGAAGAGATCAAAATGTAAGTACACAAAGACACATCACATAACACCAGTTATAAAAGGAAAACCCAATGTGGGAAAAACCTCGGTGAGAAAAGCTACTAGAGACCATTGTTCCAATCCAGCCTCACAATGAAACACCCATATTACAAAAAATTAGGGCACCAACCCAACGAGCACCAACCCCTGCTGATTTAAGGCACCAACTCCTACACCGAGCTCCAAATCAACGAAATATAATGAAATAACAACTTATTACAATGATAGCAACTTGTTACAAATGAGTTTTGTAACACCTCCAATGAAAATACTCCACTGGTTATTCTATCTCATTGTTTCTTCTCCTACCGGTTCACTATTCACTCACTCTGACCCCTTATCGGTCAATCTTTGACTCTCTTTACTTCCTTTGATCTTCACTACGCTCTCTTTTTCTTTGTAATTCCTTCCTACTAGTTTAATCACTGTCAGTTTGCTAGATTGCTGACTTTTTGACTACTCACTAGTTGCATTGTCTTGTCTGTGTGATTCCTCTTCTACCCTGCTTCTATCTTGCCTAATCTTCTCTAGTACTCACCCCTCTCTCCTTCACTCTTTGTTTCTATCTAGCTGGATCTTCCTTTTCCGGTTCACATGACTACTATACTCTATTATAGTTTACCAGTTGCTTTAGCCTTATCGGTTAAACCTCGTCCTAAGTGCTGGTGTAGAGTGTGATCTGCTGATGCTAGTATAATGCCTTTGCAGGTGCCATAAGATTGCAAGGTTGCCATCAATGAAAAAAAATTCAATCACATACAATGTCACATTGGAGTGTGCATATGCCAACAATCTCCCCCTTTGGCATTGATGGCAACACTCATGAGAAATTTCAAAAAAAAATGATCCAAAAATGTGAAGTCCAAAAATGTTACCAAAAATGTGTGAGCTCCCCCTGAGCATATGATTCTTGTCTTGTGATTTGAATTTTCTCATCCTACTACTCCCCCTTTGGCATCAATGACAAAGGTTGTCAAGATGTCAGTAGAGTTTGTAGTTTCAACCTTGTAACTGGGTAGTTACAATTTGAAAAAGATCTCCCAAAATCAAGTTTATACTGTCCATAAAATTTTTACTATCCTTTATTGTTGTCTTTGTTCTCTTCACTATACTGGTGAGATGCTGCAAATGCTCTGCTGGTGTTTTCATTCCCTGTATTAGTGCCTCAGATACTTCCTTCCATAGAGATGCTAGATAGTCCAATCTTGGACTTAGTTTTGATCTCAAATGTTTTGCCTTATTCACTATTCTTTCTTTCTCTCTTTCCAATTTGAGTAGTTCTTCCTCAAAATTTGTTATCTTCTCCTCAAAAACTGATAGTGTATCAGGTGAGATGAAAAAACTATCTACAAGTTTATTGATCTCATCCTGTACCTTGCTCATTTTCTTGTCTATATCTACAGTCAAAAAGTTTGTTTTACAGGTATCTTTGTACATATTTTTGTACTCTTTCAATAAATCACATAATTCCGGTAGAAGTGTGTCAAAATCTTTGTTACACTTCTTTATTTGCTCATCAAAGAATTTCTGTTTTTCAACTTCTACTTTATCCTTCACTGACTCTTCTTTTATTTTCTCAATGTTTTCTGAGATATATTTACACAGTGTATCCAGTTGTCCTAAAGAATCTTTGTTGTCTATATTACAGTTGAAAGCAATTACCTTCAAAATTGGTATGGTATCATCTATTGCTTTCTAAGCTTGTGAGTTGCAGTCAGTTATTTTCTTGATAGAATCTAGTAGTACCTTAGTCACATTAGTTGATTTGTAGCTTGATGATGAATCAACAATCTGAGTACCGGTGGAAGTGACCAAGCTTGTATTGACCTCTGGTAGGTTTGTTTGTGTCTACATTTCTTTAAGCAATGGTTTTCCTACTTCACTAGTTGTCGGTGGTACTGTTTCCTTATGTACCTGTTCTTGTTGTTGTTGTTGTTGTTGTTCCTATTCTGGAGCCTTTTGCTCTGTTTGTTCCTCTATTTGTTGCATTGCCTCAGTCTGTGTCTGAGTCTCTACCTTTAGTTCTTTATCTTCTGCCAGTTTCTCCTATGAGTTATCAGTTTCCTCAGCTACCGGAGGCTCACTAGCCATATCAGTCTTATCTATTGTATCTTTGTCTACCACTATGTTGATCTTTTGAGTATCAACATCCATAGTATATAAAACTTCAAGATTAGGATTATCATCCTCTACATCTATACTCTCAAGACACCGGCACCGACACAGAAGAAAGGAAGTATACCGGCACAGAGGCTGACAGGATTTTGTTATATTATATTTTGTTTATTATTGTAAAAATGTGTAAGCTGACTTGGAAAATTGTAAAATGACTCATATATAAAAGAAATCATTGTAGACATTTGAAAAAAGTAGATATAAGAAAAAAGGAAAATATTAGGTAGACCTATTGTGCGAAATATAGGTTAAGGGGTATATGTAATGAACAGAGCAGAAACCGGTACTGAATCTGGCATTGAAGATGCTATTGTAAAGTAGTAAAAGATATTGGATTTGTATAATCCTTATTATAAGTCAGTGAGACTTCCCATTGAGTAGTAAGCTCTAGGCAGTTGGCCTTCCTGCATGTGCAGGCCCCTATTGTAAGTAATATTCTCTTATTGGCCAGTGAGTGAATATTGTGGGTCACAAATCCCACCGAGGTTTTTCCCACACTGGGTTTCCTCGTTAAAATCTTGTGTTATGGTGTGCTTTTCATGTGGATGTTCTTGATTTTGTTTATTGCATTATTTCTTGCATACCGGTACACTGTTATATTATGTTCTCCATGTTTTAAGTTAAGAAATTACATTCACCGGTCAAATACTGCTTCACCCCCCCTCTCAGTATCTGTGGGATCCCTAACAAGTTAAACCCTCTTACCAGTTCAACCTCTTGTGTCAGTTTTACTTTAAGAGTTAAACACTTTGGATATTTTTCTATGATCACACGCTTTGTTCACTCTCTCTTCTCCGGCCTCAATCTCTTATACAGTATCATCATATTTCATCTTCAATCTATATATTTATACATGAACTGTTAGAGTAAAGGTTTTAATTTAATCATGTTGATTAAATTACCTTTATTCCTCTCTTAAGATTTCACTTTAGTTTGCATTTGTGACATTTAATAATTATATTAATTATTAAATGTCTACCTATTAGGGTTTCTTTTAGGGTTGCACAATATCCTTTTATAAGGATTCATCATTGTAATTTATCTCTCTCTTGGATGAATACATTTTTCAGCTTTCAGAGCACCCTTGCTTGTTTGTCTCCATCTCTTCTTTCTGTGACAGGTTATTTGCATGCAGGTGATCTTCGGGGTCTGTGAAGTTGGCTTTCTCAACTTCTACATGAACTTCCCACCAAAGAACACATTCAAACATTAGCACTTTTAGGGTTTTCTCTACCAACTTCAATTAGATCGAATGTCATCAAATCTAATCTCTGAGATCACAAACCTACAATATGGCAACACTGCACCACGATATCTCCTTCTACATGTACACATTTTCTTTTTTTGGCAAGCACGACTCTACTTTCTATAAATCACCATTAATGTTCTAGTAGTTTTCTTCTCTAGGTCGAAAAGGAGATCAGATAGCATGCATCGATCAACACACATGAGTCGTCCATCGATCTTCATCGAGCTGCATGTTATCACTATTTAAGAAATGGGTTTTCTTTTCCCATAATTGGCTAAGTTTTGAAAATTTTGAGTCAGGTATGCTATTAGTTGCTTCAAATCTGTTCTATGTCTTTAAGGGTTAAGGGTTTAGCTTTTAATCGCTCAAAAGTCTGATAAGAAATGCTTTGGCTTCTATTTCTACATTACTTTATTCACTTAAGTAATGGGTCTTTAAGTCGTGTAAAGTGTCCCCCCCATTGTTACTTGCCTAGGCGGTCATTAAATACTTGTAAAAATTTATGCCTTATGCCTTTTCCTTCTAATGTTGTCGATTCCCAATAAGTATCGCACAACTCTCAGATAGATCTATGAGTTTCATTGTTTCGTTAGGTGGAGTTGCTAGTGTGTTAGCCTCTACGAAATAGTGAAAGGCATAAGTGCGCTTGATCAAGTACACTAGGATCCAGCTTAACAAGACTCCATCTCGCTTGGAATCTAATGGCTTGCATTGATTCACAGCCAAAATAAGCAAGTTACCTTTCGCGAAATGGCAAAAAGGTTTGGCAGGACCCAACGGTGAAGACATTTCCATGACTAAAAGGTGATCAAGTTTAAAAGAAATCGACAACTCTCGTTGTTTCGCAGCCAAGAGATGCTCAAAGTTTATTCTTCGTTAAATAGCGAAAGGTTTTTTGGCCTGGGCAAAAGAGTTTCCTAAAAGGCATAATAGATGTGCAAGTCCTCGAAGATCTAATGGCCAGTGCACTTTCGCAAGCTGAAGATGCTCAAAAAATAGCTTTCGCGAAGTGGCGAAAATGACATGGCATTCCAAGTGAGCAGTCCAGCTGTTTTAAGTGGCAAGTAAGAAAGTGACATGTGGCCGAAGATCAAAGTGTTCAGTGAATTAAAGTTAAGGGTTAAGGGCCGATGGGCCCACAGGAAAGGCACAAGGATAAAAGATGATCAACTCTATTTTGATCCAAGGGTTCTCATTGTTTCGTGGCTACAAACCAACCGAAGATTAAGGCCCACAAAATGGTGAAAGAAAAATAGAGGTTCTATCCAACATGACATGGCATGACATTTGCTGCTTTTTGTGGGGCTCAATGGTGATGTGTCAAATGACAGGTGGTTTTAAAAGGTAATTGAGGGCCCGCCAAGGTGTAACCGGCAGTTATGTGGGAATAGCAAAGTAAGACATGTGGCTAACTCAAAACTAAACCCAAAGGGGCTTCTAGGGCTAAAGGCCAAATGCCACGTGGCATTTGTTAACTAGTGAACAAGTGGGGTATGTAATATCTAGATAAAGGTCCCACTTAGAGGGTATTCACCTCAAGATTGATCCAATGCTTCTCGTTGTTTTGTGGCCCAAAGATGGAAGTGAATTAACCCCTGCGAAATAGCGAAAACCATTAGCCATCAAGATAAGGCACGGTTAGTGAAAAGGGTTGATGGTCCTGGTTGGAGTTAAAGGCTAGGTAGTTAGAGTTCCATCTAACGCTTGGCGTAGTTTCACGAAAGAAAAATTCTTGAGGGTTAAAGCTTGAGAAGTGGCAAAAAGGAGGTAGGGCCAGATGCTAAGGCAAAGAGTTTAAGATGGTGTAAAGACTGATCAAGTCTCTTCTGATCAGACAGCTGGCACGACTTCGGTAGATTAAAGTGCATGTTGGCTACTGTCTGTGAAGTAGCAAAAGGATTTTTAGCTCATTGCCGAATGAGGAAAGGTAAAAGGGTAAAGGCAGTGCAAGTTTGATATGATCTAACAGCTAGCACAGTTTGGCTAGATGAACGTGCAAGGATGTTATGCTCTGCAAAATGGTGAAAGAGTGAAAAAAGAAAATACATAGGTGTGTTATGACCCGTTGGAGCGAAATTTTTGAATTCTTCTATGAATTCAATTCTGAAGGGACGACTGAAGCATGCAGTATCAATGTCGCAGTTAAGAGCCCAACTACCGTATATGATCTTGCATCAATTGAATGAAGCATCATTTTGAAGAGCTATTGTAGAGAAGCGGGTGCAGAGAAAATTTCTTCAAGCCAAGACAAGAACAGAATTCTTCAAGTCAAAAATAGGTTCTCTTGTACTCTTGCTTAGCAATTACTTGATAGTTTGTTTAAATTGGGGTTTTGATCTGTTACAGAACTCTTGTGGTTACTAATTAAGTTTCTTGCATAGTAATTTCAAGATGGCATCTAAAAGGGAGTTCTTAGGAAAGGTTAATTACCTAGAGAGGGCAATCTCTGATGATTTCCTAGAACAGTTGACCATGTCAACTAATGTGGCAGCTAAGGTAAAAGAGTTAGTGCCAAGAGCTCCTCGCCTGAAAATAGGAGAAGGATTGTATGACAAAGGCAATTGGCTGAGAGACCCACAGATTGGGTTGTTTGGGTTGGGTATACTCAAGGTTGGATTTGGTATGAGACACTCCCTGACCCCGATTAACAATATTTGGGAGTTGGATGTAGGCAAATTGGTAGTCCCTAGAGTATACATGGATGTGGATCTCCTAACTCAGATTGCACACAACTATGACCCAATTACAAGGAGTGTTAGGGATATAAGTGGAAAAACCCTCATTGAAATAAATAATGAGGAGTTCAGAAATGCTTTTGGGCTTACTGAATTTTCCAATTTTTTAGAACCCATCAATTTTAAATCACTAGCTCAGGTTTACAATGCACAGAGGAATCACCTGAGGAATGGGCCTCTTAAAGAATTCTTTGTGAAGATAGGTGGATTAACAGTTGTAGGACCCAATACTATGGAGCCTTTCTCCTTAAATCTGTTCACCCTTAGAGCCAAGGGATTATACTGGTCACTCTGCCAAATTTTAGGAGAGGATGCTAAAGCAAACATGCCAACTCATTACATGTTAATGATTGCTCAAATTTTGAATCCTTCTCTAGCAGTGACCTTTGATTATGCCTCCTATGTTACTGGTGCCATCCATGAAGGCTTGATAGGGATAAAGAATGGGAAAGTGGATAGGCCTTTTGGATGGTACTCCCTCCTCATGCACTTATTTTTATTCAAGGGTGGTGACTATTTTACAAATGGAATGGATCTTGTGAAAGAAAAGGATGGAGAGAAGATGCCAGTTCAGTTATGGAGTATAGTGCTTTCATGGGACAGAGAAGATGCTAGCTACTTGAGATTTGATAAGTTCTTTGCATCCAAGATTAGGACTCTTATATGTTCAGAGAATCCAAGAGTCCCTAAGGTTCTTTTCGAATTCATTAGGCCAAAAGAGTTTGCTGAAGATATTAAAATTGTCCACAATTGGGGTGATATGTACTTATATCTTGTCTCCATAGTTTTTAGAGTGTATGGTTTTAGAGGCACTCCATTTTTGTTGCCATATCAAGTCCCACTTAAAGTAGGAATTGCAGAAGTTCTTAGGCAGATTGGTAGTGTGCAAGAGGCAGAGTTAATAGGTAGAGGTAAAGGGACCATTTTCCCTACAATAACTATAGCTCATCAATTTGTAATAACTAAAGGGGTCTAGAAGTGCTTTGAAGATTTTTTTCAACCCTACCATTTATCAACTACAGTATCAAGGTGTGCCGGCCCTGAAGATTTCTTCAACGACATGTTCAGAAAGAGGGCGGTATGAAGAATGAGTTTGATTTGGATGAGCAAGAGCTAAGGAAAGAAAAGTGGGTGGCCTACAAGAAGGCCTTATATTTTGTGCACCAATTTGACACTAGCTACGACCCTTTGTCCAGCTTTCACCCCTTCAAAGAAAAGGTAAAATTATTAATTCTTTGTTTTGAAGATGTGATGCAGACATTGAAAGAGAAGAGGGAGGTTGTGATTAAGAACAACTCTAAGAAAGCAAAACTAGTTTTAACTAGGTCAACATCTGCCAAAGAAATCCCTCCAGGTGATTATATGTTACATAAGAAGTCCAACTATAGTGTGTTGATGCCAACAGCAGGGGAGCCTTCTACCTCAAAAGGGAAGAGGAAGATACAGGATGTCATTGACATTCAGGAGAGCCCAAAGAGGCAAAGAATGGGAAAGGAAGTACAATCTGATGAACCCTTGTATTCCCCATCTCAATCCCCTATTCATATAGGAGATGAATAGGCAACAACTAAGCAACTATTACAATTAGGCAATCTTGGAGAGATAGCCTACACCTATGATGAAGTGGAAGAGGGAATGCCAGAAGAGCCCCTTAATGCTAAGATGAACATAACCACTAATGAGTTCAAAGGCCAGGAGTTGGATCTTGAGATCAAACAAGCCAGTGAGGATTTCTTGGCTAATAATAACTTTGTCACATTAGGAGCTTTCATGCAATTCGTGTGGAAGCAGAATATTGATCATTTCAATGCTATATGTGAGAAGATGAAGAGTGAGCAGCCCCATAAGGATCTGACTATGGTGGAGGAAGAAATAAAGCAAGAGATGATTACTGAGTTCAAGACCATCACTCCTGAGCAAGGAAGAGACATGGTATCAAAGGCTGGTGTACTTATTCTCCCTAAATGGGACATAGCAGATGCCTTGGTTTTAGAAGCAATAAGGAAAGAGACTAAGCCCTTGGAAGGAGTCACCTTCAACAAGGATGATGTTGCTTTGGTCATGTGGTCCTTGAAAAGAGATGAGAATAAAAAGAAAAGAGATACTCTAGGGTCAAGTTACCTTGGAGGTATGATAGTGAAAAGAGTACAAAGCACTAGGGTGGTGGAAGCTGCTAGCACTGTTCTAGAGACTGCAAAGTTTAGTGTTGCAGTAGCAGAAAGAGAGGCCAAGGAAAAGGCAGATCTCCAAGTTAAGTTGGAGACAATTTTAAAAGCTTACAACAATGCCAAGGAAGAGGTAAGGGGTAAAGATAGCATCATTGCCAAGCTACAAAGCCAGTTGGCAGGACAATACCATCAAGGTGAGTCCTCAACATTGATGATCTCCTCTTCTCCTACAAGGCCTCCACCTACCAGCCCCATTATTGAATTCCCACAATCTCTAGCACCTTCTAGTTCTCAGTTGATTGAGATCACTCCCCATGAATTGGAGAAGCTGAAACAGGCTTAGGCCCTGTATGCAAAGAAATATGAAGAGAGAGTAAGGGCTACGATTTTGAGTTTTGCTGACACCATAGGGTCCTCACTAATGTATAACAACTTGAGTAAGATTTTGGAGATGTGGAATGAGCTAAATGGAGACAAGGTTGTTCTAATGCCTATTTTTGACAAGTGGAAACCCAGAGAGCAGGATATAGAACTTATTTGTGTATCCTATGATGAGGCAGGGGCTGACCCCATTATTAAATCTACTTATGATATGACAAAGGATTTAGTAAAGTTAGCAGAAGGAGTAGATAATGCAGATAGAAAGATCAACTTGTACAAGAAAGAGTACACTGATCAAGTTTTTGAATTACTCCCAGGGGGTTTTGCCAGTCCAACCCAATTAAAGGACAAACAAATATGGCTTAAGCAATTAGAAGCCAAATTGTAATTAAGAATAAAAGGAATCATTAATTTAGAGGATGCCTCCATATTTATCAAAATAATTGAGGAGATTGAGAAAATTAAATCTCATTATGGTTTTCTAAATTCAGAGGTTAACAAAATGAGGAATTCTTGGAAAAGATTAGCCAAGACAAAAGGAAAGGTGATTAACTTCTCATGGCCTACTGATGATGTATACCAAGAATGGACAAGAAAATATGTAGTACTAGATGTAGAGCAGTTCAAAGATGTTGCAACAAAACAACAAGTAGAAGAAGCCACAGATGTTGAAAAGGACTTGTAACCACATTTGGAAAAGGTTTTGTAACTACTTCTTAAGAAGTAATGATTGTAACAAACTCTCCTAGGAAAGTTCGAAGCTTTGTATGCATCCATGTTATTATAAATGGATGCCGGGACTAGTAAAAAAAATGATCGCAAGTAATTGTAAGGAAATGCTGCATAAATTTATTTGAGCCTTTTTTGAGTTTTATGGAGAACATTCAAGTGTTTTTGTAATATTTTCTGAAATAATATCAATTCACAGACCATTGATTTTGATCTTGGAATTTATATTGTCCTCAAATGTGCTTGCAAATATTTACTGTTTTCAATTTGAATAATCTAGGGTTATTCGTTTGAATATGGGTTGTAAGGCAATCTTAAATAGATGTGCTTCTTAGCTTTTCTCTTCAGGAGGGAAATTAAATATGTAGGAGTCACTTCTATTAGTAAGCTATTTGTGGGAGATCTTGAATCTGATGAATGCAATCTAGTTTGATGAGGGTAAATTCTTACGTATGTCAGGCATATGTAGTGTTTTATAGAAGCCGAGGTGATGGGAATGTGTAAAGATATTTGATTGTGGAAGTATTTTTTAAATTCAGATGACTCTGTGGCCTTGATAAGGCATTGGTATTAATCATGGTTGTCTCTTACATCTCTTGTAGGTCAATACTGAACATGAATATCAACTTTCTTTCTTTGTTTCAATTAGTCTTGAGGCAATAAGACTCATAGGTTTTTGGACTGGTTTACTGTGGATCTGTCTTTTGAAAGTGTGAAGTCAATTCACATAAGGTATACCTGCCTAAACTTTGTATAAGTTCGAAGCGTAGAAGGTTGCAAAACCTTGTCATATGTTGCTCTGAAAGTTTCCTTCTCTTTGATCTCTTCTACAGACAGAGTTTATCACATTATTATAAGGGTTTTAAGGGGAATCAGATTTTGAGAACAACACTGCAAGCTTTTGCAACTCACCCAGGTGATTTTTATAGTCTTAATTAAATGTCGACTGACTCTTCAACTGCCTCATTGAAGAACACTACACCGACTATTGTATGTTAGACACTTGGTTCATACATGGCATCCTTTGTCAGCATCCAGCTCAGCTAACTCCACTTTTTTGGTATAGAGTCAATCACTGACTAATCACTCAACTGGTATACCTTACACTACTGGTCCATTCTTCTTACCAGGTTTCCTAACCCTATCGATTGACCTACACCTGCACTTTACTATACTACCGATGGATCATATTGACTGGTCACCAATCCAAGGCATATGAACATAGTGAATAGATATGCACATCTCTATCAGATGAGATCACTTCAGTTGTACATCTTTTGCATCTTCTTGCAAACCGGTAACATACCTACTAGTTGACACTGCACCTGACTTCATACCGGTAACATACCTTTCATGTTGATCTTGTTAACTTACTAGTGAACCACCATGCTAGTGACATCTCCTTCTTGCACCTTGCATACACCGAGCTTACTAGTAACCATCCATATTGGTGGTCATGTTCTTCTCTATTGTCCTTTGCTTCCTTACCAATGTATGCTGCTTCTCATGTTTATTGGTAATACACTTTTCTTTCCTACCTGCATATTGGTTTTCTATACTGGTTGACATCAATGATAATATAATGCCAACAATCTACCCCTTTGGCATTGATGTCAGCACACTTTTCTTTCCTACAACTAGTTCTCCACTCCCCCGCTTTGACAACAATGATAAAGGGCCAAGGAAACTCTCCATTCTCCACCAATTAAACTATGCATCCTCCCCCTTTATCAAATTTCTCCCTTTGTGGATCTATCACCTGGTGGGTATCACAATAGTTCCTTTCAACCAACAGCCAAATTGTGATTTTTATTAAGTACAAATTGGGTAGACATTGAAGGAACTTACAAATGGGGACCAATGAGTACTACCCAAAAGCTCAAGCATATCAGTACACTTGATCTCCCCCTGTGGCCAATATGTGGTTTAAGAGATATAGATATATCTATAAACTCCCCTTGAATCATAGATCTCCATACCAAATTAAGTGCATGATGTAGGTGACACAACTCCTAAATTGTGTCTTGGATACTCAAATGTGCTTATCGGTAATTGTTTTGTAAATATATCTACCACTTGCTCACTTTTAGGGACATATTCCATCATAACTTCTTGCTCTTTAACCTTCTCCTTGAGAAAATGATATTTGATGGAAATATGCTTGGTTGTTGAGTGCATAACTGAGACTTTGAAATGTTAATTGCACTTGAATTGTCACACCGAATGGAGATAGGATTAGTCATCTCTACTTGAATATCCTTGAGGGTCTTCTTCATCCATAGCACTTGATAGCAACATGTAGTAGCATCAATATATTTTTCTTCAGTAGTAGATAAGGAAATTAAATCTTGCTTCTTGTTGTTCCATGAAACGAACTGGTTACCTAGGAAGAATGCACCACCACTTGTGCTCTTCCGGTCATCAATGCATCTTTCCCAATCAACATCAATGTAAGCTTGCAAGGTGAATCCTCCTTTCTTAGGGTACCGTATTCCATAGTTGAGTGTTCCTTGCAGGTACCTGAAGATCCTTCTGACTGCATTCATAAGTGACTGTATAGTTCCTTCTTGAAATCTTTCCACCATGCACTATATCTGGTTTAGAGATAATAAGATATAGTAAACTATAAATCATGGATCTATACAATGTTTGACCCACTACCAATGATTCATCTTCCTTTCTCAACTTGCATCTGGTCACCATGGGGGTACTTACCAATTTGTTATCCTCCATCGGAAACTTCTTCAACATGTCTTTGGCATACATGGTTTGAGAGATAAATATTCTTTTGTCATATTGTGAAATCTGCAAACAATGAAAATATGTGAGCTCTCCAAGCATTGACATCTCAAACTCTGACTGCATTTGATTGGCAAAGTCTTTACATAAGGAACCCTTGTTGCCTCCAAAAATTATGTCATCTACATATACAATCACCATAATCATGTGGTTTCCATCTTCTTTAATGTACAAATTACTATCTGCACTCCCTTTTCTGAAACCCTGCTCCTTTAGATACTTATCTAACCTTGAGTACCATGCTCTTGGATCTTGTTTCAAACCATACAAGGCTTTCTTCAATCGCACACAAAATTTTCATCATCGTGTAGGAGGAAACCTTCTGGTTGTTCCATGTATACTTCCTCTTTCAAATTTCCATTTAGGAATTCACATTTGACATCCATTTGATAGACTTTGTATCCCTTGTAGCCAAAAAATTTTGGAAGCATTCTGATAGCCTCAAGTCTAGAAATCGGTGCAAATTTTTCTTCAAAATCAATCCCTTTTACTTGAGAATAACCTTTGCACACTAACCTAGCTTTATGCCTTACAATGTTACCTTCTTCATTCATCTTGTTTCGGTAGACCCATTTTGTGCCAATGATATTCTTGTTTGCCGTTCTAGGAACTAATTCCCAAGTCTTGTTCTTTTCAATTTGTTGCATCTCTTCTTCCATAGAAGCCATCCACTTCTCACTCATGCTGGCCTCATTGAATGTCTTAGGTTCCATTTCTGTCATGAAGTAGAAGTTGACTTCTTCATTTGTCTGGGAAAGTCTTCTTCTATTATGCACACCATCATTCTTGTTGCCTATAATCTAATCTTTAAGGTGATTTTTTTGCACATACCAATTGGGAGACTTGTTTGATGCTTCTTTCAGTTCACTGTCAGATTGCACTTCATCCTCATCACGGTGTCATCATACCAGTTTACTTGAGCATGTCTTCCCTTAAGCATATCTTCATCCACTCTAACATTCACACTCTCAATGACTCTTCTTAATCTTTTGTTGTAGCACTTGTATACCTTTTTGTGAGTCAAGTAACCAAGGACAATACCTTCACCACTCCTGGAATCAAAGATGCCCAAGCCATCCTAATCTCTTTTGATGAAGCATTTACTCCTAAACACTTTGAAGTACTTGACTAATGGCTTTCGGTCATACCACAATTCATAAGTTGTCATCCTATTGTTTGTTCTCAATTGAACCCGGTTCAAAGTATATACAATACTATGAACTACTTCCTTCCAATATATATCTAGTATGTGTGCCTCATTTAGCATGGTTCTTTCCATCTCCTTGACTAACCGGTTTTTCCTTTCTGCAACACCATTTTGTTGTGTTGTCTTTGGGGCTAAGCACTATCTTCTGATCCCATGCCTCTCACAATAGTCTTCAAATTAATTTGATGTGAACTCTCCACCTCGGTCTGATCTTAGGCATTTTAGTTTGTATCCACTTTCCATTTCAACTATCTTCCAGAAGATCTTGAATCTCTCAAATGCTTGAGATTTGTTTTGTAGGAAAGTGACCCATGCCATTTTGGAGTAATCATTGATGAATAGAATGAAGTATCTCTCACCGGATAGAGCTCTTGTTATTGTTGGTCCACATAAATCAGTGTACACAAGTTCAAGTGGCTTTGAAGTATTATGTTCTTTAGTCTTGAAGGTCACCTTAGTTTGCTTTCCTTTTACACATTCATCATAGAATGTGCTTGCCGGTTTGGTGATCTTTGATATGTGTCTCACATAGCCCTTCTTGCTTACCTAGACCAAATTGTCAAATTGTATATGTCCTAATATTCTGTGCCACAACCAACTCTCATATACTTGTCCCGTCATGCATTGGGACTCGTAGCATTTCTTCAAATTGTACACATTTCCATCTATTATTTTTTCTTCTGCAACAATCTGACTGGTACTCTCTTTTCTTATCTGCTAACTAGTAGAGTCAAAAGTGAATTTGTATCCTTTATCACACATCTGACTCACACTTGGAAAATTGTGTTTTAGGCCTTCTACATAGTATACATCATGTGCCTTCAATTTACCATATATGTTTAGAACACCTTTAAGGCCTTTTATCTTGATAGAGGAGTTATCTCCAAATCTTACTAAGCCTCCATTCCAATATTCAAGTTTTATAAATTTATTTTTGTCTCTGGTCATGTGGTTGGAACATCCACTATCTACCACCCATAAATTTCTTCTTTCTACATGTAGAGAAGTCAACACAATCAGACTTGATTCAACTTTATCCTTGTCCTTCTCAACCCAAACCGGTTTGGTTTCTTCTTGTCTACTACAATTTCATCCATTGATTTTGTCACCAGTTTTTGATAAGATTCTGACTTCTTTGGCTTGGTTGTTTTAATTTTGCAGTGTTTTGCAATGTCTCCAAACTTTTGACAATGATATCATTTTGCATTTACATTAAATGATAAGTTTGGAAACTTATTGTAGGATACCAGTTGAGTTCTCCTACATTCAAAACTCCTATGACCAAATCCATTGCACTGATAACAAACAATATCCATATCCCAGAGTGCATTGAATGGATTTCTACTTGCAAAACTAATAGGGGGCTTATTAATCAATGTACAATTTGCAATTCTATGTCCAAACTTATTACACTGGTAGCAATAGCCATCAAAGTTAGGTACATACTGATCTTGTTCCTATGGACTGACATGTCATTGTCTCATCAAACATCTTCATCTCATGTTGTTGACTTTAGTAAATCCTTCAATGTCCACCTTGGGATTTCCTTTATAATTTTCATTCCATTACATTGGGTGTGGCTTCCGGTTTTGGGCATACTGATTCATAGGTTGATTTCTTATAGCTTCAGTATAGGTTTTCTTACCGGTATCTTTGTTGATAGTAAATATTTGTTTCTCTTTACTTTCACTTGAGGAAGTGAATTGTATCTCTTTACCAGATGTGTATTTTCTGTTTGAACTTTGTCCTATTTCAAATCCTAAGCCAGTGGTATCTTTTGAGTGTATTCTTTTGCTCAGCATCTTGTCCAAGGCTTTAGTGTTGCCCTCATATTTGATTCTCATTTTCAGTTAATCTTTGGTCTTTTCAAGCTCCTTTCTGAGTCTTACAATCTCTTCTTCTAACTTATGATGCTCCTTTTCCTTCTCTATCAAATTAGAGGATGTAACTTCACCAATCCTCTTAGCCTTTTCCAACTGGAGTTTCAAATTTGGAATTATTTGATTGGACTCATCTAGAGATTGCTTTAAAAGATCTTGTTCTTCTCTAGCAACATTTTTGACCTTCTTGAGTTATCTTCTTATTTTACTTAACTCTTGAAGAGCACTTATGAGTTCTCCTTCTAGGTTCACTCAAACTTCAATGTCTGCATTTTCCTCATCTTCATTAACCAGTTCATCTAGTGCCATAAAGAGATTAACTTCTCTTTCACCGTCATGGTAATCACCTTTAGATGTACTTTCTTCATCGGTAGCATCATTTTCAAAGGTGTACAAACTGTTCTACTTCTGATAGCTTCTCCTTCCTTGCTGGTGGAATTTCTTGTCTTTGTTCTTACCTAAGGGTTTATTAGTGCTTTCTAGCTCTTCTCCAACATTCTCACAATATGTAGGGAAATTGGGCGACAAAAGTGTAAAAGTTGGATTCGAAAGAGCCACACACCAATGGTGACTCTTGGTGCAAGTATGCAAACTATTTAAAATAGCTCAACTTCCCAAGGGGTGTCCCATTGTTATCTATCTCACAAGATCCCTAAAGTCATTGTTTTTTCTCTCAGATCAATGAGCAAAGTGACTTAGGAATGACAACTCTTGTAAGGAAAGCACAATGCAGAAACACCTTCGTAATGTCAATTAGTGGGAGAGATCATACAAGAATGCAGTTTAAAACTTTTACAAAATGTTAAGAATAACATAGACAAAACACATAGAATCAACATAGAGACAGAACACCAAGAATTACGCGAGAAAACCCTTTCAGGAAAAAACCTACCACCAACAGTTGAAACACTTTATTTCCAGTAAATGAATTTACAATAAAGTTTTAGTCAGTAATTACACGTATTCATTCTCAGATTCTCACAAAATAGACACTACAATCCACATACACTATTAGTATATCACCATAGTTATCCAATGGCTACATATATCAGATTGTCGATAGTTCATCTGAGCAACTGCACCAATGGTTTGAAGTCTAACCGTTTGCGTCGATCTGCATTCATGAGAAACACAATGCATCACTGAGAGGGGGAGGGGGCTAATCAGTGGTTCTCTAACCCTTTCTCATTTACTATCCTTTGTGACCATACCAATTTATTGATCAAACACATTACAAAATTACTGGTTAGTGAGGAGACTAACTCAAATACACACACACACAAGGGAACATCACATAACACTAGGATGTACGAGGAAAACCCAAGATGGGAAAAACCTTGGTGAGCAATGCTACTAGAGTCTACTGCTCCAATCCAACCTTCCAATGAAAACTTTGTTACAAAGTTTAGGGCACCAACACAAGGAGAACCAACCCCTGACTTTAGGGAACCAACCTAAGGAGCACCAACCCAAGGAGCATCAACCCTTGACTTTTGGGCACCAAACCAAAGAGCTATAACCCCTGCACTGAGCTACAACTCAGTGTTCACACTGTAAAATTTATTTACAAAAGTAGTAATCTTGTTACAAGTGAATCTTGCAACCTTTTCATATATCTTACTTTGTTGGTGAGATTCTTTCTCTGCTACACCGACTCACTCTTTTGTTGCTCTTCACCTTATGCTTATTTACTAGATCTCTTCCATAAACTCTCTGCACTTTACCGGTAGTATACTCTGTCAGTTCTCTATCCTCCTTCTTGGCAACTCTCTTCTCTTCTTCTCTACCGGTATAACCACTACTAGTTTTGTTCCACTATAGATTAAACACTTTAACTTGGTTTCTTCTTAGATGTGCACTTGGTTGATTTTCTCTTACATGCAAAAGTATCCCACTTTGCAATAGCACAATGATCTTCTTTCCAGCAACACTTAACAATCTCTTTGGCCTTCATACTTATAGATTGGTCTTCCTGCCAAAACCCTATTCAAAATCTGGGTAGTTAGGGTTGGCTCAAAATGCTCAAGGCTGATCAAATCCAATCAGATCTTGCTAGATCTAATCTTCCTGACGTTCACCTGCACAAGTCTGCCATCAATGCGTTTTCCACAACGTGCCTTCCATCTTTAGTAGCCTACAACAAATATGTCGGCAGACATCATTAATGCCTCTACTATTTCCTTTTCGAGCTCTTCTATCAGCCTAATATTCTTGCTTCGATCCAGGCGCTAACTACTTCGTTGATCGTCTTTGTTGGTTTATTCTTCCTCAAGACACACACTTCTGACCCGATTCCACAAATTATGGGATCTGCTATCAGTGCACACCAATTGAGTTACCTAGCTCCACATGACACTGCACCAACCTCTGAGAGCATGCCACCTTGATCCCATGTGGCATCCATGTTGAACAACTACCGGTTTGGCACTCCAAGTCGGTCCAGGGAGGATCACTGACCAATCACCATACTGGTTCCTTACTTATGTTTGTTTGCAAACCCTTCCCATCTCAACCATTCTACCGGCTATCTTATCATCTCTGCCCTCATCTTGGACTGTCGATGAAACTCTTAAACCACTCTCCAGATAGGTAAATCCAAAGTATGCTCATTCCCACAACTGGGAAGTCTTCTGCATCTGCACCTCGCTTATATAACCAGTGGACTTACATACTGGTTACCACTCTTGATGACACCAAGTCATCAACCCTCACAAGACTCCATCTTCAATCAGGTCTTTTTACTATAGACTGCATCTGCTTGGTTTTTCCTTTCTTCCCAATCAATCTTGTTCATTTCTCTACCGATTTGACAAGGTGACAAACATTTCACACTTTTCTCTCCAAACTATAGTGCACTCAATGCATAATAGGAGATAAGCTCCACTTACTTGGTGGAGTAACACCATCTGCTTTCTTCCATATGCTCATGTGACTTTCCTATTTATACAACATCTCTTCAAACATGCATATGTGATCTGTAGTGAGCACATTCATTGTCAGTCACTGCTTCTCATGATTACTACATCTTCATCCAGTGGGAGTCCTACTGTTCTACAATCTCACAGCATACCGGTTCATTCTTCTCTTCTAGTTTTGATGTGATTCACGTAACATTCTACCTCTTCAACATAAACAACCACTCAAATAGCTTGCCCATTTGTCAACACAACACTTGCTAGTTGACATACTTTCCTTACCTTACCGGTGTTCTACAACACAAGGTGATATCCAAGATATCACATCCTATACTCCTCCATATCAGTGTTGCACATACATCTCTACTACCGGTGATCATCACATATTGGTTAACATCAATGACAACACAATGCCAACAATCTCCCCCTTTGGCATTGATGTCAACACTCATAGTATCTGACATACTACATAATTCTTCTCCCCCTTTGACACAATGACAAAGGGCACTATCAGGATAACATTTTTTCCTTGCATCCACCAAGCACTATCAAGAATATTTCTCCCCTTATTACCGGGTGCATCTCCCTTTTGAATATTATGCACATCATCATCTCAAACATCAATACTTGAGATGGAAAGCTCAGGTTCCAATTAACCCTTTACAAAACACATTGATCTCTCTCCTTCTTTGAACATTTATTTGATCTTCTTCCATGTTTAGTATATCTAATATTAATCTAAGGATATAGCTCTGAACTCCCCCTCAATCACATATCTCTAGTCTTCATTTCTCATCTACCGGATTCCAAAATAGTACTCACCTCAATACCTACAACATCGAGCAACATCCATGCTGATAACATGTTGGACATATTGGTCTCTTGTTTCTTTTGGGATACTTTCCTCTTGCCGGTAGTAGTTGTTCAACTAAGGGGTGAATGATCTAATCAATATGTGACTCCCCCTAAGTTTTGCATCTCCTTTAAACTATAGGAGATAACACTTATGCATCTAATACACAATGCCAATCCATGGTCCTATTTTCTTGCTTCTTCTTCCATGCCTATTTGGTCTCACTTTTCTTCCCCTTTTCAGCCTGGGGAGCAGGTTTCATCTTCTCCTACTGATCAATGCTTACACTTCTAGATTTAGCACCAAGACAGGAGGTAGAGCTATAAAATCACATCACATCCATGCTAACCTCATTACATGGGAACCTTATATTGTACTTGTTCACTCTTCTTCTTCTTGTCATGTCATTGTGGCCATCTGTCGATTTCCTTGGATATCTTGCTTGATCAAGAACACCACTGATCTTGTTCCATACAGGTCTCTACTACTTGTATCCTCTATAACTGCTTCCATGCTGAGCATGACTATTCAACTAGTTGTTGTAGGACTGCAAGTTTTTCCTCGTGCAATCATAACTTCTATGTCTAGGTCTATTGTAGTTATGACATACAACATTAGCAATACTAAAAGAGGGGGTATGCATTCTTCTTCCCCTAGATGGATTATGCTCATATGCATACAATCTATAGCCATCTAATTTAATATGCCTAGGAAGAACACTATGTCACTTCTTAGGCCTCATTTTACATTCTTCTACCCTATGGTCATAACCTTTGCATCCAAAACAATAACCAAAGAGAGGAGGCTTATTACTTACAAATTTATTTTGCCACACATGAGGTGTTCTTACCAGTTTGGCATCTGCATTTTTCTTTCTCCGGGAAGGAATTTGGGGTTGTTCATTCTCTACATATCTTTCATTTGTTCTCTTCTTCAGCCATGCTTGTCTTGACTTGGTGGCAGCATCATTTCTTTGTCTTCTACTGGTAGAAGGTCTTCCCTTATTCATGCTATGAGCAACACTATCTTCCCTCATCTTTCCTTTTCCTTTTAGATCTGCATGGTTTCTCCATGCAACATCATTCTTCATTCCCAATTTGAGTTCATCTTGACATTTCTCAAGTTCTTTTCTGAGTTTCTCCATCTCTTCCTTCATCTTCTAACATTCCTTGTCCTTTGTTTCCACTTCTAGCTAGAGATCCTCACACTTTCTTTCCTTATCATCGAAGACTGATTTCAACTCACTAGTCAATCCTTTTGCCTCTTCAAGTTGAGAAGTCAATATGCAAATATTTTTATTTGATTCTTCAAGGCATATTCTCAACTGTTTGCACTCATCATGAACTGAAGCTTTGTAATTTTTAAAGTCCTTTCTAACACTTTGCAGCTCTTCCAGTGCACTTACTAGTTCACATTCAAAATATACTTCTCTTTCGTCTTCATCATCACTCCCAAACACATCTTGCCAGTGGGATCTATCAGCCTTGTCACACTTTGATGTGTGTGCCTCACTTTTAGTCTCTTGTGCCATGAAGAGATGTGTTTCCTCTTCATCAAACTGCAGCAACTGACGTATCTACTATCAATACTTCGACATGTGTCAACATTTTTGTTCTTCATGCTTCCACAATCTGATTCAGTAGTGCATGGCTCATTTCCATAAAGCATCTTCAGTATATCCCATAGACTCTTTGTTGTTTTGCATCTATCCACCTATGAGGAGACATCACCAGGGAGCCCACTGAGTATGGCCTTCATGGCTTCATTACATAGGTGTCCTCTTTCTTCTTCAGTGCTAGTGGGGGGACATACATTCCTAGGGAGACCATTTATAACTACCATCTAGACATCAAACCCTAGGGAGGATAGGAAGACTTCCATTCTGCAACTCCAAATAGAATAGTTTGATCTATCAAACACTGGAGCAAGGATTGACACTAAGAAAACCATTGTGTCCTTAGGCCAAAATCTACCCAAGTTGGAGAACACACTTCTAACTTGAAACCTATGCTCTAATACCAATTGTTAGACACAATGCACCACTGAGAGGGGGGCGGGGTGAATCAATGGTTCTCTAACCCTTTCTCATTTACTATCCTTTGTGACCATATCAGTTTATTGATCAAACACAATGCAAAATTACTGATTATTGAAGAGACTAACTCAAATACACACACACACACACAAGGGAACATCACATAACACTGAGATGTACAAGGAAAACCCAAGATGGGTAAAACCTCAGTGAGCAATGTTGTTGGAGTCTACTACTCCAATCTAGCCTCACAATGAAAACTCTTTTACAAAGTTTAGGGTACCAACCCCTGACTTTAGGGCACCAACCCAAGGAGAATCAACCCTTGACTTTAGGGCACCAACCCAAGGAGAATCAACCCTTGACTTTAGGGAACCAACCCAAGGACCTACAACCCCTGCACCAAGCTACAACTCAGTGTTCACACTGTAAACTTCAAATACAAAAGTAGTTATCTTGTTACAAGTGAATCTTGAAACCTTTCATATATCTTACTTTGTTGGTGAGATACTTTCTCTACTACACCGACTCACTCTTCTGTTGATCTTCACCTTTTGCTTCTTTACTGGATCTCCTCCATAAACTCTCTGCACTTTACCAGTACTATACTCTGTTGGTTCTCTATCCTCCTTCTTGATAACTCTCTTCTCTTCTTCTCTATTGGTATAAACACTACCAGTTCTATTCCACTATAGATTGAACACTTCAACCTGGCTTCTTCTCATATGTGCACTTGGTTGATTTTCTCTTACTTGCAAAAGTATCCCACTTCGTAGTAACACAATGGTCTTGTTTCCAACAACAGTTAACAATCTCTTTGGCTTTCATACTTATAGACTAGTCTTCTCGCCAAAACCATATTCAAAATATGGGCGGTTAGGGTTTCCACAATCCTCAAGGCTGATCAAATCCAATTAGATCTTGCTAGATCTAATCTTCTTGACATTCACCTACATAAGGCTGACATCAACGCATTTTCCAAAACACACCTTCCATCTTCAACAACTTGCAACCAATCTATCGGTATACATCATTAATGCCTCTTTTGTTTCCTTTTTGAGCTCTTCTATCAACCTCATCTTCTTTCTTCGATCCAGGTGCCAACTAATCCTCTAATCTTCTTTGTTGGTTTATTCTTCCTCGAGCCACACACTTTTGACCCAATTCCACAAATTACGGGTTCTGCTATTAGTGCACACCAATTGAGCTACCTAGCTCTACATGACACTTCACCAACCTTTGAGAGCATGCCACCTTGATCCCATGTGGCATCCATGTTGATCAACTGCTAGCTTGGCACTCCAAGTTGGTCCAGGTAGGATCACCGACCAATCACAATACTGATTCCTTACTTATGTTGGTTTGCAAACCCTTTTGGTCTAAACCATTCTATTGATTATCTTATCATCTTTTCTCTCATCTTGGACTGTAGATGAAACTCTCAAACTGGTCTCCAGATAGGTAAATCCAAAGTATGCTCACACCCACAATTGGGAAGTCTTCTAAATCCGCACCTCGCTTATATAACCGGTGGACTTACATACCAGTTACCACTCTTGATGACACCATGTCATCAACCTTCACAAGACTCCATCTTCAATCATGTCTTTTTACTTCAGACTGCATCTACTTGGTCTTGCCTTTCTTCTAGATCAATCTTGTTCATTTCTCTACTATTTTATCAAGGTGACCAACACTTCACACTTTTCTCTCCAAACTATAGTGCACTCAATGCATAATAAGAGATAAGATCCACTTACTTGGTGGAGTAACACCATCTACTTTCTACCATATGCTCATGTGACTTCCCTATTTATACAACATCTCTTCAAAGAGGCATATGTGATCTGTAGTGAGCACATTCATTGTCAGTCATTGCTTCTCATGATGACTGCATCTTCATCCAGTGGGAGTCCTGTTGTTCTTTAATCTCATAGTATACCGGTTAATTCTTCTCTTCCAGTGTTGATGTGATTCAGGTAACATTCTACCTCTTCATCACAAACAACTACTCAAACAGCTTGCCCATTTGTCAATACAACACTTGCCAGATGACATACTTTCCTTACCTTGCTGATATTCTGCAACATAAGGTGATATCCAAATATCACATCCTTTACTCCTCCATATCAATGTTGCACATACATCTCTACTATCGGTGATGATCCCATACCAGATGACATCAATGAAAACACAATGCCAACAACAATATCCCACATGCACCAGGAAGTCGGGTCAGTTTGTATTCATATACACCGACAAGACCATCTTCAATGTCCAAATGTTTACCTTTTGGACTCCGGTTCGAGTGCACATCTGTAGTCAGTCTCTACTCCACTTGGCGACCTCTATCTCATATCTTCATGAGTCTATCACAAGCTCACCCCCAAAATGAATCTCTTCTTTGTTGCTGGGTTGTGATGGAAAGTCTAATGAGCAATTTCCCATCACGACCTAGCGACCACCATTGGATCTTCTATGATCTTTGTCTAATCATCTGTGATTTGCTTGGCCTTTAACTCACCTTAGCCACTCTCCTTCTAGGTCCCACCACTTGGTCGCCATATCACGAGGGATAACATTTTGGGCACCTCACAACCTTTGTACGGCAACAACCGCTGATAGTCCTAGAATTTTGCTCTGCTGTTGATCTTCCTGGGATCTGCCATTGGATCTTCTCAATTTGAACAATGCTTATCTCACTTGGGCCACTCACTTATGCCACATGTCACTCCATGATTGGTTCCATAGTCCCTATCCTGCCACCTTAGCATGGCCTCACTAACCACCAGAATGAAGCTCTTCTTTATCGTTGGGTCACGATGGATATTCTAATGAGTAGTTTCTCATTGCGAACTAGCAACTACCGTTAGATCAACTCAGACTTGCTCACTTGATAGCCGATCACAAGAAGAGGGTTCCATTGGCCCATCGGCAAGAGTCACACCGACAGTTGTTCCATTGAGATAGGTTACTCCGATCAATCTAAACACAAGTCAAGTTAATTCGAGGAACATTTCCAACAAACTCCCACTTGACGAGGAATTCACTGGACTGATTACCATTCCAGACATTACTGAGAAACATGGGTATCAAGACCCATAGAATTAGAAAACCACCTGAACTTGTGAGTGCTCACAGGTTTCGTCAAGGTGTTTGTAACATTTTCTAGAGTGTCTACCTTGTTAAGATAAACTTTTCCATCTTCCACCATGTCATGAACAAAGTGATACTGAACATCAACATGCTTAGTTCTGGCATGGAAAGTAGGATTCTTCGCTAGACATATAGCACTTTGACTGTCACTCCAAATTTCAATTTTCCCTATACCAAAACCAACATCTAAACTCAACCATCTTATCCAAACAGCTTCTAATTTGCATGCATGTGTAGCTGCCATGTACTCTGCCTCTGTAGTGGACAAAACGACTACAGGTTGCCGCTTGCTCATTCAACTAATTTCTCCACCATTCATGACAAAAACATATCCACTGGTGGATCTTCTATTTTCTATGTTTTGTGCCCAATCAAAATCCACAAAACCACATACACTAAGATTTTTCTTTGTGTAGCGTTGTAAATTGTACACACTTGCTAGGGTGGTACAATTTCACACCTAGTTTAGCACCCGCCTTGGCACATTTTGCATCTTGCATTGCATTTCCCCTTTAGCACTTAATTAGGTCTAAGGTTCTATTTTTATCATCTCCCATATCATAAAGTTGGGCCCTTTCCATTAAAGTGTGCCCCTTTTATTTTATTCCTCCAATACATCATTTAATCAAAAACCCTAATTAGGTCCTATTTTGAACTTGGGGGCTTGATTTCAGGGCTTAAAACATCTCGAAATCACCTGTAACTTCAAGATTTTCTCTAAAATCATCATATCCGATGACCCTGAAAATTTGGTGAAAAGTTGTCGGGACCATGGCGCCGGGAGAGGACCATGGCACCCGGAGTGCACATGGTCACGGACATTTTTCCTGAGATTTTAGGAGTGCAATCCAATCATAAAATAAAGCTTAACTCCAAGAAATTGGGGGGAGATTCAATCTCTAGGTCAGCAAAAAGTTGAAATTAAGACCTAGGGTTTCATATATAAGAGCTCTCTTTCTTCATTTGAAAGAAGGAGGAATTTTTGGGTTTTAGGGACCTTCTATGCAGCGAAAGAGCAGATTTGTGAAGACTTCAACAACATTCAACATCCATCCATCAAGCATCCATCAATTTCATTCATCCATTTAGGGCTTTGAAGACATTGAAGAGCAATAGGGGATTACCGACTGAAGATTGGCTTGTACCCCTCCCTTGGGGTTGGGTATGATTTCATGTTGTTTTCATGTCTTTGCATAAGCCTCATTATATCATTTGTATTCATGCTTTAGATCACTTTCCATCTTGATTTGGAGCATTTACATTATCATTTACAAGCAATTAGGGTTTACTTTCTAGGTTGCTCTAGTTTGCTTACTTGCATTTTAGGATCTTGCACACACATAAGGTCTGCACACACACTACTTTTACAATACAACTTGGCTATTCGTGGAGGTGGAAATCACCAAAGCGAGGGTTTGACTAAGTCAAAACCCTATATAGCCGCCCACACACCTTTTCAGATATAAGTGTAGATTTTGGGATTCGAACGATGCCGCAAGTTGTAGATCCAGCAGAATCAGACGGAAACTGAGCAACACACCAAATTTCAGAGTAAAAGACTAGGACAGGGGCATGGGGTGCCCTGGTTCCTCTGTCAGATAGCAAGTTTTCAGCACTTTTCGACAGCTTTCAGGTTGCCAAAGACAACAGTTTCAGGAGCAGAATCAGGACAGTGGCGCTTGCGCCCCCATCTCGAACATTTTCACTCAGATTTTAACACTGGGTATGCATTTGCATTCTTGCCTTGTCCTTGTGTTTATAGCTTTCCATTGTTTAATCTCAATTCTGCAAATCTTGCTATTAGTTCATACTTGCACTTTAGGGTTAGGGATTGAACTTGCATCATTCTATCTATCATTTGCAAAAAAGGAATAGAAATCCTAATAGGTAGCTCGTGGCTCTCTCTTCCACAAAAAGAAGTAGCCAATTGTGTGATACCTCTAGGCTCTTTCGTATTCCACAAGTGTGTGATTGAAAGTGAGATTAGGGCATATTAGCTTAGTGTCACTTTTTCCGCCACACATTTTGGTGAACCTGACATGAATCTTATTATTGCTTTCTCTTGCATTATATTTGTTAGATCTAGATCTAGATTTAGTGTGTTTCATTTAAGTTTCATTTTCATTTAAAAAAAAAAAAAAGAGAGAAAAGTGAAAAAAAAAAGCAGGGAAAAGAAAGAGTGTGTTTCTTTGTTTCTTTGCATTGTGTGTTTAAGTTTTATGCAATTTTTATTTCAAAATGTCATATTTTTACTTGCATAGCCAAGATGAATTAGATGAAGCTTTAGATGAGTTTTTGAACCCTAAAGATGCCAAACCTTCATTTTACCAAAAACTCATAAACATTGTTACTATGCCATTTTGTTGTGATGAGAAAGATAAGTCGAATGATCCCTCTCAAGGGTACATTCCTATCAGATCTTCCACTAAATCTAGTAACATGGTTGTTTTCAATGATCCCCTCTATGAAGAGTTGTCTCCTTTTGAATCAAAACATAAACCTTTTAATAGATATGATCATGCTTTGTTGGTGTAGCGTCATAAATTGTACGCACCTGCTAGGGTGGTACAATTTCACACCTAGTTTAGCACCCGCCTTGGCGCATTTTGCATTTTGCATTGCATTTCCCCTTTAGCACTTAATTAATTAAATTAATTAGGTCTAAGGTCCTATTTTATCATTTCCTACATCATAAAGTTGGGCCCTTTCATTAAAGTGTGCCCTTTTCATTTTATTCCTCCTATACATCTTTTAATCAAAAACCCTAATTGGGTCCTATTTTGAACTTGGGGGCTTGATTTCGGGGGTCAAAACATCTCGAAATCACCTATAACTTCGGGATTCTCTCTAAAATCATCATATCCGACGGCCCTGAAAATTTGGTGAAAAGTTGTCAGGACCATGGCGCCCGGAGTGCAACATGGTCCCGGACATTTTTCCCAAAATTTTAGGAGCACGATCCAATCATAAAATAAAGCTTAACCCCAAGAAATTGGTGGGATATTCAATCTCTAGGTCGGCCTAAAGTTGGAATTAAGACCTAGGGTTTCATATATAAGAGCTCTCTTTCTTCATTTGAAGGGATCAGAATTTTGGTTTTCAGGGACCTCATATGCAGCGAAAGAGTAGATCTTTGAAGACTTCAACAACATTCAACATCCTTCTATCAAGCATTTGTCAATTTCATTCATCCATTTAGGGCTTTGAAGACATTGAAGAACAATAGGAGATTACCGACTGAAGATTGGCTTGTACTCCTCCCTTGAGGGTTGGGTATGATTTCATGTTGTTTTCATGTCTTTGCATAAGCTTCAATATATCCTTATTCATGCTTTAGATCACTTTGCATCTTGATTTAGAGCATTTATATTATCATTTACAAGCAATTAGGGTTTACTTTCTAGGTTGCTCTAGTTTGCTTTCTTGCATTTAAGGACCTTGCACACACACTAGGTCTGCACACACAATACATTTTACAATACAACTTGGCTATTCGTGGAGGTGGAAATCACCGAAGTGGGGGTTTGACTAAGGCAAAACCCTATATAGCCACCCACCATACCCTTTTCAGATATAAGTGCAGGTTTCGGGACTCGGACAATGCCGCAGGTTGCAGATCCGGGAGAAGCAGACTGAGACCGAACTTCACACCAAGTTTTGAAGCAAAAGACCAGGACAGGGGCATGGGGCACCCTGGTCCTACCAGGATAGGGGCGTTGGGCACCCTAGTCCCTGGGACAGGGGCGCTGGGCGCCCTGGTCCTCCTGACAGATAGCATTTTCAGCATTTTTGACAGCTTTTTCCAGAGTGCAAAACAACAGTTTCTGGAGCAGTTTCAGGGGCAGAATTAGGACAGTGGCGCCCGCGCCCCCGTCCCGAACATTTTCAGTCAGATTTTAACTCCGGGTATGCATTTACATTCTTGTCTTGTCCTTGTGTTTACAGTTTTCCATTATTTAAGTTCAATTCTGCAAATCTGGTTATTAGTTCATACTTGCACTTTGGGGTTTGGGATTGAACTTTTATCATTTTATCTTTCAATTACAACAAAGGAATAGAAATCCTAATAGGTAGCCCGTGGCTCTCTCTTCCACAAAAAGAAGTAGCTAATTGTGTGATACCTCTAGGCTCTTTCGTATTCCACAAATGTGTGATTGAAGGTGAGATTAAGGCATGTTTGCTTAGTGTCACTTTTTCCCCCGCAAATTTTGGTGAACCCGACGTGAATCTATCATTGCTTCCTCTTGCATTGCATTTTTTAGATCTAGATCTAGATTTAGTGTGTTTTCATTTCATTCTCATTAAAAAGAAAAAAGAAAAAAAAGAAAAAAAAAAGTGTGTTTCTTTGCATTGTGTGTTTAAATTTTATGCAATTTCAAAATGTCAGATTTTTATTTGCAAGATGTTCATATTTGTGATGATTATGAGTTAGATGAAGCTTTAGATGAATTTTTGAAACCTAAATATACCAAAACTTCATTTTACCAAAAACTCATAAACATTGTTACTATGCCATTTTGTTGTGATGAGAAAGATAAGTCAAATGATTCCTCTCAAGGGTACATTCCTATCAGCTCTTCCACTAAATCTAGTAACATGGTTGTTTTCAATGATCCCCTCTATGAAGAGATATCTCCTTTTGAATCAAAAGATAAACCTTTTAATAGATATGATCATGCTTTGTTGAATGATGCGCTTGATGCCTTTGTGTCCCCTAAAAAATGCTCCCTTCATGAGGATCCTTTTGTGCAAGCAAATGACATTATCCCTACATTTCCTAGTGATGGCATTTCCTTTTCCAACAAAATTCCCACTAGAGATGATGAATTAATGATAAATTCTTACCCTTCTCCTAAAGTTTGTCTTACCCATAAGCATCCCTTAGAGAAAGAAAATGAAATAATAAGCAATTTCCTTAATTCTCTCTCCCCTATTGAACATATTTTGAGGAAAGAGGATGAGTTTAACACATCTATTGATGCTCTCCCTCCTAAGGATGAGGAATTAATAAACAATGTTATCTCCTCTCCCGAAATTGACAACACTTCAAACATTCCTTTCAACAACCTCACTATTTGGGATGAACCATTAGAAGAAGGTATAGATTATTCTCTACCCCTAGCCAAAGGGGATGAAATCAAGATTGGAAACTCCCTTGATAGTTTCTCCCCTTCCTTGAATCTCAATCATTCTCCATCTAAAAATAAAGCATCTCTCTCTCCTCAACTTGGTTCTACTCATAAGGATACCCTAGTTCAAAGCAAGATGGTTAACATCTCTTTCAAAGATCTTCCTCTCAAAAGTGAGACTTTAGAGAGTAATGTTAATCCTTCTCCTAGAGAGTTTATTCCCCATGTAGATCCTTTGATGATAGAGGATGATATGACCTTTCCTAGTATTACTCTTCCTACTAGAACATCAATGCCTATCCCTTGTCTCTCTCCTAAAATTGATCTAATCTGTGATAAGATTTTAGTGCAAGAGAAGACTGTCAATAATTCTTCCAACACTTTTGTTCATTCTTCTAAACCATCCTCAATCAATTTGATACATGTGAATGAAACACCTAACAAACCTCTCTTCACTGTCCAAGGTGCTTGTCCTTCTCAAAATTCTCAACCTTTAAATAAGCCTATCTTAGTGGTTCAAGGTGGTTATGCTAATGATTCTTTTTGCACTCCTAAGAAACCGGTTATTACTGTGCAAGGAGGTTATTCCTCTAAGAGCCCTTATGAGTATGCTAAGCAATTGACTAGAGAGAGTTATCATGCGGTTGCCCATACTTATAATACTAGAAACAATAGGCAACCTAATCCTCCTCCAGTTATCCCAACTTCACTTCCTCCTTCCCAACCTATTCTTCCCCAAGCTCCATGCATTTCACAAGTTCTTGGTATGGAATATGATCTCATAGAACAACTTAAAGCTACCCCTGCTAAGATATCCCTTTGGGATTTGATCCAAACTTCTTCCGCTCATCATGGAATGTTACAAGATGCCTTGAAAGATTTGAATGTTCCTCCACCTAATACATCTAGTAATATAGTGTCTTTGGTTAACTCCGTGATGAATCCTAAAGCTCAAATTGTGTTTACTCAAGATGAGTTGCCTACTAGTGAAATTCAACATCAATATGATCCCTTGATGATTGTGGTTATCATAAATGACATTGCTATAAGACGAACACTGGTAGATAATGGCTCTGGCCTTAATGTGTGTAGCATTAATCTATTGCATAAGATGAATGTGGATACATCCCTTATTGAGCCTGACTCTCGTCCCATTCAAGGCTTTGATAATGTTGCTAAGTCTTCATTAGGTATTATCACCTTACCCGTCACAGTGGGACCTGTTACTTTGCCTACTCCTATCCATGTTATGTCGGGAAATCTAACATACAACTTGTTATTAGGGAGGCCTTGGATTCACAGTATGCAAGCTGTCCCCTCTACATTGCATAGACAAGTTAAATTCATTTATAAAAATAAGACATATACCTTGATAGGTGACACTAATCTCCAAGCTTGTTTGCAAACATCTAAGCCTTCCTCTTCTAGTAATGACTCTTTGAACAAGATACCTATGGATGAATACTTACCCTCTGATAATCAAAATTCTTTGGATGAGTCTGAAGCTCCTGAAGAAGATCCTTCTCGACTTGAATATACGCATGAAAAGGCTTTTGATCTTGTGAAGGTTCTTGCAGAAGACAATTGGGGATCCCTTGATTTCAATCCCACCTTTGTAGGTGAGTATAGGGTTCCTCCTAGAGAGTTTAATGTTAAAAAGAAGAAAGAAACTAAAAATCAATCAATCTTACCTGAGCCTATGAGCAATAATTTTGTGGCCGCTTCTCAAACTTCTTCTGCTCACACCTCTAATTCTGAAGGATTTAATTCTTTGTCTTATGAAAAACCACCTTCTCTTCCTGAAATGGCTGATCGTTATGGTCGTGGTTTTCACATTTTTGCTAAGCATGGGTATCATGGAAATGGTTGTGGCGCTCATGAACAAGGGATAAAATTTCCTCTAGAGACTGATTTTCACAATTATGCCTTTGGACTTGGATATAATCCCTGCAAACATACCAAAGCATCTAAAAGACCATCTCTCAATGTGAATGCTATATTTAGTAGTGATGATGATCTCACTTCAACTAAATCATCTTCTACTTCTATCAACTCTCATTCCCCTCATAAGGAAATCTTGGCAATGAACAAATCTCTTTATGAATTCCCTCAAATTTCTAAATCCACTTATGAATCTTTATCTCCTATTCATCATAAAGTCCTTTCCTCTAGGGATAAGGCTCTAATAAATTACACTCATCCCTCTTCTAAGATTTCTTGTGACTTTTCTTCTTCAATTTTCATCATTTTATACATGTTTTTGATCTCACTTATAGTTGAGCATTTAACATGTCATATTCAAATACCTCATTTAGTCTATCATGTCTTTAAATAACATTAATGGCTATTATGTTGCTCATCATTATGTAACATTGGTAGCTCATTTACTGGGGGCTCATTGTCATTCATGATGGTACAATTTCAAGTGCAATCATATTTTTTGAAGCAACATAATAGCCTAATTTTCTTGTTCCTATGGGGACAAGAATGATTTCATACATCTCTTCTTTTGCTTATGTCCAAATCTCTCCCTAGAAGATTGTGTAAGTCCTTCTCATTGTCCTTATCCTTGGGAGGCAATGATCTTTCCTTATTTTTATCTAAGGATCCACTTTTTCCTATTTTGTGGATGGTGTGGACTTTATTACTTGATGTTATGCCTTGTACGCATTTGTTGTTGTTTGTTCAAGGGGTGTAAGTCCTTGACTACAACCTCTTTTGCACTTGGTAAAATACATCCATAATGAATTCACTCTCCTAATTGGGTTAAAAAGAGCGTCATCCTTCATTAAGAATCACTTTCACCTCGCAAAAGAAGGAAGTATTGCATTCTTATTCTCTTCTTTGTCTTATTCTAGAAGATGTTATATTTGTCTAAGACAATTCCTCTCGAGGATAGGTGTCTTTTGTACAAAGATCTCTTCTCCTCTAAGGATCTCCTTTACACATAGTACAAGATATCCCTTTTCAACTATCTTATCCTTGCTTAAAGAGTGTAAAACTCTCTTGCTTGGATCTATGACATTGTTGCATTTTTGGGGTATCTTCTTTTGTGATGAAGGTAGGTATCCTTGTTCTACTTTTCTTATGACATAAACATTACACTTTTTGAGCAATGGGTCATTCTCGGAACTAGAGCACAGACTCTTAGAGTGAGATGTCTCCATTTTTATTTTATGCAAGGTGATTATTCTCGGAACCAGAGCACAGACTCTTAGAGCAAGATGTCACGCTTTTGTACTACACATATACAGGTTGTAGCATACTCGGGCATCGACTCCTATGAGGTGCTTCTAACCTCCCTTACACACACATGCACGAGGTTGAGTGGAACTAGCGGCATAAGGCTAGACTTTCTCACTCTCCTTCCTTAGATGGATCACCTAGATAGACTCTAGGGGCTAGTTTTCCATGTCCTTTTCCCATGGATCACCTAGACAAGATCTAGGGGCGAGAAGTCCGTGTTTTTTTTCTCTCTCACTATTCTTCTCATGGATCACCAATGTGTGTATTCATGCTTTTTTCCTTTCTTTTCTTCTCTTTGCATTTTGTTTCCATTTACATCCTTCATCTTGTGTTAGAGAACTCTCAAATCCTCACACTCTTTGTTGTGTTGGAATTAAGATTTAGTCCTCTTTCTTACCAAATCACTCTCCATTAGTTTTTGATCTCATATCAAATCTTCTTGTGAGCATTTGTCATCAATATTCTTTAACAATTCGAAGTGGTAAACATGATACCCTGTTTCAACTCACTAAAATTAGCAAGCCAAAACAGGGGGGGGCATATAGCTACCCTCGAATTTTCATCACCTTCCTTAGTAAGCATTAGGTGATTTTGTGATCTAACGTGTGTTTTGTAGGGTGCGGTTCCTAACTGTGTACTGCAGATACCGCTGGGGGCTTCGTTCGATAGACTTATGGATATATCCTTTTTCAAATAATGTTTACTTTTCTGTACTTTAGCTTGCATATGCACGTAGTGTTCATATGACCGCTAAAGTGGGGGCTAAATGTAGCGTCATAAATTGTACGCACTTGCTAGGGTGGTACAATTTCACACCTAGTTTAGCACCCGCCTTGGCGCATTTTGCATTTTGCATTGCATTTCCCCTTTAGCACTTAATTAATTAAATTAATTAGGTCTAAGGTCCTATTTTATCATTTCCTACATCATAAAGTTGGGCCCTTTCATTAAAGTGTGCCCTTTTCATTTTATTCCTCCTATACATCATTTAATCAAAACCCCTAATTAGGTCCTATTTTGAACTTGGGGGCTTGATTTCGGGGGTCAAAACATCTCGAAATCACCTGTAACTTCAGGATTGTCTCTAAAATCATCATATCCGACGGCCCTGAAAATTTGGTGAAAAGTTGTCGGGACCATGGCGCCCGGAGTGCAACATGGTCCCGGACATTTTTCTCGAAATTTTAGGAGCGCGATCCAATCATAAAATAAAGCTTAACCCCAAGAAATTGGTGGGATATTCAATCTCTAGGTCGGCCTAAAGTTGGAATTAAGACCTAGGGTTTCATATATAAGAGCTCTCTTTCTTCATTTGAAGGGATCAGAATTTTGGTTTTCAGGGACCTCATATGCAGTGAAAGAGTAGATCTTTCAAGACTTCAACAACATTCAACATCCTTCTATCAAGCATTTGTCAATTTCATTCATCCATTTAGGGCTTTGAAGACATTGAAGAACAATAGGAGATTACCGACTGAAGATTGGCTTGTACTCCTCCCTTGAGGGTTGGGTATGATTTCATGTTGTTTTCATGTCTTTGCATAAGCTTCAATATATCCTTTATTCATGCTTTAGATCACTTTGCATCTTGATTTAGAGCATTTACATTATCATTTACAAGCAATTAGGGTTTACTTTCTAGGTTGCTCTAGTTTGCTTTCTTGCATTTAAGGACCTTGCACACACACTAGGTCTGCACACACAATACATTTTACAATACAACTTGGCTATTCATGGAGGTGGAAATCACCGAAGAGGGGGTTTGACTAAGGCAAAACCCTATATAGCCACCCACCATACCCTTTTCAGATATAAGTGCAGGTTTCGGGACTCGGACGACGCCGCAGGTTGCAGATCCGGGAGAAGCAGACTGAGACCAAACTTCACACCAAGTTTCGGAGCAAAAGACCAAGATAGGGGCGTGGGGTGCCCTGGTCCTACCAGGACAGGGGCGCTGGGTGCCCTGGTCCCTGGGAAAGGGGCGCTGGGCGCCCTGGTCCTCCTGACAGACAGCATTTTCAGCATTTTTGACAGCTTTTTCCAAAGTGCAAAACAACAGTTTCTGGAGCAGTTTCAGGGGCAGAATTAGGACAGTGGCGCCCGCGCCCCCATCCCGAACATTTTCAGTCAGATTTTAACTCCGGGTACGCATTTACATTCTTGTCTTGTCCTTGTTTTTACAGCTTTCCATTATTTAAGTTCAATTCTGCAAATCTGGTTATTAGTTCATACTTGCACTTTGGTGTTTGGGATTGAACTTGCATCATTTTATCTTTCAATTACAACAAAGGAATAGAAATCCTAATAGGTAGCCCGTGGCTCTCTCTTCCACAAAAAGAAGTAGCCAATTGTGTGATACCTCTAGGCTCTTTTGTATTCCACAAATGTGTGATTGAAGGTGAGATTAGGGCATGTTTGCTTAGTGTCACTTTTTCCCCCGCACAGTTGGATGATGCCCTTGATGACTTTGTGTCTCCTAAAAAACACTCCCTTCATGAGGATCCTTTTGTGCAAGAATATGAAATTATCCCTACATTTCCTAGTGATGGCATTTCCTTTTTCAACAAAATTCCCACTAGAGATGATGAATTAATGATAAACGCTTACCCTTCTCCTAAAGTTGTTTTTACCCATAAGCACCCCTTAGAGAAAGAAGATGAGATAATTAGCAATTTCCTTAATTCTCTCTCCCCTAAAGATCATATTGAACATATTTTGAGGAAAGAGGATGAGTTTAACACATCTATTGATGCTCTCCCTCCTAAGGATGAGGAATTAATAAACAATGTTATCTCCTCTCCCAAAATTAACAATACTTCAAACATTCCTTTCAACAACTTCACTATTTGGGATGAACCATTAGAAGAAGGTGTAGATTATTCTCTATCCCATGAGAGAACCCTATCCAAAGGGGATGAAATCAAGATTGAAAACTCCCTTGATAGTTTCTCACCTTCCTTGAATCTCAATTATTCTCCCTCTAAAAATAAAGCATCTCCCTCTCCTCAACTTGGTTCCACTCATAAGGAAACCCTAGTTCAAAGCAAGATGGTTAACATCTCTTTCAAAGATCTCCCTCTCAAAAGTGAGACTTTAGAGAGTAATGTTGATCCTTCTCCTAGAGAGTTTATTCCCCATGTAGATCCTTTGATTATAGAGGATGATATGACCTTTCCTAGTATTACTCTTCCTACTAGAACATCAATGCCTACCCCTTGTCTCTCTCCTAAAATTGATTTAATCTGTGATAAGATTTTAGTGCAAGAGAAGACTATCAATAATTCTTTCAACACTTTTGTTCATTCCTCTAAACCATCCTCAATCAATTTGATACATGTGAATGAAACACCTAACAAACCTCTCTTCACTATCCAAGGTGCTTGTCCTTCTCAAAATTCTCAACCTTTAAATAAGCCTATCTTAGTGGTTCAAGGTGGTTATGCTAATGATTCTTTTTGCACTCCTAAGAAACCTATTATTACAGTGAAAGGAGGTTATTCTTCTAAGAGCCCTTATGAGTATGCTAAGCAACTGACTAGAGAGAGTTATAATGCGGTTGCTCATACCTATAACACAAGAAACAATAGGCAACCTAATCTTCCTCCGGTTACTCCAGTTTCTCTTCCTAATCCTCAACCAATTCTTTCGCAAGCTCCACGTATTTCATAAGTTATTGTTAAGGAATATGATCTCATAAAACAACTTAAAGCTACCCCTGCTAAGATATCCCTTTGGGATTTGATCCAAACTTCTTCTTCTCATCATGGAATGTTACAAGATGCCTTGAAAGATTTGAATGTTTCTCCACCTAATACATCTAGTAATATAGTGTCTTTGGTTAACTCTGTGATGAATCCTAAAGCTCAAATTGTGTTTACTCAAGATGAATTGCCTACTAGTGAAATTCAACATCAATATGATCCCTTGATGATTGTGGTTATCATAAATGACACTGCTATAAGACGAACACTGGTAGATAATGGCTCTAGCCTTAATGTGTGTAGCATTAATCTATTGCATAAGATGAATGTGGATACATCCCTTATTGAGCCTGACTCTCGTCCCATTTGAGGCTTTGATAATGTGGCTAAGTCTTCATTAGGTATTATCACCTTACCCATCACAGTGGGGCTTGTTACTTTGCCTACTTCTATCCATGTTATGTCAGGAAATCTAACATACAACTTGTTATTAGGGAGACCTTGGATTCACAGTATGCAAGATGTCCCCTCTACATTGCATAGACAAGTTAAATTTATTTATAACAATAAGACATATACCTTGATAGGTGATACTAATTTTCAAGCTTGTTTGCAAACATCTACTTCCAAAGGGAGTTCTTCTAAACCTTCCTCTTCTAGTGATGACTCTTTAAACAAGATACCTATGGATGAATCATCACCCTCTGATAATCAAAATTCTTTGGATGAGTCTGAAGTTCTTGAAGAAGATTCTTCTCAACTTGAATCTACACATGAAAAGGCTTTTGATCCTGAGAAGGTTCTTGCAGAAGATGATTGGGGATCTTTAGACTTTAACCCTAATTTTGTAGGAGAATTTAGAGTGCCTAAGATTGAGAAGGGAAAATCTAAGGAAGAAACTAAAGAGAAGCCCACTTTGTCTAAGCAATTCAGTAACAACTTTGTGGCTACCTCTGATTCAAATAACTCTTTAACATCTTCCTCTAATACAAACAGCACTGAGACCTATGGGGCATCACCATCTCTCTCTAATTTAGCATCCCTTTACGGTCGTGGTTTTCACATTTTGGCTAAGAGTGGCTATAGTGGAAATGGTTGTGGCACAAATGAATAAGGAATTAAAGTTCCTTTAGAACATAACATGCATGAATATTCATTTGGACTTGGATATAATCTTTCTAAGCCCACCAAAGCATCTAAAAGACCATCTCTCAATGTGAATGCTATATTTAGTAGTGATGATGATCTCACTTCAACTAAATCATCTTCTACTTCTATCAACTCTCATTCCCCTCATAAGGAAATCTTGGCGATAAACAAATCTCTTTATGACTCCCCTCAAATTTCTAAATCCACTTATGAATCTTTATCTCCTATTCATCATAAAGTCCTTTCCTCTAGGGATAAGGCTCTAATAAATTACACTCATCCCTCTTCTAAGATTTCTTGTGACTTTTCTTCTTCAATTTTTATCATTTTATACATGTTTTGGATCTCACTTGTAGTTGAGCATTTAGCGTGTCATATTCAAATACCTCATTCAATCTATCATGTCTTTAAATAACATTAATGGCTATTATGTTGCTCATCATTATGTGACATTGGTAGCTCATTTACTAGGGGCTCATTGTCATTCATGATGGTACAATTTCAAGTGCAATCATATTTTTGAAGCAACATAATAGCCTAATTTTCTATGTTATCTCTTGTTCCTATGGGGACAAGAGTGGTTTCATACATCTCTTCTTTTTATGGTTAAAATTTCCCTTTGGGGTAATAATGTGGAAATATTGATCATCTTTTCTTTAGAATCCTCTTTTCCTAGATATGGGAGAAGATGTGTATTCTCTTTCTTATCCTACCCACTTCTTGTGAGGAGCATTTTACATACACTAATGTCTTGCTTGCATGAACTCATGTGAGTATGTAGTACATTTTTCTTATGTCTAAATCTCTCCCTAGAAGATTGTGTAAGTCCTTCTCATTATCCTTATCCTTGGGAGGCAATGATCTTTCCTTATTTTTATCTAAGGATCCACTTTTCCTATTTCGTGGATGGTGTGAACTTTATTACTTGATGTTATTCCTTGTATGCATTTGTTGTTGTTTGTTCAAGGATTCTCTCTTACAAGAGGTGTAAGTCCTTGACTACAACCTCTTTTGCACTTGGTAAAATACATCCATAATGAATTCACTCTCCGAATTGGGTTAAAAAGAGTGTCATCCTTCATTAAGAATCACTTTCACCTCACAAAAGAAGGAAATATTGCATTCTTATTCTCTTCTTTGTCTTATTCTAGAAGATGTTATATTTGTCTAAGATAATTCCTCTCAGGGATAGGTGTCTTTTGTACAAAGATCTCTTCTCCTCTAAGGATCTCCTTCACACATACTACAAGATATCCCTTTTCAACTATCTTATCCTTTCTTAAAGAGTGCAAAACTCTCTTGCTTGGATCTATGACATTGTTGCATTTTTGGGGTATCTTCTTTTGTGATGAAGGTAGGTATCCTTGTTCTACTTTGCTTATGACATAAACATTACACTTTTTGAGCAATGGGTCATTCTCAGAACTAGAGCACAGACTCTTAGAGCGAGATGTCACGCTATTGTACTATACATATACAAGTTGTAGCATACTCGGGCATAGACTCCTATGAGGTGCTTCTAACCTCACTTACACACACATGCACGAGGTTGAGTGGCACTAGTGGCATAAGGCTAGACTTTCTCACTCTCCTCCCTTACATGGATCACCTAGACAGACTCTAGGGGCTAGTTTTCCATGTCCTTTTTCCCATGGATCACCTAGACAAGATCTAGGGCGAGAAGTCCATGTTTTCTCTCTCACTATTCTTCTCATGGATCACCAATGTGTGTATTCATGCTTTTTTCCTTTCTTTTCTTCTCTTTGCATTTTGTTTCCATTTACATCCTTCATCTTGTGTTAGAGAACTCTCAAATCCTCACACTCTTTGTTGTGTTGGAATTGAGATTTAGTCCTCTTTCTTACCAAATGATTCTCCATTAGTTTTTGATCTCAAATCTTCTTGTGAGCATTTGTCATCAATATTCTTTAACAATTCGAAGTGGTAAACATGATACCCTGTTTCAACTCACTAAAATTAGCAAGCTGAAACAGGGGGGGCATATAGCTACCCTCAAATTTTCATCACCTTCCTTAGTAAGCATTAGGTGATTTTGTGATCTAACATGTGGTTTTGTAGGTTGTGGTTCCTAACTGATTACTGCAGATATCGCTGGGGGCTTCGTTCGACAGACTTATGGATATATCCTTTTTCAAATAATGTTTACTTTTCTATACTTTAGCTTGCATATGCACGTAGTGTTCATATGACCGCTAAAGTGGGGGCTAAATGTAGCATCATAAATTGTACGCACTTGCTAGGGTGGTACAATTTCACACCTAGTTTAGCACCCGCCTTGGCACATTTTGCATCTTGCATTGCATTTCCCCTTTAGCACTTAATTAGGTCTAAGGTTCTATTTTTATCATCTCCCATATCATAAAGTTGGGCCCTTTTCATTAAAGTGTGCCCCTTTTATTTTATTCCTCCAATACATCATTTAATCAAAAACCCTAATTAGGTCATATTTTGAACTTGGGGGCTTGATTTCGAGGGTCAAAACATCTCAAAATCACCTGTAACTTCAGGATTCTCTCTAAAATCATCATATCCGATGGCCCTAAAAATTTGGTGAAAAGTTGTGGGGACCATGGCGCCCGGAGAGGACCATGGCGCCTGGAGTGCACATGGTCCCGGACATTTTTCTTGAAATTTTAGGAGCGTGATCCAATCATAAAATAAAGCTTAACCCCAAGAAATTGGTGGGAGATTCAATCTCTAGGTTAGCCAAAAGTTAAAATTAAGACCTAGGGTTTCATATATAAGAGCTCTCTTTCTTCATTTGAAAGGAGGAGGAATTTTTGGGTTTTAGGGACCTTCTATGCAGCGAAAGAGCAGATCTATGAAGACTTCAACAACATTCAACATCCATCCATCAAGCATCCATCAATTTCATTCATCCATTTAGGGCTTTGAAGAAATTGAAGAGCAATAGGGGATTACCGACTGAAGATTGGCTTATACCCCTCCCTTGGGGTTGGGTATGATTTCATGTTGTTTTCATGTCTTTGCATAAGCCTCATTATATCATTTGTACTCATGCTTTAGATCACTTTGCATCTTGATTTGGAGAATTTACATTATCATTTACAAGCAATTAGGGTTTACTTTCTAGGTTGCTCTAGTTTGCTTACTTGCATTTTAGGATCTTGCACACACACAAGGTCTGCACACACACTACTTTTACAATACAACTTGCCTATTCATGGAGGTGGAAATCACCAAAGCGGGAGTTTGACTAAGGCAAAACCCTATATAGCCACCCACACACCTTTTCAGATATAAGTGCAGATTTTAGGATTCAGACGACGCCGCAAGTTGCAGATCCGGCAGAAGCAGATGGAAACCGAGCAACACACCAAATTTCAGAGTAAAAGACCAGGACAGGGGCATGGGGTGCCCTGGTCCTTGGGATAGGGGCACTGGGCGCCCTGGTCCCTCTGTCAGATAGCAAGTTTTCGGCACTTTTCGACAGCTTTCAGGTTGCCAAAAACAACAGTTTCAGGAGCAGAATCAGGACAGTGGTGCCTGCGCCCCCGTCTCAAACATTTTCACTTAGATTTTAACACTGGGTACGCATTTGCATTCTTGCCTTGTCCTTGTGTTTACAGCTTTCCATTATTTAATCTCAATTCTGCAAATCTTGCTATTAGTTCATACTTGCACTTTAGGGTTAGGGATTGAACTCGCATCATTCTATCTATCATTTGCAACAAAGGAATAGAAATCCTAATAGGTAGCCCGTGGCTCTCTCTTCCACAAAAAGAAGTAGCCAATTGTGTGATACCTCTAGGATCTTCTGTATTCCACAAGTGTGTGATTGAATGTGAGATTAGGGCATATTAGCTTAGTGTCACTTTTTTCGCCACACACTTTGAATCATCAAAATGACCATGATATCACAAAAAAAAATCTGAAGTTCTCTTCATATATCTAAACACCCTCTTTACAACATCCCAATGCAGCCTTCCTGGATTCAACATAAACCTGCTAAGTACTCCCACTAGTTGGGCAATGTCAAGTCTTGCACAAACCATAACATACATCAAACTGCCAATAGCACTTGCATAAGGTACACTTTTCATGTCTTCTATCTCTTTTGGAGATTCCAGACTATCAGGAACAGATAACTTAGTTCCCTGCAAGATTGGAACATCTTATGATTTATAGTTAGACATATGAAACCTGTCAAGAACATTGGTTATTTACTTTCTCTGGCTGAGCCAAATTTTCCTCTTAGATCTTTTCCTTTTGATGTCCATTCCCAGAATGTAATTTGCTGCTCCTAAGTCCTTCATTTCATATTTCATAGATAACTAAGATTTTATATCTGAGATCATACCTTTTGTATTTCCTATGAAAAGCATGTCATTTACATACAAAGCTATGATAAGAATCCTTTCACCTTTCATTTTGTAGTAAACACAATGATCAACTTTTGATCACACAAATCTCAAGGATAAAACAAATGTATCATACTTTGGAAACCACATTCTGGGAGACTGTTTCAAACCATACAAAGATTTCTTGAGTCTGCATACCAAATGTTCTTTACCTTTTTCCACAGAGTGCTCAGGTTGAGACATATAAATTTCTTCTTCAAGATTACCATGAAGAAATATCATCTTCACATACATCTACTCAATCTCCCAATCATATGTTGCTGCAAGGGACAAGAGAAATCTAATAGATGTCATCTTAGCCACATGAGAAAACATCTCTCCATAGTCAATACCTTCCTTTTGAGAATACCCCTTTTCAACCAATCTTTCTTTGTACTTGTCAATGTTACCATCTAGACCATACTTCTTTTTGAATACCCACTTACATCCTATAGGCTTTCTACCTTTAGGAAATGGCACCAAATCCCAAGTTCCATTTTTATCCAATGATGATATTTCATCATTCATGGCTTCCAACCAAGAATCTGAATTAGACATTTTAATAGCTTCTTTGACAGTCCTAGGCTCATCAGTATCTGCAAGTAAAGCATAAGCACAATTAACATTCAACATAGAGTGACTATACTTATTAGGTGTATACCTATTAGTTTTCCACCTCTCTTGAGTAGATCTTCTGAACTCTGGTGTTGAGGCTTCTTAAGGTTCAACAGGAGGCTCATCATCGTGTTCTTCTTTAGAACTACTTAAACTAATTGAACTCTCCTCATCTTCAAGTATCTCTGGAGATTCTTCCTTAGCTAGAGGAATTTCAACCTCAGCTTCTTCTTTCTTTCCTATGTTGTGACCTAGTGACATAGGTTTCAGCTCATGAAAAATCACACTTCTGTTGTACATAACCTTACTAGTCACTGGATTCCAAAGTTTGTATCCTTTCCCACCAACTCCATAGCCAATGAAGATACATTTCACAGCTTTATTATCCAGCTTAGATCTATTAACATCAGACACATGAGCATATGCCTCTACACCAAAAACACGAAGGTGCCTTAAAGAAGGTTTCTTAGCAGACCATTCTTCCATAGGTGTTTTTTCAACCAATGTTGAAGTAGGCAAGCGATTCAACAGGTAACATGCTATAGCAAATGCTTCAGCCCATAATTTTTGTTCCAGCCCAGCTCCACTCAACATGCTTCTTTCTTTCTCCATTAGAGACTGATTCAACCTTTCAGCAACTCCATTTTTTTGTGGAGTGTAAGGTACAGTCTTATGTCTCTTAATTCCATGATCAACCTAGTACTTGTCAAAATCTGCACTATAGTATTCACCACCCTTGTCTATTCTTAAACATTTAATCCTTCTCCCAGTCTGATTTTCAACAAGGCTCTTAAACTCCTTAAATCAATTGAACACTTCTGATTTACTTTTAAGAAAGTAGACAAATGCCCTTCTTGAATAATCATCTACAAAAGATACATAATACTTAGACTTAGATAGAGAACGAATCTCTACTGGACCAAACACATCATAGTGAACATAATCCAGAATCCCAGAAGATTTATGAGAACTTGAATAAAACTCAACATGATTATCTATTCCATATATGCAGTGTTCGCAAAAATCAAACTCAAAACTACAATCATCCAGACCTTCAACCAGATTCTTATTCATCAAAGCTTTTAAACCTTTTTCACCTATGTGGCCTAACCTATTATTCCAGAACATTGTTTTCTCAGTAGGAAGTTTAGCTTCCAATGAATTAGCATTATGTATGATTATAGTTGTCTTAACAAACTTTTTCAGAGGTTACACTATAACATATAGGTTCAGCATTTAACTTATATAGTGTACCAATGTGATCACTCTTTGCCAATACAATGGAACCCCTAGTCATCTTGCAACCACCAGATACAAATGTAACTTGTACTCCAACATCATTAAGTTTACTTACAGAGAGAAGGTATCTTGCTAGACCTGGTATATGAAGAACTCCATTGCTCCCCTTCACTCTACCATCTAGGAACTGAATTTTAATTTTGCCTCTCCCTACAATCTCCAACATATAATCACTAGCCAAGTATACCTTTCCACCAGCGTACGGTTTATACTTCGAGAACCACTCCTTGTGGGAGGTCATGTGAAAAGATGCACCAGAATCTACTGACCAGATGTCCTCTGAGGTAGGCACTACCAGGGCTTCTACAAATGCATCTGCATCACTTTGAGAAAATTCAGTGTTAGAATACTTCTTCTTCTTCTCCTCCTCCTTGCAATCCTTTTGGATATGCCCTTTTTTCCTAAAGTTCTAGCACTTCACCTTTGATGTATTTCCTAGAGATTTTGATCTCTCTTGAGACTTGGACTTGGACTTCTTTCCATTCTTCTAGTCTTTGTCCTTCGGTTTGCCTCAAACAAAGAGTGCATCTTTTGTCATCTCAGGAGACTTCTTTCTCATTTCTTTTGACAAAAGAGTATTAACCATAGTATCCATCTTCAACTGGGTCGTAACTACTACCGATAGCCATCACTAAGGGATCCCAAGAGTCAGACAATGAACACAACCACAACATGCAATGTTCTTCTTCCTAAATGGTCACACCAATAGAAGTTAACTATGAAAGAACCATGTTGAATACATTCAAGTGGTTTGCCAATGGTGTTCCTACATCCATCTTTAGAGAGTACAACTTCTTCCTCAAGAAAAAGTTATTCACCAAGGACTTACCTTGATAAATATCTCCAAACTTATTCCAGAGAAGATGTGCAGTCTTCTGCTCATGGACGTTTAACATAACAAAATCAACAAGACATGGCCTAATTAGACCCCTTGCCTTCTAATCGGCTAATTCCCAATCCTCTTGCTTCATGCTTGTAGGTTTCTTCCCAGACATAATCTAAAGGTCTCGATCAACCAACAAGTTTTCCATCTTGAGTTTCCATAGTTTGAAAGTGGAAACATTCAATTTTTCCATGTCTATGTGCCTTAAGGTTCTTGTCATCTTAGCCTATAAAAAAACAAGTAGACACTCTGCAAAACTCACACTGAAATAGAACTGACACTAAAAACTAACCCTACCCAACAAGGATAACAAAATGGGCCAAGCTTTGACACTAGTTGAAAGGAAAGCATAGTGTGGAAATGCCTTCCTAATGTCAATTAGTAGGAGAGATCATACAAGAATGCAGTTTAAAACTTTTTAGAATGTTAAGAATAACATAGACAAAACACATAGAATCAACACAGAGACAGAACACCAAGAATTACGTGAGAAAACCCTTTCAGGAAAAAACCCACCACCAACAGTTGAAACACTTTATTTCTAGTAAATGAATTTACAATAAAGTTTCAGTCTACAACTATAGGTATTCATTCTCAAATTCACATGAACTGGACAATACAAATGACATACGCTATCAACATATCACCATAGTTATCCAAAGGCTACATATATCAGATTGTCGACAGTTCATCTAAGCAACTACACCAACGGTTTGAATTCTAGTTGTCTACATCAATTTGCATTCATGAGAAACACAATATCCCACATGCACTAGGAAGTCGGGTCGGTTCGTATTCATATACACTGACAATACCATCTTCAATGTCCAAGTGTTTATCTTTTGGACTCTGGTTCGAGTGCACACCCGTAGTCAGTCTCTATTCCACTTGCTCAACCTCTAGCTCACATCTTTTCAAGTCTATCATGAACTCACCATCAGAATGAAGCTCTTCTTTATCGCTGGGTCACGATGGAAAGTCTAACGAGCTATTTCCCATCATGACCTAGTGACCACCATCGGATCTTCTATGATCGTCATCTGATCATTTGTGATTTTCTCGGCCTTTAACTCTCCTTAGTCGTTCTCCTACCAGGTCCCACCACTTGGTCACCATGTCACAAGGGATAACATTTCGGGCACCTCACAACCTCTGTACAACAACAGCCACTGATAGTCCCATAATTTTACTCCACTGTTGATCTTCTCAATTTTCACGACCTTTATCTCACCTGGGCCACTCATTTATGCCACATCTCCCTCCCTGACTGGCTTCATAGTCCCTATCTTGCCACCTTAGCACGGCCTCCCTAACCACCAGAATGAAGCTCTTCTTTGTCATCAGGTCGTGATGGATATTCTAACGAGTAGTTTCCCATCACGACCTAGTAACCACCATTGGATCAACTAAGACTTTCTCACTTGATAGCCAATCACAAGAAGAGGGTTCCATCAGCCCATCGACAAGAGTCACACTAACAGTTGTTCGATTGGGATAGGTTACTCCAATCAGTCTGAACACAAGTCAAGTTAATTCGAGGCACATTTTCAACAACTCCAAGAATGAGCGATGTTTGATTTATATGCATGAATGCATTCTAAGATGTATGATATTGAAACTATGATGATTAAACTAGCTTAAAGATGATGATACGATTAGAAAATTATCCTAGCAATGATATACTAGTCTAACATGAATATTCTATGATATATTATGTTAGGATAACCAGTGAACAACTAAGAGGGGGGTGGTGAATCAGTTGTTAACAATTATAACATTTAATCCACAATACAACCTTAAACTGGAGCACATAAACATTCAAATATCAGTAAAGCAGAGATAGATGCCAGTAGACATAGATACTAGTAAATAATGTAACTCAATATTTAAATAGATAATCAATGCAAAGCAACCATACCACATAACACCATGATTTGTACGTGGAAAACTTGGGAAGGGAAAAACCATAGTGGGAAGCCTACCCACAGTCAGATGATACTTCTGTAGAAAGTATGTGATACAATGAAGGGCTTGCACATGCAGGAAGGCACACTTCCTAGAGTGTATTGCACATTACAAAAGAGTCTCAATGAATAAATGGACAACAATCAAATAAAGTGAACTGTTAGAGATAACATCTACCATGCCTAACTACAGTCCCAGTTAAGCTCAATACTGGAGGCCTTTGACCTCTTCCTTAATCCCAATTCGATCAGCTATGATCGACCTAATCCTTTGCATATGATATTACAATTAATGACCATGATAAAACTTTTATTTCCACACTATACCAGAATCTACAATGAGATATTACATTCATTTATACCAATCCTAAGACCTAAACCAATTAGGTCAGCCACCTAAAAGATATTACAATAATATCTGATGTCATGGAAATGGGGACAAGGCAACAACAAAGTTCAATGTTAATAAGTTAGTTTCAACCATAAAAACAAAACAAAGAACTAAAAACCATTCAAAACATATCAAGAGAGATTTCAAAAAGCATGAAAGAAGTTTAACAAAATAAAAGAAAGGAGAAGAGCCTCCCTAAGATGCTTCCATGATGCCTTTTGATGCTTCTCCCTTGTTTCTCTCCTCTCCAAGTCCCAAATGAGTGTAGCTCTCAGCTTTTAGCACTAGCCATGATGCCATATGGAGATTCAAGATGGTTGAATATGATAAGCAAATACTATGCAAGAGTAGATAGTGATGCTATGAAAAAGCTCTATGCTAATGCCAGTATAACAACAATACTCTAAAATGCTTCCTTTTGCTTGAGGAGAAGGGTTCTATTTATAGAAGAAATGGGGAAATGAAGGGTTAAGATTGAATGGTTTAATCAAGGGCCAAGTTTGAAAGTTGGGGATCCATGTGCACAATTGGCACCAATAAAATGGTGACAAGTGTCAACATAGGATTGGGTTGAGAAAAGAGGTTGGAGGCATTAAAGGCCTGAGAAGACCTCATGGTTATCTAGAAGGTAAGGGTCAAGTCTAAATTAGGATTACCCACTGGATTAGGAGTTAATGCAAGGATAAACCTTTGTGCAAATGATTAAGAGATAATCATGGTCAAAGCATTAAAGGCTTGATGAGACCCTTGGGTTGGGTAGAGGTTGAGTCAAAACAAATGTTTTAACCATGTGGGAGGGTTTGAGGTAACCATTAATGGTTATTGGAGACTTTGGGGATTAAGTGGTTGAAGGTTGAAAGCCTTCAATGGTTATCAAAGACTTTGAGGGTTAATTTGTTGAACACACAAAGCATTAATTGCTTTTCAAAGACTTTGGAGTCTTTGAGAAGTGACTCCAATTTGCTTAGGAATGTGACAATATTTAGGGGATGGATTAGGCTAATTAGGAAGGGTTTAGAAGAATCTAGAAGGGGTTTAGGCATACAAGTGGATTTTGTAGGAAAATGCAAGTGGGAGAAATTTTGGTATTTTCAATTAAAATAAAATCATTTATTTCAATTAAATGGTGTAATTTGCATTTGGATAAATATTCAAATAAATATTAATTTATTTAAATGAGAAAAATGAAGATAAAGCATTAAAATGCTTGAAGACTTTGAGGGAAACCATTAAAGGCTTGAAGACTTTAAGGAAAACCATTAAAGTCTTAAGAAGATTATAGAAGGAAGCCATCAAGTTTGAAGACTTTAAAGCCATCAAGTTTGAATACTTTAAGGGAAACCATTAAAGGTTTCAAGTGGGTGAGGATAAATAGGATTTTAAATAAATAATTTATTTAAAATAGTTGTGCAACTTGCTTTTGTAGGAAAATACAAGTGGGTGGAGGATAAAGGTGATTTAAATAAATTATTTATTTAAAATAATTGTGCAACTTGTATTTGTAGGAAAATGCAAGTGGGTGGAGGATAAAGGTGATTTTAAATAAATGATTTATTTATTTAAATGTGAGAGGTGGGATTTTGGGGGTTTTAAATAAATATTAATTTATTTAAATGTGAGAGAAGATTTAATTAAATAAATATGATTTATTTATTTAATTAATGGTCTGAATTTGGTTAAGTGAATTAAATCAAATAAATTGAATAATTTATTTAATTAATAGGAGAATAGGGTTAAGATGAATTAATTAAATATTAATTTAATTAATTATTAATTGATGGTTAAATAATCAAATAAATACTAAGTATTCATTTAATTAAGTGGACAGATTTATGTGACTACATTTGCCCCTCTTTGAGACGGTGCGGTTTATCGCGTCGTTTCAAAGAAAGAAAAATAGATGTGAAGAAATGCCCCATAAAATATAAATTTAATGGGTGGTATGCCCCCTTGAGAGATGGGCCGAAATTTTTTTTTTTATTATTATTATTTTTTTTTTTTGAAAAATCGGGCGATCTCTCGAAAAAGAATGAAAAGTGGAGGGGAGGTAGAATAGAAGAAATTAGAACTAATGATGAAAGAATGGGAGAAAATGGAGTGAATATGAAGAAACAACAAGCCAATAAGTACCCTGAGGTCATGCAAGAGATACATAGCAGATGTAGTGTGGGGTTTGGATTGATGCTATACAATTGATCAAAATTGGTTGGACAATATGGTGCAATCAGTTGAATTGCCCCGGTCAAGTCAAAGCGTGACAGTTGATGTCAGTTGGTCGCTTGGACATGATAAAGTCTGAGTAAGTGAATCAAAGTGACCTGATGGTGACTTAGACAATTGATGTAATTGCCCAATGAAGTCAAGGTATATGAAGCAAAATACTCGTTGAGATGTAGACAATTGATGTAATTTTTCGTTGGATTGTGTTTGATTGGTTGATCAATTGATAGTGTGTGCGTGTGATGGATGGTTGTGGGGAATCATGGCAACCCCGTTGAGACTAGGTCATTGTGATAAATGCCTGATGTAGTCTAGGATTACCATAATCGATTACCTGTTGAGACCCAAAGATACTTGATCAAAGTATCTGTTGATAGTCTAGGTGTGTGGGAGTCGATGTATCTGTGTAGACAGAGTAACTGGCTTAATTTTGTGGATGAGTGAGGATGGGAAGCGATGAAGGGATTAGGATGATGTTGATGATCAAGATAGGGAGGGTGAGGGGGGATTTGATTTTAGATAGAAGAGATGGAGGACTAGGATCGAGTCCTATGGAAGAAGATGAGTAAAATAGAGTATGCATTATTATGACTACGTATGCATGATATGCAGCTATTATGAATGTATGGATGGGTGGAATGCAACGAAATGCAATATATACAAATGAGATGGAATGACGATCCATGGTGCTCTATTTTCATCATTGAGCTTTAAAATGTTGTAAGAAAATACAAGCAACTTGACATAAAGATTCAAGATGACCAGAGTATTTCTTACATGGATTTTATATAGCAAGTTAATACAAGCAACTTGATATAATGGATCAAATTGACCTGAGTATTGCTTGCGGAACAGACAAGGATTATCTCCTTTCATGCATGACTTGGATCGTCCTCCTTGATCTTAGGCTGATCATATCCTGAGACAAGTGCATACCGTACTAAGAAATAAAACCTTTATCCAGTTTGGACGAGGTAGGAGGAACCAAAGGAAGAGCATTGTACCTGCAAACAAATAGTATATACATAAAGAATAAAGAATAAGGATCCTTGGTAATGGTTCATGCTCATATGGTCGAGGTATATGCTGTAGTCAGCAAGCCGTAATGATCTATGACTACATTTGGCATAAGATCACGTAGCTTGGTGAACTTCCCACGTAGACACCATTAGTACATGCCCCAGAACTTCATCGGAAATAATGCGCAAACAATACAAAACAATGCTGAAAGATCCCGATACAAATAAACAAATGAATTACTCACAAATCAACCAAGCATTTGATAGCTTAACATAATTTTCTTGTCAAAGAAAACGTCATCTTGTCTTTGTTTTGATAAGGAAGGATGCATCCTTGTTTAAGACAGTTTGGATTGTTGATGTTGATTGTGTTGGTCGAGTGATAAGTGGTCATTTGTGTGAGTATTTTGTCAATGTTTGTTTTGTATCTACTTGAATGAATATGTACAAGGTGTTGCCATGTTTTTGTGTGATTTTTGATGGGTTTTGCGATGTTTTTGGATTTTGTGTAATAGTTTTTGAATGTTTTTTGGATTTTGTGAGTCATTTTTGAATGTTTTTGCCAATGAATCACCAGTAATGTAGAATCCACTTCCATCATCTAGATTGTAAGGGCATTTCCCCCAAGTTGGACATGATTTATGAAAAAGCGGGATGCAGGATGCATGTAGTACTTTCTTGGATTTGTAGATTTATAACAAGCCATGGTTAGATGGATGGATGTGTGTATGTATGAATGGGATCGCAACGAGCCTGGAAGATACTGGAGCCATTTCCTTTACGAGTGGCACCTATTTGCTAGGTTTTCACCATCGCACTTACCCAAGGTGCCACCGGAGTGGTTGTTCACTATTTGGATGCATGATTTTTTTTCTTTACTTTTTTGAATGTTTTTTGTATTTTCTTTAGGACATTTTTCTGAATGTTTTTGGTATTTTCTGATATGCAGAGGAGCCTGATGCTCTGTACACCTTAGGTATAAAACCGTTTGAGGTGCATGATATTGATTGGATCTGCGAGCGGTTCTCCGTCTGATGTAGCCAACTGATATGCCCCGGACCCGAATACAGCAGTGACAACATATGGGCCGAACCAGTTTGATTCAAACTTGCCTTGATGTTCTCTGTTTGGTTGGTTGTGAGGATTTTCTCAAAGAACAAGATCACCTACCTCAAATGTATGAGATCTAACTCGGTGATTGCAGCTTCTACTCATGCGCTGCTGATAGGCTTTGAGGTGATTGTATGCAGCTTGTCGCTTCTCATCTAGTAACTCTAAGTCCTAAAGATGAGATACTCTGTATGCTTCATCATCGATGAGATTGTGCAATGAAACTCGTAAGGATGGTATCTCGACCTCAATAGGTAAGATAGCTTCAGCACCATAGACCAATGAATAAGGAGTTGCACCTGTAGGGGTCTGAATGCTAGTTCGATATGCCCATAGTGCTAGATTCAATTGAACATGCCAATCACGGCCGACATCATTGACTGTCTTCTTTAGGATCCTCAATATTTTTTTATTGGATGCTTCGGCCTGACCATTGCCTTGTGGGTAATAGGGAGTGGAAAAGCGGTGTTGGATATGAAATTTCTCACAAAGCTCACGAACATCTTGATTTTTGAAAGGAAGACCGTTATCTGTGACAATGGACATGGGCACACCATACCGGCAGATGATGTAATTGAGGATGAATGAGGCGATCTGCTTGTCGGTGACTTGGGTAAGTGGAACAGCTTCGATCCACTTGGTGAAATATTCGGTGGCGGTAATAATGAATTTATGGCCATTGGATGAAGATGGATGGATTTTACCCACAAGATCAAGACCCCATTGACAAAAAGGCCATGGTGTTGTGATTGGTTGCAGTTCTTGAGCTGGTGCATGTATTAGGTCGCCATGAACTTGACATTTTTTGCACTTCCTGACAAAGTAGTAGGAATCCTTTTCCATAGATGGCCAATAGTATCCAGCTCGCATGATCTTCTTGGCTAGTGATGGACCACTTGAGTGAGTCCCGCAAATTCCTTCATGTACCTCTTCCAAAGCCTTTGTTATCTCACCTTGTTCTAGACATCGAAGGAGAGTACCATCAAGACCGCGTCGGTATAGGGTTTCGGCAATAATGGTATATCGAGCAGTTTGGCGAATGAAGGTTTTACGTTGGTCATTTGATTGGTTGGGAGGAAGGGTGTGATCGCGGAGATAGGTGTAGAACTCACCGTACCATGGGGATTCAGAACCAACAAGGCAACATATCATTTCAGATTCGGGGATATCATAAGCGGGGATCCAAAGTTGTTCTACCAAGAACTTGTAGCGTGTTGAATTCTGTGGAAGATCTAGTAGAGATGCGATGGTAGCCATAGCGTCAGCAGCTCGATTCTGATCTCTTGGTATCTGCTCAAAAGTGATAGTAGTAAATGATGTCTTTAGATTGTCCACCATTTGCTTGTATGGCATGAGTTTATCATCTTTGGTCTGATACTCATCTGTTGCTTGTCGAATGACTAGTTGGGAATCGCCATATACTTGCAATTCTTTTAATTTCCATTGTATGGCTAATCTGAGTCCTGTGATCAAGGCCTCATACTCTGCTATGTTGTTTGTGCATGGAAATGTGAGCCTGTAAGACTTCGGGATGCTATCACCTTGAGGTGTGATAAACAGAATGCCTGCCCCCGAGCCGTGCCTAGTGTATGAACCATCAAAGTATAATTTCCATGACTGTGCTTCTGTAATCATGAATATCTCTTCATCTGGAAAATTGGAAATGAGAGGATGATCACCTATGAGAGGTGCATCGGCCAACTGATCTGCAATAACCTGACCTTTGATAGCTTTACGGTCCACATACTCAATATCAAATTCACTTAGAATCATCACCCATTTGGCTAAGCGACCTGTCAATGCTGCTTTGCTAAGTAAATACTTGAGTGGATCAATCTTTGCAATGAGTTGTACCTTGAGTGTTAATAGATAGTGCCACAATTTAGTGGCTGCCAGGATTACTGCTAGGCAAGCTCGCTCAATAGGTGTGTAATTGAGTTCATAGTCAACCAGTGTACGAGAGATGTAGTATACAGCACACTCTTTGCCTTCTGCATTATGTTGTGCTAGTAATACACCTAATGTTGTACTTGTCACTGAGATATAGAGCAATAATGGTCTACTTGGATCTGGTGGCATCAGCAATGGTGGATTCATGAGATAGTCTTTAAGCGCCTGAAATGCTTGCTAGCATCTGTCATCCCACTGAAAGCGGATGTTCTTGTATAGCAGGTGTGTGAATGGGTGACACTTATCAGCCAATTGTGCAATGAATCTGCGGATAGATTGAAGTTGTCCTTGTAGTGTTCTTAGCTGACTGATATTCTTTGGAGGTGGCATGTCCATGATTGCTTTAACCTTTGCTGGATCGACCTCAATGCCTTTGCTTGAGACAATGTATCCTAGAAGCTTCCCAGAGGTCACTCCGAAGACACATTTCTTTGGGTTGAGTCAAACATGGTATTGTTCCAGTCTATCAAAGATTTTATCTAAGATGTGAAGATGTCCTTCTCTAGTAAGTGATTTTGCTAGTAAATCATCCACATAATCTTCCATTATAGTATGCATCATGTCATGGAAGATGGTGGTCATTGCTCTTTGATAGGTCGCTCCTGCATTCTTTAGACCAAAAGGCATTACATTCCAGCAGTATGTGCCCCATGGACATGTGAAGGCTGTCTTATGTTGGTCCTCTGGTGCGATCTTTATTTGATTGTATCCTGAAAAGCCATCCATGAGTGAAAGCATGGCATGTCCTGCTGTCAAATCTACTATGATGTCGATATTTGGTAGAGGGAAGTCATCCTTAGGACATGCCTTATTCAGATCTCTGAAGTCTGTACAAATGCAGATGCCCCCTTTTGGTTTGCCAACTGGTACAATGTTGGAGATCCATTCTGCATAATCAATTGGTCTAATGAAACCAACATCCAAGAGTTTCTTGAGTTCTGTTTTGACTAGCACGACAATCTAAGGATGCATCTTACGAAGCTTCTGCTTGATAGGTTTGGCTCCTTTTGCTACTGTGAGATGATGCATGACTAAATCAGGATCAAGCCCAGGCATGTCTGCATATGACCATGCAAAGTTGATCTGACGCTATTGGAAGAACTCTATAAATTGAGGCTATTCCTCTGGAGTGAGAAGAGATGCCAGATGTATGATATGAGGGTTTTCAAGAGTCCCCACATTGTATTCTTTAGTCTCCTCAATGAGAATCGTCAATCGTTCCTGTTGTGTACTAGCAGGGAGAATGTCAAACCCTTCATCCTCAAGTGCCTTAGAGAGGTTTTCACCATTGGATACGCTCTTTCTTTTTACTTTTGTTGGATCAAATAGTGCCATAGTGTGGTTTTCACTGGAAGATCCATGTTTTAATGTTATATTTTTGCAGCTGAAGGGTTTGGCATCCACCCCGAAGTATGCTGCGCTATTAAGTTCAATGGCGAATCCAGCTTTGTGATCCCCGCTTGGTAGATTATCCCTTAATTCCAAAAAGTCAATGATAGCCTCATCGTTTTGGAAGAGGTCAAGACATGGGGGATTTGGTTGGTTCCATTCGATGAGTTCAGGGTGGATAATGGGCATTACTTCATCGATTAAGTTAAGTGCGGGAGATGTATCAGTGAGGGTTAAGACAGTGTGGTGAAGGTCGTTGATGGCACTCTCCCTGTCAGAATCCGGCGTAGGATGAGACGTAGGGTCTGTGGAAGATGTTTCCAGCTCAGGTACCCAAGTGGTCTTTATCTGTGCTTCTCCGTAAACAGGAATGTCTTTGCGTGGCGGAGGTGGTGATGTGTCTTCCTCATCTGAAGTGTTAAGCTATACAGAATCAAATTCCCACTCATGTGAGTCGGTCTCTGAATCACTTTCCAGCATCCGATTGCTATACCATACTGGGATGTCACTGGAGTTGAATACTGCAGGTGTGATTGGTTTATGTACCTTTGAGGTGATCGGTGCTGTAGGAACTGTGATGGGGTTTAAAGGTTTTCTCGCTGGAAGTATCGACAGTGTTGATTTAGTGGCTTCTATTGGAACGGCTAGTGCCATAGATGCTGCTACGGGTTCCAATATAGTTGCTGCTATGAATGGTTTTATTGATGTGATGACTGCTGTGGATGGGATTACTAGTTTGATTGGTGGGATTTTTGGCACTGATGACGGTTGCGGTGGGTTTGTGAGCCTCGATGGGGCAGTGACAATATTGCTTGATGGTGCTTTGATTATGAAAGGTGTCCTCTTTACAGTAGGTGGGCAAAATGGTTTGCTAGGTTTTCCTTTAAATCTAAGTTTAGGAAGGATCTCTTTTTCAAAGCCTAGGCCTGTATTACCTTTGGGCTTGAACTCTGGCAGCAGCGGTTCATGTTGTCCTTGTTTGCAGTATCCCAAAGCACTCTGACTATCATATCCCATTCTTTACATAATGAGGAGGCCTTTGCCATACTGTTCTGTAGGAAGTGTAACTCGCGGTATGTCAGTGGTGATGGGATCTTTATAGATCCAGTCCGCTAGGTCCTCATCTTGTGTTTCTTCCTCTTGACTCCTTCCAAGGATGAAAGGCGTCCAAGCACATGCTGGCGTGATTAGTCGTTGCTGGAGTAACTGATGTGGTTTACCATGTGTTTTAGGAGAAGTGGGCATTTGTCCCACACAAAAGAGTTGACTTAAGTTATATTCCCCGGGACCTTCCTCTGTGACTTTCATTTTAAGCTTTTCTTGCTTGGGTATAGGGGTGTTCAAACTAGCAAGAGAGGTGGGACTTACATATGATGTAGAGGAAATGGCTTCCCTATTATTAGGAATAGTAATTTCTGGTTGATGGCTGATATTATGGCAAAATGCAAAGGGATTTGCATCACCCAGGATTGTGATCTCTGCACCATTATGTGGGAACTTGATACATTGATGGTAGGTAGATGGAACGGCTTGCATGGCATGTATCCAAGGTCTTCCTAATAATAGATTATATGGTAGAGGAAGGTCCAGAACCTGACAAATTATGTGTTTAACCACAGGGCCCACTCGGATTGGTAGCACCACCGCTCCTTTGGCTGAACGCTCTGCATCATCATAGGCCTTGATGGTGATCTTCTTGCGAGGATCCACTGATTCTATTGCATATCCCAATGCTGTGACCAACTTTAGTGTACAAATGTTTAGGCCTGCTCCATTATCTATCAAGACTCGCTTGATCCTGTGTTGGTTGATAAAGCCTTCAATGTGTAGTGAAGCGTTATGAGGTTGTTGGAAGGAAGAGTTGTCACTTTCAGAAAAAGTGAGACAAGGTGATGACTTTAGATTTCCAACCATGGCTTGAAATTGGTCTGTGTTCAAGTTTGCAGGGACTGACGCCTCTTGGAGTGCTTGATCCAAGATTGTTTTATGAGATGGCGATAGGCGCAATAGTTCTAAAATGGATATGAGTGCAGGCATTTTATCTAATTGTTCCACAAGATTATATTGCTTTGGGATGAAGGTGGTGCCCTGTGGAGCTGCCTTGATGGTGACCTTGCCACGACGTGTAACAACATTGCAATTTGAGGTGGGATTTTTGAAGGTTATAGTTACAATTTGTTCACTGGCATCATACAGGTGATTTACAGTGTAGTTATACGCAGCCTGCGTATAATCAGTGGTATCAGTGCCTCGCTGGGAAGTGGAAGGACCCCTTTGATCTTGTGATGGAAGTGGATCCTTGAACATGAGATGATCATTATTGGTCGTTTTTGGGTCATGTCCTTCAATTTCAATTTCTCCTCGATCAATAAGATCCTGAATGAGATCCTTCAATTGGTGACAATTACTTGTCTTGTGTCCTCGTCCTTGATGGAATTCATAGTGTTCAGTATCTCTCCACCATGCTGGTTTGACCTGAGGCTCATAGTTGGATAGTTTAGGTAGAGTAACCAAATTCTGAGAAAGGAGTTGTCGCAACACTGTTTCAATGGGTTCCCCTAAGGGAGTGTATGTGCGTTTTTGTTTTTGTGGATGAGGTCTTGGTTCATCATGAGATGTGATGCGACCTTGATTAGGAGGAACATTTGTGTTATTCTGAGGTGGAGGATTTTGTCCTGCAAACCGAACCACAGGTTGTGCATTTTGGATAGTTCGAGCATCCACAACCCCATCGTTGACGATATTTTTATTCTTGTTCCAGAAGTTTGGTTTATCACTATTGAAGCGCGGGCGAGGACCATCTTTTGGCTCATTAAAGATTTTGATGAGTCCTTTCTTGATGAGTGCCCTTTCACATTTTATACCCTTGGTGAACATATCGTTAAAGGAGTCTGTGTCTTTGACATCCAGGTGAAATTCCATTTCTTCGTTTAAGTTGGAAATGAAAATTTCCACTAGTTCTTGTTCAAGTAACTGAAGAGAACGTCTGCTAGACATTTGGCGCCATCGTTGTAGGAATACTGAGAATAATTCACCTGGTTTTTGTTTGGTGTTGCATAGATTAGCCATGGTGATGTCGCGTTCAATGTTATGAGAGTAATGAGATAGGAACTTCTGGATGAGTTCCTCAAATGTTCTAATGCCACCTGGTAGTCAGGAAAACCATGATGTGGTGGTTCCTCCCAAGCTTTGGGGAAAAAGGCGCATTAGGTATGTGTCCTCATAAGCCACTTCAAGACAAGCGGAATGAAATTCTCGGACATGATCATGGGGATCCCCCTTTCCTCTATATTTTTCAAATTTGGGTGTTTCGAACCCGCGTGGAAAGGGTGGCATATAAAGATTCCTATCAAAAGGATAGGGACAGATTTCGTTAAGTGAGAATTGATTGGTCTTAACACCACTATGAAGTTGTTGGGCGAGATTCTCGACTTGTTGCCGCAACATCTCTATTTCATTTGGAGGAGGAGGTGGTGGGTTACCTCGAGGAATGTTATATCTGATGTGATTTCTACCCCTTTTCTCCTCATGGTGACTTTTTCTTTCTGATGCTTGTCTTAATTGGGCAAGATCAAAGTCCGAGGGGAGTTTGGCTCCTTCTTGAGCGAGTTTTAAGAAGTGAGCATCTGCATTGCTCCTTAATATTTCATCAAATAATCTGTTGAAGTGAGGGTTATGCTGAGCCCTTTCGATTGTTGAAGGAGTGGGAGTACTTGGGTTTTCATCAGTTACAGTTCCTCCAAGTGCTTCTTGAAATTCATTGAGGTTGTCTTCTTCTTCCTCAATTTCTATTTCTCATTGCCTTGATCGCGATCGGGTTTGAGCCATTTTGTTTGTAAGTTTGTGTTGAAGTTGATTGAAGATGATGATGAGTTATTGATGAAAGATTGATGATTGGCGATTTGTATTGTATGGGGATCTCTAGCACTTTAAGGTAGATGTAACCAAAATTCCTTCTTTGAATTGCTTGTTTGTTTTGAGGAGTTTGGATGTGATAAGGTGTAGAGAAATCTGAGATGTGTTACAGATTTTGACTACCTAGCAATGAGAGGATTCACTCATGAACTAGTTTTAACCTGCGTAGATGTGTCTCTTAGGATGAGCTTATCCTAGATGTAGAAACAATCTAAAAGTGATGTGATGTGTTTGATTTCAAGCAATATCTAAAAGAGAACTTGGGACAAGAACCTCTTAATGTTTTGAGAGTTTTGGGATGAATTGATGATGGAAAACTGATGTATGAATGAGATGATGGATGTTTTGTTTTCAACTTCAATAAAAACTTTGTGTTACAAATGGAACAAACTCTACTTCTTCCCTTTCAGGCATTGGTGGCACTTCTCGAGCTGTGTTGTAGGTGATACAGATGTTTGGGAAGAAGTTGGGATTAATCTTTCCTCCTTGATTTTTGTGATAACTCAGAGCTCTATATTGCATAAAAGCTCTGTGGTTCAATGATTCGGAATCAAATTCGTTTGTTTTACCTTGAAGATAGAGACGCATGCGATGTAGAAAGACTCTATGTGAGACAAAGATTTGTCTATTGAGATAGAAGAATTTCCTCCTTTTGATCAAAGCCTTTGAGCTTAATGGTCTCCTTCTTAAGTTGATATTCTGATGACACTTCTTCTTTCGCAAGATGTGAAGAATGGTCATAAAATTTGACTCTTTGTTGTTTGTACTTTGTTTTTGATGTGTTTGGTTGTTTTTGAGAAATGTTGGATGAGTACTTTGTTTTTGAAAGTGATTTGCTGATTTTTCTTTGACAAGAAAACAAAGCAAGCACACAAACACAAGAATGTTGCCCCCAAAGGCACAAATGAGTATGGGTCTAGATCAACCCAATCTTTGGACTTGTATATGACCCTTCCTTTAGATTTATTTTAAAGTGTATTTCCAAAGCCTGAAGTCGGCTCAATTTGCACTAGGTCTGTAAAACGAACACACTTCAAACACTTTTTATCCCTAAGGTCAAATGGCCAGTTGTGATAAATTTAGCCCACATCTTGATATTTCTTCGATTTTAGTACTACATACCTTATGAATCCCACCGTGGCAGGTAAGGATGTGATATACTAAGTCTTGCACGAGCATAACAAATAGATGATCCCTATGATGGGGGAGTCACCACTTTTATCAAGCCACAAGTGACTTTTCAAAAAGCTATGTTTCTACTCAAGGAAATATGTATGGTGAGTATCTTGGGAGCAAAACCATCTATGCTCTTGCACTAAATTATATCTCAAATATCCTCAATCAATAGAACGGGTGGGCTACTACTTAAAGGTGTTTAGTCATGTTCGATATTTTTGGACATAAGTTCATTCTGCAGTGACTCACTTAAGAGCCTTGTAACTGGTGGTGGGGCCCATTTGTCCTTTCGGCCAGTTACACTGTAGGAACAGCTATACCCAAGGCTACAGCTTTCGCTCTCACCTGATTTCTATAGCGGCTCGAAGGATTTACCGCTCGAGATCGTTCCCAAGAGTATCGATCCCTTGGTAGGCCTCTCTTAAAAAGATAAAATTTGAGCGTTACTAACACTTTTCTCTTGCACCTAGGACCACGAGAGCCAAGGGAGAGGATAGTGTGTGTTAGAGGTAGGACCACTCGACCAACTCTTTTGCACAAGTGTGCCAAACACAAAATTCACTTGTTCCTTTTAATTTGTCATCGCAATGATTTTCTATCTATTTGGAGATGTTGCTCAACAATCATGGTGTTCTTTTTAATTTTCAAAGGCAATTGTTGGAGTAAACTAGAATTTGAAAATCCTGGTCAACTTAATGAAAAACACGTTTGCATGAAGTAAAATTGCTTTAAAAATGAGACAAGTTGATTGTGAATTTTATTTGCACCAAAAATGGAAGTGTGGATTGTAAGTTTTATCTTGATGCAAGAAATAAAATTTGCCTTGTTGATTTTAAGCACCAAAAGAATTTGTTCCTAACTTTGCAACAAAAAAATTTGCGTGTTTGTTTTTGTGATTCTTTTTAACTTTGAACAAGTGTGATTCTTTTTTAGAGCTCCAAACGAAAGATATGGTTCTTTTTAAAACTCCAAATGAAAGTGTAGTTGATTTTAACCCAAAAGGAAAATGAATTTATTTTATCCTAACTTGAAAGAAAAAGTTAGCAATATGAACAAATTTATTTCCTAAGCTAAAATTGCTAAAAATAATGCTATTGTAGGGGTTAGTTAAAACCTGCACAAAAGATAATTAGTTAGAAAAATCTGCATGTTTTGGTGGGCTTCTACAAGCCTAAAATTTTTGGTTTTCGGTTACAAGGAATTTTCTTACAACTCTTTGTTACAATAGCTCTACTCTGTGTGAAAACAGAAGTGCTATTTAACATGAAAGAGCAACATTATAGACAATAGCGTTAAAGTATCAATTTGCGAAGGTGCTAAATTGAGAAGAAAAATGCAAGAGAATGACCTGTGTGTCAATTAAAACATTCAAAAGTTAGTAGTCTTCAAAATGATTGCTCTTTGATTCACGTCGGGTTCACCAAATGATGTCATGGAAATGGGGACAAGGCAACAACAAAGTTCAATGTTAATAAGTTAGTTTCAACCATAAAAACAAAACAAAGAACTAAAAACCATTCCAAACATATCAAGAGAGATTTCAAAAAGCATGAAAGAAGTTTAGCAAAATAAAAGAAAGGAGAAGAGCCTCCCTAAGATGCTTCCATGATGCCTTTTGATGCTTCTCCCTTGTTTCTCTCCTCTCCAAGTCCCAAATGAGTGTAGCTCTCAGCTTTTAGCACTAGCCATGGATGCCATATGGAGATTCAAGATGGTTGAATATGATAAGCAAATACTATGCAAGAGTAGATAGTGATGCTATGAAAAAGCTCTATGCTAATGCCAGTATAACAACAATACTCTAAAATGCTTCCTTTTGCTTGAGGAGAAGGGTTCTATTTATAGAAGAAATGGGGAAATGAAGGGTTAAGATTGAATGGTTTAATCAAGGGCCAAGTTTGAAAGTTGGGGATCCATGTGCACAATTGGCACCAATAAAATGGTGACAAGTGTCAACATAGGATTGGGTTGAGAAAAGAGGTTGGAGGCATTAAAGGCCTGAGAAGACCTCATGGTTATCTAGAAGGTAAGGGTCAAGTCTAAATTAGGATTACCCACTGGATTAGGAGTTAATGCAAGGATAAACCTTTGTGCAAATGATTAAGAGATAATCATGGTCAAAGCATTAAAGGCTTGATGAGACCCTTGGGTTGGGTAGAGGTTGAGTCAAAACAAATGTTTTAACCATGTGGGAGGGTTTGAGGTAACCATTAATGGTTATTGGAGACTTTGGGGATTAAGTGGTTGAAGGTTGAAAGCCTTCAATGGTTATCAAAGACTTTGAGGGTTAATTTGTTGAACACACAAAGCATTAATTGCTTTTCAAAGACTTTGGAGTCTTTGAGAAGTGACTCCAATTTGCTTAGGAATGTGACAATATTTAGGGGATGGATTAGGCTAATTAGGAAGGGTTTAGAAGAATCTAGAAGGGGTTTAGGCATACAAGTGGATTTTGTAGGAAAATGCAAGTGGGAGAAATTTTGGTATTTTCAATTAAAATAAAATCATTTATTTCAATTAAATGGTGTAATTTGCATTTGGATAAATATTCAAATAAATATTAATTTATTTAAATGAGAAAAATGAAGATAAAGCATTAAAATGCTTGAAGACTTTGAGGGAAACCATTAAAGGCTTGAAGACTTTAAGGAAAACCATTAAAGTCTTAAGAAGATTATAGAAGGAAGCCATCAAGTTTGAAGACTTTAAAGCCATCAAGTTTGAATACTTTAAGGGAAACCATTAAAGGTTTCAAGTGGGTGAGGATAAATAGGATTTTAAATAAATAATTTATTTAAAATAGTTGTGCAACTTGCTTTTGTAGGAAAATACAAGTGGGTGGAGGATAAAGGTGATTTAAATAAATTATTTATTTAAAATAATTGTGCAACTTGTATTTGTAGGAAAATGCAAGTGGGTGGAGGATAAAGGTGATTTTAAATAAATGATTTATTTATTTAAATGTGAGAGGTGGGATTTTGGGGGTTTTAAATAAATATTAATTTATTTAAATGTGAGAGAAGATTTAATTAAATAAATATGATTTATTTATTTAATTAATGGTCTGAATTTGGTTAAGTGAATTAAATCAAATAAATTGAATAATTTATTTAATTAATAGGAGAATAGGGTTAAGATGAATTAATTAAATATTAATTTAATTAATTATTAATTGATGGTTAAATAATCAAATAAATACTAAGTATTCATTTAATTAAGTGGACAGATTTATGTGACTACAATATCATTACATAAATTCTTATCACAATGATATGCCATGTCAACTTAAGACAAAAACAACAATAAAAAATCCATAAATGCTCCTGAAACATCCCACTAATGTGTAGAGTACACATTATCATGATACCGGTGTATAACCTAGATAGGTACCAGACCTATTCTGGGTCCACCACGCCAAAGAAATGTCTTCAAGTTGTTGAAGCATGATCAAAGAACATCTTTAGCATCCTGAAATCCATCTAGAAGCCGCACCAACACCATTTATGCATCATGTCATGATTCCTCAGTGAAAGCTCTATCGATAAAGCCTTAAACCAATGTCGTTAAGGGTTTACAAGAGTGTATGATAGTATCCAATACCAAGCCAATACCAACAAACCAAAACATGCTCCAAAAGCATGTATCACATGTAACCAATCACATTCCATAGATCCAAACATGTCAGAAGTGTCCAACAGATAATCTCTTCTGCTAGTAACACTAGATCTTCTACTGGTAACCAAAATCTATCTATCGGTAACCATCCATAGCACATAGTGTTGACATCAATTCAACACATAATCAATTCATCCATAATGCCAACAATCTCCCCCTTTGGCATTGATGGAAACACTAGATGTGAAAAACATCTAAGTACCAAGAAGTGCCAAACATGTCTCCCCTTATGAAAGACAACCAACAATCTGTGTGAATGATATCTTTGTAAAGTTCTGAATAAATCTCTCCCTCTAATGTATACAACTCCTTTTTCTTTATTTTTACATCAATATCTCTTCCCCTTTGACATCAATGCCAAAAATTCGACAAAAATATCAAAGCAATAATGTAAACCTCAAAGTTGACTACTCCGCCCGAGTAGTAGCACCACTCATCAGTTCTGGAATGAATAATATTTCTGATAATGCATGTCAGTCTGATGACCAAACTGTAGGTCTCAGGGACAACTGAGAGGGGGGTCGGGGGGGGGGGAATCAATTGTCTAATAAATTCAAACCAAAATCTTATTAACCAACTCAATGCTTAGTATCGGTAAGACAATTAAGTATGCCGGTAAATAGTGTTAACACAAAATTGCTATACCAGTAAGAATTAATGCATGAAACATAAACATGAAGTCATCCACAACACATGGCACAAATATTTGTACATGGAAACCCTGTAAAGGGAAAAACCATGGTGGGAAACCTTACCCACAATAGTAAGTGTACAAAAGTGGTCTGCACATGTAGAAAGGCCAACAGCCTAGAGCTCACTGCACAAACACAAATGGGAGTCACACTGACTACGGTTGGATGGTTAAATCCAATGAGAATGTACTGCACAAAATAGCATCTTCATATGTTGGATTCAGTACTGGTGTAATACTGATATGCTTCTACAAAAACCTAACTTCACTTTCAAATGATGTCTTCATGTATGCCTCTGCTTGATCTCACATATACCTTCACTAATTCTTTTTCACATTCCACACATGCTCTTACAGATAAGATCTTACATTTATACCATACCCTAAGACCAATTTTAGTAGGTTGGCTCTACAAGATATTACAATAAAACATTTACAAATAATATAATATCCGATGCAATAACCAATTGAACATGTCGGCTTAATGCATTTACAACAATAATAAATCATCTCCATAGCGTGCCATGCTGATCTGGAAAAGATAAACCTACCGGTGTAACCCTAGATAACTTGGACTTATTTGTTGGTAAAAGCAAATATGCAAATAAGAATATGTCAATGATTATTACTTCAAATAAAGGTGTCCACATGATGTCTTTGACATTACTAGGTGTCTTCTATGTCAATGCAGGTACCGGTGAACATTATATCCTGCCAGTTAACCATATACCGGTGACTATTTTGAACTGTTACTGATTGTCGGTGAATGTTGCTGGATCTCCAAAGTGGGTCTATTTAGTAGGTGTTGACATCAATGACAAATCCATACCAAAATACCAGCAATCTCCCCCTTTAGCATTGATGGCAACAGAAGATGGAAAAACCATCAAAGTGCCAAAATAGAAATGCCAAGTATAAACCAACCAATTCTCCCCCTGGGAGTAATTATACCAAACTCTCATACCAATCTTTCCTCAAAAAGATAATGCATTGTTCAATATATCTTTCCTTAATGTTTTTCCATATATCTCTCCCCCTTTGACATCAAATGCCAAAGTCACAAAAAGTTAAGTTCATACAAAATACCAACCAATTCAATATACCAACTACTCCCCCTGAGAAGTAGCTTCTTCATCAAATATTAGAATAAAAGATTTGTCCATTTAATTATTTTGATTGATTACAATAATCAACTATCTAAGTCTCTACCGGTGGAGGTAAGACTCCAAGCTGATCTCTGAGATACTCAAAGGTTTCCTTAGGCAAAGGTTTTGTAAAAATATCTGCAAGCTGTTCTTTAGTATTCACATAAACCAGTTTTATTTCTTTTTCTTCAACTTTTTCCCTTAGAAAATTTAGTTTGATAGAAACATGTTTTGTTTTAGAATGCAATACTAGATTCTTAGATATATCAATTGCTACAGTGTTATCACAATACAGAGTAATAGGTTCCTTGCATTTTACCTTTATGTCTTTCAACATTTGCTTAAGCCAAAGTACCTGTGTATAGTTTGTTGCTGCTGCAACATATTCTGATTCTGCTATTGATAAAGATGTACAACTCTATTCTTACTTAGCCAAGAAACTAATCTCTTTCCAAGAAATAATGCTCCTCCAGTGGTGCTTTTTCTATCATCCACATCTCCTGCCCAATTTGCATATGTGTATGTATATAGATCAAAATTTTCATCTTTAGGATACCATAATCCAAGATTTGTTGTGCCTTGTAAGTATCGGAAAATCCTTTTTACTACTGATTCATGATTTTCCCTGGGATTACTCTGAAATCTAGAAACTATGCATACTGCATTCATAATATCAAGTCTGGTTTGTGTCAAATATAGTAAACCTGCTATCATAGATTTGTATCTAGTTGGATTGATAGGTGTAGATTCATCCCTTTGAGATAATTTGTCATTTTTAGTCATAGGTGTGCTTACTAGTTTAGAGTTTTCCATTCCAAATTTCTTAAGTAGTTCTTTCAAGTACTTAGATTGACTAAAAAATATGCCTTTATCAGTCTGTAAAATCTGCAATCCTAAAAAGTATTTTATTTCTCCAATCATAGACATTTCAAATTCATGCTACATTTTAAGAGAAAATTCTTTGCATAATCCATCTTCTCCTCCAAAGATTATATCATCAACAAATACTTCCATAATCAAGATGTCATCATTAGTTACTTTGTAATATAAATTGCTATCTGCATTTCCTTTAGTAAAACCAATTTTTAAAAGATACTTATCCAATCTTGCATACCAATCTCTTGGAGCTTGTTTTAGTCCATACAGAGCTTTTCTTAATCTGCAAACCATATCATTGTTATCTGTCAAAGAAAATCCATCAGGTTGTTCAATATAAACTTCTTCTTCAAGATCTCCATTCAAAAATGCACATTTAATATCCATTTGATAAACTTTGTAATCCTTGTGAGCTGCAAAGGCCAAGAATAATCTAACTACCTCAATTCTAGCTACCGGTGTAAAGGTTTCATTGTAATAAAATCCCTCTTTCTAAGAATATCCCTTACACACTAGTCTTGCTTTATTCCTGACAACCTTACCATCTTCATTGAGTTTGTTTTTAAATACCCATTTGGTTCCAATTACATTTTTATTTTCAGGCCAGGGAACTAATGTCCAAGTATTATTTTTCTCAATTTGTCCTAATTCTTCTTCCATAGCTTTAATCCAGAATTTATCTTCACATGCCTCATTGATAGATAATGGTTCAATTTGAGAAATAAGACATACCTCTTCATTTGCCAATCTTCCTCTTGTCATGACTCCTTTAAATTTGCTTCCAATTATCTAATCTTCAGAATGATTCAGTCTTACATACCGGGGTGTCTTAGTCTATTGTTGTTCTTCAATTACTGTGGTATCCTCTGATGATACCGGAGTAACTGGATCATCATTCTGTACCGGTGGATTTGCTATTGGTTCATTTGTCATAATTTCTGTTACTGGTTCAGAGTCTATATACCTTGAAGTTCCTCTGAATTGTTCATGAATTTTTACATTTGTACTTTCAACAATTTTTTGTAGTCTTTTATTAAAACATCTATAAGCTTTACTCTTAGATGAATAACCAAGAAATATTCCTTCATCACTTCTAGGATCAAACTTGCCAATATACTCATCTCTTCTAATATAACATTTACTTCCAAAAATTCTGAAATACTTAAGAGTAGGAGTATTACCAAACCATAGTTCATGAGGGGTCTTACCGGTTTCACCTTTGATGTGAACTTTGTTGAATGTATAGATAGCAGTGCTTACTACCTCTCTCCAGTACACATGTGGTAGATTTGCTTCTAATAACATACTTCTTGCTGCATCCAAAATAGTTCTATTTTTTCTTTCAACAACTCCATTCTGTTGTGGTGTCCGAGGTTCTAATAATTGTCTTTTGATTCCATTTACTTCACAGAATGTATTAAAATCTTTGGATGTGAATTCTCCCCCTTGATCTGATCTTAAACATTTAATTTTCTTACCGGTTTCATTTTCAACCATTGCTTTGAATAGTTTGAACTTCCCAAGTGCTTCTGATTTTTCTCTAAGAAAAGTAACCCAACACATTCTAGAATAATCAACAATAATTAGCATAAAATATCTATCACCTTGTAAGCTTTTAGTTCTAGCCGGACCACATAAATCAGTGTGAATTAAATCAAGAGCATTATTGGATTTTTCTGGAATACTTTTGAAACTAGCTCTAACTTGTTTTCCAAATTGACATTCCTTGCAAATTGTATTCTGAGGTTTCACAATTTTAGGTAGATCTCTAACTGCCTTCGAAGTACTGATTTTTACCATGCAATCAAAATTTACATGACATAGTCTTTTATGCCATAGCCAACTTTCATCTATATGAGCAATTAAGCATGACTTTTCACTATTATTCAAATGAAAGATATTACCTCTAGTCTAATTACCGGTTGCAATTTCCAAACCAGTTCTATTCATGATTTTGCATTTTCCATTTTTAAATTGTAACTGAAAACCTTTCTCAACTAATTGACCAACACTTAAAAGATTATGTTTTAATCCTTCAACATAGTAAACATTGTTAGTGTTATGTTTACCATCAAGAGATATTGAATCCTTACCTTTGATTGAATAGGCTTTGTCATCTCCGAATATTACTAAATGTCCATTGTATTCTTGAAAGTTCAAGAATTTGCCTTTGTCTCCAGTCATGTGATGTGAGCATCCTGAGTCAATAATCCATTCATCCTTTGATTCCACTTTAGTTACTAGGGCTCGTTCTACCAGTTGAGCAATAGGTACCGGTTGATCTTCTATTATAGAAACAAAGACCCATCCGTTGTCTATTGAATCTTCATCAGAATCATCAGTCACACCTTCATCAGCAATGTAACAAGATTTATCTTTGTTTTTCTTAAATCCGTATCTCTGATATTCAAGATTAGGTTTGTATGTCCTTCTAGCTTCTTCTCTTAGTCTAGCCTGTCTATCAGGGCATCTTGAAGCCATATGACCAATCTTATTGCAGTTGAAACATTTAAAGGGTGCTTTACCTTCATACTTACTTCAAATTGGACCTTTTGGCATTTTTCTTGCAAATAGTGCTTGAAATTCTTCAAGCTCTTCATTCTCCTTCCTGGTTTCTTCAAGTTCTTTTGCATAAAAGACTCTCCAGTCTGATTTATCAAAAGATGGATTAGATGATGTTGATGCTTTGAAGGCCAAATCAGTTTTTATAGTAGCAACAGGACCAAATTCCTCAATTTCAAAAGCTAAAAGTTTTCCAATCAATGTATCCCTAGTTATTGATGTATTAGGCATTGTTCTCAACTCATTAATAGCAGTAACCTTTATTTTATATGCTGGTGGCAAACCTCTTAAGATTTTTGAAACAATCTCATCTTCACTCAAGGTTCCTCCACAACATTTGATACCTAAAACAATTTCATTTACTCTTTCCATAAAAGCATAAATTCTTTCATCTTCTTCCATTTTCAGATGTTCATACCTGACTCAGAAGCTTTCAAGTTTTGCAATTTTGACTATCGAATCCCCTTCATTCAGTGTTTCCAAATGATCCCAAATAGCTTTTGCAGTAGATCTATTTGATAACCCCATGATTTGTTGATCTGATAATGTGCTCAAGAGTGCTTCTCTTGCTTTGCAATCATTTTCTTCATCTTTAGCTAAAGTAATAGGAGCAGGCTGACCAGCTATAGCAGCAGTATACCCATTCTTAGTAACTTCCCAGACGTCTTACGAATGCAATTCAGATGTGTCTCCATTCTGATTTTCCATATTCCATAGTTGGTTCCATCAAGTTTAGGACTATCCTTTCTAAAATAATTAGTAGACATTGGATATCCTCAAGTTGTTAAACTTCTACAAAAAGAGGACTAGGCTCTGATACCAATTGTAGGTCCCAGGGACAACTGAGAGGGGCGGGGGGTGAATCAGTTGTCTAATAAATTCAAAACAAAATCTTATTAACCAACTCAATGCTTAGTACCAGTAAGATAGTTAAGTATGCCGGTAAACAGTGTTAACAAAAAATTGCTATACCGGTAAGAATTAATGCATGAAACATAAACATGAAGTCATCCACAACACATGACACAAATATTTGTACGTGGAAACCTTGTAAAGGGAAAAACCACGGTGGGAAACCTTACCCATAATCAGATGTTACTATTGTAGATAGTAAGTGTACAAAAGTGGTATGCACATGCAGAAAGGCCAACAGCCTAGAGCTCACTGCTCAAACACAAATGGGAGTCACACTGACTACGGTTGGATGATTAAATCCAATGAGAATGTACTGCACAAAATAGGATCTTCATATGCTAGATTCAGTACTGGTGTAATGCTGATATGCTTCTACAAAAACCTAACTTCACTTTCAAATGATGTCTTCATGTATGCCTCTGCTTGATCTCGCATATACCTTCACTTAATTCTTTTTCACATTCCACACATGATCTTACAAATAAGATCTTACATTTATACCATACCCTAAGACCAATTTTAGTAGGTTGGCTCTACAAGATATTACAATAAAACATTTACAAATAATATAATATTCGATGCAATAACCGATTGAACATGTCGGCTTAATGCATTTACAACAATAATAAATCATCTCCATAGCGTGCCATGCTGATCTGGAAAAGATAAACCTACCGGTGTAACCCTAGATAACCTGGACTTATTTGCTGCTAAAAGAAAATATGCAAATAAGAATATGTCAATGATTATTACTTCAAATAAAGGTGTCCACATGATGTCTTTGACATTACTAGGTGTCTTCTATGTCAATGCAGGTACTAGTGAACATTATATCCTGCTGGTTAACCATATACTGGTGACTGTTTTGAAATATTACTGATTCACATCAAACACTCTGCATACAATTGAAATTAAAAAAAATCAATATATCTTGTATCAAAATAAATCCACATAAGTAATGATCATAATCCTCATAATTTTGATCCATACATAAGACATGCATCCTATTTCTATCATCATAATAAAGTCCTGCAAATCCAATAATGACATACATCATCACAAAGGTATCCTATTCTAGAATCATATAGAGTTGTATATCTATAATGCATAGAAATAAAGCATCAATATATATCAATGTTATCCAAATCATGGAATCATATAAGTTCTAAATCCATAATGCATAAAAATAAAGCATCCATCATGACATTTGTTATCAATAGATATCAATGTTATCCAAATCATGTAATCAAGGAATGAGGATAGAGATGCCTACTAAGATGCTTTGGGAATTAAGACATTTGTCGGTGTATGGTTCAATCATGATGCCATTAAGATTGGGTATCTTGGGTCTTTGGCAGTGATGCAGATTCATCATGTATTGGTGAATGTTGTTCATGTAACTTGGAGGTGTTAATATCTTGAGGACTCATAAGGGGTCTTTGGCAGAGATGTTGTAATCCTTATTTAGGTTGTTTTTATATCAGGATATACTCTTGAGATGCATTTAGATTTTTTGACATAATGTTTGTATGTTCATATGGAGAATGTTATCTCTTTGGATGAGATGTTTTAGATCATGGTTGTCATGTTTAAGTTCCTGATTCTACAATTGGAATTTAGACAATGATCTTGGTTCTGTTTTTGTGTTTAGAGTACATTGATCATTTGTTTGGTACTTCATGATATTGTGGTTATGCATTTGAAGATTTGGCATGGGTTGGTCAGCTTTAGGTGCTCTTGGAAACATGGAAATGTAGACGGTACTAAGTTGGAATGAGTAATAGGTTGAACTGAAAGGCATTCATTTGTGATAACATAGTTAGCATTTAGAAGTGAAGAAAGGATATGATACAGGGTGTTGTGAAGACTTGCTTGCAGGTTCTTTGTTTACAGTTAGTGTTGTGAATTCTCTTGGTACAAAGGTTTTACTTACTTTTATGTAATGTTGAAAAAGGGATCTTTTTCAATTCTGACATTACCTATGCAGTGGGAGCTTCTTGGTGTGCATATGACTATCATTTCACTTGAAGTTAGAGACTGTGAGTATCAAGTTGTATATCTTGATGATTTGAAATTCATCTAGTTATAGCTTGGAGGTATGTATAGTTGGATGTACTAGCACTTGCTATGGGTGCTATTCTAGCTATGTTTGTAACAAATGTTGGTACATTCAGTTAAGCTTTTGGATCATGAGTTTTTTTTGTTTTGGGAGTCAGAGTTATGGTTTTTATCAGAAGATAGCTTCTATGGCAATGGTATGGAAGAAGCAAGGTATGTCCATGTATGAGAAGTGACTAATTTGTAAGTAACTCAGTGGTGCACAAGGTAAACTATATTTCCTGATGGTTTATGATCGAATGGTATATCAACATTGATGGGCTTTTGAGTCCATTGTTCTCATTCATGTTAGTATGTGTTTGGCATGGTAGACAGGTCCAGTGGATTCCTTAGAAAGTGGGAGATTGTTGGGAATATGCCTTGAATTCTCGTGGCTAGTGTTCAGGTTGATCGGTGTAACTCTGGCTGATGAACATGTTGTGGATAAGTATCAGGTTTGTCGGATCAAAGTTATCCTGATGACCCAATGAAGTCAACTTCAGTCATTGGGGGTAGTATCGGCTATCAGGTGAACCTTCTAGATGTTATACTGATACTCGATGGAGTCACTTTAAGCGGTTAGGGTTTGCATTAGCTATTGGGTTGACGAGTTGAAGGCTACGCCGAAGTCCGGATGAAGTCCACTCTTGGTTATCAGACATCAGTGAGATAGGAGGAAGGTTGTGTCAATGACCTGATGGAGTCACCTTTGGTAATCGAATATCATCGAGCGATCGACTGCACCAGTTGAAAGCTATACCAATGGCCGATGGAGCAGAGATTGACTGTGGATGTGAGATTGAATTGAGATCCAAAAGGTGAACACTTGAAGACTAAAGATGAGACTGTTAGTGTATATGAATATGAATTGACCTGACTTTTAGATGAATGTGAGATATTTGGTTCTGACGAGTTCATGAACTGAATGGCAATCGCTCGATTTTTAGAATTCCTAGTGGTTGGAGTGACTAACTATCAGAGTGGCCAGAGGAAACTAAAATGTAGGTGGATGGATGGAAGGTTGTTGAATTCCATAATGGTTATTCTTGATGGCTGATATATGTTGCCAAAAATGTAATTGATTGTGACTGAGGTTGAATGACTGTTGAGAAGAGTAGAGTGAAGTGATCAGTCTATGTTGATCAGAGAAGAACAGAGTGACTACGAAGGGATGCAAAGAGACTAAGTTGTTGTAGTCTTGCATGTTTGTAGTCTTGAATGTTTTGCCTGGTGTTATAGAAAAGTTCCAAACTATGTAGACTGAGAACAAATATCTGAGAAGAGAATCTGGAAAATTTATTGTAATCATCTATTTATTGATAATAAAGTGATATCACTTTGGTGGTGGGTTATTTACCTATAAAGGTTTTCCCATGTAAATATTGGTGTTTTGTCTCTGTGTGTTTGGTTAATTGAATCATCTATCTATGTCATCTTAATGTGTTGCAAAAGAATTTTAAAAGGCATACCTACTTGATTTCCCTATTGAATTAATGTTAGGAAGGCGTTTTCGCACTGTGTTTTTCCTTACAACTCCTTATTTCCCCTTTTTGGTGATATTAAATGCTGCTTCTTTCCTTGAGGATGTGTCACCAACTGTTCTCATCTCATAGGTTGTTAGAGAACCAAATAACTCATCCATTGTAAAAGTCTTCAGATCCTTGGCTTGTTCTATGGCAGACACCTTAGTATCATACTTGGGTGTGAGAGATCTAAGTACCTTCTTGACAAGAATCTCATCTACAATTTCTCCAAGTCCTTTGATGGTGTTCACAGTTTCATCAAATCTATGAAGATAGTCTGTAATCTTCTCATCATCTTTCATTTTGATGCTTTCAAGTTGTCCCCTTAGTGCTTACAGCTTGACTTCTTTGACTTTTGCATCCCATTCAACTTTTGCAATTTATCCCAAGTCTCCTTTGCTGAAACACAGTGCATGACTTTGACAAATTCATTATTAGATATTCCACTCAAGATAGCATGTTTGGCCTTTTTATTATTCTCGTACTCCTTTTTGGCATTTGGATCAGTGGGAGGATCATTAGGAACAACATACCCATTATTGGTAGACATCCACACATCAAAACCCAGGGAGGAAACATAGGTCTCCATTCTTCTGCTCCAGAAGGCATAGTTGGATCCATCAAACATGGGGACTTTAGAGGAAGTAGATTCATTTCTTTCCATTGTGTTCAAAGTCTAGAATCTATCCAAGGTTTAAAGATAACCGAGAACCTAGGCTCTAATACCAATTAAAGAACACAAAGTAACACTGAGAGGGGGGTGAATTAGTGGTTCCTAAACTTATTGACTTTCAAATCAACTTCAAAATATCAATTATCCACTTAAACACTAAACAATCAAACTAGTAAAATAAGAAAGAAATCCAGAGAGATCAATCACACAAATGTAACTCTTAACACCAAATTTATGAGGAAAACCCAATGTGGGAAAAACCTCAGTGAGAAAAGATGCTGGAGACTACTGCTCCAATCTAGCCACACAGGTAAAACACTGAATTTCTGACTTTAGGGTACCAACCCAAGGAGCATCAACCCCTACACCAATCTCTAACTTGGAAATGTATATTGAAATATAATTTGAATATAGTTAAGGCTTTTTGTTGCAAATGAATTTTGCAACTCTTGAATAAATATCCTACTGTCGATTGAAAGTCTTTTCTCCTTCACTGAATCTTACACTACCAGTGGTGAGATTACTTTCTCTAATTCTTTGCCTCTATTATCTCTCTCTCTTACATAGTCTCTCAACACATTGTGTCACACTTGGATGCTTCCTGCACTGCCACACCTTGCATGTTTAGCTTAACTGTGAAGCTACAGGTATGCCAGTAGAACCCTCTCACTGGTATGCTTTCTCACTTTCTCTGCAACTCTCTTAGAATAATTTATAAGGCTATCAATTTCTTAATTTTCCCTTGATCTCTCTTTTCTCTTCCTCTTCTTTGCAAAATCAAATTGCTCTATCTCGAGCTCTCCTCTTTATCCCGTGATTTCCCACCAAAGAGAAATTCAAATTTGGGGTGGTTAGGGTTTCCTCTTCCCGACACAATCTTCATGAGATCTGATCCAGTCTGTCTTGGATTGATTACTTGTACTCTAGGCATGTATCTATACACTCTTTCCATTCCCCAATGCCTACTTGCTGAAGATAGCAATCTCGAACAAGATTTTCTGCCTTGAAATCTGTCAACTCATAAAATGATTCAACAATTTCCTTTTCAAGTTCTTCCTGAATCAGATTTCCTTTGTATTGATCCAAGTACCAAATACTCCTTGACCTTCCTCTGTCATCGTTTCTTCCTTGAGCCACATTATTCAGTTGCAATCTCATGATTTGTGGCTATTTCATTTATGTCGACTAGCAGTTTCACCAATCGTGTCGATTGTGGCTTTATCAACCCCTGCATATTTACCACCTTGGCTCCACATCGCATCACCATGGTCAAACACTCTACTCACTGAGACACAGTCAGTTCAACCTTGAACATTCAGCAAATACATACTGGTAAGGCATTCTTCTTCTGCTAACCGACAGTGCACACTATACCAGTAACACATCTTCACCTCCAGTGGTTTTTGATAACACATCTTACATATTGGTAAGGAGTCATTTGGTGGGTTGATATCAGTCATGGTAAGTGTCATAATAGAGTCATCATTATAGTTGTTTGGGATACTGGTTAGATCTATGATATTGTCAAGGTCTTCGATGGTATTATCTTCGATGTAGCCTTGTTAGTATTGTTGTTGCTCATTCTCACTAGCCTCGTAGATATGTCGTGGTCCAAATTCAAGTGGTCGAGATTATGAGCCATGTCCATCTTGAGAAAGGGATGTGTATGAGTGGATGGTATCTACACTAATGTCTTCAGTAACAGCTGAATAGCTACCCCAGTCATATTCATTAGAATCGGTTTCAAAATTACTATCCCAGATTATCTCGCTACTTCTAACAGGTATAATGTATGTGTTGGCATTGTGTTGTCATTGATGTCAATCGGTATGGAATGACTACTGGTATGACTGATGTATGTGCAACACTATCAAGGAGGAGTACAGGTTGAGATATCTTTGATATCACCTTGTGTTATAGGTCACCAGTAAGGTAAGGATGAATGACCACTGGTGACACTGGTACACAAGTTAGTTTCTCAATTAAGTGGGTGGAATGGTAAGATGACCTGTACCAGTACAGTATATCACCAATCCACCAAAAAATCTCATGACCAGTGTACAAGAAGGATGGCCAAGGTGTTTGAGTTATTGTTTATGATAAAGAGGCAGAATGTTACCTGAATCACATCAACACTGGAAGAGAAGAATAAATAGGTCACCGATATATGGTAAGGTTGCACAATAGCAGGATTCACACCGGATGAAGATGTAGTCATCAAGAGAAGTCAAGACTAAGTAGATGCAAACAAAGGAATGTGGTCTAACTAAAGATGGATTCTAATAAAGGTTGATGACATAGTGTCATCAAGAGTGTTTATCGGTATGTAAGTCCATTGGTAATATGGACAAGGTGCAGATGCAGGAGACTCCCCATTTGATGAAGATGTGCATAAGGTAGGTTAGAAAGAGTTTTGAGCAATGGATTAGTTCACCAGAAGAGAAGAAGAGTGAAAGGTTGATGAAAAACCAGTTTGAGGGTTTAACTAGAAGAAAAGATGAACCAGTAGAGTGTTTGGTCAGTGATCCTAACTAGGCTGACATGGATCCAAGGTGGCAGTTGGTTGACAAGGATGCCACATGGAGTCAAGGTGGTGGACTTGCATGAAGTGGTAGATGGAATGAACACCAATGGAGTAGTTGCAGAGTTGGTCAACATTAATGGCAGATCCTATAAATCACGGGGCATGTTGCAGAGCCATTGTAGAGGTTTGCGGCTTGAGGTCTAGAGGACAATTGAGAGATAGCTAAGAGTGATTGATTGAGGAGATCAAGGAAGATGAAGGAAATGCCAAGACCGCTCTTGGTGTTTGATCAAGAGATCAACCGACAAGGTAAAAAGTAGATTGCCAAAGATAGAATGCATAATCAAGAAGGCAAGACAATAGCAGTGATGAGGAAACAACTATCTAGGTGATCAAATTGGGTAAGGTCTGATTGGATATGGTTTTCCTTCAGGTAAGTGCATAAACCCTAACCACCCAAAGTTTGAATTGGTTTTTGATAGGAAAATCAGTCTATAAATATGCAAGCCAAAATCAGATATGGTTGTCGTTGGATGAGAGAGTAATGTTGTTGTATAGAAGAAGAGAGTCCTACTAGGAAGTGATTGAGTGTTACTTCTACATGTGAGAGAAAATAAGTCATTTACTCAATGAATATCTAAGAAGAGACTGAGTGTGAGAGAGAACTAGGTTGAAGTGTTCAACCAGTAGTAGTGCAAAACTAGTAGTGGTTATACTCATAGAGTAGAAGTGAAGAGAGCTATAGAGAAGGCAGATAGTGGACTGACAAAGTGTAGTACCGGTGAAGAGTAGAGCAATGAGGAGGAGATCTAATAGAGCAGAAGGAGAGTAGAGGTGAAACGGTAGAGTTTATCGGTAGTGAAGCAACAAGAGAACTATATCGATGTAGCAGAGAATGTATCTCACGCAGAGTAAGGTATATGAAATGGTTGCAATATTCACTTGTAACAAGATAACTACTTTTGTAATTGATGTTTTCATTGTGATCACTAAGTTGTAGCTTGGTGCAAGGGTTGTAGCTCCTTTGGGTTGTATCCCATAAACAAGTTAGGGTTTGGTTCTCCTTGGGTTGGCTCCCTAAATCAAGGGTTGGTGATCCTTGGGTTGATGCCCTAAACATTGTAACAGAGTTTTGATTGTGAGGCTGGATTGGAGCAATAGACTCCAGCAACATTTCTCACTGAGGTTTTTCCCATCTTGGGTTTTCCTCATACATATTGGTGTTATGTGATTTCCCTATGTGTGAATGCTTTTTTGGTTAGTCTCCCCTCTAACTGTTCAGTGTGCATTGTGTTAAATCCCATAATCGGTATACACACCTAGATTGTTAAAAAGAAAATTTTGAGAACCACTGATTCACCCCCCTCTCAGTGGTGCATTGTGTCTAAAAATATGGTGAGAATAAATCTCTGACAATTGATACCAATTTTGTAGCTTTTTCTAATTTGGAATCGAAGCCTTCTTGTACTCTTTGCATTTTTTTATACATTATTTCTCTTTGGTGAGTAGTAATTTCTTCATGTGGTGGCTCTATTTCAGTTTGATCAATTTGTCTTCCCTTTGAATGGCCAGTTCTTCTTGTCGTTTCTCATTTTCTTGATGTTCTTTCTCTTTCCTTGTTGTTTCTGCTACTTGGTGTAGTGCTTCTTGCTATTAGTTTTCATTATATTTTTTCTTTGCTCTCCACTAAGTTTTTTGATGGTTATTTTGTTTCTGCATAGGAGGTATATGTTGTCCACACCCCAATCCTATTTTGTCTCTTGCAAAGTTTGAAGGAGGTTGTAAGGGTTCTATTATGCCTTCTTAGCACTTACCAATAGGTCCTCTGCCATTGTATCCCATATGTTGCATGATCCAGAACCCTTTTCCATATTGTTGTGTTGGTATTGCTACTTCTATGGCAGCTTCTTTGACTTCTACTTCATCCTTACATAGCCAACTAAGGATTTATTTCTCTTCTGATTCATCGGCCAGTGTGCCCAATTGGATAAATTTTCCATCAAACTTGGTGATGGGCTATGTTGCCTGATGTGTTGACACAGAAGGTTATCCATAATATTTTGGTGACATTGGTGATCTTGATAGACATAGGGGTTCCAAAGAGTATTCCCCCATGCCTTGGTCCTTGATTTTCATCTTTTGCTTGAAGTCTATCGATAGAGACTTGAGTTCTTCTTGATGATGATTGGATGTTGAAGAATCTTGGGCCTCCCTGTTGTGTGGAACTAGGCTATCTTGACCTTCTATATACCATCAATGTATCAAGTTCCCATATAGTGGACATGAAATTTCCATATCTATAGATAATAACCCTTTTAAACATTGCTTGCATTTCATGGATCCATGGATGACCCAGTAGTATATTGTATGTCAAGTCTATGTCCAAGACTTGGCACATGGTGTCCTTTTGTATCGTACCTACCTAAATAGGTAGTATTACTATTCCTTTGGATGATCTCTCTTCATAATCATAGGCTTTGATGGTGATCTTCTTGTTTGGATCAATAGACTGCTCAGAGAATCCCAATGCATGGATAAGCTTTAAAGTAGAGATATTGAAACTAGTTCCTCCATCTATTAACACTATTTTTATTAGATGTTTATAGACTAATATTTTGATATGGAGCAGAGTGTTATGTAGACAATTCAAGGAGACATCATCATGTTTGGAAAAGGATATTCTATGTGGTCCTATCATGTAAGCCACAATGGCTTGGAATTGATCAATGTCCAGATCATTTGGAATGTTTATTTCTATAAGTTCTTGTTCCAAGATATATTTGTGTTTTACCAAGATTTTGAGCAACTCAAGTATGGATATCTGAGCAGGAGTTCTCTGTAGTTGATAAACTAAATTATACTGAGTCTTGGGGAGAGTTGTGGATGTTGATGTGTTCCCTTTCAAGATATTTTTGTGCTTGGGTTGTCACATTTATCGATGCATGTTCTATTTTGTCCTTGATTTTTATGACATTTACTTGATTGACATATGTCGATATGTTATTGATGGTGTTCTCATATATGTGATTTATATGAGCTCTTCTGCTATCATTCGATGTTGAAGCTCCTCCCTTGTTGTAATTTGGAAGAGGATTTTTAAAGGCTTCATGGTCACCATTCATTTTGTGACCATCAATTGTTAAATCACCTCTATCAATCATGTCATGAACGATGTTCTTTAGCCTCATGCAATCATTGGTGTTATTTCCTTTGTTTCGATTAAAATCACATAAGTGTGAATTATTCCACCAAGGCAGTTTGATCTGGGGTTCAAAGCTGTTCGTGGCTAGCAATGTGATAATATTATTCACCAATAATTCTCAAAATGTTGATTCCAAGGTTTGTCCTAATGGTGTGTAGATGCATTGATATGGGAAAGTATTGGCGTTGCCTCTCTGGTTTCCATTATTTCCTTGGTTAATGTTATTGCCTTGGTTAATGGTATTTGATGTTGAACTTCCTTGATCAATATTTTGTGGATAAGTGTTAGTGCCTTGATTAACACTTTTTTTATCTTTGTTGGATGGTGGGTTACCTGATAAAGCCAATACTGGTTGTCTAGACTTCACATTCTTGGCATCAGGTACCCCATCATTAACAAAAATTTTGTTCCTTGTCCAAAATCTAGATTTGTCTAAAGTATTGTTATTGTTTTGATTGTTAAAGGGGTTAGTGCTTGACGAAATAACACCTTCTTTCAAGAATTTCAATGTTCCTTTCTTGATGCAAGCTTCCTCCACTTGGATTCCATTTTCTATAAATTTGGAAAAAGATGGTATGCATTGGAGTTTGAGTTGATAAATCATCTCACTATTAGATTATCGATGAAGATTTCCATCTTTTCCTTCTCAGGCACATCTCGAGGAAATATTGAAACCATGCATCTCCACCATTGAAGAAATACCATGAAGGTTTCATTGCTCTTTTGTTTTGTGTTACATACATCTAGCATGGCGACCGCATGTTGAATGTTATAGGAGTACGGTGTTATGAATTTGTTTACCAACTCATCAAATGATCTGATGGGAGGTGTGAGTTTAGACAACCACTCCATTGTTTTCCCTCCCAAACTTCTTGGGAATAATCTCATTAAGTGTCATCGTGAGAAAACTCTTGGCTCAAGGTACAAAATTCCCGAACATGATCGTGGGGATCACTTTTACCATCATATTTGTCATACTTTGGTATATTTGAATTTGGGGGAAAAGGTACCATGTTCAATCTCCTATCAAAAGGATAAGGACAAATTTTGTCCGAGTATCACACTGTAGCTCCTTGTTGCATGTCCTATATTTGTCTTTGCAGTGTTTGGAGTTGTTTTGCAATAGCAACCATGGGTGCATTTGTCCTCCGAGGGAGAGTTTCCCCTTGTTCATTAAGATTGTCCTGATTGCAGGTATGGTCTAGCTCATGGGTGTTGTCTTGTTCGTGAGTGTGATCTAGGTTACATATGTTTTCGGGATCATGCGTCTCTTCTTCTTTGCGTTGTCTTGATAGGCATAATTTCTTGACCTTTTTCTTGAAATTATCTCATCTATATTCCTTAAGTTTTCTGTATCAAAATCTTCAAGAATATTGACACCTTTTCTAGTTAGCATGAGTAGATATTTCTCCTTGTCCGCTTCGATAAGTCTTTCCATGAGTTTTTAGAAAGATGCATTTTCTTGACATTCTTGGAGAAGTTCTTTAGTGATTTTTGTTTCTCCCATATTTCCATACTCATCAAAAGGATTGGACAATATATGACCTATACTCGATTCTAGTTGTGATTTCTTTTGTTTGTTTCTCTGAGATCGAATGACAATGGGCATTAATATATTTCTATTGTGACAAATTCTTCTTCTTCTATGGGATTTCTTGGCGGAGTTGGTGGCTCAGGTTGAGCTTCATTATAAGTGATAGGGAACTTTGGGAACAAAGCGGCGTTAATCCTTCCTCCATGATTTAGGCATTGGTTGAATGCTGCTTTCTGAATGTAAGCCCTACTTCTCAAAGGCTCCTTGTCAAACTCATTTGTTTTCCCATGGATATACAATCGCATGCGGTGAAAGAATGCATGATGTGATGCAAAGAGTTGATGATTGATATAGAGATATTTATTCCTTTTAGCGAGTGTATTAGAACTAGGTTGTCTCTTCTTCAACTTAGTTTTTTAATGAAGACTTGTTCTTTTCAAAATATGAGGAGTGGTCATACACAAATGATAAAAGGTTGATGTTGATGCTGATGTTGGATACTTCATTTGAAAAATCAAGTTTATTTTATCAAGTAGAGGTTTAGATCGATTTGCCTCCATGACAAAGTGTATCAAATGATATGGATAAAGTCTCCCGATATGGAAACTTGATTTGACAATTAAAGGATTAAACTAGGTATTGTTTTGATAGGATCCACTGAATGGTGAAACTTCAATCACTATTTCTGATACTCCCTAATTTTGTTGGATGAAGTTTGATCTCAAACTAGTTTAAAGATTTGAAAAACTCATTCTAAGATTGCCTTGTTGGATTTGGAAATTTTCTCATCGATGATCGGTTTTGAAGTTTTGCTGATGAGTTTGCTAAAGGACCTAAAAGGGTATTTGAAGTTGTTGATTAAATTTTCTCAAAGTGCCAAATTTTCTCTTTTTTCTTCCCCAATATTGATCATGTGCTAAGATAGAGACCAGATGTGCTAAAGATAGTTCCCGAAGTGCTACAAACTATTCCCTATGTGCTAAACAGTGAGATGAATGCGCTACTATTTTCCATGAATGCACTAAAGAAAGTTCCCGACGTGCTAAAATGGTATTCCAGTGTGCTTGTAATCTTTGTCCTGCACCAAAAATGATGTGATTTATGGGGATGAACCCCACACTAGGTCCCAGAAATTTATGCGAGGAAATTCGGCAACAAAAGTGTAAAAGTCAGATTCAAAAGACCCACGCACCAATGGTGACTCTTGGTGCAAGTATAGGAACTATTTGAAATGGTTCAACTTCCCAAGGGATGTCCCATTTTTCTCTATCTCATTGGATCCCTAAAGTCAATGTTTTTGCTCTCAGATCACTGAGAAAAGTGACTTAGGAATGACAGCTCCAAGAACGAGTGATGTTTAATTTATATGCATGAATGCATTCTAAGATGTATGATATTGAAACTATGATGATTAATCTAGCATAAAGATGATGATAAGATTAGCAAATTATCCTAGCAATGATATACTAGTCTAACATGAATATTCTATGATATATTAAAATGATTCTAAAAGCTATTATGATTATTTAACAAAGAGATGCTAAATAGTTAGTAATTAGGCTATGATGTGGATGTATGAAATATTATTGCTTGAGAAAAATGACTATAAGTTTCCTGCACAAAAGACTTGATTGTGAAAATGAAGAATGAGAGCTCTATTTATAGGGAAAATAGGGCAATGGATGGTCAAGATTGAATAATATTAACAAGGGCCAGGATTCAAAGTTAATCAATCCATGTTCACAATTATCACCAATGAAATGATGACAATTGTCAACAAGAGGTTTCTTGAGAGGAGATGAAAGAAGCATTAAATGCTTGAGAAGAGATGAAGGTTACCCTAGGAGGTAAGGGTTAAGGTTAGATTAAGGTTATCCATTGGATAAAGCCATGAATGCTTGATGAGACTCTTGGGTTAGATGAGGGTTGAGTTAGAGATAAAAGTCTCTAATCATGCAAGAAGGTTGAGTTAACCATTAATGGCTATGTAAGAGCCTTAAATGGTTTGGAAGACTTTGAGGGTTAACTTGTTGAGGACATAAATCCTTTAATGGTTATTGAAGACATTGGAGGCTTTGAGAAGTGACTTCTCTTTGCTTAGGAATATGACAATAATTAGGAGATGAATTAGACTAAATTGGAAGTGATTAGAAGAATCTAGAAGGGGTTTAGGAGGCAAGTGGGAGATGTAGGAAAATGCAAGTGGATGGGGGAGGATTTTAATTAAAATAAAATTACTTTATTTCAACAAAATAGATGCAACTTGCGTGAATACAAGTGGTAGATTTAATAAATAAATTAGATTTATTTATTTGCAAGGATCAATTTAATTAAATGTAAATTTAATTAAATAAGGAAAAAGGGGAATTAATTAAATAGAGTGATTTATTTAATTAAAGGCTAGAAAAGGTTTAGGTGAACTTAATTAAATAAATTGAGTAATTTATTTAATTAAATAGATGAATATGAAGAAATTAATTAAATAGAATTTAATTAATAGGAGGAATGGGGTTAAAATAAATATTAAATATCTATTTAGGAAAGTGGATAGATTTATATGTCTAGACTCACCATAGGGACATTTTGTAGAAAAGTGTCCTATTTTACCACAATTAAAACATTTGAGAGGCAGTTTTCCTTTATACTTGCCAGATCCTCTTTTGAGCTTTCTTACAAAGTTTGCCACTTCATCATCTGAGTCATCACTAGACTCATCATGAGAAACATCTTCCTTGCCCTTTTTGATGGAGTTGAAAGAAGCCTCTTTTCTTGAAGATCCTTCACCAGTTGTCCTCATTTCATAGGTAGTCAAGGAGCCAAATAACTCATCCATTGAGAAATTTTTCAGATCCTTGGCTTCCTCTATAGAAGAGATTTTTGTATCATACTTAGATGTGAGTGATATAAGTATCTTTTTGACAATAACTTCATCAATTATTTTCTCTCCAATTCCTTTGATGGTATTAACAGTTTCATCAACTCTTTGAAGATAATCTGCAATCTTTTCTTCATCCTTCATCCTCAAGCCTTCAAGCTGGCCACTTAAATATTGGAGCTTGGCCTCCTTGAGATTGACATCTCCATCAAATAATCTCTACAACTTATCCCAAGTCTCCTTGGTGGATGAGCAGTGCAATACCTTGACAAACTCATTATCAGACAACCCACTAAGAATATCATGTTTAGCCTTTGCATTGTTTTCATACTCCTTCTTAGTATCTCGGTCAGTAGGAGGAACACTAGGGATAGTATATCCATTCTTTATAGACATCCAAACATCAAATCCTAGAGAGGAAAAGCAGGTTTCCATTCTTCTCCTCCAAAAGGCATAGTTGTTTCCATCAAACATGGGAGCTTTGGAAAAGGTGGAGGACTCATTTCTTACCTATTATTACTGTTTAAAAAATGGGTTTTCCTTTCCCATAAGTTGGCTATTATTTTTGAAATTTTGAATTAGACCTGCTATCAGTTGGTTTAGCTCTGTGTTAGGTCTTAGGGCTTTTAGGGTTTTAATTTCAAATTCTCCAATATTTTCACAAAATATTGAAAGCCCCTAGTTTCTAATTCCTCATTACTTTATCCACTTAAGTAATGGGTATCAGGTTCGTAAGAAGTGTCCCCCCTTGTCATTTGCCTAGGTGGTCTTGTGAATTAATCATAAATTTTTACGCCTTTTACTTATTTTCCTCCTAGTGTTGTCGGGCCCATTAAGTCATGTGCATCTTTCAGGAAAATCTATGGCTTTCACTATTTCGCAAGGCAAAGTTGCACGTGGCTTAAAACCAGTGAAATGGCAAAAAGGAATTGTGTTCAAAATGGCTAAAAGGGTCTCACATAAAATATGTTCATCTTAGATTTCATCCAATGGCTGCCACTGTTTCGCAGCCTGAACTTGCGGGTAAAATACCTTTCGCAAAATGGCGAAAAAGGTGGTGGGGCCCGGAATGCAAGGAATTGTCTAAAGGGTTTCATTTAAAAGATGGTCATCTTCAATTTGATTCGACGGTTCGTGCTATTTCGCAAGATAAAAAGGTTTGACAGTTAAACTCTGCGAAATGGCAAAATGATGTGGCATTCCAAGAAGATAGTCCGGTTGGTCTAGAAGGCAAGTAAGATGAAGGCACATGGCAGAAAATGCAACAGTCAGTGAGGTAGGTCTGAGAGTTTAAAAGAAGGCGGGTCCTAGAAGTGAGTCATGTCGCGGGATAAAAGGTGTTCTGATAGATACAAGTGGCAAAAATGCAGAGGAATCTAATGTTTTTCTCTCAGCAAATGAAAGACTGACATGTCAGCTTGGAAAATGACTAGATGCCAGCTATTTGGAGTTGAGTCAGAGGGCCCACATTTGTCGGAGTTAGTTCAGAGTGTAAAGATTAATCAATTCTCATTTGATCGGACGGCCCGTGTTATTTCACAAAGGTAAAGTGCTCACACTTTATGCCCTGCTAAATGGCGAAAAGGTTTTGCATTCGCAAGGGCAAACAAAACATGAAGTTAAAGGAAGATCAACTTCATCTTGATCTAATTGCTGGCGTTATTTCGTGCTTGTAAGATGTTTGAAGGATATGCTTCACGAAATGGCGAAAGTAAAGGGCATTCATCCTAGTGTCAGGCTAGACGGTGACATGTATCTGAACACGTGGTTTCCAAAGAGATTAAAGGCGCCAAGGTGTAACCGGTGGTTATAACATGTAGCTGACTTAGAATTAAACTTAAAGAGTCTCCCAGGGTGAATGGTTGAAGTGCCACGTGGTATCCAGTACCCAGAGGAAGAGCGGGGTAAGAAAGCCAAAAAAAAGGTCTCACTTAAAGGATGATCATCTTCGATTTGATTCGACGGTTCGTGTTGTTTCACAGCCTAAAGTCGAATGCAGATGAAGCTCTGCAAAATAATGAAGAACCGTTAGCTATCGAGTAGAAGCGCAGTAAGTGAAAAGGCTGACTATCCAGGTGAGAGTTAAAGGCCAAGCAGTTTGAGTCTCATCTGACACCTGGCATAGTTTCGCAAAGGAAGATGCTCACGTGATAAACCCCACAAAATGGCGAAATGAAATAAGGCCCGATGGAAAGGTAAAAGTTCAGAATGTAAAGATTGATCAAGTCTCATTTGATCAAATGACCCATGCTATTACACAAAGGTAAAGTGCTCGCGCTTTAAGCCCTGCGAAATGGTGAAAAGGTTTTACGTTCCCAAAGGCAAATAAAACAGGAAGTTAAAGGAAGATCAACTTCATCTTGATCTAACAGCTGGCGTTATTTCGTGAAGCAAAATTGCCAAGAAGTTATGCCTTGCGAAATAGCGAAAAAAGAAAATACATAGGCGTTGTGACCCGTTGGAGCGAAAATTTTGAATTCTTTCATGAATTCAATTCTAAAGGGATGGCCAAAGCATGTGAAGTCAATGTTGCAGTTAAGAGCCCAGCTGCCATATATGATTTTGTATCAATTAAACCGAGGTATCATTCTAAAGAGTATTTGCAAAGAAGCAGTTGTAGAGTGAATTTCTTCAGTTGCAAAGCTAATTCCTTCGAGTAAAAGCAGGTTTTTCTATACTCTTGTTCGGCCATCTTTTTTAACTGTGTGTGCTTTAAATTGAGTTTTGATTTATCGTAGAACAATTGAGGGTGATTGTTAGATTTCTTGCTTTGTTTTAAGAGATGGCACCTAAGAGGGAATTCTCAGGGAAGGTCGATTACCAAGAGAGGCCCATTTGTGATGATTTCCTTGAATAGTTGGCGTTGTCAACTAATGTGGCTTCCAAAATGAAAGAATTGGTGCCGAGAGCTCCTCGCCTAAAAATAGGAGAAGGTATATATGATAAGGGTAATTGGTTAAGAGACCCTTAAATAGGGCTGTCTGGGTTAGGATTATTCAAGGTTGGATTCAGCATGAGAAATTCTCTAGCCCCTCAGAACAGTATATGGGAGTTGGATGTTGGAACGTTGGTGGTCCCTGGGGTTTTCTTTGATATAGATCTTTTGACCCAGATTGCACATAATTATGACCCAATTTCAAGAAGTGTTAAGGATATCAGTGGGAAGACCCTCATTGAGATTAATGATGAGGAATTTAGGAATGCCTTTCGGTTAAGTGAATACACTAATTTTCTAGAGCCTATTGATTTTAAATCATTAGCTTGGGTGTATAGTGTGCAAAGGAACCACCTTAGGAATGGGTCTCTCAAAGAATTCTTTGTGAAGATAGGTGGGTTGACAGTTGAGGGACCTAACACTGAAGAGCCTTTTTCTCTAAATTTGTTTACCCTTAGGGCTAAAGGATTATACTGGTCACTCTGCCAAATCCTAGGGGAGGATGCTGAGGCAAGTATGCCTACTCACTACATGTTGATGGTTGCTCAAATTTTGAATCCTTCTATGGCAATAACTTTTGATTATGCTTCTCTTATAACTAATGCTATCCATAATGGATTGATAGGGATCAAGAATGGGAAAGTAGATAGGCCTTTTGGGTGGTATTCCCTTCTTATGCATTTGTTTTTGTTCAAGGGCGGTGATTATTTTGCAAGTGGGATGGATCTTATGAAAGAGAAGGATGGAGTAAAGATGCAAGTGCAATTATGGAGCACAATGTTGTCATGGGATAGAGAAGATGCAAGTTTTCTAGGGTTTGACAAATGTTTTGCATCAAAAATTAGCACGCTTATTTGTTCGAAGAATCCAAGAATTCCTAAGGTGATTTTGGAATTCATTAGGCCACAAGAATTTGCAGAGGACATAAAAATTGTCCACAATTGGGGTGATATCTACGTGTACCCTATTTCCGCAATTTTCAGGGTATATGGTTTCATAGGTACCCCATTTTTGTTACCTTATTAGGTACCCCTTAAAGTGGGAATTGCAAAGATTCTTAGGTAGAATTGATAGGTAGAGGTAAGGGTACCATTTTCCCTACAATTACCATGCCACACCAATTTGTGATAACCAAAGGAAGTTGGAAATGTTTTGAAGATTTCCTTCAGCCATATCATTTGTCAACTACAGTCTCCCGATGTGCTGACCCTAAAGACTTCTTCAATGGAATGTTTAGGAAGAGGAAAATATGCAAGGCTAAACCCCACCAATTTCAATTTCCTGAAGACCTCATTAGAAATGAGTTTGATTTAAATGAACAAGAGTTGAGAAAGGAAAAGTGGGTGGCTTATAAAAAAGCCTTTGACTTGGTGCACCATTTTGACATAAGCTATGACCTTTTGTCTAACTTTCACCCCTTTGTAGAGAAGATGAAGTTTTTGATTCTTAGTTTTGAGGAGTTGATGCAAACACTAAAAGAAAAGAGGGAGGTTGTAATCAAGAACAACCCTGAGAAAGCAAGACTGATTTTGGGTAGGTCTGCATCTACTAGAACAATCCCTTCCGGTGATTATATGTTGCACAAGAAATCTAATTACAGTGTGCTTATGCCTACTTTAGGGGAGCCCTCTACCTCTAAAGGAAAGAGGAAGATACATGATGTCATCGACATCCCTAATAGCCCAAAGAAATAAAGAGTGGGAAAAGAGGTACAACCTGAAGAACCTTTGTACTCTCCATCTCAATCACCTATCCATATAGGAGATGAACAGGCAGTAGCTGAGCAACTATTGCAGTTAAGCAGTTTAGGAGAAATTGCCTACACTTATGATGAAGTAGAAGAAGAAATGCCAGAAGAGCCCTTAGCTATTGAAATGAATATCACCATCAATGAATTCAAAGGCCAAGAATGGGATCCTAAGATCAAACAAGCCAGTGAAAATTTCTTGGCTGATGACAAATTCATCACATCAGAAGCATTCATGCAATTTGTGTGGAAGCAGAGCATTGACAAATACAATGCAAGTTGCAAGAAAAGGAAGGGTGAGTAGCCTCATAAAGACCCAACTACAATTGAGGAAGAAATAAAGAAAGAAATGGTTGAAGAATTTAAGACCATCACTCCTCAGCAAGAAAGAGACATGGTGGCTCAGGTTGGGGTACTCATTCTCCCTGAATGGGACATAGTAGATGCTTTAGTCCTAGAAGCAGTAAGAAAGGAGACAAAACCTATGGAGGGAGTTAATTTTAGTAAAGACAATGTTGCATTAGTCATGTGGTCTCTAAAACAAGATGAAAATAAGAAGAAGGACACCTTAGGGTTGTAGGATTTGAGAAATACAAATCCATAGAACCCAAAGAAACCTGCATGCAAGAAACTTGTCACAGAGAAAGAGAGAATGAAAACAAGGGTTTTGGCTCTGACAAAGTGAAAAGATTTATTATCAGAGAAAAATGAGTCAAGAAGAAGAAAAATACAAGAGATCAATCCTTATAAAGGGGATCAACACCAAAGGAAAACCTAACCCTAAGGAGAGTGCATTTAATAATTAAATATTAATTATTAAATGACTAATATGTGCATAAAGTGAAATCTTAAGAGGAGAGTAAAGTTAATTAATTACTTTACTCTAACACCCCCCCTTAAGATGAGCTACAATGCAGCTATAAATAATGCAAAAGAAAGCAAAGGAACTACAATGCAATAGAGGGTCCCAGCAACAAGGCCTGATCAGGTACCTGACTACAAGAAAATCTCTATAAAGCGGAGTAAAGGAGAAAACCCAGTGGGAAAAAACTCCTCTCCAAAAAGACATAAAGAATCATGTTGAAAAAAAAACATGAAGGAAGGAAGGAAGGCCTCACTGAGACCCCCCAAGGATAACTTCCTTCACCCAAAGCATGGAGCGCAACTGAAGATAGTGCGAAGATGCCAAAGGTTTAGTGAAGATGTCTGCAACCTACTCCTCTGTAGGAATGTACTCCAAGATGAGAGAACCATCCTGAATCAACTGCCTAATGAAGTGCATGTGGATTTCAATGTGCTTTGTCTGCTGATGCTCCACTGGGTTGCAAGAAATGTGAATGGAACTCTGATTGTCACACCAAAGAATGGTGGGACAATCTGGAGGAAACCCAAACTCTATCATCAACTGCCAAAGCCATAAAACCTCCTGACTGGCTAACACTACTACACGGTACTCAACCTCTATAGATGATAATGCAATTGCAGACTACTTCTTGCAAGACGATGTGATAGGACCAGAACCAAGGCAAAAAACAAAGCCAGAAGTAGACTTCCGATCATTGACATCACCAACCCAATCGGAGTCAGTGAAGCCAAGGATGTGAGGGGATCCTAAAGTGTAGTGAATGCCATAATGAGTGGTGCCCTGAATGTACCTCAAAATATGTTTGGTTGCTTGCTAATGGCTCTCATGAGGATCATGGGAGAACCGAGAGACAAGGCCAACCGCAAAGGAAAGATCAGGATGAGAATGTGTCAGGTACAACAAACTTCCAACCAACTGCTTATATAAAGTGGGGTCTACTGAAGGAGTAGAGCAAGTGGAAGACAAAACAACACCTGACTGAAATGGAGTGGGGGCAGACTTGCAATCAAGCATGCAAAATCACTAAAGCATATCAAGAGCATACTTCTCCTAAAATATGGAAATCCTATCCGAAGACTGAATAACCTATAGACCTAGAAAGAAGTGCAAGAGACCAAGATCTGTCATCTCAAACTGCTCCATCAAAGCTCTCTGAACACGTTGAATCATGGAGGATGAGCTACCTGTAAGGATGAGATCATCTACATATAGCACAAGAATCAAAAGATCACCCTCTTGATGCTGAATATACACTATGTGATCGGAATGACAGCGTGTGAAGTGAGAGGAAAGCAAGAAAGAGTCCATCTTCTCATACCAAGCCCAAGGGGCTTGTTTGAGACCATACAATGAACAACAAAGTCTGTAAACCAAAGAAGTGTCCTACACAAATCCCTAAGGCTACTCCATATAGATCTCCTCATGTAGGTCTCCATGCAAGAAGGCACTCTTCACATCCATCTGAAACACTGTCCATCCCTGTGAAGCTACAAGTGAAAGTACCAGGCATATAGAATTCATCTTGGCAACAGGAGCAAAGGTCTCAGAGTAGTCAATACCCTCTACCTGAGAAAACCCCTTCGCAATAAGATGTGCCTTATACTTATCAAATGAACCATCTACAACATACTTGGTACGATACACCCACTTGCATCGAACCAACTTTCTTCCCTTAGGAAGAGGACAAAGATCCCAAGTATGATTCTTCATCAAAGAAGAATACTCCTCATCCATGGCCCTATCCCACTCAAGGTGTCCTATCACCTCTGAAAACTTTTGAGGATCATCTGAAATGGCATGACTCAAAAGACTAGAACTAGACATCTGAGCACGAGTGCGATGAGTATCTGAAGGATCACCTGCCAAAGAACTAGCTGCATCAACAGTGTCATGGGCCCACCTCGGCAAAGACGGAGTAACTAGTGGTGGTGGAGATGGTGGATCATCATCTACATAATCCTCAAGAGATAAGTAATCCTCAAGAGATGAAGAGGAAGGAGTAGGCAATGAGGGACAAGCTGGTGATGGAGAATCCATCTGAGGATAGCACTCATCAAACTGGACATCCCACTGAAACAAGACCTCTCTGGAATCAGGATCAAACAACTTATATGCCTTAACATCCTCATAGTAGCCAACAAATATGAGTGGTCGGCTCTTCCTCTCCATGGCTTTCCACTGAGCATCAGGAATAAATGCCCAAGCCTCACTATCAAAAACTTGGAATGTAGAAACATCAGGCTTGACATGGGTCCAAGCCTCCTCAGGAGTCATATGTCACAATGCCTTATGAGGCATCCGATTCTGAATATAATTGGCACAATTGACTGCCTCAACCCAAAATGAAGAACTCATAGCTCGAGACTGTATCATACAATTTGCCATCTCTCGTAAGGTTCTGTTCTTTCTCTTAGCAACACCATTCTGCTGAGGGGTGTAAGGAACTGTAAACTGATGTTGTAAACCATGCTCACTGCAAAAATCTCTGAAAGCCTAATTAACATACTCCCCCCCATTATCTGTGCATATCCTCCTGATAGAAAGTCCAGATTGCTTCTCCACAAATGTCTTAAAAATTCTGAATGAGTCAAAGACATCATACTTGTACTTAAGAAAGTACACCCATGTACGTCTAGAGAAGTCATCAATAAAAGTGAGCACATAATGGGCCCCTGAAAAGGAAGGAGTCAGAAATGACATAAGATTACTGTGTACCAACTCTAGGGCTACCCTAGCATGAGAGGCTCGACCCGTAGGAAAAGGATCTCAATGATGTTTGCCAAGGACACAAACATGACATACACCATCAGTACAAGAAATCTGTGGAAGCCCAATCACAAGTGCCTGTGTACTCATGTGCTGTAGATATCTATAATTGACATGGCCAAAACGCTCATGCCAAAGCCAGCACACTGAATCTGCATGTGCTATAAGAGAGGAACCAACAGTGTCTGAACTCTCAAAGCCATCAAATCTATATAAGTGAGATGTAGAATCCACACTCCCAGTAGCCACAACCAAGTCAGGATCATAAAGATCTCGAATAACCACATCATGAGGTGAGAACTCAACTATCTTACCAGAGCCAGAGTGGCAAATCTGATAAATGGATAGAAGGTTTGTTGAAATGTCAGGAACCAAAAGCACATCCTGTAGACAACCACCATCCAATGAAATAGTTCCGGAACCCTGAATGGAAAGTTGTGCTGAGTCACCAACTGCAATATGTCTAGTTCCTGTAGGGGCAAGAGCGGTGACCAAATCCTCTATGTGTGTCATATGATGAGAGGCACTAGAATCTAGAATCCAAGTGGGTGCATAGGACAATGCTCGTGCAGAAAGAGCATGACCTTTCCCTGTGGGTTGTGAAGGAGGCTGAGGTGCACTGATATTATGCTGCTGCATGGCTTCCTCCAAAGCCTCTAAATGTTTCCAACACCTAGAAATGGGATGTCCTTCCTTGCCACAAAAACTGCAAGGATCACCAGAGTTCTTCTTAGTCTTGGAGGAAGACTCACCAGACTTTGAAGATTTGCCCTTTTTAGAATTGGACTATGGTTTTGAATCAGACTTAGGTGGTGGCTTGTAGGGATTCTCACTAGCCTCTGAATCTTTCTTAGGCTTCGGTTTCTGCTTCTATTTTCCTTTGGAGGACTGGGCTACCAATGCTTGATTCTGTGAACCTGAAAGTGAATCCAACTGCTTAAGCTTAGCTTGCTCATGAGTCAGACAATCACAAAAGACCTCAAAAGAAGGCATGACATGTCGAGCTCCCAAGGCATCCATGGTGGAATAGAAGGTCAAAGAGAAGATCTAAAATGGACCCCAAAGCTTGGAGAGGATCAGGAAAATGCACTCTGTATCAGTCTTAGTCTTACCACAACCCTGGAAGATAGATCTTTGTTGTTTGAACTTCATCAGAAAGTCCTCAATAGAGGGAAATGAATCAAGTACCAAAGAAGTTAACTCTGCCTCAAGCTGCAAAGCTCTGAACTCATTGACAGTACCAAAAAGTCCATCAAACTTGGTCCAAATGGCTCAAGGAGTGAGACAACCCTCAAGATGAAACTGGAGACTGTCAGAAATGTGTAAAGCCATCAATCCCATAGCCTGATCCATATTGTTCATGTGTTCCATAACCTTAAAGGCACATGTCAACTGAGGCTAAACCTCATCCAAATAGGACCATAACCCTCGAGACTAGAGAAGAGTCATCATGTGACCCTTCCAAGTGTGGTAATTATGTGGTGTGAGACATTCAATAGGTTTGTTGGCCATCCTATGAACTATGCCTCAACTGCTCTGAAATTTTTTAATTATTATTAAGTGGTCTTTCAGAACTAGATAGAAGATGTAGAAGGGGTTTGGTTGTTTTGTTTTGGTGTTTGTAGATTTTGGTTTTCTGATGTAAATAACAGAAAGCAAGAAAAAAATACCCCCCACAATGCAAAAAACTAATCCCCAGTACTAACTGAAAGCTGAAAAATGATAGAAAGTAGTAATGGGTTGAGACAAAATTATGAGCACACGAAGAATTTACTGATGAAATAGACTATAGATCTGGAAAGAGCATAGAACCACCTTTCCAACATCTATTTGCTTTCGAAAAATAGAGCAAAAACAAGCAGGTTATGCCCCTCGGAGTGCAAAAAGGCTCATCAGACTTTGACTACAAAAAATTGCAATTAAACTAGAAAAATGTGAAAAAATTCCTATATCATTAGAACGGGCTCAGAGTCAGCTTTCCAACACCTATTCGTTTTCAAAAAATGGAGATCGGACGCCTGATTTATGCCCGATTTTGTAAAACAGCTCCAAAAAATCCAGTTTGGCCCTTCTAGCCCTTAGGGGCTTAAAAAAAATGGCCCCTGGTCCACTGGGTGACCAGGAGCTGGCATAGCGGCTGGTAGCACGGTGGTGGCACCACTGGTGCTGGTGGAGAGGGGGAGGCACACGGGTGGCGCAGGGAGCGGCAGGCCCGCTGGGCAGCGTGGTGGTGGCTGCCTGGCCGCGAGCGGTTGTTACCGCTGGCGGCGGTGGCCGGGCAGTGGCCGCCGGGCTGCACACCGGCGGCGTGGCTATGGAAACGGGCAGTGCCCATTTTTTTCAAAAACAGTGTTGTTTTTTTAATTTTTTTAATTTTTTTATATTTTTCTCGCCTCGAACTGCATGCCTTGGGGCCATACGGCCTTGGGGCAAAATTTTTTTGCCTTCTGGAGCAACTGTGTCCGAATTAGACGTATTTTATATGAAAATAGGGATTTTTGGGTGCTGCAAGATCAACGGTGAGGTGCGTTTGGGCTCAAAGTGCACCAAAAAAAAGTACCCCTATTCCAAAATAAAAAAATAGAAGACAAACACAGATCTGATGCAACCAAAACCTAGAGCTCAAAATCTTTCAAAAGGCTGAACAAGCTACAGCAGATCTGGCTCTGATACCATGTAGGATTTGAGAAATACAAATCCACAAAACCCAAAGAAACCTGCATGCAAGAAACCTATCACAGAGAAAGAGAGAGAACAAAAACAAGGGTTTTGGCTCTGACAAAGTGAAAAGATTTATTATCAGAGAAAAATGAGTCAAGAAGAAGAAAAATACAAGAGATCAATCCTTATAAAAGAGATCAACACCAAAGGAAAACCTAACCCTAAGGAGAGTGCATTTAATAATTAAATATTAATTATTAAATGACTAATATGTGCATAAAGTGAAATCTTAAGAGGAGAGTAAAGTTAATTAATTACTTTACTCTAACAAGGGTCAGGTTATCTTAGAGGAATGATGGTGAAGAGAGTGCAAACTACTGGGGTAGTGGAAGCCACTGGCATTGTACTAGTAACTGCAAAATTTAGTGTTGCAGTAGCAGAAAGGGAGGCTAAGGAAAAGGCAGATCTCCAGGTTAAACTGGAGATAGTTTTAAAAGCCTACACTAATGCCTAAGAAGAGGTAAGGAATAGAGATAGCATCATTGCTAAATTGCAAAAGTAGCTAGCAGGACAGTATCATCAAGGTGAATCCTCAACACTGATGATCTCCTCTTCTCCTGCCAGACCTCCACCTACCAGCCCTATCATTGAGTCCCCACCATCTCTAGCACCTTCTAGCTCCCAAGTGATTGAGATTACTCCTCAAGAGTTAGAGAATTTAAAACAAGCTCAAGCCCTATATGCAAAGAAGTATGAGGATAGAATAAAGGCCATTGTCATTAGTTTTGCAGGTGCCATGAATGCCTCATTGCTATACAATAATGTAGGTAAAATTTTGGATATATGGAATGAGCTCAGGGGAGATAAGGCCATTTTGACACCTATTTTTGACAAGTGGAGGCCTAGAGAGCAAGATTTAGAGTTTATGTGTGCATCTTATGATGAAGCAGGGGCCAATCCTATCATTAAATCCACTTGTGACATCACTAAAGATTTAGTAAAATTAGCAGAAGGGGTGGATAATGTTGATAGGAAAGTTAACTTGTGCAAAAAGGAATATGCTGATCAGGTTTTTGAGTTGCTCCTAGGAATTTTTGTTTGCTTAGATCAACTGAAGGACAAACAAGTGTGGCTTAAGGAGGTAGAAGCCAAACTGTTAGCAAGAATTAAAGGAATTATTGATCTAGATGATGCTTCCTTCTTTGTTGTGACAATATAGGAGATAGAGAAAATTAAGTCACATTATGGTTTTCTCAATTCAGAAGTCAACAAGATGAGAAACTCCTGGAAAATGTTGACCAAGACAAAGGCTAAAGTGATTAATTTCTCATGGCCAATCAATGATGTGTATGATGAGTGGACAACAAAATATGCCACCCATAATCCGGAACAGTTAGAGAGCGCCCCTGAAAAGGTAGAAGAGGTTGCAACCGAACAACCTATTGAAGAAGGTGCAGGGGCTGAAAAGAACTTGTAACTATTTTTGTAAAAGGCTTTATAACTTCTTTTTTGGAAAGAAATTATTGTAACAAACTCTCCTCGGAAAGTCTGAAGCTTTGTGCATTCGTATTGTTATAAATGGCTTCCAGGACTAGAGAGAGAGGGATCACAAACAATTGTAAGAAAACACTGTAGAAATTTATCTGAGCTTTTTTGAGTTTAATGGGGAATATTCAAAAGCTTCTTGTTATACTTTTCTAAAGATAATATCAATATATAGACCATCAGTTTTGAGTAAAGCTTTGTGTCATCTTCAAATGTGTTTGCATTTATTTACTATTTCATACTAAATAATCCAGGGGTTATTTTGTTTGAATAGGGGTTGCAAGGCAACTTTCAGTAGATGTGTTTGCTAGCTTTTTTCTTTAGGAGGGAAATTAAATATGTAGGGATCACTTCTACCAGTAAATTACCTGTGAGACATCTTGAATCTTGATGAGCATAGTTTCATTTGATATGTATAAATTCTCATGTATGCTTGGCATATATATAGGGATTAAAAGAGGCCGAGCCAATGGGATGTGTGGAGATATTCTATTTGGGGAGTATTGTTTGAATTTTGGTGACTATGTGACCTTGGATAATGCACTGGTATCGATCAAGGTTGTCTATTGCATGTTTTGTTGATCAAAATACTGAATATGAGTATAATTTTCATTCCTTTGTTTCAGTTAGTTTCAAGTGAATAGATCTACTAGTTTTCTGGACTGGTTTTTTGTGGATTTATCTTTTGAAAGTGTGAATCTAGTTCACAAAGGTATACCCGCCTAGACTATGAATAAGTCTAAAGTGTAGAAGGTTAAATCAAACCTTGTCATATGTTGTCCTAAGAATTTCCTTCCCCTTAACATTCCTCTTGCATAGAGTTTAATCATCTTATTATAAGGATGTTGAAGTGAGTCAGATTTTGAAGACAACATTACCATTGTGTTCTTAGACCATAATCAACCCAAGCTAGAGAAAGCTTTAACCAATCGGGAATGTAAGGCTCTGATACCAATTGTTGAACAGTAGATGATACTGAGAGGGGGGTGAATTTGTGGTTTCCAAAAATTCTAACCTTTTAATCCTAACTTTAAATAATGGTTAGCAATTCAGGCACGAAGAGGATATACCAATGAGATAAGAGAGGAGATCAAAATGCAAGCACACAAAGAAATATCATATAACACTGATTATACAAGAAAAACCCAATGTGGTAAAAACCTCGGTAAGAAAAGTTGCTAAAGACTGCTGCTCCAATCCAGCTTCACAATGAAACATCTGTATTACAAAGATTTAGGGTACCAACCCAAGAAGAACCAACCCTTATTGATTTAGGGCACCAACCCCTACACTGATCTCCAACTTGGTGAAATGTAATGAAATAACAACTTATTAAAATGATAGCATCTTGTTACAAATTAGTTTTGTAACACCTCCAATGAAAAAACTCCACTGGTTCACTATTCACTTACTTTGACCCCTTACTAGTCAGCCTATACCTCTCTTTACTTTCTCTGGTCTTCACTATGCTCTCTTTTACCTTGCAATACTTTCTTACCAATTTAAACACTGTTGGTTTGCTAGACTACTAATTTTTTGACTTCTCATCATCTGCAATGTCTTCTATGTCTGATTCCTCTTCTACCCTACTTCTATATTGCCTAATCTTCTCTGGTACTCACCCCTCTCTCCTTCACTCTCTATTTCTATCTGGATGGATCTTCCTTTACTATTTCACACAACTACTATACTCTTTTGTAATTACCAATTGCTTTGGCCTTACCAATTAAACTAGAGTTCAACCCTCTTACTGGTTCAACCTCTTCTGTCAGTTCTACTTAAATAGTTAAACACTTTTGATATTTTTCTCTAGTCACACTCTATGTTCATTCTCTCTTCTCTGGCCTCAATCTCTTATGGAGAATCATCATCTTTGATCTTAAATCTATATATTTATACGTAAACTTCCAACCAAAGAGCACATTAAAAAATTGGCACATTTAGGGTTTTCTCTACCGACTTCAATCAGATTGAATCTAATCAAATCTAATCTCTGAGATCATAATCCTACAACAAAGCAACACTGCACTACCATATCTCCTTCTACCTATGCATGTTTTCTATTTTTGGCAAGCATGGCTCTACTTTCTGTCAATCACCATTAATATTTCAGCAATTTTATCCTCTAGGTCGACAAGGATATCAAATATCATGCATTGATCAGTACATAGTAGTCATCCATTGATCTTCCTCGAGCCACAAACTTTTGCAACTTACCTATGATTTTTGCACTTTTCATTAAATGTTGCCTGATTCTTGAACTACCTCATTGAAGCACACTACACCAACTATTGTATGTTAGACACTTGGTTCATACATGGCATCCTTTGTCAGCATCCAACTCAGCTAAGTCCACTTTGTCGATTTTTAGTCAGTCACCAACTAATCACTCAACCAGTGTACCTTATACTACCGGTCCATCTTGTTTACTAGGTTTCCTAACCCTATCGGTTGACCTACACCTACACTTTACTATACTGTTGGTGGATCATATTGAATGGTCACCAATCCAAGGCATATGACTATAGTGAATCATTATGCACATCTCCATTAGATGAGAGAACTTCACATGTACATATTTTGCATCTTCTTACAAACTGGTAACATACCTACCAGTTTACACTGCACTTGACTTCATATCGATAACATACCTTTCATGCTAATTATATTAACTTACTGGTGAACCACCATGCTAGTGACATCTCCTTATTGCACCTTGCATACACAAAGCTTACCAGTAGCCATCCTTCCGGTGGCCATGTTCATCTTTGTTGTCCTTTGCTTGCTTACCAATGGATGTTGCTTGTCATGTTTATCGGTAATACACCTTTCCTTCTTGTCTGCATACCAATTGCCTATACTGGTTGACATCAATGACAATACAATTCCAACAGACACAATATCTACACCTATTTTGCATGAATATATCACCTATATATACAATCCATCAACCTTGATAACAAGGTCGGCTAAACCCTCAACCATCAATTACAAAGTTACATTACACAATACAAAGATCAAACACAATACCAATACAATTATGTATATGACATATCATGGACCTAATTAAAATTCCCAAATGCTCAACTCCACCAGAAATAATGCCAAGATCAATCGTAACACGCTACACCACTAGGAAAACTGCAAAACACGAAAATCATCACCAGTTCATGGAAACCATCAAACAATTGCACAAAGATCAATGTAAATTGACAAAACAAATAGGAAATGACTAGGAAACATCAGCAAGCATGTTTAAATAATCAATAACAATTGCAGCAACACCACTTATCAAATATTAATCTATCAACGTCTAAAAACACAAGAACACAACCAATCAGCAACTGTCATGAAGAAAGATAACTTGCAGAGCACCAAATCATGATTCATCTAAAATAAAGACACATAGGACCATCCCAAACAATATCCCAAAATCTTAGCACAAGATCTGATCACACCAAAATATAGCTGATGAAATATTGAACTGTGCAAAATAGTGATCAACAAAACAATATTGCAGACCGGCTCATAAGATCTTCCCAATATGCAATCACTGGAGAAATACACAGAAATATGTTGACATCAATGATAACAACATATCCTAGTAGTATCAATGACCAAAAATATCCAACAATCTCCCACTTTATAATTGATGGCAACATTTGATTGTGAAAAATAATCAATGCAAAGCAAGAAGATATCTCCAACAAACTCCCCCTAAGATCAGGACATAAAGAAATATAAAGAAGTTTGTAAGTGGTATGCATAAAAGAAAATAGCAACAAGTAATAACAATGCAACCACAAAGATGAACACCATAACACAGAGATTTATACATGGATAACCTCAAAGAGGAAAAACCACGATGGAATTTTTGACCCATAATATCTATCCACTAGCTAATTGAATAAATATTAAATGAAAGGGGCCTACACATGTAGGAAGGCACACTACCTAGAGCACACTTCTCATCACTAAGGAGCCTTACTGACTACATACACAAAATACTAAATTACAATAAAAAATAGGAACTCTGAGTGTGCATCTGATATGCTAGATGAGTTCCGGTTTAAGCACAGACTGTATCGGTGAATAATGAAACCTTCCTTATCGATGTATCAATTATTTTCCCAACCCTTTATACAAACTTTCAAGACTAATTACAGATCATAACATTCACATACTGTTAATCAAGATCTCACTCATTACTGTAAAGCGGAAAATCGAACCCTAGTTGCTCTCCCCTCTCCAACTCCAAGGAGAGAGAAGGGAGGTCACTAGGATCAGCGGTTTTCACTTAGTGGAGACTTTACATTCAAAAGAGGGGTTGAAACCCACAAGATCCAACCCCACACAATGCAAGATTGGATTCTAAATGAGTTTCAAGGGTTAAGATAGCAAGACTACCCTCTTTTGTAAAGAAATGTGGATAGAAGGATTAAGCTAGGAATGCATGTAAAGTGACAACGATTCGCTTATAAACAGAGATAGGAATATAGGATGAAGTTGCGGACTTGGAATTAGTAGTAAAATGTCGATACGGCGCTGTCCTACAAATTTGAGCGAAAGTTGACGGGACGATGGCGCCCGGTGTGCACACGGTCCTCCGAAAAATCCGTGAAACGAAGGGGGATCTGTTCGTCTCTACACAAGGATTCCAGATCTTCAATTACAACTGCGTACCTGCAACCTACACACAGAAAAGTGAGGATGATTGGGGGGTTAGGGATTAGGGGTTTTCCCTTAGGTCAAACCCCAGTTTTGGAATTAACCAAGAAATGAGAAATGCTGTAAATGTAAATGTTTGTAATGTAAAACAAGTACTAGTACCTTGTTGTAAGGATGTTTGTATCCTTATATGTGAAGGTATAGATGTTGTTGTATGTTGTATGTTGTATGTGATATGTGATCTCCTCTTCAATGGTTGAATCCTTGTCTTGAATGCAACACTTAGCCTTGAATGGAGACTTAGAATGCTCAATTGCTTGAAGGAATGCTTGAATGCTTGAATGCTTGAGTATCGTTTCCACTCTTTTTCCGTCATACCCTCTTATTACCAAAATGGGAGAGGAAATGTAGTTTATATACTTGTCAATTAGGGCTGATAGACTGATTTTTCCGACCTTGGGAGGACCAAGAAATGTTATTTTCCAATTTGCAAACAAAAAGACCCAATGCCCAAAAGAGACCGGGCCCAAAATAGGACCCAGGGACCAGGGCACTGGGCACCATGGTCCTGGAGGACCAGGGTGTTGGGCGCCCTAGTCCTGGAGGACCAGGGCATTGGGCACTCTGGTCCCACCTCCCGGGATAGCAGGGTGCAAGGAGGATCAGGCCAGGGTGCTTGAAAATGTAGTTTTTGATGTCGTGGACAAGTTTCAAGGTCTCCATTCAGGTTCCGTATTGCATCGCCATCGTGAAGACCAAAATGCAGTCGAAATTGCAAGTGTCACAATTTTAGGATGCTACATTTAGCCCCCACTTTAGCGGGAGTATAGGCGTACACTCATACTTCCAGTAAAGTACAAGGAAACAACATTGAAAGACTTTCACCATGTCAAGGAGGCAAGATACACCAAGCCCCCAGTGGACTAAGGATCTTACGACTTCGATTGACAAAGTAAAAGGGAAGATCATGAGGGAGAACCATGACTGTCAGTAGTAAGGTTCCCTCACTATGAGTCATGCAAGAGAAAGATAGCAAAAGTTTTCAAGGCAAAGCTAAGTTCGCCAAGAATTTTCAAGTATCTTGAAGAGATAGACGGGCTATATGCCCCCCTAGGTTAAAGCGTTCGCACACGCCTCAACGGGGGTGATTGCTTTAAGGTAGTGATACACGTAAGAAATGAGAAGAGAAGGGAGCACGTTATTGCAAAGATTTAGCCCCCAAGTGTGAGATAAACCCAAGGATAATAGACACAAAACACAAAGCACGAGGTGACTTCGCTTTCCTCGGGGTCAGTATGCTGTATGATAAGTCATGTATATCATATGTATGTATACATAATTGTTCTTCATTCCCCAATCAAGGAAGGTCACCTAGAAGAAGGGAACACATGTGTCTGTTGAGTCAACATGAGAGAGACCACAGAGATCTCAGTGTTTTGCATCGTCCTCAAGTAGACAACACTAAGGACAACAAATAGAAGAATGAGAATAACACATAGAAGAAGTAACAAAAGAAAGAGAGGAGGAGAGAGTCTGCTATGCTAATGAAACTAGTCTAGCATGTCATCTACCCCCCGATCTTGCTAATCAATATTTCGGGAAGGCAGGGAACATGCTAGAGGAAGAACATTCAACACAGCAGATGGAGCTATCACAAGATCCAAACAAGGGCTATGTTCATGTTCCAAGCCACGTTGTTCTTGTCTAGGATCTAGGATAAGTGCTTTAGAAAATTCGTTAGATAAATGGTTATCAATATCAACAAATTCATATTCACTATCAGAAGCAAGAGAAATAGTATTTTCATCATGAATAACATTGTCATCTATATCATCATCAAGATTTATAAAAATAGGATCTTTAACCCGCACAGGATCAAGACCATCATGCATCTTATGTTTAGGAGATTTTGGAGAAAATGGAATAATGCTAGTTGAAGGTGTTTTTGGAGATTGCAAAGTTTGAGAAGCAGCTACCTGAGCTCTAAGATGACGCTTTCATCGGCATTCACGTGCAAAACGATTTTGTCTAGTCTTAATAGGAAGTGGAGAAGATTGAGGAGGAGGAATGTTCTCATCCTTATCACTTGGGTGTTTAGGTTGTGGTCTCTTAGGTTGGATAAAAGGAGAAGAGGAAGGTCTCTTCTCTCTATAAAAGGAAGGAGGAGGAACTGCTCCATATAAAGGAAGAATATTTGGTTTAGGAAGGAGACCAAGTCCATCATGACGAGGAGGTATAGGTCTACTTTTAGAAAGTTTATTAGGCATAGACATAGTCACATCCATAGGGATGGGTTGGGAATCTTCTTGAGGAAAGACATTAGTTTTATCTTTCAAAGGAAGAACTTCCTTCTCAAGAACGATAGGAATATCAAGTTTGGGTGTTCTAGGTTCACTTAGAGATAGGATCATATCTGTTTTCCACTTTTGATAAGATTTGAAAAGATGATCACTTCGCGGTGGAAGAGATTGGAATTGTTTAGGCCAAAAGTAATCAATAGGAATGCTAGAAGTTCTTTCAGCAGGTTTAAAGAGACTATGATTAACAGTAACAACTTCACCATTATTGGGAAATTTCAAACATTTATGAATAGGAGAAGCAATAGCTTTCATGGAAGATAGCCAAGGATAGCCTAGCTTCACACGAAATTGTTCGGATGAAGGAATGATAGCAAAGTTCACATCAAGGGATTTGTTATGGACCTCAATAGGTAATGTAATAGAACCAATTGTAGGAGAAGAAAATGCATCAAATAATTTCACAACCACATTTGTTTTGTCATAGATCACTTGATTCAATTGCAAAGTAAAAAGAAATTCTTTAGTAATAACATTAACCATGCAAGAAGGATCAATAAGCACTCCACGGCAAGGTGTATTCTTGACTTTTGCAACTATGTATAAAGGACCATCAGGTGCTCTGATCGTTTCACTAGAATCAAATGTGATGGAAGGTTCTTTAGGGATTGTCTGATGCTCTAGAAAGTTAATCACATTTGGAGTCATAGACACAAGATCCTCAGGTGAGACAGAGGACTCATTGGTATCAATTGCATTAAAGGTATGAGAAGGCAATGGATCGGTAAAAATTTGAAGATTTTTGTTAGGAGGAGCTACAGATGTGTTTCCTTTATCATTCACACCAGAAACAGAGATAGTATTATTATCAATCAAATCTTGAATTTTACCCTTTAAAGCAAAACATTTTTCAGTATCATGCCCAGGCTGACGATGAAATTGACAAAAAGATTTGTTATCAAAGTAGGGTGAATTAACCTTTGCAGGATCTATTTGCCTTATAGGAGGGAGAGTAAGCACATTTTGTTCCAATAACTTATTCATAATACTATGCAATGATTCATTCACAGGAGTAAACTTTCTTTCTTTCTTGAAAAACTTAGAAATAGGAGGCACACCTGATGCTGCATTCACATTGTTGTTGATGATGTTTTCATTGAATTTGATGGAATCTCTATTCGGTTTAAACTTCCCAAGTGGTTGTTGACTGCTATCACCCTTATCACTCGGAGCCATAGGATTTGCTTGTTCCATTTGACTCACAGTCAGTTGATAATTGTGAAGAGTCGCACACAACTGTTGGAAAGAAGTAAACTCAGAAAACAGAAGCTTGTCTTGAATATCTTTTTGTAAATTAGAAATAAAGATTCTTTGAATATCATTGTCAGGTACAGGAAAAGAAATCTGAGCATACAAATGCTTATATCTACCAATGAAATCAGTCACTTTTTCTTTAACACCTTGTTTACAATGCATTAAATCAATCAAAGTAACTTTAGGACTTATATTGTTTTGAAATTGTTGAATAAAAGCATTTGCAAGTTGTTCGAAAGAAGTAATAGAATAAGAAGGCAATGAGCAATACCATTGTAAGGCTTTATCTCTTAATATTCTAGTAAACAGTTTTGCAAGCAACCTTTGGTCATAAGCAAAATCGGTAAATATTGTTTGAAAAGTCTTAACATGTGTTAGAGGATCACCTTTACCATTATAAAGCTCCAAATGCAGGATTTCAACATGTTTAGGAGGGATAGCTCGAACAATGTCAAGAGAAAGTGGGCTCGCAACATCAAATGTGGGCACACTAAACTTAGATTGATTCATAGAGGCAATTTGTTGCTGTAAAGAAGAGACAGTTTGTGCAAGATTATTAATGGTCGCTTTAGTCGAGGAGTTCATATTAGATGTGTTAGATTGTGATGGAGGTGTTATGTTATTGAAAGAAGGCATTGATTGAGAGTAAGGTGGCGGGACACTATGATAGTTAGTCATAGGAGATGATTGGAAAGGAGGAACACTACAAGGAGGAATGGAATGGTTAAATGAATTGCCCCCTTGCGTCATGTTCATAATAGAAACACTTATTGAAGGAATGAATGAAGAAGTTGGATTGAATGAAGGAAGAGGGTTGATTGAAGAGGAAGGATTGCCCCCATGGCTAGTGATCATAGGAGGAATATCTTGTATTGAAGTAGTCATTATGTTTGATGTAAAGGTAGGTATGCTAGCAATAGAAGTCGTCAAAGGAATAGAATGATTGACTTGAGGGGGAGGTTGTGTATAACCTAAAGTTTCAGCACAACTCTTCATAGGCATCACATTTGAATCCACAATGTGTGCAATACCACGCAAAATATCAATTCCATTCTTATCACTTTGAACCATATGTTTTAGACCCTCAATTAATGAAAGAGCTTGACTATCGGGATACTCTTGAGACATCCATTTCTGAAAATCGTCAAATTGGTTATCCAATTTTGAAAGTTGTTCTACAGAAACCTCAAGGAGAGCTTCTTCATCATTAGGAGGATTAGAGGAATTTCCCGTGTCCTCGTTAAAAAGGCCATTCAAATTAGGTTCCATCTCCTCGGTAATTAAACCTTGGATAGACTTAATTCTATGGCTTCGTCTAACGGGAATAGTGTAAGTAGGGCTTATTGTTGTAAAACTCATGCACTAGAGAGAGAGAGAGAAGATTTTGAATTTATTTTCGAATTTAGAGGTAGCAAATTTCAGTAAAATCAGCCAATCTTCTAGATTTGAGCTGTTAAATGCAATCACAACATTCTCCCGAAATTTTGAAAAAAATGTCTGGGACCGTGGCACTCGGAGTGCACACGGTCCTCGCAACTTTTTTCGAAATTTTCAGGGATAAAAGTTATGATGATTTTAAAGCTAATCTGAAAAAATTGAGTGATTTTACGATCTATAGATAGGTCAAATTAAAGTTGCAATCTCAAAATTGAACCCTACCAAGATTGTTGAAAAATGCAAAATTTGAATTTTGAAAAAGAGAGGGAAACTGAAATTTTGATTTTTATGATTTTAGAGGGAATACTAAGAGCAATGAAAGTTTTCAATTTTAAAAGTTGACTCAATTTCACGCAAAATTTGATTTTGAAAGCGGAAATCAAAGTTGGTGTAATTAAACACTTAATTTCAAAAGTCACAAATTGCAAGAATTTGAATAAAGCACTGAAATTTTGAATGAATGCCCACACACTTTTCAGATTTAGGATAATAAGAATGCAATTTTGACACAAAATTTCAATTTCAACAAATTTTGAATGATTAGAAGCCTTAATCCAAGCAATCCCTAGACCAACTTTGACTATAATTTTGAAAGTGTTAGAATTGATAAAATCAGCCAAAATTCTGGATTTTAGCAGAAAAATACAATAAGATCCAGCTCCCGAAATTTTGGAAAAAATGTTGGGGACAATGGCGCTCAGGGTGCACATGGTCCTCGCAACTTTTTTCCAAATTTTCAGGGATGAAAGATATTATGATTTTGTTGCAGAATCCAAAATTACAGCTGATTTAGAGATATTTTGATCAGTGAAATTGTCGGTCAAAGGTTGAATCAAGAGGGTTTTAAAAATTAGGGTTTTGACACTTAACCACTTAATTTTCAGAATTAAAGCACAAATATGAATTGATAATTTGCAATAGAAGGGTGGATCTGAAACAAGCATTAACATTTAGACATTTCACAAGCTCAATTACTAAAAAGAAAAATTTAGGGTTTTCATGCAATTAACCTCTAAAATTTGCAAAAGATCAAACATGGAAATGTAATTTTTAGATCTAACCATGAATAATCAGAAAGGATGTTCACGTCGGGTTCACCAAAATGTAAAGCGGAAAATCGAACCCTAGTTGCTCTCCCCTCTCCAACTCCAAGGAGAGAGAAGGGAGGTCACTAGGATCGGCGGTTTTCACTTAGGGGAGACTTTACATTCAAAAGAGGGGTTGAAACCCACAAGATCCAATCACACACAATGCAAGATTGGATTCTAAATGAGTTTCAAGGGTTAAGACAGCAAGACTACCCTCTTTTGTAAAGAAATGTGGATAGAAGGATTAAGCTAGGAATGCATGTAAAGTGACAACGATTTGCTTATAAACAGAGATAGGAATATAGGATGAAGTTGCGGACCTGGAATTAGTAGTAAAATGTCAATACGGCGCTATCCTGCAAATTTGAGTGAAATTTGACGGGATGATGGCGCCCGACGTGCACACGGTCCTTCGAAAAATCCGCGAAACGAAGGGGGATCTGTTCATCTCTGCACAAGGATTCCAGATCTTCAATTACAACTGTGTACCTACAACCTACACACAAAAAAGTGAGGACAATTGGGGGGTTAGGGATTAGGGGTTTTCCCTTAGGTCAAACCCCAGTTTTGGAATTAACCAAGAAATGAGAAATGCTGTAAATGTAAATGTTTGTAATGTAAAACAAGTACTAGTACCTTGTTGTAAGGATGTTTGTATCCTTATATGCAAAGGTATAGATGTTGTTGTATGTTGTATGTTGTATGTGATATGTGATCTCCTCTTCAATGGTTGAATCCTTGTCTTGAATGCAACACTTAGCCTTGAATGGAAACTTAGAATGCTCAATTGCTTGAAGGAATGCTTGAATGCTTGAATGCTTGAATGCTTGAGTATCGTTTCCACACTTTTTCCATCATACCCTCTTATTACCAAAATGGGAGAGGAAATGTAGTTTACATACTTGTTAATTAGGGCTGATAGACTGATTTTTCTGACCTTGGGCCGACCAGGAAATGTTATTTTCCAATTTGCAAACAAAAAGACCCGATACCCAAAAGAGACCGGGCCCAAAATAGGACCCAGGGACCAGGGCACTGGGCGCCATGGTCCTGGAGGACCAGGGTGCTAGGCGCCCTGGTCCTAGAGGACCAGGGCGCTGGGCGCTCTGGTCCCACCTCCCGGGACAGCAGGGTGCAAGGAGGATCAGGCCAGGGTGCTTGAAAATGCAGTTTTTGATGTCGTGGACAAGTTTCAGGGTCTCCATTCAGGTTCCGTGTTGCGTCGCCATCGTGAAGACCGAAATGCAGTCGAAATTGCAAGTGTCGCAATTTTAGGATGCTACAATTGCATATTGCCTATATCCCAAAATGACCTAATAGACTAACTTATATACCCTTACATACATGAATACCTTATGTCAGCCCAAAACAAAATACAAAATTAAATATTTATGATTGTTTCCACTTTAACCTTTGCAAGATCAATCTCCTATGTTGGCCTCCAAATATCAGTTCCAAGTTTGCCTATTTACTTCGCCTATTGGTTTCCTTTCCATATGATGGTTACCTGAATGTCAAATACTACACCTTGATTACGAGATCCATAATGATATGTGTTGCCATAAATGACAACACCATGAACTGAAATGAGTGTCAATTGCCAACAATCTCCCCCTTTGGAATTGATGGCAACACTCATGTGAAAAATGATGTAATGCTCTGTTGTTCGGGTTCCTGTCCATAATCTTCCCAAAAACTGATCTTCATGAAAATACTCCCCTTGAGCTATACGTTACTTCTTATGTCAACTCCTTATGAATTGCATCCAACTCCACTTCCCCTTGGATTAACATTTTTCACATCCAACCTTTTCCCCTCTGACAAGAATGCCATAGGTCGGGGCAAACAATAATAAAAGAATGAAATTTGGTACAAAAGAATGGAATCAAAACTGAGATTACCATATCTAAATATGCTTGAATACATCCAAATAAGAATTCTTCAAAAATACAAAGTATGTATCCCAACTAGTTCTTAGGGTACCCAAAATGGATACAAATCCATTTAGAATGTAGGTATACACTTCTTGATCTGATAATGAGTCTTGAATGGGTTGACTTATCTTATCTATACACTCCCTCTTATGAAGTAATAATGTGTCTAGTCGACGACTGACTAGACCTCTTAGCTCTCTGGCTCTCCAGATGAACCTATCCTTATCCTTTTCTAATGCTAATATCTCTCTCTCTGTAATCAAAATTTGACCATCAATTCTATTTTTTAGGGATTGAGTTTCATCAAAATTATTTAGAATTTTCTCTAATTTCTCCTTAACTTCCTTGATATTATTCTCTAGGTCTGCAGTAAGTTTGGAAAAATTTGTGCAAGATCAGTATAAGTCAGTACACTGTTTAAGAGCCTCATCATTTTTCTTAAAACCTTTAGTCAACTTGTTCTTATTTGCTACTATCATATTGTCACAAGTTTTTTTTCTTGTAGCATTATACCTAACCACTAGCTACTGGTTTGAGATTTGTTTAAGAGTGGTAAACTCTTTTGCAATATGCTCAGTCAAACCTTTGAGCTTGCCTATAGGATTGATTATTGATCTTACTTGGTACTTTAGAGCCAGCTGTTGTAGCACTCAAATTGCTTTCTTTGTGACCTACTTCTCCTCTATACCTTGTTTTATCAGTTTTTGAGCCGCAACAAGAATCAACTTAGAGCTGCTCAATTGCTAAATGCTTTTCTTTTCATATGGGCTAAAATCCACCTTATTTTAGGTGTTGAGTGCTAACAATGAGGAGCTATTTGCATATAGCTCCTTTCCTTTTTCTTCCTTTACTAGTGATTGTATTGGTGCATTATCCTTGGCTCGCTTTGCTTCCTTTTCCTTCTCTTCTTCCTTCTTTTCCTCTTCTTTCTCCACTTTCTATTCTTTCTCTTCTCCCTTACTGATGTCTAATGGATCATCAAATTTGTCAGTGTCTATTTGTTCATCTATCTTACCAGTATCCTCTATATTCTCTACCTATACCTCTTCCATATCCACATTAAATACTAGAGGATCATTATCCTCAATATTTGCATCCTGTAGATGTTGGCATTGAGTTGTTATTGATCTCAACTGATATTGTAGGCTACCAGTAGGGTATGTCAGCCTAGTATGAAGAAGATTGAACCGGCATAAGGAACTTTAACATGAAGGCTTGGCAATCGATATGGTGGAAGACAAAACTGGTATGAAGGCATGGAAGACAAGTAGGTATTGAGACTGTTAGTGACATCACTAGTAAGAGGTGACATGAAGTTGTGTGTTGACATGTCAAATTCTAACCGATATGAAGGTTGGTTGTTTGTTTGTGATAATGTTTGTGATAAAGAGGCAGAGTGACAAAGAGATCAAAAACCACCAGAGGTGAAGTTGAGCTACCCGTGTAGTGTATGCAACCAGATAGTAGTAGGAGAAGGTTTTACCAGTAAGGGCTTTTGCCAATATGAGTTTGTTTGAATATTCAAGTTTAAACCAACCCTGTATCGGTGAGCTAAGTGTATGTCGATGTGATGCCACATGGAGTTGAGGTGGTGAGCATGCAAAGGTCGGTGAACTTTCCATTGACACGGTTGTTGGAGTAGTTAGTTGACATTAATTGAAACAACCACAAATCATGGGTCGATAACAGATTGATGCAGCTCAAGAAAGAATGAATGATAGAGAAAGATCAACGAGTTGTTGGAGCCTAGATCAAAGCAAGGAAATTGGATTGGAAGAGGACCTCGAGAAGGAAACTGTTGAGTCATAAATGAGTCAATAGATTTCAAGTCCGGAAATCATGGTCAAGTTTGCTATTTTTGGCAAACATACTTTAGACAATTGGAAAATGTGTGATGGATTATTCCTCCAAAGAAGGTGTATGAACCAAGGTAGATCAGATCAGATTGGATGTAGATTTGGCTAGTAGAAGGAAACCCCAGCCACCCTTAGTTTGAATTGGTTTTTGGCAGGAAAGGTTTAGTTTTAATATGGCAACCTAAGATAGATCGTAGCATTGCTGAAGGGTGACAGAGAGTGAAATTGATGTCTGAGAGCCAAAGAGATAAAAACTTAAAGTGTTTGTGAGTAAAGATTGTATCAGTAAGGAGAAACAACATAAATCGGTGTAAGGAACAAACCGCTAGAGTGAGCATACAATGCAGAGGTGACAAACTAAAAGTAGTACCTGATAGAGAGTGGACAAAGTATAATTTGAATTCAGCAGAATAGAGGGAGAGAAGATTAAGTAGTAAGGCTAAGTTGTAGTGTGTGTTGAGTTGATACAAACCGGTAAGATAGAAATCGATAGAGCAAAGCTTTGAAGGGTTGCAAAACTTCATTTCTAGCAAGGATCTCATTTGTATATCTGAGTTTTCGTATTGTTTTCACTGAGTAGGTGCTTAATGCGGGGGCTATAGCTCCTTTAGGTTGTAGCCTATAAATTGTGTAGGGGTTGGTGCTCCTTTGAGTTGGTGCTTCTTGGGTTGGTGCCCTAAAATTTGTAATCAGATCTTTTCATTGTGAGGCTAGATTGGAGCAGAAGATTTACAACAACTATTCTCATTGAGGTTTTTCCCACACTAGGTTTTCATTGTACATTTGGTGTTGTTTGTTGCATCTTCATGTGTGTATTGTTTTAATATTTTAGATATTTCTCCTACACACCTTGTTTACATTGCTTTGGTAGTCGGTCTGCATTTTGGTTTATTTCATATTGAATGGGTATAGCTTGGATTAAGCAAAAATTTTTTGAATCACTAATTCACCCCCCTCTCAGTGATCCATTGTGTCCAATAATTGGTATCAGAGCCTAGGTACCCTATTTTGTCAAAGTGTTTTCTAGCTTGGGTAGAGCCTAGCAAGTGTTCACATTGTCAAGAAATGAATCAACTTCCTCAAAATCCCCTATGTTTGATGTTGTGAACTATGCCTTTTGGAGTAGAAGAATGGAAACCTATTTGTCCTCTCTAGGTTGTGATCTATGGATGTTGGTTTTTAATGGGTATATTGTCCCTAATAATCCTCTTACTGATCCAGATGATAAGAAGGAATATGAGAACAATGCTAAGGAAAACAATGCTATTCTTAGTGGGCTATTTGATAATGATTTTGTCAAGGTCATGCACTGCTCATTTGCCAAAGCAACTTGGGGTAAGTTGCAGAAAATATTTGAAGGTGATGCTAAAGTCAAGGAAGCCAAGTTATAGACATTAAAAGCATAACTTGAGGGTTTAAAGATGAGAGATGAAGAGAAGATTGTTGACTATCTCCAAAGGATTGATAAAACAACACACCATTAGAGGGCTTGGAGAATAAATAAAATATGAGGTGTTAGTGAAGAAAGTACTTAGATCCCTTACACCTAAGTATGATACAAAGGTTTCTACAATACAAGAAGAAAAAGATCTGAAAGTCTTTACAATGGATGAGTTGTATGGTTCCCTAACTTCTTAGGAAATGAGGACTATTGGTACTGAGGTTTTGAAGAAAGAAGATGCATTCAAAACATAAAGAAAAGGAAAAGAAGAGTCTTCTCATGATGGAACTAGTGAAGACTCTGATGATATCATGGCAAACTTTGTTAGAAAATTCAAGATGGGTTCAAGCAAATACAAAGGCAAGCTGCCCCTGAAATGTTTCAACTGTCCCTATGGTGATAAGAATGAAGATGACCAATCAAGTAGTAGTAGATCATATGGTAAGGATGGGAAGAAGAGTGTCTATCGGTATGGTAGAAGAGACAACTGGAAGCATAATAGTCTTTACACACATGAAAATGATACCACAGATGAGGAGAGTGTCTCAAATGACTATTGCAGTGAAGATGATGTCAGTGCAACCCTTTTCATGGCCCAAGAGGTTTTGGTACCTGAAGAAGGAGAAGAGGAAGATAAAGAAGGAGAAGTAGATCTTGAAGAAGAGCTCATCAGTGCCTTAGAAGAGCTGAAGAAAACAAGAAGAGATTTGAAGAAGGTGAAAAAGGTTGTAGCTGAAGAACAAGAGATGTTGGAGAACTCCCTTGAAGAGTTCAAGAAAACAATTGAAGATCTAAAACTTTAATTGGAAGAAGCCAAGAGGATCTATGAAGTTAATAGCATCGACTTGAGTAAGAAGGAGAAGGAGCATATGAACCTAGAAGAAGAAATTGTCAAGCTCCAAAAGGAATTAGAGAAAAGCAAGGAAGAAATGAAAGTGAAACTCAAATATTAGGGCAACACCAAAGCTTTAGATAAGATGTTGAGCAAACAGAAGCAATCTAAGGATACTGGTGGCTTAGGATTTGAAGAGGGTCAAAGTTAAAATAGCAAAGACACATCTAGTAAGGAGATAATGTTTACTTCTTCAATTGAAGGTGAAGATAAGAAGACATTCACGATAAGCAAAGATACCAGTAAGAAGACATATGCAAATGTTGTTAAGAATCGTCACACAAATTAGTATACACAATCAAAGAACTGGAGACCATACTCAATGCACCAACATGCAGATCCAAGGAGAAATACAAAAGTTGATCTTGAAGGATTCACCAGAGTTAGCAGCATGAAAGGAAGACCCCTGGTAAGGCAGTCATTTGCAGGACCAAGACAATCTAACCGATATGTTCCAAATTTCATGGTTATTGTCACTGGTATAATAAGTTTGGTCATAGAATGGAAAATTGTAGGAAGATGAATGTAAATCCTAGTTTTTAGAGTAGAAACTCATTTCCTGCATTATAGGCACAAATGTCACTTGCTATAATTACCATGAGTTTGGTCATAAGAGTTATGAGTGTAGGAGAAGAGTGCAAATGTCCTACAAGAATTCTTTGGATACATCTTTCAATGCTAATGTAAAATGTTACAAGTGTCAAGATTTTTGTCACATAGCAAGGCATTGTAATATGAGAACTAGTGAGCAAAAGAAAATAGTACCAGATCAAAAAATAGAGACTAAACCGGAACACAAGATGACAGAAGAGGAGAAGAAAGAAGAGAAACAAGTTTGGATAGAGAAGGAGAAGAACAAGATAGTGTCAAGCTTGATTTTGCAGACTTCTCTACATGTTGAAAGGAAGAATTTATGGGTAGTTGATAGTGACCACTCAAATCACATGACCATAGATAAGAAAAAGTTTATCAAGCTTGATGATTGGAATGGTGGTTTTGTCCATTTTGTTGACAACTCCTCCATCAAGATTAAAGATCATGGTACATTGAATATTGATGGAAAGATTAAGTCTCATGATGTGTACTATGTGGAAGGACTAAAGCATAATCTACTGAGTGTAAGTCAGATGTGTGATAAAGGGTGCAAGTTCACATTTGACTCTACCGGTTGTCAGATAATAAAGTAGGGTACTGGTCAAGTTGTGGTAGAAGGAAAGAGAATAGATGGTAATGTCTACAATCTAAAGGAATTCTATGAGTCGCAATGCATGATGGGATAGGTTGATGAAAGCTAGTTGTGGCATTGAAGATTAGGTCATGTGAACTTTGACAATCTGGTGAAGATAAGCAAGAACCAGTATGTAAAAAACATTCCACAAATAACAAAACCTACAAGTGCTTTTTGTGATGAATGTATCAAAGCAAAGCAAATCAAAGTAAGTTGCGAAACAAAAGATTACAATACCTCAAGACCTCTAGAATTAGTGCATACAGATTTGTGTAGGCCATCAAGGACAAGGGTTTTGACTAGTGAGAGATACTTCATGTTGTTCATTGATGACTACTCAAGGATGAATTGGATGACATTTTTGCATGAAAAATCACAAGCATTTGAAAGATTCAATATTTTTAGAAGGATGGTTGAAAATGATAGTAGACACTAGTTAAAGTGTTTAAGATCAGACCTGGGTGGAAAATATTATTCAAATGAGTTTATTGACTTCTATGAGAAACATGGAATCCAAAGACAATATTCAGTAGCAAGAACACCACAAAAAAATGGTGTGGTAGAAAGGAAGAATAGGATAGTAAAGGAAATGGCTAGAACAATGTTGAATGAGGCTAGCATATTGGATACATACTGGAAGGAAGAAGCTCATACTATTGTCTATACATTAAACCAGGTATAGCTAAGAGTGAACAGTAGAATGACTCCCTATGAGCTATGGTACGACTTGAAACCATCACTCAAGCATTTTAGAGTGTTTGGTTTGGTATTTTGGATATGTTGATATGGTTTTGTCATTGATGTCAACACTTATAAACTCTAGCACTTGCAGAATTGGCAATGTTCACTAGCAAGCAAGTGACTTATGCATAGTCACCGGTATCTTGTTCACTGGCACTTGGAATGACATGGAAAACACTTGGTTATGTCAAAGACATCATTTGGACACTTTGTCTTGGAGATTTGTTCATTGGTATATTCATGTTTGCATATTTGTTGTTACTGACAAATAGGTCTAGGATAAGCACCGACAGGCTTATCTATTCCAGATCAACATGGCACATTATGGAGACGATTTATTAATATTCTAAATGTATTAAGCCAACATGTTGAATCGGATATTGCATCGGTTGTTATTTTACTTGTAAATTGTTTTATTGTAATATCTTTTGTAAAGCCGACCTATACATTTTGGTCCTAGGCTTTGGTATATATGTAAGATCTTATTTATAAGATCGATATGTGATTGGAAAAGGATTGTAATAAGGTATATGCGAGAATAAGTAGAGCTATACACACAGACAACATTTGAAGGTAGAAGGAAGGTTTTGTGAAGACATATCAGAACTATACCGATACTGAATCCAACATATGAAGATGCTATTTTGAGAGGTACATTATTATTGGATTTAACCATCCAATTGTAGTCAATGTGACTCCTATTTGTGTTTGAGTAGTGAGCTCTAGGTGCTTGGCCTTTTTGCATGTGCAGACCCCCTATTGTATACACATACTATCTGCAGTAGTACCATCTGATTGTGGGTAAGGTTTTCCACCATGGTTTTTCCCCTTATAGGGTTTCCATGTACAAATATTGGTGTTATGTGTTGTGGATGTTATTGTCTTTCCGCTTCATGCATTAATCTTTACCTGTACTGCAATTAACTGATAAAATGTCTATCAGTATTAACTTTGGTATACCGGTATTAAGCATTGAGTTTTGGTTAAGCTGTTTTTGGTTTAAATTCATTTGATAGCTAATTCACCCCCCCCCCCAGGCTCTCAATTATCTTTGAGACCTAACAATTGGTATCAGAGCCTAGTCCTCTTTTTGCAGAAGTTTAACAGCTTGAGGAGATCCAATGTCTTCTAACTATTTCAGGAAGGATAGTCCTAAACTTGATGGAACTAACTATGGTATATGGAAGATCAAGATGCAGACACATTTGACTTGCATTGGAAAGGACAGCTGGGAAGTTACAAAGAATGGCTATACTGCTCCTACTCTTGATCAACCTAATCCACTAACCTTAGGAAAAGATGAAGAAAATGATTGCAAAGCAAGAGAAGCACTTTTGAGCCCACTATCAGATCAGCGAATCATGGGATTATTAGATAGATCTACTACTAAAGCTATTTGGGACCATTTGGAAACATTAAATGAAGGAGATTCCATAGTCAAAATTGCAAAACTTGAAAGCTTTAGAGTTATGTATGAAAATCTGAAAATGGAAGAAGATGAAAGGATTTCTACTTTTATGGAAAGAGTAAATAAAATTGTTTTGGGTATTAAATATTGTGGAGGAACCTTAAGTGAAGATGAAACTATTTCAAAGGTTTTAAGAGGATTTCCACCAACATACAAAATGAAAGTTACTGCTATAAATGAGTTAAGAATAATGCCTAATACATCAGTAACTAGAGACACATTGATTTGAAAACTTTCAGCTTTTAAAATTGAGGAATTTGGTCCTGTTGCTACTATAAAGACAGATTTATCTTTTAAGGCATCAACATCATCTGCATCATCATTTGACAAGTCTGATTGGAAAGCCTTTTATGCAAGAGAACTTGAAGAAAGTAGGAGAGAAAAGGAAGAACTTGAAGAGCTTGAAGCACTATTTGCAAGAAAAATGCTTAAAGGTCTAGTTGGAAGTAATTATTAAGGTAAAGCACCCTTTAGATGTTTTAACTATAATAAGATTGGTCATATGGCTTCAAGATGCCCTGATAGACATGCAAGATTGAAAGAAGAAGCTAGAAGAACATACAAGCCTAACCCTGAATATTAGAGATATAGATTTAAGAAGAATAAAGACAAGTCTTGTTATCTTGTTGATGAAGGAGTCACTGATGATTTTGATGAGGATCTGGAAGACAATGGATGGGTCATTGTTGCTATAACAGAAGATCAACCGACACCTACTGTTCAACTGGTAGAGTAGGCCTTGACAACTAAAATTGAAGTTAAGGATGAATGGGTCATTGATTCAGGATGTTCACATCATATGACTGGTGATAAAAGTAAATTCTTGACTTTTTGAGGAATATAATGGAGGTCTAGTAAGATTTGGAGATGATAAAGCTTGTTTGATCAAAGGAAAAGGTACTATATCTCTTGATGGTAAGCATAACACTGACAATGTTTACTATGTTGAAGGTTTAAAGCATAATCTTTTGAGTGTTGGTCAATTAGTTGACAAAGGATTTCAGTTACAATTCAAGAATGGGAAATGCAAAATTATGAATAGAACTGGTTTGGAAATTGAATCTGATAATCAAACTAGAGGAAATATCTTTCATTTGCATAAAAATGAAAAGACATGCTTGATTGCACATATTGATGAAAGTTGGCTATAGCATAAGAGACTCTGTCATGTAAATTTTGATTGCATTGTGAAAATTAGTACAACTAAAGCAGTTAGAGATTTACCTAAGATTGTTAAACCTCACAATCTAGTATGTAAGGAATGTTAATTTGGAAAACAAGTTAGAGAATATTTTAAAAGTATTCCAGAAAAATCTAATAATGCTCTTGACTTAATTCATACTGATTTATGCGGTCTAGTAAGAACTAAAAGCTTACAAGGTGATAGATATTTCATGCTAATCATTGATGACTATTCTAGAATGTGTTGGGTTACTTTTCTCAAAGAAAAATTAGAAGCACTTGGGAAATTCAAGATATTCAAGGTGATGGTAGAAAATGAAACCAACAAGAAAATCAAATGTCTGAGATCGGATCAAGGAGGTGAATTCACATCTAAGGAATTTAATACATTCTGTGAAGTAAATGGGATCAGAAGATAGTTATCAGCACCCCGGACACCACAACAGAAGGAGTTGTAGAAAGGAAAAATAGAACTATCTTGGATGTAGCTAGAAGTATGTTATCAGAAGCAAATCTACCACATGTATATTGGAGAGAGGCAGTAAGCACAATAGTCTACACAGTCAACAAATTTCACATCAAAGGAGAAACCGGTAAGACCGCTCATGATCTATGATTTGGTATTACTCCTACTGTTAAATATTTCATAATATTTGGAAGTAAATGCTATATTAGGAGAGATGAGTATATTGGCAAATTTGATCCTAGAAGTGATGAAGGAATATTTCTTGGTTATTCATCTAAGAGCAAGGCATATAGTTGTTTTAACAAGAGATTGCAGAAAATTGTTGAGAGTACAAATGTGAAAATTGATGAATAGTTTAGAGGAACTTAAAGGTATATAGAATCTGAACCGGCAACAAAGATACTGACAAATGAACCTACATTAAACACACCAGTATAGAATAAAGATCCAATTACACCAGTATCATCTAAAAATTCCACTATAACTTAAGAACAACAACAACTGTTCACCATTCTTACTGAATGCCTGGGCAGATTTATCCTCAAAAATGTGGAAAATGGCAACCTTAAGGGTCTAAAACCTTCCTCTTCCAATGTTGTTTGTTCGATGACTCTATTACCATGGGGGAATCCACCATCATGGAAGCTAATAATATGAAGAATATTTTGAATACTTATGAATTTGCCGCTAGCCAAAAAATCAATTGGGATAAAAGTTCTCTATTTTTCATCAATACTCCAGTCCAAAGGCAACTAAGGATTGGAAGGATTCTTGGCTGCAATCTCTCTGAGTTTCCCTCTACTTATTTGGGGCTTCCCCTATGTCTTAAGCCCGAGGACTCCTTCTGGAACAAGGTGATAGATAGACTTAACCTGAAACTTGCTAGCTAGAAAGGGGCTATCCTTAGTCAAGTGGGCAAAATCACCCTACTCAAAGCCACTCTCCAAAACCTGCCTGTGTATGCTCTCAGCCTGTTCAAACTCCCCACAAAGTTTGTAGAAGCCATTCAAAGAATAAAAAAAAAATTCCTCTGGTCGGGAGTGGAAGTCAAAAACAGAATTCCCCTTATTGCCTGGAATAAAATTTGCTCCCTTAAGGCCTTTGGTGGTCTGGGTTTAAGGAACATAGGTTCTATGAATAAAGATTTATTAGCCAAGAAAATTTGGAGATTGAAAGGGGAGGAAAGAGAATAGAACTCTATTTAGAAAAACAAATATCTCTACATGCAACCTTCTGAGGAAGAATTCTTTGATAACTCTTTCATTATTGAAGGATCTGCTATATGGAATGTTGTGCAATCCACTAAAAGCTGGGTTGCTGTTGGTAGAACTTGGAACCTTGGGGATGGGAGGAGAATAAGATTTTGGGAAGATAGATGGATCCTAAATAAACCTCTAGAGGAAATTCCAATTCTTAAAGATTGGAAAGACCGGTTCAAAAGTAGGTATGGGGAAAAGGTCAGAGATTACTGGATAAATGGGAACTTGATTAATTTTAGCCAACAGTGTCTGGGGCTCAAGTTCCTTTAGATTTCTCTCTCTGCTAATATCCCTAGAGACAACAAATATGATAGATTGATATGGAGGGAAACCTAGGATGGGACTTATTCTGTCTCCTCTATTGCAGATATTCACAATGACCCAGTGGAAGATATTCCCATCTGGGCTAAAGTTTGGAGCAAGAAGTTACTTCCAAAGGTCAATATCTTCTTCTGGATTTTGATCCAAAATAAGGTATTAACCTTGGACAATATTCATAAAAGAGGTATTATTTTTCCTAATAGGTGTTCTCTTTGCTGCAAGGAAGAAGAGACGGCTTGTCACATTCTCAATCAATGTAGTTTTAGCCAGGATATCTAGAAAATCATCCTAACTAGGTGGAACTTGAGCTGGGTTTTCTTGAAATCCCTTGGGGATTCTTGGCAGTAATGGAATTGCCCTAATCTAATCCTAAAATTGTGGAAACTTGGAGACTTACATTGCTAATTGTTATATGGAATATCTAGAAAGAGCGCAACAACAGGATTTTTAGGCATAAAAGGGCTACTCCTGAAGTGGTTGCAAATAAAATCTTTAGGAGTATTTTTGAATGCCTTTATTGCACTAATCAGGGACCTGCTACTAAAGATGATTTTAAAGACAGATGGAATCTTTCTACCACTTCTTCTTGCAAGGAGACTAGAAGAGAATGTCTGGTCTGGTGCTTTCCTCCTTATGGATGGATTAAGGCTAACTTTGATGGGGCTTCTATAGGGAATCCGGGTAAAGCTGGATACAGGGGCATTGTCAGGAATTTTGCTGGAAGTTGTCTTAAGGCGGTGGCTGGACCTCTGGGGCATCAAACTAGCCATTTTGTTGAAGCCTCTACCACCCTCAACACCTTAATTATAGTTAAAAATCTTAATTATGATAAATTATGGCTTGAAGGAGATTCACTTAATTGTTACTACTTATCAAATTGCCATTAGTTTCATATTCAAAGTCATACTATATATTCTAGTCGGTTAGTATTACCGAATTATGCAGTCAGTACACATAGAGAAGTCGGTATGAACAGTCTAGTCAGTTACAGAAGAAAGCAGTCACAGAACATAGTATTCACTGAGCTGTTTACCGAGTATTGTTTCATGGCTACCGAGCAGTAAAGTTAACTCACTAAGTTGATATTCACTGAGTGAAACATTTTACCAGATACATTGAACCTGGACATGCACATGAAAACGTGTTACAAGATCGAGGCACATCTAACCGTTTTTACATTGGGAATTGTACTAGAAGATTATGTTTGATTGCAAGGTCAATCTAACCAATGAAATATTTTGTTTAGTTATTCATTCAAGGAATCTTTTTGTAAGATTGAAGCAATGAATTAGATCACCGCTGTAAGAGATCTATTTGTACAGCATGGGAAGAGAGAAATGTGAATGGATAGAGATGTATGAATGCATGTGTGTATGCATGAAGGAAGACTGTTACAGAGACACAGGGAGGTCACTGAGAAGGTTATAAGTGAACAGTCGAAGAACATAGTAAATAGAAGGGTTTACCGTGTTACAATATGGGTTACCGAGGTATGCTACAAGCTAGGTAATCTTATTCTGAGCACATAGAATCTACTATAGCATTTTAGATGTAAAGTTGCAGATATTTGTAATGATTCTATTGTAATATTTTGAAGTTGTAAGAGAAACCTTTAATAGGGTAAAAGACTCTACCCAAGTCTATAAATTGTAAATCCTCTAACTAGGTGCAGCATTTATATAGTGTTGTGAAATCCTTTAGTAAGGTAGATCTAATAGATCTTGTTACTCCTAACAAGGTAAGCTATCAGAAATAGCTAAATGTAGCTCTAACCGAACAATCTTTATTATTGCAGTAGTGAAGTTGTGGGTGCCATCCCCATGAAAGTTTTTCTCTCTAACCAAGAGTTTCTGCGTGACCAAAATATGTGTGTTATGGAGTGAATCACATATGATTGTTATCTGTTTGTTTTAACTTTATTTTATGTTACTGCACAATTCTGTTTATGCATAATAATAAGGTTATTATTAAAGAAAAGTTTTGGAGTACTGATTCACCCCTCCCCTTTTAGTACATTAGCTTTCCATATTGGGCCTAATGATTGGTATCAGAGCTTGAATCTTGGAAAAGGGTTTGACTACCTAAAGAGAAAGATCTTATTAATGGAAGGCTACAAACAATCTTAGAGGATTGTGTATCTACAAGAAGAGATGGATAATGCAAATCAAGTGATTGCAGACATTCAGAGGCAAATGCAAAAACCTTTGAAAGTAAGGAGAAGATTATCTGATGACTTGCAGGATTCTCAAGAGCTAGTGGAACAAATCAAGACATCATCTGAGAATGGTATATCTGAAGAGACTAAAGAAATGATTTGAATGTTGAAAGAAAAGAACAAAAAATTGGCTGATCAACTAAAAGCAATGAAAAGAGAACATGAACATTTCAGTACACAGATGACTGAAAATCTAGATGCATTAAGGATAGCTGAGGATAAAGCAAGAGATCTACAAAGGGAGAAACAATAGCTTAAAGCTCTAGTATCTGATAAGGATGAAGAAATCATAAGGTTAACTGGTATTCAACAAAATATGATAGATCAACTAGGTTATGCACATCATGAAGCAATTCTAAAGAATGATGAAAATCAATCATTGAAACTTGAAGTATCAAGGTTGACTGGTGAACTTGAAATAGAGAAGAAATCCAAAGAAACATTGAAGAAAAGTTATGAAGCATCAAAGATGTTGGATGAACAACTGAATACAAGAAGACCCTAAAAAGATGGAGGACTTAGTTACAAAGGAAAAGACTCTACCGAGAAAGAAATTCATACTACTGAGAGAGGAGAATCATCAAAGCAAGCTGGAAATAGGAATAACATCAAAAGGAAGAAGCCTATTTGCTACTACTGTGAAAATCAAGGTCATACTGCCAACATATGCTAGATTAGAAAAGGTAAGCAACCGAATATCACTAAATCCAATGGATATTGTTACAATTGCAATAAATATGGTCACACATCTAATCAATGTAGGACAAAGTTTGTTAACAACTATCAAAAGGCAAAATTCAAAAGGTTTTGTAGAAACTACAATATATATGGACATAGTACCAAGAAGTGTTGGTCTAAGAAAAAGAACCACATGTGGTATCCACATTGAGCAAACACTAGAGGTTACCGAACTCACAAAGATCCTTACCGACAATATACAACAATACCATGGGATTACAATACAAGGATATGGTGCGAATGTTGTGGAAGATATGGACATATTAGTGCCAACTATTTTATAAGGTTTGGAATGAACAACCAGAGATCATGGAGAAATCCTGGTATGACATGTTTTCATTGTCACAAAGTTGGACATTTAGCTAGAGATTGCAGAGATCAACCTAGAATAGACACTGAAGAGATAAAAGAAAAATTCAAGATGATTTGGAAAAAGAAGGAAATTATGTTAGATGAAGAAAGAACCTTACTTACCGAGTTAGGTGCACCTATTTCAAATTAGTCAAGAAAAGGTATGAAGGGACTACATTCTCTAAAGGTTAAATCATAATAGTTCCTATTCTATTATGTACAAAATCCAAAATCTGCATAGTTAAGATGCAATTAGTCAGTTTATATACTATACAGGAAACCTATGAAGTTGGTGTATACAGGAAACCTGTCAAGTCGGTTAATAAAGGAAAGTTGGTTACTCGGTTAAAACAAAAAAATGGAGTAAATTGGTACAAGGTGAACCGAGTGCATTTAATGTCTTGACCTAACTTGCACAGAGCCCGATGAGGTATTTTTGAGTACTTAAAAGTGTTTTCATGGTCATTTACATTCACCAAGTTTTCAAGAAGTAGAGCAGAACAAATCAAAGTGATCAAACTTCATTCAGAGCAAATTTTGAGGTATTTACATCAAATCTATTCACTGTTTAGCCGGTTTCCGATCTAGTCAAATTGCTATTGTCTACCGAGTGTGAAGCATCAATCATTTATAAACCCTAAGGATAATTTGTGAAATCTTACCCAAAACCTACCATGGCGCCCAAGATCCAAGACCCCGTAGTTGTCAAAAATGTGGAGAAGCCCTTGCTGAAATATTCTTTAACTCCCAAAGTTACCTCTAAACCGGATGACAAAACTGCATTTTCACTCATCTCAGATCAAGTCTTGTTAGTAGAAGATGTTAGATTATTCACCAAATTCCATGTTGAGGAACTTGGTCATATCGAGATTAGTGACACATTTGATGAACTTTGCACTGATGGAAAACTGGATAGCAAATTTGAGCATATCAAAACCAAGGGATTAATTGAAGCCCTAGTCCATCCTTGTGTGTTCGAACCCCAGTGGGTTAAGTTTGTATTGAGAATGATGATTTCATGTGGCTATAGGAGCAACCATTCAAGATCACTAAGTCATTCACCTGATCATCGGGTATCCCATCTATGATCATGCACGAGCACAAAAAATGATATCACAAAAAGAGCTAATCAGTCTACCTGGAGTAGAATCTGATTATCGAGGACTGAAATTGAATAATGTCACTGATGCAGAACTCAAGTTTGCAATAAGAGTAATTGGTTACTATTTCTTCCAATCTGCAAGGGAAAATAGTTTACCATGTGTTGCAGTTGACTTGGCCTACAAAATAGTGAAGAAGGGAATGAAAGTAGACTTGTGTGAAGTACTACTGAAGAACTTGTTTGAGAACCTGAACACAATAAGGAAGTCAAAGAACAACAACTCGTCAAATACACTAAAGTTCAGTTCACTACGTGTATGTATGTTTTTCTACTTTGAGAATTTCTTTCCCTTAGTCGGTAAAGTAGTATGGGAGCTACATCGACCTATCACCCATCAGATCAATGACTTCATCAAGAAGTTAGGTGATAACTTTAATGATATCATTGATGATTACTTCAGCAAATTCCAAGAGAAAATGCACAACAAGTACAGGATTCCACCATAGCTGGTAGAAAAATACAAGGACAATATATGTTTTGAAGTCGACACTGATTATTGCTATATAAATGCTGTTGAACCGTGGACTCAATCATTGCAACCAATGGGTTATGAGATTGATTATGATATAACACATCAATAAATTGATGCCTATTTATCATTACCAATGCATGCAACCAAACTAAGGTATGGAACCTATGAAAAGGTGAAGGAGAAAGTAAAAATGAGCATTGTAATACCTAAGGCTACAAGAAAAGCTACAAAAATGATAAAGGTTTTATCTAAGAAATTCGGAGAAGAATCCTCCTCTACACCTGTCAAAGGCAATCTTTCCATTACCAAAGAGAAATCAAAAGCTCAAGAGGCATCAATAACATTAAGCATAGAGTTCCCAAAGGGTAAAGTTCTGAAAAGAAAGAAACAGGACATCTCAAAGGCCCTACCGACTTCACCAACAAGGAGACCCAACACCAGAGCATCAACTGCATCATCGAGTAAGAAGCAAAAGAGTGTTACTGCACCAAAGGTAACCAAGACCTATAAGAAATCTACTTGGAGACTCATTTTGGCAAAAGAGTCAAGTGATACAGAGTCTGTTGATGCAAATAAATTCCAGATTGTGACAAGCAAAAAGGTAAATATTCATAGTGTTGAAAATTTTTGTGCCAATCTTAAAGAATATGGTGGATTTGCAAGATTTAGATATGTTAAGTATGAGACTAGGAATAATGATGAGAAGTGACAAATTGAAGAAGCTATCATCTATACACTTCTGAAGTTTTGGCTAGCTCCATTAGAACTAGCAAAGTCACTTTCGAGTGAACTATACTTACATATTGATAACAGATGGAAATATGGAATGGACTCAGAGAGACAAATAAGAGAAAGAAGTCTAGTCCATCTATTTCCTGACATGTCCATAGCAGAAATCAAGGAGCATTTGACCACATACAATTCTAATTTTCTTGTCAAACAAAGAGCCTTAAAATTGATGAATGGGCTATAAATTGACGTGGAGAATGAGTCAAAATCCAAGTGGCAAGAGATCTTCAAACACAAGGATGTTGATGAACAATCTCAAATTGAAATTGTTGATGTCACTGAGCAAGATCCAGATGTCACCGAGCAAGGTCCAGACCCAGTTGACACTATTCAAATTGATGAAAATGTAATGGATGAAACAACACCAAAGCATGAAATGATTGAAGGCACTACCTATGCCAAACTTGTCTCTAGTGAATCTATCTTAGAACAAGTTCAGCCTTATCCACCGGTGAAGCCACCTGTCTCAATGAAAGCTCCCAAGGACACTGAGAAAGGCACCGAAGGTACCAAATCTGAAGCTACAGAAGATACAACCAAAGATTAGACATCTCAAGCACAGACAAGCACTATAAATGTTATAGTTGAGACCCCTGGCACCGAGCCACCAAAAGACACTACAATGGCTATAGGAATCGACCAAAGTGTTGCATCTACCGAGCAACCTATCGAGGGTTAGCAATCCTCACAAGCACTTGTTTTAGTGCTAGTGACCAAAGGAAAAGAAAGGAAGGTGAGAAAGCATAGTTTCAAATTTGACTTGTCTAAACCGATAGTCTTTCCCAATGTAGACATCTCCAAATTGAAAGGGCAAGCACTCACTAAATTCGGTGAACTATGCAAAGAAAAGGCCAAATAGGAGAAGCAACTGGCCATATAGAAGAAGAATAAAGTACTTCAGAAGGCTAGGACACTACTCATAGAAATGCTACCTTCAGCAATAGTGTCAACCGATGCAGCCATCCATATTCAATTGGATGAACTCCTAAATCAGATTGAAACATCTGGAGTTGATGCATTTGAGTACTTAAGGAAGATCAAGGATAAAGAGCTTACTACTAAAATGATAGAGGAAGTACATAAATCCATTGCTGTTGGCAAGGTAAAAATTGTCAAATTCATTGCTCAGTTGTCCCCTCAACTCAAGCATATTCTTTATTTATTCCAAAAACTGTGTACATTTTCCTTATTCATTAAAGATGTCAAAAATAAAACTGATGCAATTGAGAAAGAGACCACTGATCTCTCAACTAAGTTGACCACCGAGCCTAATTTAGTTCAACATTTTTATACAAAGATTCAACAGCTCATGGCTCAATAGTTAGAGCTCAGGAATGAAGAGCATAAAATCAGGATGGACATAATGACCCTTCAGACATTATTCCTTCCTCATCTCTCATCAGTATAGGAATAGATCAACAGAGCTACTTGCCTATCAACTACACAAGAGGGAAGCACTCTTGATGGCTTAATATCCCTCTTAGCTGATATTCAAGCACAAAATTCATTAATGGAAAGTGTAAAGGATTCACTCTCAATCGCCATCACTGATGCCCAGATCAAGTATAAGTCTATTTTTTATCAGTTACCACCTTCAGATGGAAATTAAGTTTTTGATGTTTGTCAAAAAGGGGGAGTAATATTATGATACTACATAAAGGAAAGTAATACCTGACAAAGGGGGAGTAATTCTATATTTGGAGTGATGCAGTTTTGATAACACAGTTTTGAGTATTGTATACAAGGGGAGTATACCGAGCAGAATATATAGAGCATTTAGAGTACACAAGCACAAAACAAAACCGAACATGCAAAATTTAGAGTTATGTATAGAATAATGATAAGGGGAGTATATCTGCATATACTATTTCATTGACTATTGTATATATTGTCAAGTGTAGTCATTTTGCAAGTATATAGTTTTTGAGTTATGACTTTGAAAGTAGTTTTTGTCAAACATCTCAACTAATGTCAAAAGGGGAGATTGTTACTACTTATCAAATTACCATTAGTTACATATTCAAAGTCATACTATATATTCTAGTCAGTTAGTATTACCGAATCATGCAGTCGGTACACACAGAGAAGTCGGTATGAATAGTGTAGTCAGTTACAGAAGAAAGCAGTCACAGAACATAGTATTCACCGAGCTATTTATCGAGTATTGTTTCATGGTTACTGAGCAGTAAAGTTAACTCACTAAATTGATATTCATCAAGTGAAACATTTTACCAGATATATTGAACCTAGACATGCACATGAAAACGTGTTACAAGATCGAGGCACATCTAACCATTTTTACATTGGGAATTGCACTAGAAGATTATGTTTGATTGCAAGGTCAATCTAACCAATGAAATATTTTGTTTAGTTATTCATTCGAGGAATCTTTTTTTAAGGTCAAAGCAATGAATTAGATCACCTATAAGAGATCTATTTATACAGCATGGGAAGAGAGAAATGTGAATGGATAGAGATATATGAATGCATGTTTGTGTATGCATGAAGGAAGACTATTATAGAGACACAGAGAGGTCACCGAGAAGGTTATAAGTGAACAATCAAGGAACAGAGTAAACAGAAGGGTTTACCAAGTTACAATATGGGTTACCGAGGTATGCTACAAGATAGGTAATCTTATTCTGAGCACACAGAATCTGCTATAGCATTTCAGATGTAAAGTTGCATATATTTGTAATGAATCTATTGTAATATTTTGAAGTTGTAACACGGTAAAAGACTCTAACCAAGTCTATAAATTGTAAATCCTCTAACCAGGTGCAACATTTATATAGTGTTGTGAAATCCTTTAGTAAGGTAGATCTAATAGATCTTGTTACTCCTAGCAGGGTAAGCTATTAGAAATAGCTAAATGTAGCTCTAACCGAGCAATCTTTATTATTGCAGTAGTGAAGTTGTGGGTGCCATCCCCACTGTAGTTTTTCTCTCTAACCAAGAGTTTCTACGTGACCAAAATATATGTGTTATGGAGTGAATCATGTATGATTGTTATCTGTTTGCTTTAACTTTATTTTATGTTACTGCACTATTTTGTTTATGTATAACAGTAAGGTTATTGTTAAAGAAAAGTTTTGGAGTACTGATTCACCCCTCCCTCTCAGTACATTAGCTTTTCATATTGGGCCTAACATTAATATCATTAAGTGTTTAAGGGGGGAATCAGAGCCTTCTTGGTCTATTGAAAATATCATCATGAAAGCTAGGGAGATCATTGCAAGTTTCAAAGAAATTATTATTCAACATGATTTCAGAGAACAAAATAGTGTAGCGGATTGTTTAGCGAATATTGGGGTTAACTCTAACTCCCAAATGATCTAGCATGAGGAGGATCTCAATTTAAACACTAAAGAGTTCCTTAGAAAGGACCATTATATGGGGAGAGAAGGACAATTTAATCATGATAAGTAAAAAGTATCATTTATACCTTGCTGGAAAGGCCATCATTACTTCGCATTGCAACAGATCTTCTACAATCTCTAATAATCTGATGCATGCTTTGTGGGTTACTCAATTCAAAAACTTGAGAAACATCGGGAAAGAAGGTTTTAATTTGCAGAGAAATAGAGCAGATAGCCTATTCACGAAGATGGGTGGAGACCTAAGGTGGGAAGAACCAGACAATATGTCAACTTGGAAAGTGATGCCAAAAGTATGGGTGAAATTGGAGAAGGGCTCTCTCACCAGTTTCATGGAGAAGCTTGTAGACTATGACAAAGGTAGGGTTAACCTAGTTGTTTCCAAGATTTATGAAAATTGGTCTAATGGCTCTTTTAAAATTTATGGAGTTAAGTTCAAGCTAGATGCTGAGCTCATATCCACTATGACTAGAATGCCCCATAGTGGGCTTAATTTCTTTCAAGACCTTAAAGTCTCCAACAATGCGGTCAATCTGTTCCCATGGAAAGAGAAAGAGAGGGTTAAAATTGGTAAAGCCACTAGGGGCTACTACGAGGCTGCTAACATCAAGAAGCTATGGGGCTAGGTCCTGAATGCAATTATGGAATACATCATGGTTGAAGATCATTTCTCTAGGGCCCACACCTACCACTTCATGCTATTAAACCATTTCAGACACTACAAGAAAGTTTCCCTACCCTACTACCTATTTCGGTCCCTTTCTAGGTCCCTCATTAAACACAAGAACAACCCTTCTAGCCCAATTCTCCATTGTGGGCTTCTACTGCTCATCTATGAGCATTGCAAAACCCTTGCATTGAAAGAAAATAAGAGGATTTCTGCCTCTCCAGGCAAGAGAAAGATGGAAGAGGGAGAAACCAGTAAAGAGAAGGCATCCTCCAGCAAAAAAAGGAAAAGTGTTCCTAGGCTGGAATTAGAGGAAATGGTTAAGGAAAGTAGTGGAATGGAGATAGATGACTCCAATGGTGAAGACATCTAGAAAGATGAGAAGCTAGGTAATGAGGAAGAAAGTGGGGATAATGAGCCTGATCATGAAAGCCCTATCCTCAGCGAATGCCCTGGTAAGGACAATAGCCATCTGATGGAAGAAGTGGAACTCAAGGATAATAAGGAAATTGAAGTGAATTCCGAGAAGGAAACAAACAAATATTCTGAGAAGGACCTAACTAAGGATAGGGATAGTGAGGATAAGGAATGTGCCGGTAAAGGGCTTATCCTGGATAACCTCAAGAAACTCTCCAACATGAGAATGGATTACGATAGATGGACCTATGAGAGCCTGAAAAACCTAGAAAAAAAGGGAATAAACTCAGATGAGAAGAGGGAGAATGAAAATAGAGAGCAGATTAAATGGAACCAGGAAATGGAGAATAAGGTAAAATCATTGGAAGAGGGAAAAGAAGCGATGAAAAATCTGATGGGTGTTATCCCACGTATCCTCACTACCATCACTAAAAACCTGGAGGACATCACCAAGGCTTTTGATCATACCTGCACTCTGAATCCAGTTGTGGATCTTGACTTGGGTGATGAGACCATCCAGAGTGGAAGTGGTGATGCTACTCAGGTGGGCGGTACTGTGAAGAGAACTAGGGCCAGCATCAAGAAAGTTGTGACTGCATTCACTAAGGATCCCCCTAACCTCAAAGAAAACATCAAGGAGTTGCATGAAATTAGCAACACCCTAGCAAAAGCCCTAGAAAAAATCTAAATGCTAGAAGGCCTGTTGCCTTAAAGCAGCTTTTTTGGATTTTCTCTGGTTTTCTGTTGGTTTTTTGTGGGTCTTCTCTTTTCTGTTTCTCGTCACTTTTGTTGTTTAGGTTGTTTTAGTTCTTCTTGTAAAGGGTTATGGGGCCCCTTCAAAACCTACTTTTTCCTTAATCAAAAACAACAAAAAAAGACACCTCGGTATGTAAGATTGAACCACTCTGAAGATCAGATAATTGGGAACAAATATCAAGAAGTTATTGCAAGAGGAAGACTGGAAAATGAAGAGGTATGTCTTATTTTTCAAATTAAACCAACATCAATCAATGAAGCATGTGAAGATAAACACTGGATTAAAGCTATGGAAGAAGAATTAGAACAAAATGAAAAGAATAACACATCGACATTAGTTCCCCGACCTAAAGACAAAAATGTAATTGGAACACAATGGGTATTTAGAAACAAACTTAATAAATATGGTAAGGTAATACAAAATAAAGCAAGACTAGTGTGTAAGGGATATTCACAGAAAGAAGGAATTGATTACAATGAAACCTTTGCATCGGTAGCTAGAATTGAGGCAGTTAGATTATTCTTGGCTTTTGCAACACACAAAAACTACAAAGTATATCAAATGGATATTAAATGTGCATTTCTGAATGGAGATCTTGAAGAAGAAGTTTACATTGAACAACCTGATGTATTTTCTTTGATAGATAACAAAGATAGGGTTTGGAGGTTAAGGAAATCTTTGTATGGATTGAAGCAAGCTCCAAGAGCTTGGTATGCTAGATTGCATAAATATCTTTTGAAGATTGGTTTTTCTAAAGGTAATGCTGACAACAACTTATACTATAAAGTGACTAATGATAACATGTTGGTTATAGAATTTTTTGTTGATGATATAATCTTTGGAGGAGAAGATGGATTATGTAAAGACTTTTCTATTGAAATGCAACAAGAATTTGAAATGTCTATGATTGGAGAAAAAAATTTCCGTTTAGGATTGCAGATTTCATAGACTGATAAAGGTATATTCTTGAGTTAATCTAAGTAGTTGAAGGAGTTACTAAAGAAATTTGGGATGGAAAACTCTAAACCAGTAAGCACACCTATGACTACAACTGATAAATTATCACTAAAGGATGAATCTACACCTGTTAATCTGACTAGGTACAAATCTATGATAGGAGGCCTACTGTATTTAACACAAACAAGACTTGATATTGTGAATGTAGTATGTATTGTTTCAAGATTTCAAAGCAATCCTAAATAAAATCATGAATCAACAGTAAAAATGATTTTCCAGTACTTACAAGGTACTACAAATCTTGGTCTATGGTATCCTAGAGATGAAAACTTTGAATTATGTGCATACACAAATGCAAATTGGGTAGGATATGTAGATGATAGAAAAAGCACCACCAATGGAGCATTTTTTCTTTGAAGTAGATTAATTTCTTGGTTAAGTAAGAAACAAAGTTGCACATCCTTATCATTAGCTGAATTAGAATATGTTACAACAACAATCAACTGTACACAGGTATTATGGCTTAAGAAAATGTTGAAGGACATAAAGGTAAAAAGCAAGGAACCTATAACTATCTATTGTGATAACATTGTAGCAATTAATATATCTAAGAATTTGGTACTAGATTCTAAAACTAAACATGTCTCTATCAAATAGAATTTTTTGAAAGAGAGTGTTGAAGCAAAAGAAGTAAAACTAGTTTATGTGAATACTAAAGAGAAGATTGCAGATATTTTCACTAAACCTTTGCCTAAGGAAACTTTTGAATATCTCAGAGATCAGCTTGGGTTCATACACCCACTAGTAGAGACTTAGAAAATTGATGTTTGTCATCAACCGACAGAACTAATAGATAAATCTTTTACTCCAGCTTTGATGAGGAGAGCTAATGCTCAGGGGGAGTAGTTGGTATATTGAATAAGTTGGTATTTTGTATTTGAACCAAGTTTTTGTATTGCTTTGGCATTTTATGTCAAAGGGGGAGAGATTGATATGGAAAAACACATGTTACTCCTAGAGGGAGAGATTGATTACTCTCTGTACCTAAATTTTGATTTATGGTTTTGATCTCTTTTGGGAGATTGTTGGTTTTTGGTATTTGGCATTTCTGTTTTGGTACTTTCATGGTTTTTCCATCTTGTGTTTCCATTAATGCCAAATGGGTGGATTGTTGGTATTTTGGATATGTTGATATGATTTTGTCATTGATGTCAACACTTATCAACTCTAGCACTTGGAGAACTGGCAATGTTCACCGACAAGCAAGTGACTTATGCACAGTCACCGGTATCTTGTTCACCAATAGGATATATTGTTCACCATCACTTGGAATAACATGGAAAACACTTGGTTATATTGAAGACGTCATTTGGAAACTTAGTCTTGGAGATTTGTTCATTGGTATATTCATGTTTGCATATTTGTTGTTACCGGCAAATAGGTCCAAGATAAGCACCGATAGGCTTTTCTATTTCAAATCAGCACAACACGCTATGGAGATGATTTATTAGTGTTGTAAATGCATTAAGCTGACATGTTGAATCAGATATTGCATCGGTTATTGTTTTACTTGTAAATTGTTTTATTGTAATATCTTTTGTAAAGCCGACCTATACATTTTGGTCCTAGGCTTCGGTATATATGTAAGATCTTATTTGTAAGATTGATATGCAATTGGGAAAAGGATTGTAATAAGGTATATGTGAGAATAAAAAGAGCTATACACACATACATCATTTGAAGGTAGAAGGAAGGTTTTGTGAAGACATATCAAAACTACACCGATATTGAATCCAACAAATGTAGATGCAATTTTGAGCAGTACATTATTATTGGATTTAACCATTCAATTGTAGTCAATGTGACTCCTATTGGTGTTTGAGAAATGAGCTCTAGGTGCTTGGCTTTTTTGCATGTGCAGACCCCCTATTGTATACACATACTATCTACAGTAGTATCATCTGATTGTGGGTAAGGTTTCCCACCGTGGTTTTTCCCCTTACAGGGTTTCCATATACAAATACTAGTGTTATGTGTTGTGGATGTTATTATCTTTCTGTTTCATGCATTAATCTTTACCCGTACTACAATTAACTGATAAACTATCTACCAACATTAACTTTGGTTTACTGGTATTAAGAATTGAGTTTTGGTTAAGTTGTTTTTGGTTTAAATTCATTTGACAACTAATTCACCCCCCCCTCTCAATTGTCTCTAGGACCTAACATTTGGAAGTAAGTGCTTCATCAAGAGAGATGTTGATGGATTAGGAAGTTTTGATTCCAGAAGTGATGAAGGAATCTTCTTGGGTTACTCAACCAAGAGGAAAGCCTACAAATGCTACAACAAGAATTTGATAAAAATGGTTGATAGTATAAATGTGAGAATAGATGAAGACCTACATAAGAAAGAATCTGCACCGACACCCTATATTGATGTTTCAGATGATGAGCATGAAGATCAATCTGACAATGAACCAGTAGATGAAAAATCAAGTAAGAACTTCAGCCAGTATGTGTAGAAGACCCATCTCGAAGAACATATCATAGCAGATAAAAAGGAAGGTGTGCAAACCAGAAGAAGACTAGCCCAAAATGATGAGTAGGTAAATCTCTGGCTCATGACAAAACTTGAACCCAAAACTTTTGATGAAGCTAGAAAAAGGGAGAAATGGGTGGATGTCATAGATGAAGATTTGAAACAAATTGAGAGGAATCAAACATGGGAACTTGTTCCTAGACCCGCAGACAAGGATGTCATAGGTACCAAGTAGGTCTATCGAAATAAGATGAATGAAGAAGGCAAGATAATTGGGCATAAAGTAATGTTAGTTTGAAAAGGGTATGCTCAAGTGGAAGGTATTGACTTATAAGATACCTTTTCATCGGTTGCTAGGTTAGAGGCAATAAGAATGTTTTTAGCTTTCTCTTCTTATAAATGATACAAGGTTTACCAAATGGATGTTAAATCTGCATTTTTGAATGGTAACCTTGAAGAAGAAGTGTATATAGAACAAGCAAAAGGATATCTATTACATGATGATGAGATTTTTGTATGTCAGTTGAAGAAAGCCATGTATGGTTTGAAACAGGCCTCCAGAGCATGGTATTCTCGGTTAGACAAGTAATTGAAGGAGCAAGGATTCCGGAAAGGGAATTCACATAGTAACTTGTATGTCAAGGTAAATGGTGATCACATGATTATAGTGGTTGTATATGTGGATGATATTATCTTTGGTGGAGACAAGGACATTATGTGCAAAGAATTTTTAGATCAGATGAAGAAAAAATTTGAGATGTCCATGTTGGGTGAGTTGTCCTATTTTCTTGGTTTGCAAATCTCATAGCAGGAGAAAGGAATTTTCATTTCTCAAACCATGTATGTTAAATATATGTTGGATAATTTTCAAATGGAGGAAATAAAACTGGTAATTACTCCTATCGTTACTGGTTGTACATTGAGCAAACTAGATGAGTCACCGAAAGTCGAGCAACCACTATACAGCTCTATGATTGGCAGTCTATTCTATCTAGTAACATCAAGACCAGATATTGTACAAGTCATTTGCATGGTTGCAAGATTCCAAGCTGCTCCTAAGAAGTCTCACTTAAATGCAATCAAGAGAATCTTCAAATATCTACAAGGAACTATCAATTATGGCCTATGGTATCCAAAGAAAGGAGACTTCTCTTTGCAGGCTTATCCTGATGCAGATATGTCAGAATGTATTGATGACCAGAAGAGTGCAAGTGGTGGTGTTTTCTACTTAGGAGATCGGTCAGTATCTAGGCACAACAAAAAGAAAGACTCGGTGTCATTATCCACTATTGAGGCCAAATATATAGTTGCCTCTACATGTTACTCACAAGTGCTATGGATGAAGCAAACATTGAAGGACATATAGGTGGAGATACTGTATCCCATTCCAATCTAGTGTGATAACTCAAGTGCAATCAACATCTCCAAGAATCCAATAATGCAGACAAGAACAAAACACATTTCAATCAAGTATCACTTCTTGAGGGAGAAGGTAGAAGACAAGGAGGTCATTGTTGAATATGTTCCAACTGGTTAACAGATTGCTGACATATTTACCAAGCCACTTCCTTTGGCCCATTTGACTACTTGAGACAAAAGATGGGATTTGTCCCACCATATGGTAGCATTTAAATGAGTAGGATGATATATGATTCAAGGGGATTCCACAATTGTTACTATCTTATGACTCTTGAATCATGAAGCCTGGACACAAGGGGAGATTGTGTCCTAACTGGGTGTAGACAAGGAAGAGATTATTGGTGTCCGACTAAGGTTCCCTTTGTCATTTCTATAAAGGGGGGAGAGAATCCAGAAAATATAATGTTGACATCAATGCCAAAGGGGGAGATTGTTGCCATTGAGTTGTCATTGATGTCAACAGGTATTGCAGGCTACCGATAGGGTATGCCAACCTGACATGAATAAGATTGAACCAACATAAGGATGTTTAACATGAAGGCTTGGCAATCGGTATGGTGGAAGACAAAACTAGTATGAAGGCGTGGAAGACAAGAAGGTATTGAGACTATCAGTGACATCACTGGTAAGAGGTGATATGTGTTAGGAACCGGGAAGGACAATTGAGAGGGGGGGTGAATCAGTTGTAACTAGTTATCAATAAATTATAATCCAAATGCAAATTATTCCAACTTAAACTTAGTACCGATAAACCAAACTTAAGTGTTGGTAAAATAGATTAACAGTTATAGCAGTACCTATTTAACTTAATACATGAAACATAAAGAGAAACAACATCCACAACACATGACACATAAATTTTGATATGGAAACCCGGTAAGGGGAAAAACCATGGTGGGAAACCTTACCCACAATTTGATGATACTACTATAGATAGTAAGTGTATACAAATGGGGTCTGCACATGCAAAAAGGCCAACCGCCTAGAGCTTGCTACTCAATCACAAAATAAGAGTCACACTAACTACAATTGGATGGTTAAATCCAATGATAATGCACTGCTCAAAATAGCATCTGCATTTGTCTACGATGTGTCTGTCTTATGCAAAGGGATTGCATTATCGCTCTGGCCTTCATTGCCATGTAGCGCCGCATCCATTTTGCCATATCAAATAAAGGTTCTCACCTACTTATGTGCATTTGTGAAAGCAAGTTTTCCTTCATCTCTAACTGTCTTTTGTCTAATTTTTGCTTACTAACATTTCTTCTGTCAGTCTTGGCAATCCGTTCGATCCTATCATTTTCTATCATTTTTATCGATAAATTGGCCTCTTTTCTGCATGTTTCTGGCCAATTCCTTGAGGGGGCATGCATATGTCATTATCATTGTCTGGGGCATTTTCATTATTATTCTTTGAAACAATGCTTAAAATTGCATTGTCTCAAAGAGGGGCAAAATGTAGACACCTAAAAATGGTCAACGCTTGCGAAGTCATGCTTTAGCATTTGCGCATTGCCTCATTTTAGGTTTTTGCGTCGCATTAACATTTCTCCTATGATTCGCACTTGATATTTATCATTTGCGAGCATCGAGTCATTCTTCTATATTCTTCATTCATCTCACCTTCGAATTTGGTCTTGTCGACAACAATCTTCAATCATGATTTTGGTCGATCTTTGTCCTTGTCAATCTTGTCATATTGCGATCGATTCGTCATCGATCCTTGTCCTTTTCAATCATGTCAATTTGGTCAATTTGTCATTGATTTTTGTCAACCAATCTCAATCAAATCATTTATCAACACTGTTCATTTATCAATTCAAAATCATGATCGAATCGATATCAACTATCCTTTGTCAAGACCTAATTGTCATCCTTGCATTTCTAATTCATCTTCCAAGGTTTTATGATTTATTCATTTAATCTTGTTTGGCATTTTCCCTCTAGGTTAAATAAATTATTTATTTATCCTAAGTCTTCTTGTCACAATTAAATGTTTATTTAATTGGCTAATTAATTTCCTCCTATTTTTGTAAATTAATTAATGAATGAGAAATTATTAATTAATTTACCTATTTTTCATCAATTTCCTAATTTCCAAGTCATTATTTCCAATTTAATTTTCTAAATTCTCCTAATTTCTCCTAAATGTCTATTTCTATTTCAAAATCTTGTCATAAATCCTTACATAGAAATTTGTCATAAATTGTCATAAATTGTCATAAATCCTTGCATAGCAATTTGTCATAGACATGTCATAATTTTGCTATTCTTGATTTGAATTTCCATTCGAATCACTATCATGCTAATTTGTTCATCTCTCTAATTTGTCTATAAATTGGATGAATTTCTTCAATCAAAATCCCCAATTGATCATATTCCCCTAATCCCTAATTGGTAATCAGACTATCGAATTTCAAGTACTCTTGATCAATAATCTTGTCTACTTGCTTTCAATTATGTGTGTGCACTTGTAGGTGAGATCCACAACCCCCTCTTTGAGACAATGTGATTTTAAGCGTTGTTTCAAAGAATAATAATGAAAATGCCCCAGACAATGATAATGACATATGCATGCCCCCTCGAGGAATTGGCCGGAAACATGCAGAAAAGAGGCCAATTTATCGATAAAAATGATAGAAAATGATAGGATCGAACGGATTGCCAAGACTGACAGAAGAAATGTTAGTAAGCAAAAATTAGACAAAAGATAGTTAGAGATGAAGGAAAACTTGCTTTCACAAATGCACATAAGTAGGTGAGAACCTTTATTTGATATGGCAAAATGGATGCGGTGCTACATGGCAATGAAGGCTAGAGCAATAATGCAATCCCTTTGCATAAGACAAACACATTGCAGACAAACAACAATCACAACCAAAACATGAAAGGGACCATGAACCATCCCGATCACTCTAAATCACTCAGTGACATCATCGAGCAACATAGGAACATGATTGAAGATAAATCAATAAAAGATAAGATGCACAAATTCAAACAAATCAAACAAACATCTTGATCTTCATTGTCAAAAGTTGAACGTCCAGATAAAATGATCATGCTGTCTGGTTTCAGGATATGTGATACCCCATCTAAGACAGGACACAGTTTGGTTTCGAGTATACCACACCCTGTATAAGACCCATGATAATAGTGACAAGGACAAATGATGTTGATGTCGATATTCGATTGATATGACAATTTGGATCAGTTTGAATGTTTAATTTGATTGAAAAAGTTCATCTGTTAATGCATGATTTCATTAAAGCATAGTGTGGAATGCGTGTCGGTGGATGTATGCTTAGCAATCTATCTATGCATAAAGGGAATACTTTATTGCAAAATGTTTGTTTTTGGAATTTTAATATTTTGTTCATTTTTTCAAGACTTTTATTTGACTTTTTTGGGATTTTTTTTTTCAGGACATTATGTGATTTTTTTTGAATTTTTTCAAGACATTTTTCAATTTTTAGAGAGTTTTTTTTAGGACATTTTTCAATTTTTAGAGATTTTTTCAGGACATTTTTCAATTTTTAGGATTTTTTCAAGACATTTTTCAATTGTTTTGATTTTTTTCGGGACATTTTTCAATTTTTATGACTTTTTTCAAGACATTTTTCAATTTTTATGACATTTTTTCATGATTTTGCCCCCAGTGTCTAGCAAGGCAAGGAATATGACAAGTGAATAAATAGGCTTGCTAAAATGTTGGTGGATAGAGGGAAGACAAAGGCCTTTTAGTATGGAGACAATACAGATGCAATTTTCAAGGGCTATTGCATGATGGGACAAGAGATTGGATATGACAATGTATATCAGGAACATGGCATGAGGGACATGTCAAGAGGTTTTTGAAACCATGTTTAAATTTTGCGTCCCTATGTCAGATCAAGATCAAGGAATGAAAAAGAGTGTATGGATAGTGATAAGATATGGATAGGATAAGCAAGACCAAGAATGGATAAGGGACATGGACTGAAGGTCGGGATAGGATACGGGATGGTGGCAGAAAGTTGCAATAAGATAGGGAATATGGATGAAAGGTTGTAATAAGCAAATGGATGAAGACCAAAAGCTATGATGGACTAAAAGCTGCAAACAAGATGCATGATGCTCATGAAGATCGTTAGCCTTGTCAAGATCAAAGGTGGAAAGGGAATCTGGACATGAGGACAAGGAAGGGTAATGACAGGGGTTCGATAGGATAGTGAAGGGCAATAGGATATGAAGGAGGAAACCTGCCCCCAAGTGTGGTGTGCAAGAAGTTCATAGATTACGCATGATGCTTGTTTGCCAGGTTTTCATCACAATACTTGCCCAAGGTGCCTGTTTGCCAGGTTTTCACCAGTGGACGAATTATTTTTCTTTACTTTTTTTTTTTTTTCTTTTTTTCTTTTTTTCACTTTTTTTTTTTTTTTTTGTATTTTTATTTTTTCAATAGAAGATGGACACATGATAGGGGATGGAAGAAGGACTCAAGCATCTTTTTGTTTGGATAGTAGCCTTGAAAAAAAATGGACCATGACCTTTAAAAGTATGCTCAAAGACGTTGGTAGGATAAGGACATGGAAAAAGAGATGAAACTAAGGCAAGGATTTATGTAAAGGATGGGATCAAAGGGATCGAAGGATGGAAAATATGCATTGGATAGTAAGTAGGGTATTGGAAGAATTGGGCTTCAGTGGATGGAAATGAAGGCAAGATCAACATTGGCACACACCTTGAGGGGTGATGGACTGATGGAGGAAAAATGGATCTCAGATTGTGAGATTTGGATGGAGGAATAGCTTGGGATTTTGGGACATAAGGGCCCAAAACGGATGAAGAAGGTGATGGAGGAACAAATTTGAGAGGGTTGGATGGAGGAATAGCAATTTTGGATGCCAAGTTGGATGTTTCTTTAGGCTTTTGTGCTTCAAGGAGCTACTTAGGGATCCACATGGTTTTTGATTTTTCATGATTTCGTGGTTCCTTGGAGTGCATTGCTTGCACAAGGGATTTAGGAACCCATATATATTTTGACTTTGCTTTATTTTTCTCAGTGGGTCTTTGTGGCCTTTTGGATATTTCTTTTTCTTTATAGATCATATTGTTCTTTGTGTTGACATGTCGATTATATTGGACATGTTGATCCTTGAATACATGTGGATTGCTAGACTTATGACTTTTATACTTGGCATCCAAATTGCTTGGAAGAGGGAATGAATGTCGGTGTGGATGGGAATGATATGGAGGCATGGGGGATGGATGGAAGGTTCTCCAAGATGTGTGTCTTTGTTGATGTTGCATAGGAGATGGAGGGATATAGGGACCTAGAATAGATGGAAGCGATGATGGGGAAGGTGGACATTTGGATTTTGACCTTGAAGGGATACCAATGCCTTGAGTGTGAGTTCTGTAGCCATGACCATTAGTATATTCTTTGATATGGAAGGGTTCTTTCTTGTGAAGGTCTACCCCTTTGCCTTTATGAATATCTTGACTAATAGGATACTCTTTTCTTTGGGAAGAAGACGCGAGTCCATTATGAGGTGGATATGATATGAGAGAAATAATGAGATCTTGAAGTGGATCGGATTGCACCAAAGTGGAAGAACCCATTATGCCTGTCGAGGGTTCATGAACATCTTACACTGACACGTTAGAATCATGAGGGGAACTAGGATTATGAGGGGGACTAGGATTGTGTTGTGGACATGGTTCAATGATAGGCTCTTCAAGATATGGAATGGGAGAAATAATGGGATCATCAAAAGAAATGTGATCTTGGAGTGTGTATGGAGCATTAAGACAAGGATCTTGTGGAGGAATTACAGGAATAATTTGATCTTGACAAGGAGGAAGATCATTGGAATCCTCTTTAAAGGTGCTTTGCTCTTGACTTTTAATGGGATCATCAGAAAGGATGGAAGGGATATCTTGATCTTTCTTAGGAAGTGGAATGTTAGTGGGATTTGAAAGGACATTATGTTCATGAAATGGAAGGGGATCATTTGGGACTGGATGGACTGGGATATCTTGATCTTGCTCAGGGAATGGAGTGTCAATAGGAATTTGGATAGGATGGACAAGAATAGGGGAATCATCATGAGTTTCTGGGAAGATGAGATCCTGGTCAACAATTGGATGGGATGATAAGGTTTCGGGATCTTGATCTTGATCTGTTTTAACATGCGTTTCTTTATGCTCTAAATTATCCTCTTGACATGGGGTTAGACTTTGGATATGCATGGAGGATTCTAACAAGGAATCAATGTTTTGGCATGAAGGAAACGCACTTTGAACATTTGTGATGGATTCTGGCAAGGAATCAATGCTTGAACATGAGGAAGAGGGACTTCGAATGGGGTCCTCTAAAATAGGTAATGGCAATAAAGTGCATGGTGGCATTGGGTCTTGTATTTTTAAAACATGAAAAGGATGTGCATCATGAATTGGATTATCTTGGCAATCAATTATCGATAGCTCTTGGATAATTTCATCCTTGGGTGTATTGTTTGATGAGGACAATATGGAAGGTTCTTGTGAAACTTCTAGAGGTGTAGGGATAGATGCCACTGGAGAGTCAATTTGTTTGTGGGGGGATGAGGCATTGCTAGACATAGGTGTATTATCTTGATCTTCCTCAAAGAACTCACTTGGTAGTTTCCTTAAGATCATTGCAATAAAGCCACCTTTCTTTCAAGGTTTTGACATAGTAGTATTTGGAATTTGAACGTGTTTGGAAAGAATTTGGTTTTGGTCTGATATCATATTTTGATATTGGATTTGGTTCAATTGTTCTGACATGTTTGAAACTTGGGTTGGTGTGTGTTGCAACCTTTGTTTTTGAATGTTTGGTTGTTGTTGTTGACATTGATATGTTGATTGAACTTGTTGATATTCCACCATTGGTTGAACTATTTGTGGACATTGTATAGTTGGTTGGACATATTGTTGAAATTGGACCATTGGTTGTGTTGGTTGTATATGTTGAACAATTGGTTGAACCATTGGTTGTATTGGTTGAAAATCTGATTGATAGTAAACACCTTCTTGTTCTTGATGTAGAGGCACATAATGTTGAAATTGATGTTGTCTCTTTTCTTGAAATTGTTTCATCATCTCTATTTGTGAGAGGAGAGCTGGTATGTCTGATCATTCAAGAAGAGATCTTACATCAATTGGCTCAATCTTTAGATTTCGACCTGGAAATTTTTGAAACATTTTGGACATTTGTGATCTATTCTTCTCAATGTTTTTCACTCTTTGTTCCAAAATCTCCTCTTCTTGAGCTAGTTTCTGCTCTAGTTTTTGTATTTGGAGATTTGTTTCATCATAAAAAGTTTGATCAATATTGCCTTGTTGTTGGGTTGGATATAATTGTGATTGCATTGTCGGTTGATATGTCAAACTTTGTTGCATCATTGGTGCTTGGAACCTTGTTTCAATAGACATGTCACTATGCAAATGCAATATTTTTTTGGAATTTTTCAAGGATAATGTATGATATGCGACTAAATGCAAACTAAATAAATGAAAATGCAATCTATGGCAAGAATGCAACCTATGTTTTTGGTGTTTTTGAAGATTTTGACAAACTTTTTGGATGAAAATCTAAAAGAGACCCTTAGGAAATTGAAATGATATCTAGACCTCAAAGGACAAAAGGACCAAGTGACAAAAGGACAAGATGACAATGTCTCCCCTATATGCTTGGATACTAAGCTAGGTTTGACCAAATGACATTGATGACATAAAGAGAAAAGGTTTGATAAGGTCTAGACTTCCTAACAATGACTTAAGGTTTATCTAAGATTTGGATTACTCAAGTATAACAAAACCTAGTTTTGACACTATATGCAAAGAGACAATTGCTACGATGTGATAATGACTTTAATATGATGTGGTAATGACCTAAGCTTATTGAAGAGACTTAGGGTATACAAATGCAAATGTATGACAATGATATGACTTTAATGCAGGAGGACACATGCAAAATAGATGACCCTTATTGATATGCAAAGGAGTATGACTTAGGTGCAACCTAACCTTGGTAGTTGACAATGAACTTTGCAAAATGCAAACTAGGATGAACCTAAATGTAAGTGACATGAATGTTAAGACAAGATTTTGAACAATGTTTGACAATCATGTTTGAAGATAAGTTTTGAATCTTGTAAAACTTTTGTTGGATGAATGTGTCTTGTGTTTTAGTCTTATGTTGGATCAACTTATTTTGGTTCTTGAGATGAGATGCAATTCAACTTTTGACAAGCAAAGAATACAAGATATTACAACTTAGACTCAAGACAATCATGCTCACTTCCACATTTCTTATGGTAGGCAAAGACATTAGGTACTTAAGAGGTAGACTCATTATGGGATTCAAGGAGAATACATAGATGCTTGACCCCACGGGCTCCCCTCCATGGCACTCACTTCTCAGGGCAGCCAAGCATTAGTCCCCATGGAAATCTCCCCATGGCAAACTTAGTATCTCTTCCAAGTATCCGAACTTGTCCTTCTCAAGCAACTAGAAAGGTTTTTGGTCTCTAAAAACAAGGTGTTTAGTAAGGATTTCTGTTAAGTGTTACTCCTTGATGTCACACAAACGTGGTTGAGACATTAAGCGCACCAAGATACCAAACAAATGTAGTCGTGCAAGCACGATTTAGACCAAGAGGCCCTACTTAGATGTTGATATGAGAAAGAGTTCAAGGGTCATCACTTCCCAAGTAACTGCAATTCCCACGCAACTCTTCCTTCAAAGCTTTCGCCCATCAAGTATTTGTTTATAGTGAGTTAGAATGCCAAGGTATTCTAGCCATACTCACTTTGGGTCGTTCCCTTCTCACGATTATCACTTGCTTGCAAAAGCAAATGGTCGGGAAGGCAGGCCCTCTAAAGATGACACACAATCAAAGACACGAGCATGCTATCAAAGATCTGGATTTCTGATCACCCTAAGAAGGATGAGAGCATACTCTCCTACTCCAATGTCACACTCAATAATCAAAGCAAAAACATGTTCATTCCAACCTATTTAGAAATCACTAGGTGCCTAAAACATTAAAGACAAACACCAAGTTTAGTTGTTTCTCCAAGGCAACCTGCAAAAAAAAACCCAAGTTAGAAGTTTGATATGTTTAGTCTTTGACTATCGAACCTGCACAAAATGTGTTAGTAGTTTCATTTATTGCCTTTTCCATGCATATGCCAAGATTCTGCATAGATAATTAGTACCAAAATCCAAAGAACAGAAAACAAAATGCAAAAACACAACAAATTTCAAGTAAACACTACATTTTTTTACCTCTGTTCTGGACTTTACATAGGCGCAGAACTCATGACACAGGTGTAGAACCCATGACACAGGCACAGAATGTCCTCTACACAAGCACAAAATGCTCAACACGGGCGCAAGTTGTCTTACACAGGCGCAGAAGTCTCCAAAATACCCTGCACGACCCTGTTTTTGGGTTTTTTGACTTGCAAATCAACTCAAAGGCACTCAAGACATGATTAGAGGGTTAGATGGTTAGTGTTCACATCGGGTTCACCAATTAATGTATGTTAGGAAATAGGAAATCATTACAAACAAGTCAAAACATTAAATCATTAGTTCAATCATGAAAGCATATTGCAATGAACTATCCTAAACAACACTCAATAGAGACATGAAATAAAACATTCAAAAGCAAAGATTATGCAAACCAAAGATGCGATTCGAATACTCCTTCATGCGGCTCCATTGTTCTTCTTTCCTCTTCAAATGGTTTGGTTGTGGATCTCACCTACAAGTGCACACACATAATTGAAAGCAAGTAGACAAGATTATTGATCAAGAGTACTCGAAATTCGATAGTTTGATTACCAATTAGGGATTAGGGGAATATGATCAATTGGGGATTTTGATTGAAAATTAGCATGATAGTGATTCAAATGGAAATTCAAATCAAGAATAGCAAAATTATGACATGTCTATGACAAATTGCTATGCAAGGATTTATGACAAATTTCTATGTAAGGATTTATGACAAGATTTTGAAATATAAATAGACATTTAGGAGAAATTAGGAGAATTTAGAAAATTAAATTGGAAATAATGACTTGGAAATTAGGAAATTGATGAAAAATAGGTAAATTAATTAATAATTTCTCATTCATTAATTAATTTACAAAAATAGGAGGAAATTAATTAGCCAATTAAATAAACATTTAATAGTGACAAGAAGACTTAGGATAAATAGATAATTTATTTAACCTAGAGGGAAAATGCCAAACAAGATTAAATGAATAAATCATAAAACCTTGGAAGATGAATTAGAAATGCAAGGATGACAATTAGGTCTTGACAAAGGATAGTTGATATCGATTCGATCATGATTTTGAATTGATAAATGAACAGTGTTGATAAATGATTTGATTGAGATTGGTTGACAAAAATCAATGACAAATTGACCAAATTGACATGATTGAAAAGGACAAGGATCGATGATGAATCGATCGCAATATGACAAGATTGACAAGGACAAAGATCGACCAAAATCATGATTGAAGATTGTTGTCGACAAGACCAAATTCGAAGGCGAGATGAATGAAGAATATAGAAGAATGACTCGATGCTCGCAAATGATAAAGATCAAGTGCGAATCATAGGAGAAATGCTAATGCGACGCAAAAACCTAAAATGAGGCAATGCGCAAATGCTAAAGCATGACTTCGTAAGCGTTGACCATTTTTAGGTGTCTATAGTAAGTGTATACAAATGGGGTCTGCACATGCAAAAAGGCCAACTGCCTAGAGCTTGCTGCTCAGTCACAAAATAAGAGTCACACTAACTACAATTGGATGGTTAAATCCAATGATAATGTACTGCTCAAAATAGCATCTGCAATCTAGTTTAAGCTTTGAACATGAGTGTGAAACACCTTCACAACCTTTCCTTCAACCTTCAAATAATGTTTGTGTGATTTGCACAAGGATCTGCTTATTTTTGCTCTTCAATATTCGAAAACACTCTTCATGATGATCTTCAATAGGATCTTACAATCATATATACAAAACCTAAGACCAAATGTATAGGTTGGCTAACTTAAGATATTATAATTAAATCAATTACAAATAATTCTTGATGTGATACAACATGTTGGCTCAATGCATTTACCACATTATCCAATCAATAAACCATCTCCATAATGTGTTGTGCTGATCTGGAATAGATATCATGTACCGCTCCATAACCTAGACCTATCTGACAATAAACGAATCTATGAAACCGATTAGACCAATAAGAAAAACACCAAATACAAACATCCAATCCATGTCTTCGACATAAATAAATGATCTCCAGATAATAATAAGTCATCATCATTTCTGGTGAACAATATAACCCATTGATGAACATATACCAGTGACTGTGCATAAGCCATTAACCATACTGATGAACATAATGTAGACCTCCAAGAAAATAAGTGTTGACATCAATGACAAAACTAATGCAACACATGACGAAGTCATCCATAATACCAACAATCTCCCACTTTGGCATTGATGGCAACACTAGATGGAAAAAAATCTAAGTGCCAAAAACAAAATGCCAAAAACCAATAAACCAACAATCTCCCAAAGATATAAGAGTATATCTCTCCCCAAAGGTATAATATTTTTCCATAGATATCTCTCCCCCTTTGACATCAAATGCCAAAGAAGTTAAGAATTCAAAACATAACATTCAGCCAACTACTCCCCTCGAGAAGTATCTCTCCTCCATCAAAGTCATAAAAAGAATTTTATGTTAGTCCCTGCCAATTTGATGCTAATATTCATCATTCAAGTCTCTACTGGTGGGGAAATTACCCCAAGCTTCTCTCTTAGATATTCAAATATTTCCTTAGGCAAAGGCTTTGTAAAGATATTTGCAATTTTCTCTTTAGTATTCACAAAAACCAATCTCACTTCATTTGCTTCAATATTCTCTTTCAGAAAATTGTACTTAATAGAAACATGCTTTATCTTAGAGTGAAATACCAGATTCTATGATATATCAATTGCTCCTGAATTATCACAATAAATAATTATTGGTTCTTTGCATTTTACCTTTATATCCTTCAACATTTGCTTGATCCATAATACCTAAGTACAATTAGTTGCTGCTGCAACATATTATGATTCTGCTATAGATAATGATGTACAAGTCTCCTTCTTACTTATCCATGAAATCAATCTTCTACCAAGAAAGGTTGCACTGCCAATGGTACTCTTCCAGTCATCTACATCTCCTACCTAATTTGCATTAGTGTATGCACATAAATCAAAATTTTCATCTTTAGGATACCATAAACCAAGAGTTTTTGTGCCTCGTAGGTATCGAAAAATCCTTTTAACTGTTGATTCGTGATTTTCTTTAGGATTTCTTTGAAATCTAGATACAATGCATACTACATTCATTATATCAGGTCTGGTTTGTGTCAAATACAATAAACCTCCAATCATATATTTGTATCTTGTCATATTAAATTGGACTTGAATCATCCTTCAATGTCAATTTATCAGTTGTAGTCATAGGAGTACTTACCGGTTTGGAATTTTCCATACCAAATTTCTTCAAAAGTTCCTTCAAGTACTTTGTTTGACATGTGAATATACCTTTATCAGTTTGTGAAATTTGCAAACATAGAAAAAAATTTATTTCTCCAATAATAGACATTTCAAATTCTTTTTGCATCTAGTTAGCAAAGTCCTTACGTAATCCATCTTCACCTCCAAAAATGATATCATCCACAAATACTTCAATAACCAAAATATCATCATTGGTAACTTTGTAATACAAATTGTTGTTAGCATAACCTTTAGTCTGATTACCGATTGCAATCTCCAATCTAGTTCTGTTTATGATTTTGCATTTTCCATTCTTGAATTGTAATTGAAATCCTTTCTCAACTAACTAACCAACACTCAAAAGATTATTCTTTAAACCTTCTACATAATAAACTTTGTTGGTATTGTGCTTACCATACAAAGATATAGTGCCTCTTCCTTTGATTAAACAAGCTTTATCATCTCCAAACCTTACTAGACCTCCATGAATTTCTTGAAATGATAAGAATTTTCTTTTATCACTAGTCATATGATGGGAGAATCCACTATCTATAATCCATTCATCCATTTCTTCAATTTTTGCTACCGTTCCTACTCTATCGGTTTGACAATAGGTGTTGGTTGATCTTCTTTTATTGTAACAAAAGCCCATT